>NC_057863.1:508271615-508923115 GCF_019393635.1 Dromiciops gliroides
TTTCTGAATATGCATCAACTATTTCTTTAATTATCCATTCTAAATTTTCCCAAGAATAGAAATGAAGCTCACTGCCATACAGTTTGTCATATATAAATAGTTTGTGCTATGTTATATGAAGTATGAAATTTGATATATGTGATGATGGTGGTGGTGATGTTGATGATGATAAAGATGCAAAACATAGAACCTTTTGGTCAAAAATTATTATTATTCATACTGCTAAATACCTTCACATTGCTACATATCTTGAAATGTCTTGAAAGGAATTTAGAAGGACAGATTCCAGAAAACAACCATATTTCACTAAAAAGTTCATGGTAACTTCTCTTCATGACACAAGTTCACAGTCTCCCCACTTCTGTGACAGGCATATGTGCTTTGGGATAGTAATAACTTATAGATAATCACTGAATCAGAAATGAAGATACATGAAAATTTTTCTACCTCTCCTTCCCACAAAAGTATCTCTATTCAAAATTTCAGATCACCTCCTGACTGGGGCAGATGCTCCTCTGAAGGAGATCTTTAGCTCAGCACCAGTGACCAATGAGTAAAAGTTCCTTTCACCTCCCTATTTTTCATTGTGTATGCTATATAGTGAGTTACACAGAATTAGCATGTATAGGTGATTTGCAATCTGCTCTGTAGGTCTTATTACATTCCATTTGCCACCAAATATACCCATTTTCTGAACTTTGCTGTTACTATCCAAGTTACCACTACCCTTTGAGTCAGCCAGAGTTCTCATTCTCTCTTATCTCACTATCCAATCAGTTGCCAAATTTTATAATTTCTGCCTGTATAACATCTCTCACATTCATCTTCTTTTTACTCACATAGTCACCACCATCATTACTTCTATTGAAAGTGCAGATATGATTATGTCACTTCTATTCAGCAAAAGACAGTTCAATATTATTGACTTTAAGATAAAATATAAATTTATCCTTATCTCATCCCATTTTAATTTTGGGTTTTATGCAAATTGTATAATGTATATCATTGTTTTGCTAGCAAATATATATAATTTATATCTGATTAAATAAATATACATAGGGGCACATGCTCAAATGTAGAAATAAAATTAGTATCTCTACTTAAAAAAGAAAGGTCTTAAAAGAAAAGATTTTTTTTCAAAAAACAAGCATTAACTTTATTGTATTTAGCCAAGATTTAACCTTAACTTATTGTATTCACTGTCTTGCATAATTTTTATCATATGGGTATCTAAAAAAGTCAAAATAGTACATGAAATAAACCACAATATAAAGAAGTACTTCAAAAAGAAGATGGAAGTTTCTGTACATAGGAACATGGTAGATTATACTGCAAATTTAAGATTCTGGATAAAAGGAGCAATAGGTTCTATTGCATTTCTATGTAATTAGTGTTAAATACATTTTAATCCCATGTAGTTACATGGATCTGAACAGTAACCAGTGCCATTGTACTTGAACTGTCTAATTACACACTGGTTCTCTCAGAAGCACCAAATGTATAATTATGAAGTTCACCACAATATCAGGACAAAACAACTGTGTGGTGCTTGTAGCTCAGAGAATATTACAGGGGAGTTATACTGCCTGAGCTTCCTATCTTATACACTTCAGTACCTACTTAATTTTTTATATGGTATAATTAGACACTGGTCTGGGTCACAAGCTAAACCAGGTCTAATATATTGAAAGCTTCTCTAATTCACAGAATTCTAGAGAGCTTTATGCCAAGTTCATTTAAATAGTCTGCTTCAAACAAATAATATGCTACCCCATATGCTGTCATGATTATATGTTGGTACCTATTAAAACAGAGAGTTTCTAAAAATATGGTGAATCCCCACTCCTAAAAGAACATTTGTGGTGATGGTTATGTAAATTTTATGGATCAATGCAATCAAATGTTGCTTTACAACTAAAGTGGATGTTTGCATAGGTTTGTCAGCATGAATGTAAGTTAAATAAAAGTGACTTTTGTTTGTTTTCTCAATAAAAGTGTTCATATATTTGTTTTCCAAAAGAGAGGCATACCATATTTTAAGAAAATGTTCTCATAAATTGGATTGTGATCATAAATGTAAAGTTTAGCATTAGCATTTTAAAAATCAATTGCACCATTAATAGAAGGGACAGAAATGGATTGGACATGTTTTATGGTTGGCATTTGAATTATCAATTGTCATGGCCCTCAGAGTCAGAGAGTAATAGGGTCAGAATCTTATATAGTAACCAAATAAACTTTATTCCCTAACCAGAAACTCCAGAGAAGGAAAACTGAAGAGGTTCAGGTAAATATTGGCCTTAAAACACCTAATATACTTCTCTCCTCCATTATGTCTTACAGGTTTTATACCAAAGAATAGGTTTGTACTTTGCACTCAGTTTCATCTAACCTATGTTTTGCACACTATATTCATCATAGTTCCCAGTGCCTTTGAATCGGTTATTATTACCTTTTTTCAGTATACTCTTCCTCTTCATCCCATGTAGTTGATTGTGTGTGTGTGTGTGTGTATTTTTTGTTTTTTGTTTTTGCTTTTTTTAAGTGTGCTGCATCCTGGCAAAGGAAAACCTGTTGTATCTTTACAAAAGTGGAATGGGCTTCCTAAAAAATTAATGAGTCTGGAGCCAAGATGGTAGAGGAAAAGCAGTGAGCTCTCAAACTTACTCCATTATTGCTCAAAAAACATCCAAATAATGCCATAAGACTACTCCTGGTACAGCAAAATCCACAGAAGAATGTGCTGAGATCATTTTCCAACCAAGAACAGCTTGGAAGGTTAGAAGGAGGAAGCAGCTATGCTGAGACAGGAATGGAATCCAAACCCAGAGTCACACTGACACAGATCCAGTCCCAGGAAGGCCTCACCAGAGAAAGAGACCCCCAGAGTCTCTGAATCAGCTGCAGTGGCAGTGTTGTCTTAAACTAAGCTCAAAGTCTGGTGAGAGGGCTGAGCCCTTGACAAGGGGGAGATTACAGGGGTCTCTGTTGGTGCTGAGGAAGAACTTGGGTCTTTCATCCCTGCCTAGGAACCAGGAGGTAGGCTTGAGTAGCAGTGCCCCAGGTTGGGGAGGGGCATAGACTTGTTGGAGCTGACAACCACAACACCCTCAGAGGAAGATGTCAACATCAGGGCCCACTTATCTAAAACTTCCAAGAAAAATATGAATTGGTCTCAAATGATACAAGCTCTCAAAAAGGACTTTGAAGATAGGGTTAGAGAGGTAGAGGAAAAAAATGGGAAGAGAAATGAGGGAGATGCTGGAAAGAGATGAGAAAAAAGTTAACAGCTTGAAAAGCCAAATGAAAAACCTCTCTGATAAAAATAATTTCCTAAGAATCACAAATGGAAAACAAGAGTTTAGACACCATCCTCCAAGAGATTGTGAGGGAAAATTGCCCTGATATTCTAGAAGCAGAAGCTAAAATAGAAATTGAAAGAATCCACCGATCACCTCCTGAAAGAGATCCCAAAAGGAAAACCTCCAGGAATATTATAGCCAAATTCCAGAACTCCAGGTCAAGGAGAAAATATTGCAAGCAGCTAGAAAAAAGGAATTTAAATACTGTGGAGCTCCAATAAGGATAAAGCAAGATCTAGCAGCTTCTACATTAAAGGACCGGAGGGCATGGAATATGATATTCCAGAGGGCAAAGGAACTGGGACTACAGCCAAAAATCACATACCCAGCAAAACTAAGCATCATTTTTCAGAGGCAAACATGGAACTTCAAGGAGAAAGAAGACTTTCAGGCATTTGTTATGAAAAGACCTGAACTGAATAGAAAATTTGACTTTCAAATACAACACCCTGGAGAAGCATAAAAAGATAAACAGGAAAAAGACTTCATGAGGGATATTAAAAGATCACACTGTTAACATTCCTATATGGGAAGATAATACAGAAGACACAGGTCTGAACTGAATACGAAGGGAAGTTATGTTTTGTTCTTTGTGGGGTGTCTTATGTATGGGGCCGGATTTGGGCTTGGGGCCTCCTGGGTCCAGGGCTGGTGCATTGTCCACTGTGCCACCTAACTAACCCATAATGACATCCTTAAAATAGGGTTGAGGTGTAGGAGAAATGGACTGGGGGAGGGGGAAGGGGAGCGATGGTCTGGGGAGAGGTTGTTCATATGAAGGAAACAAGAAAAAAGCTTATGGAGGGGAGGGGAAGAGGGGGAAGGAATTGGGGAGTGTTTGAACCTTAATATCATCAGAATTGACTCAAAGAAGGACTAACATACATACTCAAGTGGGTATAGTAATATATTTTGCCCTGAGGGAGGGGAGGGAGATAAGGGGGGGGGAGGGGAAGGAGGGAAGGGCAGATTCTGGGAGAGAGTAGTAAAAAGCAAAATATTTTCAAGGAAGGTGAAGATGTTCTGCATAACGGCACAAGTATGAAATATTGAATTGCTTGATTTCATAGGGAGGGTTGAGGAGAGAGGGAGGAAGAAAATTTGGAACATAGAATTAGCTCAAAGACCTTAAACTCATCAGAGTTGGCTCATGGAGGGAATAACATTCACACCCAGTTGGGAGGAGTAATCTATTTAACCTTACAGGAAAGTATGAGGGGAAGAGGATAAGGAAGGAAGGGTGAAAAAAAGGGAGTGCAGAGTAGGGGAGGGGACAGTCAGAAGTAAAATACTTTTGAGGAGGAATAGTTTAAAAGAAGATGGAAAATAGAGTAAATATCATGGGAAGGGAATAGGATGGAGGGAAATAGTTATGATGACTTTGCTGGGCTAATACGAAGAAAATTCTTTGTCAAGTTTAAGGTACATTATTTAGGGTATGATGAACAGGATACTATTAGAAAAACCTGGAAAGACCTACATGAACTGAAGCAGAGTGAAATGCACTGTATACAAAATAACAGCAAAAGTGTAAAATGATCTGCTGGGAAGCATGTGGTTATTTTCAGCAAGGTAATGGTCCAATATAACCCTGAAGGACTATGAAAATGGCAACCCATCTACAGAGAAAGAAGTGATAGTATCTGAAATAGATGGAAACACATTTTTTTTTCTTTTCTTTTTTTTTTCTTTTTTGGTGAGGCAATTGGGGGTGGGTGGCTTGCCCGGGATCATGTGGCTGGTGGGTGTTGGGTGTGTGGGGCCGGATTTGGGCTCGGGTGCTCCTGGTTCCAGAGCCAGTGCTCTGTCTGCTGCACCACCTAGCTGCCCCTGGAAACACATTTTTAAAAAAAAAAATGTTTTTTCTCTTTGAAAATTCCTTAGTCTGAAGTTTTGGGAGTTTTTTGACTGTTTTTTTCTCACAACCTAGCTAATGTGGGAATGTTTTCCATGACTACTCATGTATAATTTATTTTGAAATGCTTGGGTTCTAGTGGGTGGGGGTGGGAATAGAGGAGGAAGAGAAGTTGGAACAATTCTTTTTTAAATTGATGTTAAAATAAATTTGTTTTTACATATATAAAAAAATTAATTAAAAAAAAGAATAAATGACAAAACAAAAAAACAAAAAACAAAAAACAAAAAAAAGAATCACAAATGGAACCTAGTGACTTTATGAGAAACCAAGACACAATAAAGCAAACCCAAATGAATAAAAAATAGAGGGCAATGTGAAATATCTTTTTGGCAAAACTGCTGAACCTGGAAAATAGGTCTAGGAGAGATAATTTGAAAGTTATTTGGTCTAACTGAAAACCATGATCAAGGAAGGAGCTTAGACATCATTTTTCAAGAAATTTTCAGGGGAAATTGCCCTGATATTTTGGAAGCACAAGGTAAAATTGAAATTGAAAGAATTTACCAATTACCTTCTGAAAGAGATCCCAAAAGGAAAACTCCCAGCAATATTATAGCCAAATTCCAGAGCTCCTAGGTCAAGGAAAAAATATTGCAACCTGACAAAAAGAAAGAATTCAAGTTCTGTGGAGCCCCAGTCAGGAAAGCACAAGATCTAGATGCTTCTCCGTTAAAGGACTGGAGGTCAGGGAATATGATATTCCAGAGACAAAGTAATTGGGATACCAACCAAGAATCATGTTTCCAGAAAAACTGATAATAATCTTTCAGAGTCAAAAATGGGACTCTAATGAAAAAGGGGACTTTCAGGTATTTGTGATGAAAAGACCTGAACTGAATGGCACATTTGATTTTCAAAAATAAGACCCTAGAGAAACATTGAAAAATGGAGTTGGCAGGCATACCTGGGGTCGTACAATGCGTTACTGTCTTGTAATCTGAGGCTGGGTTTTGGCTGGGGTCCCCCTGGGTACAGGGTGGATGCTTTGTCCACTGTGTCACCTAGCTACCCCATGATAACTTCTTTAGGGAAAAATTGGGTGGTGAGGGAAATGCAGTGGGGGATGGGAAGGTCAGAGGTAGCATGGGGTAAAATCCCACATGAAAGAAACAGGAAAGGGTTTATGGCGTGGGGGGAGAGATGGGGGAGGAGCAGAGCAGTAAATGCACTTTACACTCCTCAGAATAGGCTCAATGACCTTTATCCCATAAGATTTAGCTCAAGGAGGGATTCACACACACACCCAATTGGGTGGAGTAATCTTTTTAATCTTGGCAGTAAATGAGCCTAACACTCATTAGAATTGTCTCAAAGACTTCAATCTCATCAGAATTAGCTCATGGAGGGAATAACATACACACTCAGTTGGGTGGAATAATCTCTCTAACCCTGCAGCATATAAGGAGAGGAAGGGGAATAAAGAGAGAGGGGCAAAAGAAGGGAGGTAGATTGGGGGAGGGGACAGACAGAAGCCAATCCTTTTTGAAGAGCAATAGGTTGAAAGAACATAGAAAATAGAGTATATATCATGGAGAAGGGAATAAGATGGAGGGAAACAGTTAACAATAGTGATCATGTAAAAGAGAAAAGGGGGACATTTTTCAAATTGTCTCTTGTGGATCTATTTTCCATATCAGCTGTTTTTCCAAGGAAATATTTAACTTTTCTTTCTATTTTTTGATGCATTTGGATTTGCTTTATTGTATCTTGATTTCACACAAAGTCATTAGATTCTATTTGTTCAATCTTAATTCTTAAGCAATGATTTTCTTCAGAGAGTTTTTGTACCTCCTTTTTATTTGTTCAATTTGGCTTTTAAAGCTGTTGACTTTTGTCATGACCATCCTGTGTCACTCTCATTTCTCTTTCCATGTTTTCCTCTACCTTTCTTACTTTTCCCTCTACTTCTCTTACTTTATTTTCAAAGTCGTTTTTTGAGCATGTTTATGGCTTGAGACCAATTCACATTTTTCTTGGAAGCTTTGGATATAGGAGCTTTGACTTTTCCATCTGCTTCTGAGGGTTTATTTTTTTTTCTCTGTTTAGAATTTTATTTTCCAAGTTACAAGTAAAAACAAATTTTGACATTGATTTTTTAAAACTTTGTGCTCTAACCTCTCTTCCTCCCTCCCTTCCCTCCCCCACCTCCAAGAACTCAAGCAATTCAATATAAATTATATATGAATAGTCATGGAAAATATTTCCACATTAGCCAGGTTTGGGGAGAAAACAAACAAAAACAAAACTTCATATTAAGGAACTGTCAAAAAATTATGCTTCAATCTGCTTTCAGATACCATCAGTTCTTTCTCTATAGATGAATTGCAATTTTCTTAAGTCTTTAAGAGTTATATTGGATTATTGCCTTCCTGAAAATAACCATGTGCTTCCTAGCAGATCACCTTACACTGTTGCTGTTATTTTGTACAGTACATTTCACTCTGTTTCAGTTCATGTAGGTCTTTCCAGGTTTTTCTGATAACATCCTGTTCATCATAACTTTTATATAGTACCATAAACTTGACAAAGAATATTCTTCATAATAACCCAGCAAATAGTTGCCATACGTTTTGCCATTATAGTCAATCATCATAACTATTTCTCTCCATCCTATTCCCTTCCCACATTTACTCTATTTTCTATCTTCTTTTACCCTATTCCACCTCAAAAGTATGTTACTTCTGACTTTGCCCTCCCCTGCTCTGCTCTTCCTTCTGTCACCCTTTCTTCCTTATCCTCTTTCCCTCCTACTTTCCTGTAAGGTTAAATAGATCACTCCTCCCAGTTGGGTGTGTATGTTATTCACTCCTTCAGCCCACTCTGATGAGATTAAGGTCTCTGAGCTAATTCTGTGTTCTAAATATTTCTTCCTCCCTCCATCCTCAACCCTCTCTACAAAATCAAGAAATTCATTATGTCATACTTGTGCGGTTATGCAGAACATCTTCTCCTTCTTCAAAAGTATTTTACTTTTTACTGCTCCCTCCCCCAGTCTGCCCTTCCCTCCTTCCCCTCTTCACCCCCTTATCTTCTTCCCCTCCCACTTTCCCCTAGGGAAAAATACATTACTATGCCCGCTTGAGTATATCTGTTATTCCCTCTTTGAGCCAATTCTGGTGATAGTAAGATTCATTCACTCCCCCACTCCTTTCCCCTCTTCTCCTCCCATTCATAAGCTTTTTTTTCTTGATTCCTCCATGTGAGCTACCTCTCCCCTTCCCCCTCTGTCAGTGAATTCCTCCTACCCCTCAACACTATTTTTTAAAAAGTCTACATGCATTAGCTGGGTGGCAGAGTGGACAAAGCACCAGCACTGGACCCAGGAAGTTCCAAGCCCACATCTGGCCCCAGACATAAGACACCACACTGTGCATGCCCTACAAAGAACAAGGATAAATTAAAAAATAAATGCTTTATAGATTCCATCCCTTCATATTAAGTTCATTCCTGTGTCCTCTGTCTAAGTATATTCCTTTCAGCTGCCCTAATACTGAGATAGTTCTATGAATTCAGGTATTATCTTCCCATGTAGGAATGTAAACAGTTTTATCTTTTAAGATCTCTCATGATTTCTTTTTTTCCATTTACCTTTTTATTCTTATCTAGGGTCAAATTTTCTATTCAGTTCAGGTCTTTTCTTCACAAATGCCTGAAAGTCCTCTTTTTCATTGAAGTCCCATTTTTTTTCTCTGAAAATTTATACAAAGTTTTACTGGGTAGGTGATTCATGCCCGTAATTCCATTTCTTCCAGAATATCATATTACATGTCCTCCAGTCCTTTAATGTGGATGCTGCAAGACCTTGTTTTATCCTTATTGTAGCTTCTCAGTATATTAATTTCTTTTTTTCTAGCTGCTTGTAATATTTTCTCTTTGAACTAGGAACTCTGGAATTTGGCTATAATATTCCTGGAGATTTCTTTTTGGGATCTATTTCAGGAGGTGAGAGATAAATTCTTTCAATTTCTATTTTACATTCTGTTTCCAGAGTATCAGGGAGATACTGTCAAAGATGCTGTCAAAACTCTTTCCTTGACCATGGTTTTAATGGAGTCCAATGAGTTTCACATTTTCTCTCCTGGATCTATTTTCCAGGTCAGCTGTTTTTCCAAGGACATATTTCATATTTCCCTCTATTTTTTATTCATTTGGATTTGCTTTACTGTGTCTTGGTTTCTCATAAAGCTTCTATTTATTCAATACTAATTCTTAGGAAATTATTTTCTTCTGAGAGGTTTTGTATCTCCTTTTCCATTTGGCTTTTCACACTGTTGACCTTTTTCTCATGACTCTCCTGCTTTGCTCTCATTTCTCTTTCTATTTTTTTCTTCCACTTCTCTAAATCTTCCTTCTATCACTCCTACTTACTCTTCAATGTCCATTTTGAGCACTTCCATGGCAATTCATGTTTTTTTCTTGGAAGCTTTGGATGCAGGGGGTCTGAGGTTGTTATCCTCTTCAGAAGGTGTTATCCTCTTCAGAGGGTGTGTCTCGATCTTCCTTGTTGCTAAAGAAACTTTCTATTGTTCTCAACTTTCTTTGCTTGCTCATCTTGTGATCTTTTACTTGACTTTTAGCTCCCTCTTACAGGGGGACCCTACTCCCAAGCTACACTGTCCCAAGCTTCAGAGGGTCCCAGGTGTTTCAGTTTGAGGGAAGGCACATTTTTCTCTCACTCGGTCTGTTCTCTGCTCAGAAGATAACCACAAGACAACTTACTAATTTACCAGAGAGCAGACCTTTGTGTGCTGTGGTGGTTCTTAGCTCCAAGGAGCCAGGGCCCTCCCCTTCCTGGGCCTCCTACTGCTCAAGATTTCTTCCTGGTTCTCTGCTTGGGTGGAAGAGCCAAATTCTCCCCTTAGGTCCTGCAGACATCCCTGTATTCTCCCCCCTGGTCAGCTAATCAGCCCTCTCACCCAACTGTAACATTAGTTTCAGTAGATGATGGTTCTGCAGCTAATTGTAATGCTCTGGGGTAAGTTCCTCTGGTTCAGGATGCCTGGGGACTGTGTTGGTGAGATTGTGAGGTTGGATTCTTCTTTCAGCACAGCACAGCCCCCTCTAAGCTGTCTTTTGCTGGAAAATAATCTCAGCCCCTCTTCTTGTGGGTTTTGCTGCTCCATGCATTGTTTTATTGCTGTCTCAGGGGTAATTGTGTTGGGAGCTCTGAGCATTTAATGTCTTTCCTCCACCATCTTATCTCTACCCCTTAGCTGTTTGACCTGAGGGTTTATTTTGATCTACCTTATCACCAAAGAAACTTTCCATTGTCTGAATTCCTTTCTGCCTGTTCATTTTCCAAGCCTATTTCTTAAATTTTAAGTCCTTCTTAAAGTGGGGCACTGCTTCCAGGATGTACTGTCCCAAGTTTTAGGGTGTTCCAGGTTGTATGATTTAAGGAGAGGCTCATTCTCAGATCACCTGGCTTGTAAGTAACCATGTGCCTAATTGCTCTGTAACCTGGAAGCAGAAATCTGACCACAGATGTGGTCGCAAGCTTGGCATGCCTGTGCCCCTCCCCCACTGGGCTGCTGATCCTCTATTCTGCTTCCTGGGTAATACAACAGCACTCCATCTCAGCAACAGCAGAGACACATGCTATGTCCCCACGGCCAACCACTGGAACCTCTCACTAGTCAGTGAACTGAAGTTTCAGAAGTAGCTGCTAATGCTGATGATTCTGAGGCTCTGGAGGTATTGCCTGCCTGGGGTCGGATATGTACATCACTGTGCTTCTCTCTTAGCCAGGTACAGCAGATCTTCTGTGCTGCCCTTTTAATCCATCTTTGGCTGTAAAATGAAATCATTCTGTTCTTTTGTGGGTTTTGCTACTCTAGGATTTGTCTTATGACATTATTTGGAGGTATGTGGTTAGATCACAGGTAGCTCTGAAACTTATAGCCTTTCCTCTACCATCTTGGCTCTGTCTACCATCTTAGCTCCACCCCCTAAAGCACTTTTAATAGGCCAAAACGCCCACGAAACCATATAACTCCCTATTTTAGATAGGCCTTAGTTTGATTAAGGTCAACAATGTGATACAGTGATTTTTTTTTTTTTGCAAATAGTATTTTATTTTTTCCAATTATATGTAAAGATAATTTTCAATATTCATTTTAAATAAGATTTTAAGTTTAAAATTTTCTCCCTCTCTCCTTCCTTTCACCCCTCTCCAAGACAGCAAGCAATCTGATATATATTATACATATGCAATCATGTTAAACATATTTCCATATTAGTCATTTTGTAAAAGAAGAAACAGAACAAAAAGGGAAAAACATGAAAAACAGAACAAAAGCAAAATCAAAAACCAAGTGACAATAATATGCTTCAATCTGTATCCCAACTTCATAATTCTTTCTGTTGATGTGGATTACATTTTCCATGATGAGCCTTGGAATCGTCTTGTATCATTGTATTACTGAAAAGAGTTCTTTTCTATCATAGTTAATCATTGCAAAATGTTGCTGTGACTGTATAAATTGTTCTTCCATTTCTGCTCACTTCCACCAGGATCAGTTCATGTAAGTGTTTCCAGGTTTTTCTGAAATCAGTCTGCTCATCATATCTTATAGCATGATAGCTATTACATTACATTCATATACCATTTTTTCAGCTATTCCTTAATTGATGCATATTCCCTCCATTTCCAATTCTTTGCCACCACAGAAAGAACTGCTATAAATATTTTTGTCCATTTAAGTCCTCTTCTCTTTTTTATAATCTCTTTGGGATACATACCTAGTAGTAGTATTGCTGGATCAAAAGGTATGCACATATTGATTGCCCTTTGGGAATAGTTTAAAACTGTTCTCCATAATAGTTGGATGAGTTCGCTCACAGCTCTACTAGCAATGCATTAGGTGACACAGCTATTAAACAAAAATAAAACAAATATAAAATATAACTTTAAATTTCACCAGTTTAACATGGTATACACACACACTCACACACACACACACATACACACACACACACACACACATATATATATATACACACAAATATACAGGAGAAATATACATTTGAAAATAAGAGATATGTGTTTGTGTGTGTGTATACAATTGCTATTGCAATTCACTACAAGCTAAATTTCTAGACTTCACTCTAATCAAATTGGCCTAATGTTCTGCTTCTCTATTTCTTGTTCTATCATTTTTTATCCTGTGGATCTGTGTTCAATTTAACATACCTGAAATTATCTTCTCCCACATTTCTTCCTTTTGCCAGTCACAGTTGTCAAAGTAAATATGCATACAATAGGTCACTTTCCTGAAAATAAGACTCAAGGGTGCCGCCCTATTATACCTTTCTGTCAACTAATAACAATGCTCTTGTTTGATATTTAAGATCTTTACAACTTGACTCCAAACTATGTTGTCAACCTTATTATACATATTTCTGCAACTTGAATGATGTCTCAGTCCCACCAAAATTGCCTTCTTGCTTTTCTTCTGCATCTCTTGTCTTTGTGACTTTGTACTAGCTACTCCCCATGCCTGAAATATACTCCTAAACTTTTACTTAGAATTCCTTAAGTTGCTTGAAAATTCATATGAAGTTCAGTCCTCTACATGGAGCCATTATTGCTTCCCCCATATGCCAGAGCTTTCTACCCCAAAATAACTTTGTTATATATATATATATATATATATGTATGTGTGTGTGTATGTATGTATATACACACACACATATATATTAACAAATATATGTATATAAACATTTGAAAATTTGGTCAATCAAAAGCTATAGGCTTGACCTGTTTTCAAGTTAAATCTTGCCTGTTTTGTACTTATGTAATTTATTTTTTGGACCAAAAGAAGACCTTTATATTTATCTCCATTAAATCTTCTTAGTTTTAGCCTATCATTCCAACCTATCAAAATCTTTTTGTACCCTGATTCTGTTATCCAACATGAGTTATCCATCCCAAATATATATCACCTGAAAATTATATATAACCATAATATCTAATTCTCTCAATCTCTCTTTCTCTATATTATACACACACAGAGACACACATGTACACACACACACACGCATAAATATATAGGGGAAAATAAGAGATATATGTTTGTGTGTATGTATATACAATTGCTATTGCAATATACTTTATCAAGGATATTTTAAAGTAAATATAAGCATCATATGGGGATTAGAGTTCTAAAGTCCTTTCCAACTCTGAAGATGAGTTGTTCTATAGTAAAACTCAAAGGCATGATTGGAAATTTTTGGAGCCCAGAGCAATAAGCATAAAATGTACCTTCAAATTATATTTTTTAAGTTTTTATGTGAAAAAAAAGAAGTTTTTAAGACGTATCTCATAGGGAAGTGTGGGGTAGATGCTGCTTATTTTAGTGGAAATGGCTCCTATGCTTCTTTTTTTTTTTGCTTGTTAAATAGTTATTTATTGGAAAAAGTGGGCTGAGGAGGGGTCACTAGATTCACCACAGAGCAACAACACCACACGAGTTAGGAGTGATGGGAAAGGTCAGCACAAAGCTCTGGGATCTCAGCCTCTTCCTGGACTGTGAGGGATGGCCTGGAGTGTTAGGGCATACCCAGGTGAAAGGCCTAGACTTAGTCGTGGTTAGAGACAAAGAGTGACTTGCTGGCTGCAGCTCCTGACTTTCCACTTGGAGTATACTTGCCTTGAGCAGCTTGGCTATTAGCCATGGCCGGCTTAATATATTCCTCTTGGGCAGCCTTTACATTTTCCTTCTTTCCACCCCAGGTCTTGAGGGCAGATGCCTGCAGGGCTCGGCCATAAGAAAAGGTCAGGGCCCATGGCTTATGCAAGGGGCAGGTATTGATAGCATTGAGGTTGATGGAGGCATCCTCACTCTGACCCCCAGACAGGAAGGTGATACCAGTGACTGCAGGAGGCACAGTTCCGCGAAGGGCAGTTACAGTTGCCATTGCAATCTCCTCATGTGAATACTTCTGAGTGCAGGCATGGCCAGCAGTGACCATGTTAGGCTTCAGCAAGGTCCCTTCCAGATAGACATGGTGGTCACTCAGAGCTTTGTAGACAGCAGCCAGCACCTTCTCAGTGACATACTGACAGGTCTTCATATCATGTTCTCCGTCAGGGAGGATCTCCGGCTCCATAATGGGGACAATACCATTCTGCTGGCATATGCTGGCATATCGGGCCAGCACATTGGCATTCTCCATGATGGCAAGTGGGGAAGGTGTATTATCCCCGATCTTCAGCACACAATGCCACTTGGCAAAGTCAGCCCCATCCTTCTTATACTGGGCACAACGCTCACTCAGCCCATCCAGACCTTGGGTGGTAGTCTCGCCATTGGTCCCTGCTAGGGGCACTGCACCTTTGTCCACCTTGATGCCCACAATGCCACCCTTGCCTTTATGACTTTGGGGAAGGGACGACCATCATCGGCTTTCTGGTAGAATGTCTCATGGAAAAGGATAACACCTCCAATAAAGGAGTTTACTCAATCATCTGCTGTTAAAAGTAACTGCCTACAGAGGAGACAATTTTCCTCTGTGTTCTCAGTTCCAATGGACTGCAGCCACTTTGCAATGCTACCAGTGGACTCATCTGCTGCCAAAATTCCCTTGCCCGGAGCAACAATTTGGTGAGCTATTTCAGACAGTTCTTTCTTTTGCTCTGGTGTCAACGCTGGGTATTGGCAAGGCATGTTTTCCTTGGCTGTGCTGGTAGTTTCCTGGCCTCCGGAAGCGGGCTGTGGGCCTCAGGGGTGGCTTACCCCCAGGATGCAGACCTCTTATGGTTGGGAGCTGAACTGCCGCTCCTATGCTTCTAAAAGAGTTTGTCTGTAGTATTTTTGTGCCCTTTCAATTACAGTGCCCTGGGGCAAAACCATGTGTGATCCACTCTAGTTATATCTCTGATAACACTCATCCAAATACTTGCATACTATCTAGTCATACTCTTCAAAATTTGTAATCTGAAATATTAATGAACATGACCTTTCATCTATAACTCACTTTTATTTTAGCATTTAACTTGTTTCATGGGACCGTCATGAGTTATATATGTTCCATGCTGCCTACTACCCTTCATTCCTTCTTTGTCATCTCATTTTTTCACCCTAGGGAGACATTAACTCCTCTTCTTTTTACTGGGTCATCTGCCCATCTCATAAAAATTCCCATACATAATCATTCCAGAAAGTAATTAGACCCTTACAATTCCTAGAACTAGGTTTGATAAAATGAAATATTCACCTTTGTAAAATAAGCTTTGATCAGCTAGCTTCTTTCCTGGGGTAACTTGACTTCTTACTCTTCCATCACAGCAAAAATTTAGTGATTCAACATAATTGAACTTTAAAAAAAAGGAAGAGAATATTCTAAAGATTCTTGTTTATTAGTATGACCTAGATTATGATGACCTATTAGCTATTCTCGAGTATGCACATTTCAAAAATCCTGAAAAGGGGGTGGCTAGGTGGCACAGTGGGTAAAGCATTGGCCCTGGATTCAGGAGTACCTGAGTTCAAATCCCACCTCAGACACTTGACACTTACTAGCTGTGTGACCCTGGGCAAGTCACTTAACCCCCATTGCCCCACAAAAAAAAAGAAAAGAAAAGAAAAAAATCCTTAAAAGGAAATATGTCCAAATGCAAAGTATATTTTTAACATTATATATAATTCTTCCTCACTCCTGGTATCATATATATGTTCTATATGTAGAAAACACTTTCAGAAAATACTCTAGAGGGGCAGTTAGGTGGTGCAGTGGATAGAGCACCAGCCCTGGAGTCAGGAGGACCTGAGTTCAAATCCAGACTCAGACACTTAATACTTACTAGCTCTGTGACCCCGGGCAAGTCACCCCAATTGCCTCACCAAAAAAAATACTCTACAGTATGCAGAAACTAGAAACCATTAGTGTTACTTTTTCTCTTCTAATAACAATCTCAGTTCTCTGACCTCCTGGTCACATACCAAGTTTTGTTTTGTTTTGTGGGGTATTTTTTTTACCATTTAGAGAAAAGTCCTCAATGTAATTTTATATCTATATATCTCTATCTCTATCTTTATCTGTATATCTATATTTATTTTTTTTAATTTAAAAATTTTTTTAAGGACAATGAGGGTTAAGTGACTTGCCCAAGATCACACAGCTAGTACGTGTAAAGTGTCTGGGGCTGAATTTGAACTCAGGTCCTCCTGACTCCAGAGCCAGTGCTCTATTCACTGCACCACCTAGCTGCCCCTTTAATTATATTTTGATAGGCATAAAGGCTGATCAATACAATTTATCTTCTATAATGGATTAAAACAAGAATAAGAACAACAACAAAATACTTAAAATATTTTGTTTTCCATGATTCTCAGAGGGCCCAGTGTTAAGGTCATGAATGGATATATTTCTAAAAGTGGAATCTTTGGGACTCTACCATGTTTCTTTTCGATTCTAGTGTCAAAAAGATGGCAATCTTTGGCCAAACATGGGTGAGTATGAATTATCAAAGAGAGTGGTATGTAATATTACAGTCAAAATGTATAACAAAATGTAAATCAGGAGAGATTATAGGGAATTTATTTGTGTATGGGGTGGGGAGAATTGGGGCTGGAAAGTCTCTTTTTTGCTAGCTTTTTTGACATGAAAAGAAGAGTTAAGGGCACACTTTGAATAAATAAATTAGACACTCTGGGTATAAATTTCCTCACACATAAAGTAAAGGGCTTAGACTAGATGCCCTTGAAGTTCCTTCTTTTTTTCTAAATATATGATGCTAAGATCTAGCATGTTCATTACTGCTTTTAATGCCCAACAAGGTACAGAATAATAAACTATTGACCAGCATCTTTTTTACGTTGGTACTCCTATAATGTTTTAAGTTATCACTCTGTTTCTAGACTGAGTCTTTCCAATCCGTTCTTACTTGACTAAACATTTAATCATTCAAGAGAACAGTTCTTATCATTCCAGCCCTAATGCAAAAATGATAAAGGCTCCCATTTGTCTAACAAATAAAGGTCAAAGCCTTCCATGACTGGGTCAAACCTTCCTGTTCAGCATTTTATCTTCTATTTTCCTGAATGTACTAAAAAAATCTCCAAATAAATTGGAATATGGATTGTTCCATGAACATTTCCTGTAACTCCATTCTCTCATGATTTTCCTGATGCTTTCCTTTCTATCTGTAATGTTTAATCTTTATTTGTCTAAAACTTGCCCACCTTCAATGGCTTTGGTAAAACTATATTTTTTAATAAAATTTCTACTACTCTCCTCAACCAAAAGTGACCTGATCTTATTCTGATATCCTGGAACCCTCTACAGAACCAGCACATTCTTCTGTCTCAAATTACGTGTGTGACCACAAGCAGCACACTTTACCTCTATGATTTTCAACTTTCTTATCCAAATAGTGGTCATAATAGAACTTGCAACATCCTATCAATTTACTGTAGAGGACCTTTAGTTTCAAACTTGATGTAGAATAAACACTGTCAGAGACAATTCTAACTTTACCTGACTAAAATATTCAAAAATTAAAAATGTATGATGCAAAGTCAGAACAAATAATATTGGTTTTTGTTTTGGGGGGAGTGAGGCAATTGGGGTTAAGTGACTTGCCCAGGGTCACACAGCTAGTAATTGTTAATTATCTAAGGTCAGATTTGAACTCAAGTCCTCCTGATTCCAGGGCCAGTGCTCTATCCACTGTACCACCTAGCTGCCCCCAACAAATAATATTGAAACCAACATAGAAATACCTCATCTCTCTCTCTCCCCCTTGCTTGAGGCAGCAAGGTGCCGTCGAAGTCCCTTTAATAATCATCTGAGATGAATAGACTGTTGTGTCTGAGAGTATTCATTTTTAACTCATATCTAGCATTTATACTGCACTTTAAAGTTTGCAAAACACTTTAAATGGGTCTTCTCATTTGATGCTCACCACTGAGTATAAGTGCAATTATTGAGGGAACTACCATTATTGCTTCCATTTTACAGATCAAGACCACAGAGTGAGGCATTATTTGAGGCAGGATTTGAACCCAGGTTTTCCTGATTCCAGGTACAGTACTCAATCCATTGCTATACCTATTTCAGTATTTTAACTTTTATGGGGAAAATAGATCTTTATTTCAAAATAATTTGTTTCCTTTTTATCTTTGGGGGCTGTTTCTTTGCTGGATTTGGAGGAGTTTGGGGTTGTTTTGTTTTTGCATCTTTGCCCTCTGGGAGCAGCTAAATGGCACAGTAGGTAGAATGCCAGGCCTGGAGTCAGAAAGGCTCATCTTCCTCAGTTCATATTTAGCCTTGGCAGGAGGGGGATTGGAGACAGATGGCAGAGGTAAGGGAGTAACTTCACAGAGCCCTCTATATGATCCCTCCAAATAATGCCATAAACAATTCCCGGGGGAAGAGAACCTAAAAAAAGATGGTCTAAGATCATTTTCCAGTTAGAGACAGATTAGAAGGTCTGCAGGAAAGGTCTGTTGTACCAGGGTGAGAGTGGAGCACAGCCCCGCAGCACCATGCAGATCCAACCCCAGGACACATCACGCAAATCCAGCCTGAGGCAGGCCACATTTGAGGTAACAGTGGATACTTCTGGAATTCAGCTCATGGACCAGTGAGGAGATTGAGTGGTTGGCCGGGAGGAGATAGCAGTGGTCTCCCTCTGGCACTGAGGTGGAACTCTGTTATGTTCCCTGTGCTTGGAACCAGGAAGCAATCTTGAATGGTGGCCCAGGTGGGAAAGGGGTGCAGACATAGCCAAACTTGAAGCCAGAGTGAACCAGATTTCTGTACCCATGTTGAAGAGCAAGTAGGCCTGGGGGAAGCTAGTTGGTGCAGTGGATAAAGTATCAGCCCTGGATTTAGGAGTACCTGAGTTCAAATCCAGTCTCAGACACTTGACACTTACTAGCTGTGTGACCCTGGGCAAGTCATTTAACCCTCATTGCCCTGTTTAAAAAAAGGCAGGGGGGGCAAGCAAGTCTGAGTTAATTTACAGACCAGAGCACAGGCTAAGGAAATGTATAATGTCCCTCTCCTCAAATTGTACCACCTTGGACCCAATGGAGTTTGGGACAGTGCATCCTGGAAGCAGATCCCCCCTTTAAGAAGGACATAAGTCAAGAAATCGGCTAGGGAAATGAACAGACAGAAAAAGATGAGGACCATAGAAAGGTTTTTGGTGACAAGGAAGATCAAAGTATACTCTCAGAAGAAGATAACAAATTCATAGCTCCTACATCCAAAGCTTCCAAGAAAAATATGAATTGGTCTTAGGATATAAAAGCACTCTAAAAAGACTTTGAAGATAAAGTAAGACAGGTAGAGGAAAAATGGAAAGAGAAATGAGAATGATTCAGGAAAGTCATGGGGAAAAAAAAGTCCACAGCTTGAAAGGTCATATGGAAAAGGAGATACAAAAGCTCTCTGAAGAAAATAATTGTTTAAGAATTAGGATTGGGCGCAGCTAGTTGGTGTAGGGGATTAAACACGGGCCCTGGATTCAGGAGTACCTGAGTTCAAATCTGGCCTCAAACACTTGACACTTACTAACTGTGTGACCCTGGGCAAGTCACTTAACCCCCATTGCCCCGCAGGGGAAAAAAAAAAAAAGAATTAGGATTGAGCAAATGGAAGCTAATGACTTTATGAGAAATCAAGAAAAAACAAAGCAAATTGAAATGAATGAAAAACTAAAGGGCAATGTAAAATATCTCCTTGAAAAACAGATAACCTGGAAAATAGATTCAGAAGTAATAACTTGAAAATTATTGGACTACCTGAAAATCATGATAAAAAAATGAGTTTAGACATCATCTTCCAAGAAAATGTCAGGCATATTGCCCTGATATTCCAGAAGCAGAAGGTAAAATAAAAATTGAAAGAGTCCACCGATCACTTCCTGAAAGGGTTCCCAAAAAGAAAATTCCAGGAATATTATAGCTAAATTCCAGAGCTCCCATGTCAAGGAGAAAATATTGTAAGCAGCCAAAAGGAAACAATTCAAGTGCTATGGAGACACAGTTAGGATAACGCAAGATCTAGCAGCTTCTACATTAAAGGACTGGAGGGCATGGAATATGATATTCCAGAGGGCAACTAAGAATCACCTACCCAGCAAAACTGAGTATACTGTTTCAGAGGGAAAAATGCGAATTCCATGGAAAAGAGTACTTTGAGGCATTCAAGATGAAAAGACATGAACTGAAAAGAAAATTAACTTTCAAATTCAAATATACAACAAAATTATCATGTACATTTCTTTTGTCCTTCCTCCTGAACCAAGTCAGAAATGGCCACTATTAGACAGAAATATGTATCTATTTATATCTCCATCATCATCTCCATCTCTATGTATCTGTGTCTAATAGTGGCCATATATGTATACACATATACACACACATATATGTGTATATATACACACACACATACATTTATACACAAATACATAGTCTCATATATACACGTGAACTTATTCTATACATACTTCTATTTATCAATTCTTTCTCTCATGCAGACAGTATCTTTCTCCATATGTCCTTTGTAGGTAATTTAGCTATTTATAATAGACAAAATAATTTCTTTGCTCAAAGTCATTCTTTTTTTTAGCAACAAACATTTATTTTGTTTTTTACAGTTACATGTAAGGGTAGTTTTCAACATTCATTTTCATGAGATTTAGAGTTCCAAATTTTTCTCCCTCCCTCTCTCCCTTTCCTCCCCCCTCCACAAGACTACAATCAGGTTATATATATACAATCCACAAGTGCTCTTTTTATCAGTTCTTTCTATGGGGGTGGATAGTATGCTTCTTCATTAGGCCCTTGGTATTGTATTGGATGATTGCATTGCTGAGAGTATTTAAGTCATTCACAATTGCTCATTGGACAACACTGCTGTCACTATGCAAAATGTTCTCTCACTTCTGCTCACTTCACTATATATGAGTTCATGAGTCCTTCCACATTTTTCTGGGATCATCCTGTTTGTCATTTCCTATAGCACAAGACCATTCCACTTCAGTCATTCCTCAATTGATGGACATTCCCTTGATTCTCAATTCTTAGCCACCACAAAGAGTTGCTATAAATAATTTTTGTACAATTTTTCCCCCTTTTCTCTTTTTCATGATTACTATTGTTAACTGTTTCCCTTCCATTCTATTCCCTTCCCCATGATATTTATTCTATTATCCATCTTATTTCATCCTATCCCTCTTCAAAAGGGATTTGCTTCTGTCTGTTCCCCCCACTCTGACCTTCCTTCTTTAGCTCTTCTCTCTTTATCCCCTTCCATTCTTTTCCTGTAGTGTTAGAGAGATTATTCCACCCAACTAAGTATGTACTTTATTCCCTCCTTGAACCAATTCTAATGAGATTGAGGTCTTTGAGCCAATTCTGATGAGTTTTAGGCTCATTTATTGCCCAGATAAAATAGATTACTCCACCCAGTTAGATGTGCATGTGTTAGATCCTCCTTGAGGCAACTCTGTTGAGTTTAAGGTCTTTGAGCATTTTCTCATGGGTGTAAAATTCATTTACTGTTCTGCTCCTCCCCAATCTCTTCCCCCACACCATAAGCACTTTCCTGTTTCTTTCATGTAGGATTTCACCTCTGCCCTTGGGCCTCTCCCATTTCATTCCCCTCACCCCTCAATTTAACCATAAAGATGTCATTATGGGGTAGTTAGGTGACACAGTGGACAAAGTATCCACCCTGGGGGATCATAGCCTAAACCCAGGCCTCAGATACAAGACAGTTACCTGCTGCATGACCCCAAGTATGCCCCCCACTCCAATTTTTTATGGTTCTCTAGGGTCTTGTATTTGAAAGTCAAATTTGCCATTCAGTTCAGGTCTTTTCATCATGAATACCCGAAAGTCCTATTTTTCATTAAAGTCCCATTTTTTTCCTCTGAAAAATTATGAACAGTTTTGCTGTGTAGGTGATTCTTGGTTGTAATCCCTATTCCTTTGCCTCTGAAAAATCATATTCCCTGCCCTTCAGTCCTTTAATGTAGAAGCTTCTAGATCTTGTGCTATCATTACTGGGGCACCACAGTACTTGAATTCTTTCTTTTTGGCAGTTTGCAATATTTTCTCTTTGTCCTGAGATCTCTGGAATTTGGCTATAATATTCCTAGGAGTTTTCCTTTTGGGATCTCTTTCAGGAGGTGATCAGCTGATTCTTTCAATTTCTATTTTACCTTGTGTTTCCAAAATACCAGAGCAATTTTCCCTGAAAATTTCTTGAAAGATTACGTCTAATTTCTTTCCTTGATCATGGTTTTCAGGTAGACCAATAATTTTCAAATTATCTCTCCTGGATCTATTTTCCAGGTCAGAAGTTTTACCATGAATATATTTTACTTTGCCCTCTATTTCTTTATTCATTTGGATTTGCTTTATTGTGTCTTGGTTTCTCATAAAGTCAATGACTTCCATTTGTTTAATCCTAATTCTTAGGCAATTATTTTTATTGGAGAGTTTTTGTACCTCCTTTAATATTTGACCAATTTGGCTTTTCAAGTTGTTGAAATTTTTCTCATGTCTTTCCTGCATCACCTTCATTTCTCTTTCCTTTTTTTTCCCTCTACCTCTCTAACTTTAACTTCAAAGTCCTTTTTAAGTACTTTTATGGTCTGAGACTAATTGATATTTTTCTTGTAAGCTTTAGATATAGGGGCCCTGACATTGACATCTTCCTCTGGGGGTTCACCTCAGTCTTCCTTGTGACTAAAGGAACTTTCTATGGTCCTCACCTTTCTCTGTCTGCTCATCTTGCCTTTCTTTGACTTGACTATTAGCTCCTTAAAGTAGGGCACTGTTTCTAGGCTGCACTATCCCAAGCTTCACGAGGTCCCACGTGTTATGATTTAAGGAGGAGCTGGTTCTTCACTTGCCTGGCCTGTTCCCTGGTCCACAGATGGCCCTAGTCCAACTTGCTAATTAACCAGCTTGGTGTATTGTGGTTTTCAGCTCTGACAAGCCTGTTCCCCTTCCCAACCTGGCCATTGCTACTTAAGCCTACCTCCTGGTTCCCAGCAGGGATGAAAAAACCAAGTTCTACCTCAGCACCAACAGAGACCTCTGTAATCTCCCCCCTGCCAAGGGCTCAGCCCTCTCACCAGACTGTGAGATTAGTTCCAGATGACAATACCACTACAGCTGATTCAGAGGCTCTGGAGGGTGGTCTCTTTCTCTGGTGAGGCCTTTCTGGGACTGGATCTGTATCAGGGTGTCTCTGGCTTCGGGTTCCACTCTCATCTCAGCACAGCAGCTCCCTCCTTCCAACCTTCCAAGCTGTCCTTGTTTAGAAGATGATTTCAGCACATTCTTCTGTGGGTTTTGCTGCTCCAGGAATTGTCCTGCAGCATTATTTGGATGTTTTTTGGAACAAGCATGTCATGAGTGTGAGAGCTCACTGCCTTTCCTCTATCATCTTGTCTCCCAAATGGTGATTATTTCCAATGAAATCTCTAGTCTTTACTCCTTTGGAAGTGTTAATTTTGCTCAGTTGTGGTTTTTCCTCTTTATTTTTTATTCTTTCTTGCATCACTACATATCTCTAAGAGACAACATTCTGAGCCAATGGAAAGGGCCCAGGAAACCAAGATCAACAAGTTTGATTCAGAGCCTTTTTACATATGATTATAAATTGCTTTGATTTCTTCAATGGAAAACTGCCTGTTCATATCCTTTGACCATTTACCAACTGGGGAATGACTCATATTCTTATAGATTTGAAAAATGTTATTTATATATTTTATATATGAAACCTTTATTTGATAAATTTTCTATAAAACTTTCTTCCAGTTTTCTATTTTCTTTCTAAACTGGGCAATATTTGTTCCATTTGTACAAAACATTTTAAATTTAATATAATCAAAATTATCAATTTTGCAATTACCTTTGCTCTGTCTTTTGTTTATTCATAAATTGTTCATCTATCCATAAGTCTGATAAGTAATACGTTCCATGTTCTAGTTTTCTTGTAAAATCTCACTTTATATACAGATCATGTATCCATTTTGATCTTATCTTGGTAAATGGTATGTTAACTCAACATATTCAAAACTGAACTCATTATTTTCCCCCTCCTTGAAACCTTTTCCTCTTCCTAACTTTATTGGTACTGAATGTACTTCCTCCCCCTTCCTGTCCTCCCAATTACCCAGGCAGGTATCATCCTCAACTTCCAATTTTTTTTTTTTTTACTTCTCATTCTTTATCGTCCCTCAATAACCCCTCTGCTGTAAAGTTCTGTTGGCTTAACCTTCTCAATATGTCTTATTTATACCTTCTTTTTCATCTGACATTGCCACAGTCCTAGTGTAGACCCTCAGTGCTTCATTCCTGGGCTATTATAATAGCCTTCTTCCTCAACTTCCTCCCTACTCCAGTTCATCCACCATTCAGATGTCAGATTGATATTCTTAAAACAGAGATTTGACCCTGTCTCTCTTCTATTCAATAAACACCAGTGGTTCATGATTGCATCCAGGAACATATATAAAATCTGTTTAGATTTTAGAAACTTGCTCTTACCTACCTTTCCAGTTTTTGTATTTAATGTACCTACAAACACTTTGTGATAATTTAATACTGATCTTTTTGTTGTTGCTTACACAGGAGATTCTCCATCTCCTGACTACATGCATTTTATTAGCTATTCTTTATTCCTAGATTTCCTTCCCTCTTCTCTCTGCCTTACATGACTTCCTTCATGAACAGTTCAAATATCACCTTCTACAAGAAGCCTTTCTAAATATACCTTAATTCTAATACCTTCATCTCCTACAAATCATCACATATGTATATCTATATATCTTTTTGTATATAGTTGTTTATAGGTTGTTTCATTAAACTGAGTTTTTTAAGAATGCAAAAGCCCCACAAAAACCAAAATAAAATCCCAAAATCTAGCCTCAGACACTAGCTGTGTAATCCTTGGAAAGTCATTTAATTTTGTTTGCCTCAGTTTCTTAACTTGTAAAATGAACTGGAGAAGGAAATGAAAAACCACTCCAATATCTTTGCCAAGAAAACCTGAAATGGGATCAAGAAGAGTTGGAAAAAATTAAAAACAGTGATATTATGTATTTTATGAATTTAAAACATTATTGGGAGGATGGGTCATAGGTTTCAGAACACTGTCAAAGGTGTCCACAATGCAAAATAATTTAAGAACTCCTGTTCTAGATATTAAGCCACTGTGAATTTAGTCTAAGAATATGCTACTATTTTCCCAGCTAACATTTTTCTAAAAACTTATATTGATATTATGGTACACTAAAACATATATTTTTCATAAAAACTGTTATCTACTGTGCTTTGTCCATACTTTGTTTTGGGTTTTGGCTTAAAAAAAATCAAAAGTGTGAAATTTTACATTTTTCATTATGGAATTTCATTGACATATTTTTACTTCCTTACTGATTCTTTCTTCTAATACATTAGCTAATCTTCCCACTTTTTTTTCACCTGCAGATTTTCTAAGTGTGCTCTCTATGTCTTCTCTCATGTCATTGACAAATTTATATATATATATATATATGTGTGTGTGTGTGTGTGTGTGTGTGTATAATGTATGTATATATTATATACATATATGTGTGTATATGTATATATTTTATATGTACATATATAATACATTATATATACATTTTGTATGTTATTTATATATATATATAATATTTATACATTAATCATTAAAGTAATTACAAGTCTATCTAATAGTACTTTCAGATAATCTTAATCTTATCTACTGACACTCTGCCCAAAGGAATAGAGATTTGTCTGCACAAGCCTTACAAGATACCATTCCTTAAACCTAAATAATTCTGGCCCTCATTGATTGGCCAATAGTAGGTCTCAGCCCAGGCCTCATTTTTCTATTGTTTGGCCTCTAGATGTCTCAGAGTGGGCCTAAATAGCAATTGTCACAGCCATTTAGCACAGTAGATAGAGCACTAAATGTGAGGACCGGAGTTCAAATCTGATCTCATACACTTACTGTGTGACACTGAGCAAGTCATTTAACCCTAATTCCCTTCAACATCTGGGGCCATCTCTAGTCATCCTGATGAATATCTTGCAACTGCACTCAGATTAATCTGGAGGAGAGAGTGAGGTTGGTGACTTTGCACAACCCTCCCTCACTTAAATCCATTTCAGTGCTAGTCATGACATCACCCTGATGTTAGGGTCCTCTTAGAGAATGAGGGACAAGCAACAATAATCATATAGCCTATATATCTCCTTTTTGTCCTAAGAATGATATGAAATCTTTGTCAAATGCTTTGCTGAAATGCAATTATACCTTTACTGTGGTATTCCTTTGATCAAGAAGGAAAAATCTCTTAGTCTAGCATGCCTATATGTGACACCCTAGTGGTAGTACACAGTGACTGCTGCTTTCATTTCTACATATTCATAACCAGTTTCTCCAAAAATGCATGCTAAATATTTTGCAGTTATCATAGTCATGATCTCTCTCAGTTTATGCTACATATGTTTTTATCACTCTTTTAGTAGGGGACATTTACTCATCACAAATTTTTCTAAAGTTTGTTTTCTGGCTATTACTAACTCTAGCTTAGTATTCATATCCATTAATTATTATACTACCTTGGACTATAGTTCATCTGGGCATGCTGATTTTAATTTGAACCTCTTTTATTCTACTTTTTTTTTTTGCATTTGACCTTAAATTATAGTAATTTGTATACATCCTATATCCCCTGATAAAGTTTCAGCTTCTTATAAGAAATATATATCTCTCAATATATTTTAAATCCTCTATATGGATAAACAAGTTGCCTCACACATAGTAGGAGCTCAATAAATGATAAAAACACAGACACATACACATCATTTTTAAGCTGCATAATATAACTCTAAACACAAATGTCCCACCATATGGTTAACAAAAATCTACATAAAAAGTCATAACCTGAGAGGAAACATGAGCCAAGGAAGAGATTTTTCCCTACTGTAACATATGTTCAGATAGAGCATAAGACAATAAAAGTCGGGTGGTGACTAGACTGGCTTTGTGGAGATCACAATCTAGACCATTAGATTATAAGCTCCAGGGGACAGCTAGGTGGTGCAGTGGATAGAGCACCGGTCCTGGAGTCAGTAGGACCTGAGTTCAAATCCGGCCTCAGACACTTAACACTTACTAGCTGTGTGACCCTGGGCAAGTCACTTAACCCCAATTGCCTCACAAAAAAAAAGAGAGAGAAAAAAAGATTATAAGCTCCTTAAGGAAGATGTTTCTTCCTTTCCCCAGCATTTAGGACAATCCTTGAAGCATAGTATGCATTTTATGAATATTTATTGATTGACTGATGTCATTCTCCCCTCAAGAAAAATTTAATGCCAGAATGAGAATAGAATCACTTGAATCCAGAATTCCACCTAGCACATGGTCATGTCAGTCAAGAGTCATTATGTTCTTCATCCATATAGTATGAGAATCAAGCCAAATATATGCTAAATGATGCTTCTCACCATAATTGGACATACTTAATTTAGGGAGAAAGAAAAGATACCAACCTTCTATCTGTAACTGTACAATACTGATAATTATAAGATTCATTATGTCACTGATTTGGTTCATAAATTAATCTTCTACTTTTAGCAACCCATTTACAAAATAAATTGAATTTTTAAAAGCTGTTTCATAATATTGTTCCCATTTAAAGCATACTTCTTTGGAAGTCAGCTCCTCAAGCTTGAGATGAGAACAAATTACTTAATGGTTTCTCTCACTAGGCTTTTTGCCCATTGAATTCCAACTAGTAGTTCTTCTCCAGCTGCAAGGTAATGCAGCTCTCTTGTCAATACCTCAGGGAGAAAAGTGATATATTCTGAGGAAGAGAGGAAGGGACCAACGTATAATATACCCTCATCCTACCTCCAAGAGAGAATGAAGGAGATCACCTAATCCTGGGAATAGGATTTTGTAATTCTCACAAGGAAAGCATTCAAAACTCTTGAAATTAGACAGATTTGCAAGAAATATGCTTGCAGTCCATCTGAGCTCATTGTGGTCAGGAATATGTGTCCAAACAAAGAAAGAAAGCAAACCAGATGGTGTCCTTAGGAGAAGACCTAGAAAGGAAGTCAGCAGTCACTTAGTCCAGCCCTCGAATTTTATAGATGAAGAAGCTGAGGCACAGAGGAATTAAGTAACTTGTTCAAAGGCACAAAGTTAATCAACAGACAGTAAAAGTTAGGACTTTGGTTTTCTAGGTTCAGATCCAGTGGTATTTTTTGTTTATGGTTTGTTGTTGTTGTCTTTTTTCGCTATTGAATTGTAACTACATTATTCTGGTTAATGCATGGACACAAAGTTCACACATTTGGAGAATAATAAGAGAAAAGAAATTGAATAAAAGGAAGGCAGTGTTCCTAGATTAAGATTTCTGGATCTAGATTTCTATATTCAGAATCAAAATACCCAGAATTTACTCCTATCTCTGCCATGTATAACCTGTGTTACCTTAAGGAAGACATTCAAACATTAACACCCATTCTTTGGGCCTCAGTTTACAATATGAAAAATGGCTTTCACAACCTGTAACATCACTTCCTGCTCTACATGGACCAACTATGACCAGTTCCTGATGAGGAATTTTTGGTGTAAGACACTTTTCTAACAGGAAGATGAGAATCTTTAATTTAGTAGTATAAAATGAAAAGATTTCCCAAGTTTATTTTTTGAAGCTAGGGGCTGTCTATAAAATAACAAATTACTAGAATACTTGTTAACATTCATATTTGTCTAATTTAGCAATCTGTCAAGATTTAATAAATTTGCACTTAAAGTATATACATATGTATGCATGTATGTGTATATATATATATATATATATATATATATATATATATAGTATTGTATATAATGTTCTTTTAGCTACAGTGGTATATCACCAAAAAAAAAATTTTCTCTGTCTTCATGGGACTTAAAATCTATTAAGAGTTTGGCAGGAGATATCATTACCAATTTTAACATTTCATAAAATACAACTTTCAGTTTATATTTACATAGTTCTTTACTAAGACCAAAGCAGTTTATATTCATATTGGTCCATACCAATTGGCAAGCTTACTAGTTCAATAGATACTGTGTGGGATTTCAAGTTAGAAATACCTGAGTTCAGAGGGAAGCTAGGTGGTGCAGTAGATAAAGCACTAGCCTTGGATTCAGGAGGACCTAAGTTCAAATCCTGCCTCAGACACTTGACATTTACTAGCTGTGTGACCCTGGGCAGGTCACTTAACCCTCATTGTCCCACCAAAGAAAAACAAAAGAAATACCTGAGTTCAAATCCTAACACACTCTAGATGTATGGTCTTTAGAAAGTTATTTAACCTTAATTTCTCACTTTATCCTTCTGAAAATGGGAATAATAATAGCACCAACCTGTCAAAATTGCTTTGAGAATCAACTAAGATTTTATATGTGTGTGCCAAATGTTTTTAAGACATTGAGTGCTAAATAAATGCTAGCTATTATCATAGCAAATGGAAAAAAAAATGATGGGGCTATATAATGAGGTCTATTTGTAAATCTACAAAATGGAGATGTAATAAAAAGCATGATATTTCAAGTGTAAAACTGGGATAAAATTCTGGTTCTGATACTCTTCATGTGATGTTTTTAAAATTCATCATTACAGACCTTAAGGTGCTTCTCTTTTTCAGTAGCAAAGGATTTGAATTACAGTAGATTTCCATTGAGTGGGTAATGGCTTAACAAAACATGGCATCTCAATGTGATGTAATAGTATTGCCCTGCTAGAAACAAGGGATATGAAAACTATACGTAGATATAAGAAGATTTTCATGCATCAATGAAAAGTAAAATATAGAAACACAAGAAATAATGAGTATGCCTATAAGAAGATAAATTGAAAGAAAAATAACAATACAAAAATTTTAATTGGAGGCTGTGTCATAAAAATGAACCTTGACCTAGAATAAAGTATAGGTAAATTCATATCCATCTCTTCTATTCAGAGATAGAATACAGCATATAGTGTCAGAGTTGGTTGAGGTGTTGTTTAGTTTTGCTCATTTTTTAATTTTTTGCTTCTTTTTATAAGGAGCAACTCTATTTGAGCAAAAACAAAAAGGGATATATTAAGAAAAAATATGATATAAAATGACATGCATCAATAATTTTTTAAATAAAAGAGCCAGGGGCCGCTAGGTGGCACAGTGGATAAAGTATTGGCCCTGGATTCAGTAGAACCTGAGATCAAATATGACCTCAGAAACTTGACACTTATTAGCTGTGTGACCTTAACCCTTATTACCCCACCACTTATTACCCCATCACTTAACCCTTATTGCCCCACCAAAAAAAAATCATATCTTTCTGACTCCAAGTCCAGTACTCTATGCACTGAGCAAACTAGTGACCTCAATAATTCACGCAGAAATTATAATTGAATCCATGAGAATTTCTGTGATCACCGAACAAAATAATATAGTTTTTGAACATACAAAATAGAAAAACCTTAAAGTTCTTTTACAAAATGAATTTTCATGATCTATAAACATATCAACAGAATCATCTATTCCCTTATCAAGATTATGATCTATAAACAAAAAAGCAAAATGACAAATGTTGAAGGGAGAGTAAAGATATCTCCATGAGGTTATGAATTGACTCAGCCATTTTGTAAAGCAATTTTTAACTATGTCCCCAAATTTACTAAATTTCACATTACCATTTAGCCACTGATACCATTTCTAGATTTACATTCCAAAGAAAACAAATAAAGGAAAAATACCTGAATCTACAGAAATATTTATTGGTGAGTTGTTTTTCGGTCACTTTAGATCCCATTTAGGGTTCTCTTGCCAAAGACACTGGAGTGGTTTGTCATTCCTTCTCCAGCACATTTTACATATGAGAAAACTGAGGTAAACAAACAGGGTTAACTGACTTGTCTAGGGTCATGGAGCTAATGTCTGAGGCTAGATTTAAACTTAGAAAGAACAGTTTTCCTGACTCCAGGCTTGGCATTCTATCCATTGTGCTATCTAGGAGCCCCAAAATTAGTCACAGGAACTGTTTTTGACAATGCCACTTCACTGTTTCTGTGACCTTGGAAAAGTCACTTAGTCTCTCTAAGCCTCAGTTTCCTTGAAATAGTTGAATCTCACACCTTACACTAAAAAAAAAAAAAAAGCCAAACTAGGTACATGATTTACACATAAAGGGTGATATCATAAGCAAATTAAGAGAGCATGGAATAGTTTATCTGTCAGATATATGAACAGGGGAAGAATTTAAAACCAAATAAGATATATAGAGCATTACAAAATGTAAAGTAGATAATTTTGATTACATAAAATTAAAAAGCTTTTACACAATCAAAATTAATATAACCAAAATTATAAGGAAAGCAGAAAACCTGGAAAGAATTTTTGCAACAAGTATCACTGAAAAGGCCTCATTTCTCAAATATATAGAGAGAACTGAATCAAATTTATAAAAATACATGTCTTTCCCCAATTGATAAATGGTTAACATATATGAACTGGTAGTTTTATAAAAATCAAAGCTATCTATAATCATATGAAGAAATGCTGTAAATCAATATTGATCAGAGAAATGCAAAATAAAACACCTCTGAGGTACCACCTCACAGTTATCAGAGTGTCTAAGATAAAAAACGAAAATGTAGGATGCTTGAGGGGATGTGGGAAAACTGGGATATTAATCCATTGTTGATGGAATTGTCAACTCATCCAAGCACTTTGGAACTATTCAGAAAAGGCAATCAAACTGTCCATACCCTTTGATCATGCAATACCACTGCTAGGTTTATATCCCAAAGATATCCCAAGAAAGAGAAAAAGACCTATTTGTATAAAAATATTTATAGCAACTCTTTTTGTGGTAACTAAGAATTGGAAATCAAAGGGATGCTTGTCAATTAGGAATGGCTAAACTAGCCGTGATATATGATTTTATTGTGCTATAAGAAATGACTAGCAGGATGATTTCAGTGTAACGATTGGAATGATGCCACCTGCTGGATACTTACTGTGGAAGAGTTCTGCCCATGAAGGGAAGGTCTTTGAGGGCAAGACCAGGAGTCAGGAAGTGACGCGGGCTAGTGGGAGGAGGAAGGAAGAGACTGGCGCTCAGTCTCGCTCTCTTTCCTGGGGACGCTGGCGGAGAAGGGAGCTAAAAATGTGCTCTCCCTTTAATAGATAGAAATCTAGGCCTTTCTCTCTCTCTTTACCAAATTCTTGTTTTCCTTAATAAATGCTTAAAAGCCTAACTCTTGCTAAAGCTTATAATTTATTGGCGACCACTCATTAGATATTTTAGACAGACTAGCTAGAATTTTAGCCCTTAACAGATGGCTGACCACGAAGAGGAAAGCTAAACCTCAGTCTTCTGATCTTCTGGTTGGGTAAGAAATTTCCCCTCCCTCTCCCTTTAACTGCTAAGTACTGGTGTACTGGCTGTGTTTTCCTTTAAATTTTTTCAAATGGACCTTTTAAACTCCCTAATTACCCTATTTTTGATTTTAGTCTGTTTAACCAGACAAATGGGAGATAAGATCATGTTAATGCTTTGTTTTTGTGGATTTTCTATTTTTCTTTTTATTTTTGTTAAAAGAGCCAGCAACTTACTCACACAAGGAAATATCTCTCCCTCTCCCAACCATGCTTTTTCAGAGAAACCTGAAGAGATTCCTGCAGCTTTTCCCAGTTCTAACACTAATTGTTGCTCTAATTTTGCATGCCTGGAGGCAATGACCCACCCTCTAGAAGCTTTTAATCCCCTAGCACCTGGAGGCAAAGTGGGGGAAGAGGAATCCAGGCCTGAGTTCAAAATCAAGTCTGATTCAAATTGCTCTGGTCCCTCCCCTCCTCTCCAGACCCCACCCTCTACTCCTCCCATGGCCAAGCCCATTGCTTCCCCTGCCTGGGAAGTCCAAAGATCTAATGCGCATGCTCAACTTTCTCTAACTACATTTGCAGCTTCAGGCTCAACCCTTCCCCAGCCTGGCTGTGCTTCTGAAACAACCTTAGAAAACCCTTTAAATTCCAGATATGCTCGTTTTGTTCTTAATTTTGCTAACCTGCTTTTGTCTTTAATTAGTAATCTTATAAAGCATTTGTATGGTGAAAAGGCTGACAGACAATATAGAGGGGTTAAAGAAGAAAAACTTAAGCCGAATAAGAATGACAATCATCAACATAGTTCAAGACTCCGATTCTTTTGCCATGGAAGGGTATATATTTTACAGAAATGTAGAAGTAAGCAGCAAGGTATTGATATGAGTATTGGGGATTTTAGATATCGGAATCAAAAGTGTTCTGAATTCACTCAGAGTAATAGTATCAGTTCAGAAGTTACATAGGATTTCTATGCTATTATATATACATTTTGAAATTAATGGTATGGGTTTATTTTCGTAGAGATTTTCATGCATTTGAGATTGTGTTTTATACTTAGTTTCTAAAACAAAGAGAATATTTGTAAAAGCTTTTTATAGTCATGTGGTCCAGTTTATATTTTATAATACTCTTATTGATATTAAGTTCATATTCATTTAGATTTCCCTAGTTTGAATTCCATTGTCTTTTATTGTTCCACGTGTATCTTCTTCTATTCATTCATCTATCTAATTTTGAAACATGGTTTTGATTTCATAATACAATGTTAATTCTAGGAGTATTGTGCTCCCATATTCTGAGTTGTTTGGTTTTGTTATTTTTTCTCAACTGATTATTTGATCAAACTCTTTAAAGCATTTCCCTGGCAAATTGGTTGCCATGGCCAGTGTAAATTGATTCTAGAAGTATTATTTTTGATAAGCATATTCCCAAAAAAAAAAAAAAGAGGGGAACATTTGTAAAAGTTTTCTTTTTTTCAAAAAAAAAGTTTTCTTTGAGATTCTGTTGTGCTTTAACTTATATTTAAATATGTTCAGATTTTTCACAAAAGTAATTGTATACTAAGTAAAAAAAAAGGTATTATTTGAAATTGTTGCATAATTATATATTATATTCTGAGTCAAGATGTATTCACATTTTTTGCAATCATTTATTATCCTCAATTTTTAAATCCATATGAGACTTGGATTATGGGAACTTATCATTTAAGACACTAATTGCCTTTATTCTGAGTTATCAGATGCCAGTTGGCCAAGATGCCATCCAATCACAAGAGGAATACATGCAAGAGCAGACACTGAACTGTCACATGAGGGGAGACATGCATGAAGTCAAGGTATGGCCGAGGGAACGGCTTTTGACTAATGTTGAGGTTGGATTCTCTTGGTTTAATATTTTATTTTATTTTTCCCCACAATCTGTTAAGGGCTAAAATTCTAGCTAGTCTGTCTAAAATATCTAATGAGTGGTCGCCAATAAATTATAAGCTTTAGCAAGAGTTAGGCTTTTAAGCATTTATTAAGGAAAACAAGAATTTGGTAAAGAGAGAGAGAAAGGCCTAGATTTCTATCTATTAAAGGGAGAGCACATTTTTAGCTCCCTTCTCCGCCAGCGTCCCCAGGAAAGAGAGCGAGACTGAGCGCCAGTCTCTTCCTTCCTCCTCCCACTAGCCCGCATCACTTCCTGACTCCTGGTCTTGCCCTCAAAGACCTTCCCTTCATGGGCAGAACTCTTCCACAGTAAGTATCCAGCAGGTGGCGTCATTCCAATCGTTACATCAGAAAGGCCTGGAAAGACTTATATGAACTTATAAATAGTTAAGTGAGCAGAACCAGGAGAACATTGTGACAGAAATATTGCTTGATGAAGAACTGTGAATGACTACTATTCTCAGCAATACAATGATCTAAGACATTCCGCAAGGACTGATGATGGAGCATATTATCAACCTCCAAAGAAAAAAAGTGACATTGATTGAACAGACAGAAGCATGCTACTTTTCACTTTCTTTCATTTTTTCTTTTATTCTAGTTTTCTTGTACAAAATGACTAATATGGTAATGTTTTATATAATTGCATATGTATAACCTATATCTGATTGCTTACTGCCTCGTGGGGAAGAGGAGAGAAAGGGAAGGAGAGAGAGAATTTGGAACTCAAAGTCTTAAATTAAAATGTTTATTATCAAAAAAATTTAAAGGGTTGGACTAGATGAGCTTTAAATTCCCTTCTAGTTCTAGTTTTATGAGTTTATATAATTGTTGAGATAGTAGCCTCACTCCTGAGTTCTTAAATGCTTCAAATCTTAGATGAGGAGATGAACCAAATCATTCCTAAGTCCCTTCCACTTCTGTTTTCTATGTACCTATGACACGTTTAGTACCTGTACAACATAACAGTTATGGGGAATGTGCTTTCTAAATTGCCATTTGAATGTGATTTATTGTTATTGTAATCTCTGTTTTACAGATAAAGAAATTGGTCCTTATATTGAGCTTTTTCTCATAGCCAATAACTAGTAAAGCTCCAACTTGAATCAAACTTATCTCACTATAGACCCACTGCTGCTTCTGCAATGCTGACAATTTTAATTAACTTTCCATCTTTTTCTCCATCTTTCTCGAGCTTCTTTCTACTCACAACTTGACATCTTGCAGTCCTTTTTCATCTATACTTACCTTTCACCCTTCCACAAGGCTGCTTTCCTTCAAGCATTTCTCTTCAAATTCTAATACTTTTGCTGACATTAATAAATACAGACATTTTGTGAATTCTCCATAAATCTTACTGCAGTACCCTGTACATATTTCCTAATCAATCAGGGTGTACCCAGTGAAATAGAATTTTTCCTAAAAAACCCATCAGCTAAATGAATTACTGGGAACTCTAAGTCATAACCATTTATCTAAGGTATCACTCTATAAAGAAACTTCAGAGATAGATTTGATGTAAGAAATTATCAAAAGATGAAAAATTAGTTTTTGAAGAGGCATAAAACATTGAGACTTTTTCAACCAAGTCATACTTAATTCAATAAATAAGTAATAAATGATTAACATGAAGGATTCAAAAGAACATGGGTTGGTTGATTGTCCTTTGTTCTCCGAGGACCAAAATGACATCACTCTGTTGTAGTCAAGGTATACTGTGTCCAACTCTGGCTGATCAGACCAATATAAATTCAGAACTCAGGCACAAATAATCATTATGAACATCTGGAGTGTAGATGTCTCTAAATATTTACATTTTGCAAATGTTTCTGTACATGTTTTTATGCTTTGACTTCAGGATGAGATACTCACCTACTGGAGCAAGCAGGCCAGGGTTAAGTAAAGCAGATCATTTTAGGGAAACTTTTCTGTCCCCCTTCTTCATGCCAGAAGGTGAGGACTATAGTCATTAAAAAAAGGCTACTGAGATACCCAGGAGGGCTGTCAAATTCCAGTGCTGCCTCAGTCCAAGTGAGAAGACAATTGTATGGCCTGGGCTCCTGGTGTGCAGGGTTGTGACTACAACTCCCCACTGCTTTGTCACTTACCTATGATACAGGACTCTGAATAAATAAAAGTGGTAAAATGATGTGGGAGATGTCTTTCGAATCTCCATAAATTGGATTCAAGTGAAGCAGAGTTGATGAAATTCATTGGCTTCACACTCTCTTCCAAAGTTATTGGAGTCTAGTGCCAAGAAAAATGTCAAGACAACTGGTAATGACTCAGGATGCAGTGGATGACCGTGGTATCTTCAATGTCTACCTAAGGTCTAAGAGCTCCACAGTGCATGCTTTCTCCATTGAAATAAATTGTTTTCCTCCACTTATTATACCAGCACAAGTCTTCACATGCTTATACTAGACTATCCCCAATACACCAAGGGTTTTGAGATCCCTCCATTACCCTCAACCTCATTTAACCCATTAGCTGAAAGGGTTTACTGGCTGTGTGGCTGCTCTGCATCTTACAGCTTCCTGGAGCCTGGGTGAACCAAGGAGATACCAAAGGTGGAAAGCAACCCTGAAAAGGGATCAGCAACCCTCACACCAGAGGCATTAGTCTTTCCTGAACACTCTAAAGAGTATGGGAAGGCTTAAATGAAATGCATTCAGAGTGAAGTAAATGGAACCAGGAAAATAATATATAAGTAATGACTACAATGATGGTCATTGTGAAAAAAAAACCTTCTAATTACTAGGTAAATAAAATGACCAATTTTGTCCCAGAAGAAATGGACATATTTACTCCCTTCTTTAGCGAATCTGTCTTCTAAAGATGTGAAACACTGAAAGTACTGTCAAATTTGGGTGATGTTTTGGCGAGTTTTCTGAGCTGATATTTTTTTCTTTCCTTTTTTTCTTTCCTTTTTATTTTTTATTATGAGGAGTGACAAATTACTTATTCCAGGGGAAGGGACACTTTGGGAAATTAAATTAGAAAATAAAATATATTGACAGAATTTTTAAAAATAAAAAATAAAAATTTAACCAGCAAGCAGCTCAGTGACCTTTTTTATTTTCATTTTACTAAGTTGAATATGTGGATATGTGGTATGAAAGAAAGTGAATTTAGACCTAGTCATTAACCTTCTGCCATTTTTGTTTATTTGCCAAACATAGGTAAGATGTGATAGGTTTAATTCCCACAAGGTTTTTTCCATATTTCCCACTTCACGTGCGTGCACACACACACACACACACACACACACACACACACACACAAACACACACCATGAGTTAAGTTTTTCTTTCTCTCCACTAAAAGAAAAAAAAAAAGGTTGTGCTTATAAAGGCCCTATAAGTTGGTCATTCTACTACCTAACAGGGATTAGTTTTCCCAAAAAGGTAACTCACTTGAAATATGGGCCTCTTCTACTTGATGGGTACCTTAAGATTACTTAAGTCCCCATACTCTGTCATGCTAACCATTTCCCACTGGTTGCACTAGTTTTGACTGCATGTTCCTAGAAACCTCATCATCCTGGAAGAATGAATCAGCCTGATCAATAAGCTTTGCCCTGAGACCAATCTGATTGAAGGTAGAGTACTAATCATGTTCCTTAACCCTACTCATGCCCTCTCCTCTTTCTAGTTTTCAACTTATTTTTGTATGTTGTCTTTTGCCATTTGATTGTAAGATTCATTAGGACAGAATTGTCTTTCTTTTTCAAATTTGAATTATTAATATATCATTATCTACTTCCCAAAGTTGAAGCCAAGTATTATTGTCACCGTGCTGATAGCTTTTCTGGCGAATATTTAAGAAAACTCTTCACTGTTCTGTGGCCTAAGGATGCCTCATTTTGTCCCTTCATTGAGCCTAAATTAACAGGATCTTTGTGTCATACTCGCCTCTAACCTGAAACGTACATGAACAAACAGAATACAAAATAGAATGTTAATATGAATAAAGATGGTAATAAGGAAAATGCTGTCAGTTTAAAGGAAAGAAAAATTGCTTCTGCTTGGAAGAAAGAAGTTATATCAAAGGGCATTTATTTGAACTTGGGTTTAAAACTAGAGAAAATTGATGTGGAAGGTAGGAATTTTAGGCACAAGGAAGGGACAACGGAGAACAAAAGACTAGAGACAGTTGCTAACCCCAGTTTACTGAGAACTGACTGATCCCCACATACACCCCATTCCCAGGCCAATAAATTACCTGGGGCTAATCAATTTTTGTCCATTAAGACTCTTATCTTATAGATCCCCCCAAACAAACCATCCCCTCCCCAAAATTCCCCAACTTACTCCCAGGATTTAGGGTTATTATCTAAAAGGTCCATTTACATAAAGTAGTTTCTATTTAAAGTTAAGTAGCTTCTATACTTAAAAAAAGGGTAGTTGCATAGCTCCCTTTGTTAAAGGTTCATTTACATTAAGTTCCCTTTGTTCTGATAACCCATATAAATCCTGTCCTCAGACCCCCTTTTTTGGTTATTACTAGCATCTTGCTTTGTGATACCATGAGCTATAGTTCCTCTGCCCTGATTAAAGACATTATTTTTCCTATATTGTTTGTTTCATTAATTTACAGGTTAACACAGTAAAGGTAGGATGAGTTCAGGAACCAGAAGCAACTTGGTTTTGCTGGGAGAATCATGGTGTAATATATGATGGGGAACAGTAGAAAAGTATTTGTAGCCATTTTGGGAAGAAACTTAAATATCTACTTTACTAAGACTATATGGCAGGTTTTGAATGGGAAAATAAGGTGATCTGGAAAATATCCTTGAATTGTCTCTCCTCTTTTACCAAGATCATTCATAGACAAATTGTGTTTGGATTTGATTCTTTTCTTGTTACCATTCACAATTAAAAGTCATTCTCTGAATTTTTGCAGTTTTATAACAAATTGTTGAAAAAGTTTAAAAAAAGTAGGTAAATAAAAGCAATAATAATTGTTTAAATTTAATATGTTAAAATATGTTCAGGAAAAATTATCCCTGTACAGAGATCCAGTCAAAATATTATTTTTCAAATAGACTGTTTTTTTGGTTTTTGAGAAAAAAAATACTCTGTAATGAAGCCAGCAAATATAGAACTAGCACCTGTGCAGTTAACCAGAAGCTTGGTTCTGGCTTGAAAGGTTTTAGTCTGAAGTGTACTGTTGGTGGTATTCTGTTCTCGATTAAGTCCTCTTTTACCAAAAAATGTCTCCAAAACAAGTCTTTATCAATGGGGACCTTGGCCCTTCCTTTTCTTCATCTTACCTCCAGGGACCTTGTTCCATATACCCATAGCATTTTCTGTATCATAATCATCAGCTTTGTCTTCTCTCAGATGTTTCCTTTTCTCTCCTTGCTCCCTCATCCCCATGTGGGCAAATCTCTGGGCTTCTGCCACATGCTCTGTCAGCAGCATGACCTCTTCTTCTTGAGTTGGGAAAGCGTGAAGTTTCTTCCCAATTAGGTGTTCTATACACTGGTAGGGTTCCACATCATACTGTGTGACTTGCCAGAGCACCCAGCTCAAGCTGTCTGACTCACTCGATGGATATAATCCTTGGAATGTGTGGGAATGTCAAAGTTGACTACAACAGCAACATGAGGAATATCCAGACCTCAACTTGCCACATCAGTGGCAAACAGAATGGATCTTGCTTTTGCTTTGAATTTATTAAGAGATCCCAGGTGTTTGTTCTGACTCATCTGTCCATAGAGAGGGATGGCAATGAATACAAGATTTCAGAGTAGCAAGACTGTTCTCTGGGTGTTGTTACAAGTGCTGCAAAATACCATGAAGTAATTGCCTGCTAATTCATTCAGGATATAAACCAGGTAACTGTCCTTATATTTGGAGGGAATAAAGAGGCGACCAGGTATTGCTATTATCACGTGAGCTTTTTTTTTGCCAACATCAAAGACTGGGACATGTTATCAATTCCACCCACAATTACAGCACATTCAACTCCAATGGAAGACCCCAAGGCTTCAAACTGCTCTGAGATCTGAAAGGCCAGTTCTCAAATGGGGGGTGCTCTTCCAGAGCCTGTTTCTGCCAGACCAATCACGACCTTCTAGTGCCATGGGAATAGCTTCAATCTGGATTTTGATTGGTGTCTTCCATTGCAACTGGTCATAGGCATCACATTATACCTCTGTGACACCCAAGTCTTTAAAAGTTTTAGACTCCTGAACTTTGGCCTCCTTTGGTTCCAATGAGCTGAGCACAAAAGAGTGCTTCATGGCCAATGCCATGCTGAATTTGGAAGTTACCTCTGTCGACTATGGTATTTTTAATTAAATTTGTCTTTATGTCCAGTCAAAATAAAAGTATATATCTTAAAAATGTACATCAAAACTAAACAAGAAACAGAATCTGATAATATATACAATATCTCATTTTATAGCTTCATATTTCTGAAATGGTAGGAAGAAGGAAAAATACTATTATTTTGGAGGTAAGATTAGTTATTGAAGGATGATATAACAGATATAATATATATTATATATAACTGATAATTCAGTTTTATTTTTTGTTGATTTTTCAGTTTGTTTTGTTTTATATATTGTGAATATTCTTTTTCTGATTCTGCTCATTTCACTTTGTATCAGTTCATGTGTCTTTTTTTTTTTTGCAGGGCAATGAGGGTTAAGTGACTTGCCCAGGGTCACACAGCTAGTAAGTGTCAAGTTTCTGAGGTCAGATTTGAACTCAGGTCCTCCTGAATCTAAGGTCTGTATTTTATCCACTGCTCCTCCTAGCTAGCCCCAGTTCATGTAAGTCTTGCCATGATTTTCTGAATCCTTAACATCCATTATGATTTACTATTTAGTAATATGCCATTACATTCACTTACTTCAGATTATGTAAGCATTTCCCATTTAATGGGTAATTAATTTGTTTTTATGATTGTTTTTAAATGTTTATTTTATATTATTTTCAGTTCAAATTCTTATTATCTACTCTGCCTTCACTACCTCTTGAGAAGGCCAGAAAAATAAACCCCATTACAAATGAAACTATAATAAATAAATGTACTCATTTTAGTCGTTGCCCCCCCTTCCTCCCAAAAGGGGAGAAATAGAAGATAATATGGTTCACTTTGTACTCTAAGTTTACCAGTTCTCTCTTTGAATTTGGATAGCATTTTTCATCATGAGTCCTTTGGAATTATGATTGGTCATTTTGGTGATGAGACTTAACCTGTCAAATGTGATTATCTTTACAATATTGCTACTATTGCTGTGTAAATTTTTCTGGATGTGGGCCAGGCTATTCCTCAGAGTTTTCCTTTTGTGTTTCCTTTTAGGAGATGACCAATATATTCTTTCAATTTCTAATTTGTCTTCTGGTTGTAAGATATCTGGCAGTTTTTCTTTCTTTTTTTCTTTCTTTCTTTCTTTCTTTCTTTCTTTCTTTCTTTCTTTCTTTCTTTCTTTCTCTTTCTTTCTTTTATAAATATAATGTCTTAAGACTCTTTTTGAGTCTTAAATTATCTCTCCTTTTTGTATCTTCTATATCAGTTTTTGTGTGTTTTTTTTTCCTGAGGATATGTTTCATATATTTTTTTCCATTTTTTCCTTCTTTTTACTTGGTTTTATTCTTTCTTGATGCACCATGTGTGAGAAAATAAATATTAATAATGAATTTCTTTGGGGTTCCCAGGGACCCAGTTTTAGTTGATTTCTCCCCCCCACACACACACTTTAGAGGGTTCAATTTTAGGAGGAGGTTTTAAACCTGTTAAGGATGAGTACAATATGAATGGAGATACTCTTTTGTCCAGCTCAGTGAACTGATGGGATTATACCACACCTATCTGAATAAGCCTTTTCCCCTCAGGGGGTCTCCTCCATTAGGCCCTCAAGTCATCATAGTACAGCTAATTTTAATGTGGACTACCCTCAAGTCATGTCAACCAATGGAATTGAATGGTGCTAGCCAATTAGCTTTGATCAGTGTGCAATGAACTACCTCTGTAAAAAGAGAATAAAAGCCAAGACCATGTGACCATTACCATCTTAAGCTTGCACTCTTGACCTGGACCCACTGTTGGTTGCTAAGCACTCTCCTCTTAGGCCAGAGTAGGTAACTTAAGGCTTCTGATCTCTGCTTGAAGTCATGTGCTCTCTTAGAGAAAATATGGTGCTGGGACTTTTTGCCTTGTGTTAAATGTCACATAGTCGATATTTTAACAACATGTAATGTTAATTAATAACAAAGGTTTACTGCCAAAAATGATGTAATAACCATTATTATATAAATAGTAATTAATATATGTGACATTTTAGAAAAACCTTATATAAACTTTCAATAATTTAGCAAAAACAATAAGGAACCACAAAATACACATGGAGTCAATTGCTTTCATTTTGTCAATCCTAAATATAAAGAGTCATTTTCTTCAGTAAGATGCTGTACCTCATTTAGGAAGCTGTTAGTCCTCTTTTCATAACTTTCTTGGACAGTTCTACTTTCATTTCCCATTTTCTGTGATCACAGCCACACAGCTAAGTTTCTAGAAGGTATATTGGGCTCAGTATTCAGCTAAGACCCTATCCTCAGTTGTTGGCATTCTTTTCTACCCCAGATCTGTACCTAGTTCTCTACCAAGAATGAAATAATTGGTAACAGAGTTACCAGGTGGCTCTCATTCCTATACCCATTGCTAGTTCATGTTCCTCTAAGATCTGTCTCTTCACTTCTGTTTCTTGCCCTGCTCCTCTTTCTGTATTCCCTTTCTTGCCCAGGGTGCTGGAATATTATCATTCCCCATTAGCACTGCTTCTGTCTATTCTCCACTTCAGTGTACAAAGATTTCTCTCTCTATTTTCCTAAAGTACCCTGGTCTGGAAAAATAGTTCACTGTGACTTTTTGTTGACTTTCCCCATCAGAATTCAAGATTGCACATTTCCTAGGTTATTGTACATTAGGTATATTGGGAGAGCTATACAAAAATATTTTGTACTCTACCATTTTGACTGCCTATCACTGACTTTGTTTCTCATTCTTTGTTACCACTACAAACTCTGCTTTGGATACTTTGGAGGTTATAGGACTTTTTTGTTCATTTATATGCCTCTTAATTCTCCTTGAAGTACATGGTTAGTAGCAGGCTATCTGGAACAAAGGATATGAACATTGTAGTTGCATTCTAGAATGTTCACGTTCCATACTGTTTGGACCAATTCACAACTCTGCTAATAATCCATTATTATTATTATCTTCCTAATTAAATATTTCCATTTTTGTCTTCTTGGTCATTTTCTAGCTATAACACTTCAATGATAAATGAACCAATTCTCTGTGTTACCAACATGAGATTTAAATGAGAGTAAAACCCTGGTAGGTAAAGTCTCATCATGTAGTTGAATAGAATAGGTTAGACCTAGAATCAGTAAAACATTTAGATCCCATATCTGAGACTTTCTACCTGTATGACCAGGAGCAAATCATGTAAACTCTGAATCTGTTTGTGGATGTGTAAAATGGATGCAATAATACTTGTATTACCTATATTTCATTAATGCTGTTTAGCAGAAAGGAGACAATGTATGCAAAACACTTTACAGATCTTAGTATTCTATGCTAATCATCATCATCATTTTCATCTTTACATTTCTTTTCATCTTAGATCATAACTAATCCTCCCTACACTATTCAGATAATTATTATCCTGATAGGAAATTAGGCTGAAAACAAATGCATCTATGTACTCATTCTTATGAATATTTCTTTTTCTTTTTTCTTTTTTTTTAGTGAGGCAATTGTGGTTAAGTGACTTGCCCAAGGTCACACAGCTAGTAAGTGTCAAGTGTCTTAGGCTGGATTTGAACTCATGTCCTCCTGACTCCAGGGCCAGTGCTCTATCCACTGTGCCACCAAGATGCCCCAAGTATTTCTTTTTAAAACGCTGAATGTAACTTTTGCATGCTTACTGGTCCTATACAACTTTTATCCATGTCCTGCCATAAGCAAGTTCTCTACAGAAAATCCACTTAATGCACTGTCCTAATATCATGAGAACACATGTGTGGAAAGCCATCACCATATCTTATGTTAATCATTTGACCCCTCATTTGATTTCTTTTTCCTATGTTTCTTTGAGGATATTCTTTATTCACATTTCCCCTCATACTTCCTTATTTATATTGTCATTCAGTTAATTAATAAACATTTACTAAATACCTACTACATGCCAGACACTTCTATAAAAAAAAGAGGCAAAAAGAAGTAAAATAAGGTACCTGCCTTTGAGAAGCTAATAATCTGTTAGGAAGATAGAAGGAAAAACTGAAGTACAAATAATCTTTATAAAGGACAAATAACAATTCAGAGTTGAAAGTCACCACAATTAAGAGGGGTTTGGAAAGACTTCCTTTAGGAGATAGGGTTTCATTTAGGACTTAAAAGGAGTGAGAGAAAAGCTAGAAGGCAGAGATTAAGAGTGAAAATATTCTAGGGATGAGATGTAGCCTAATAACATGCTCAGAGGAAAAAGTTGGAGTGATTTGTTAAGGAAAAAGAAAGACCAGTGCTTGGTGAGAAATAAGGTCTAAGAAGAATGGGAAGATTGGGGCATAGGTTATGAAGGGCTTTAAACATAAATGAGAAGATTTTGTATTTGTATTTGTAGAGGAAACAAGTCATTGGAATTTATTGAGTAGAAGGATGACTTGTCAAACTTGGACTTTAGGAAAATCATTGTAGTTAATTGGAGTGGGGAGAGAATTAAGTATGGCAAATCCACTAATAGCCTATTGCAATAGTAAAGATATGAAGTAATAAGGGGCTATACCAGAATAGTTTTAGTCTCTGAGAAGGGGGTACATCTGAGAGTTGTTGCAAAGGTAAAAATCAACAGTCCTTAGAAACAAATTAAATGAAAGGGGAAGGAATAGTGAGGACTAAAGGGTTATATCTAGTTTGCAATTCTAAGGAACTGAGAGGATGTTCTTTCCCTCTACAGAAATAAGGAAGGTGAGAGGTAGAAGTATTTAGGTAGGAAGAGAATGGGTTCAATTTTTGACATGTATGAGATGTCTAAAAGGTATTTGGAGATGTAAGATTGGAGGTCAACAGATAGGTTAAGGCAAGACAGGTAGATTTGAGAATCATCAGGATAGAGAGGGGAATTGTATCCATGGGAGTTGATGAGATCATCAATTAAAGTAGTAAAGAAGGAGAAAAGAAGAAACCTGTGGCATACCTATGGTTAAAGAATATGATCTGAAATATTATAGACAGCTCTTCTCAGCTGCACAACGATTGAAGATAATTCCAAAAGATTTATGATGGAAAACATATCCACATGCAGAGAAAGAACAATGGCAATTAAGAGATTATTGGTGGGACAGCTAGGTGGCACAGTGGATAAAGCACCGGCCCTGGACTCAGAAGGACCTAAGTTCAAATCTGGCCTCAAACACTTGACACACTAGCTGTGTGACCTTGGGCAAGTCACAACCCCAATTGCCTCACCAAAAAATAATATTAAAAAAAAAGAAGAAGAGATCATTGATAATACTAGGAAGAACAGTTGTGGTGACATGATGAAGTTAGAAGCTGGATTTTAAGGGGTTAAGAAGGAAGAATAAAGAAAGTGGAGGCACCTAATGTAGACTTCCTATTCAAGGCATTTTTCACAAAGGACAAAGGAAATATAAGATAGTAGTTAATGGGAATGGAAGAATCAAGGAGGGTTTTTCAGAATGGGAATGACATGATTGTGTTTTTAGATAACAGCAAATGATCTAACAGATGGGGAGAAATTGATAAGTGATAGAGTGGGGCTGACATAGGGGGAAAATTTTTGAAACAGTTGGGATAAAATGGGATTTTTGAGCAAGCAGAAGGGCTAGCTCTAGAGTAAATCCAACTCATCATATCAGATCAGGGTAAAAGAGGAGGTAATGGCAAGAAGGCATATGAGGGTTATGGAGAAAACTGGAACACAAGGAGAATAATCTCTTCTTTTTTTCCCCTATAAAATGAAACTATTTTCATTTGAGAGAATGGAGAATGCTTACACATTACTAATACCTACCAAAAACTTCTCCATTGACCTATGATTCACAAAAATTTTATATTCTTTGAAGATTGTAGAATTTCATGGTTCAAAGTCACATGGCATCACCAGTAGAGGCAGTAAGTGCTGGAGTTCCCTCAAGCAGAGCCAGTCAGTTAAAATTTGAGTAGCATACCAGCAACCAAGATATAGATAGTAAAGATTCTCTTTAGCATTTCCAAATTTCTATAATTGAGCCAGAAGGCTTTTTCAAGGTCAGTTAGAAACTTCTAATCCATAATTTTTGAACATGGGAACAAGAGTGCCTTTGAGATGAGAGATGTCTCTATTGGCTTTTATCATAAGCTCTAAGTCCCACCATGACAGAGATACATGTGTTGGATATTTTCATTCAATATTTTATCTTTTCTCCTAAGAAGTTATACAATGCAACTTCAAACTACAGAAAAGCTTTTGAGGGCTGCCTAAGCTGTTAAAGACTTCATTTCATGAGAGAGGAAGGGGGAGAATGCCGTACAAAATGAACCAGTGAAAAGGTCTAATGAGGCCATGATATTTTAAAAAGTAAGATTTGTTTCTCAGGTCCAAGGTACTTGCCCTATAGACACTGCTCAGAGAGAAAACCACAGCCCAGGAAAATGCAAGAGATGACATGTTCTCTCTACCACTGAATCAGCAAGACAGAAAGGATTGCTGGCCAGCTAAAATTCTGCACACTTCAGCACATTTTCAGTGCCATTTGCAAAATATATTATTCCCTCGTTGTTCTATGAACATTCAAGGCATGTTCATCTCTAATTCACAGGTCATCTGAAATGAAGAGAGTGTCTGCTATTGATTGCAGTAGTAGTTTACCCTGTAGTGGCAAATACAGGGCATTGTGGGAGGTATTCTTTCAGATATTTATTTCACCCTCCTCATTTTACATTCTTCTTCTGACTTCAGTTTCACCTTCTTTCTTAATGGCTATGGTTTCAATTGAACTTTGAGCCTGAGCATATAGCAGCCATCTGTTTTTTTTCATTCCCCAGGGATTACACAATTTGCACATCCTAACTATACCTGGAAATGACTGTCCTTTTGAAATGTGGGCACTGAGGATTCATTTTTTTCCCTTTAAACATAATTTATCTCTTGGTTTCCTATGCTCTTAATATACCAAGGCAAAACTTTCCCCTAGTGAAATTCTAGAAAAGCTAAGTGAGCCTTCAGCTTCACAGTTAAAACTCTTGAGAACCTGAGACATGCAGTTTTCTATATCATATGAAGATTTTCCAGGCACAGTGTCCTAAGTCAGATTTGTTGGGGCTTGGATATCAGAAGAGTTGAAAGCAAAACAGAGCAAATAAAAATAGAGCATAGTTCTGGGGATGCACATATTGATCCTATGCTGAAAATGCATGGTTTTTGGATTATTGCCCACTAAAATCCACTGTAAAAATGAAAACTGCTTAAATCTATTTTTCTATGTGCCTTAGAGCATTCACAGAGCACATGAGACCCATTTCTGGCTGGTATGCTAAAGCAGACATAAGTCGAACGCCAAACTTTCTTATAGACCATAATTATCTTAAAAACCTAGATATCATCATGATCAATGCCACACTTCTCTCATCAAAAATAAATGACAATCAGGAAAAATATTTATTCTAAATCCAGTTTTTCATGTACTCCATGAAATGTATACATGACTACAAATATCAGGATAAAATGTTTAAAAATAAACTTATCTACTTGTTTTCAGAGACTCAGGAAGAATCAGAGAATACTAGAGTTGGGTAGGACCTTATATGTATTTTTAGTGCAATCCTTATGAAACTCTTGTAAGTAGTCATACAACTACTCCTAAAGCATACCCTCTAAAAGGGGAACATGATATTTTAGGAATCAATCTACCCCACTTTGAGACAACCACTTATTGTTTGGAATTTTTTGTTGTACCTGATGAAATCTTTCTCCCTGTAACTTTAAACTACTGCTACTCATTGTCTTCTCTGGAATAGTCAGTTCTCATTCAGTCATTTCAGTTTTGTCCAACTCTCTGTGATTTCATCTGGCATGAACTGATAGTGGAGTGGTTTGCCATTTCCTTCTCCAGCTCATTTTACAGATGAAGAAACTGAGGTCAACAGAATTGAGTGATTTGGCTATGGTCAAACAACTAGTAAGTGTTTGAGGACACATTTGAACTCAGGGAAGAGCAGTTTTCCTGATTCCAGGCATGGTACTATATCCACTGCACCACTTAGCTATCCTTGTTCTTTGGATACCAAAATCTGAATGTTTTTAGTATATGGTAACCAAATCATTCACATGACACAAATGTGGAAAATCTGGAAAATAGTCATCTGGGGAGGTATGTGATCAAAATGTAGTTCCACAGATGATTATTTTGACACAGTGTGAAGTATCAATGGATTTTAAAATGTTATATATACTCAAGATATTGTGATTATAATAATCATATATGAGTAACTGAAACAACAACTATATTGTGACAATTGGCTAATGCATTTGAATGAAACAATTGATTCATTGAGTGGAGAAAAGGTGGTTAAAGAAATTACTTAGTGTGGTGCCAACTGAAAGGCAAATTTAATTGTTTAAATTCATTATTCACTTCATAACCAGTTAATATATTATTATAGATTTAGAGTTGGAAAGAAACTTAACATCCATCTAATTCAACTACTTCATTTGTAAGTAAGGGAAAGGAAGAACCAAAGGCTCAGAGAAGCCAAGTATTTTACCCAAGGTCACACAACCTGCAAATCCAGGAGCTCTGACTCCAAATGTGACTGTACTAATATTAATCTGACTTATCCAAAGAATAATAGCATAAGATTCATTATCATATTTTGCTCATGTAAAACCAATATAATATTGTGGGTAGCATCCTAGTCTTGGTTCAAATCCACTTCTGCTATTTAATGTCTCTACAATTCTTTCTAGGCTCAGAGAACCCTGAAGGACTAATCTACTAAAATTTTGATGAAGCAAATGAAATTATAAATCCTTCTCTGCCATACTCAAGCAAAGGATAGAATTCTTTGTGTTGGTTGTTGAATGAAAAACCAGTTTTTCAAGCAACAAATGTTAGTTAAGTGCATAAAATGTTCCCAGAATTGTTTTGTGAAATAAAGAAGACAAATATAAAATGGAAGGATACTTTCATGAAGTTATTTAGGTAAGAGATGATTTCATAATTTGAAGTTTCATTATTTTATAAAGAAAAGATGTAATTGAACAACACACACACACACACACACATATATGTATATATGTTGTTCAATTACTCTCTCTATCTATCTATTGAACTTCAAAACAATCCTATGAGATAGATACTACAGAAAACATGCACATTTTACAAATGAGGACTCTGAAGCTCTATAAAGTCACTGACTTGTGCTTGGTCACAAATTTTTTTTTTTAATTTAGAGGTTGGGGGGGTTGAACTTGGGTCTTTTGGAATACAATTTTAACGTCTTAATCCCCACACCATGATACTCCTCTAAAATGAAAAGAAATAACCCCTCTGTCATCTATATATCATTCATTCATAGATTCCATTGTAAGTAGTAACTCAGCCTTGTATACTTTGGCTTCAGGAAGCATGTATGGGGGAGACAGGCCTTGAGGGTCAAGTTCTTTCCAGAGTTTGAATGGTGAGTGATATGGTGTGTATGATACAAGTCTACATCTAATCCAAAATCTGACCTGAAATCCTAGGGCTACTTACTCCATCTATTAATTTATTAGTACTTACTGGTATGAAATATTTCCTTAAATATATCCAAAAATCTGTCCTATTATGGCATAAATTTATTTCTTCGCATATAGTATTTCTCAATGACTAAATATAGCACTAGACTACGGTACAGTGACTTCTGTAATGGATTGACCTCTCTGTTTATCCTTTTGTAAGAAAGGGGGAAAAAAAGGAAATGACATTATTCTAGGAACCAGAATTAAGCTCACTGACCATAAAATTCTGAATCTTCTCTCTTTTATAGATCATCAACATATCATTTACCTTTCTGCAGTCCTACTGTAACTATTCTGTTTTCTATGATCTTTTTTTTGGCAGTGAAATGAGGGTTAAGTGACTTGCCCAGGGTTACACAGCTAGTAAATGTCAAGTGTCTGAGGCTGGATTTCAACTCAGGTACTCCTGACTCCAGGGCCGGTGCTCTATCCACTGCACCACCTAGCTGCCCCAGGACAGTAAAGTGAGATGAATTCACAATTCGCTGAACAACTATCTGTTGTTAAGTTGTTCAATTGTTCAGTTGCAACTGACTCTTCATGCCCTCATGGATCATAGCATACCAATGCTGTCCATGGGATTTTCTTGGCAAAGATGTTAGAATGGTTTGCTTTTCCCTTCTCTAGTGGGTTATGGAAAACAAAGGTTAAGTGACTTGTCTAGAGTTACATGGCTAATAAATGTCTGATACAAGATTTGAACTCAGGTCTTAATGGTTCAATGCCCAGTGTTCTGTCCACTGAGCCACCTAAGCTACCATACCCAGAGTGTACTTCAAGGAGAAGTGGTTATAAAAGTAATCAGCTGGATGATATGGGAGAATAGGATCCAGATTTATATAGATAGTTTGGCCTTGATAAGAAAGGTTGTCTCTTTGTCAGTGATTAGATAAGAAAATAGTTGATAATATCAATGGTAATTAAAATTCACAAAAGGGAAGAATAGAAACTCTATTTTTGAAATTAGGGCCTCTGTTAAGATATGGTATATGGAGGAATGAGTAAAGGAAGTTTGAGGGGAGAAGAGAAGGTTCAGAATAACCACATAAGTGAGAAGGTTGGAAAATCAATTAGGGACAAGTGAAAGTACTGCCTTTCTGCAGGGAGGGCTTAATTGCGAACAAAAAAACATAAATGTATACTGGCAATGAAGCAGAAAGTAAAACTAAAATAATGAATGATGTAACAAGTATTCCCAATAATAAAAAAAGTTTTTAAAAAGTTTTCAAACAGGTTGAAAATAATAAGGGTATAGTTTATAAAATGCAATTAGAAGAATTAAAGTATAAAGTCCTGCACTTAGATGCATAAAACCAATTATAATAGAATGGGCAAGATGTTTATGGGTTTCAATGAAAATGATACATGTATATTATTTTCAGTAAAGAAGGGCTGGGGCTTCAATACAGGTACCTTGACCCTAAATCCAGTTTTTTTTTTTCATTGTATGATACTGGCTCTTCCATATTAATTATATTTTTGTATACTGTAAAAGCACTAAACTTGTGTGAATTGCTCATTTCTTTAATAATTGTATCCATCTCTTTCTTGAAATCTTATTTCACCTTATTTAGTCTTAACCGGATACTGGGAACAACTTTTCAGTTTCTCCATGAAAAAGTCTTCAATATAAAGATCTTAGTTAAAACAATCATCGAGCTTCTCTTTACATAAAACAAACCAACTTTGTTCTTCTATCTCCATTCCTACACACACACTGTCTTCTATGTCAGGAAAGCACTTCCTCCTCACTTCTGCCTCTTAAAATCTTTATGTTTTATTTAAACTCACCTTGGATGCCACCTCCTAAATGAGACCTATGAAGATCTTTCAGCTACTAGTGTTTTGCCCTGCCAAAATTAACTCACTTTATAGATTCTTACATGTGTTCAGGTTGTCTCTATAGAATATAAGCCCTTTGGGAGCAGGAACTGTATCTTCTTTGTCTTTTAATCCCTAATGCTTAGAACAGTGTCTGGAATATAGCAATTGCCTAATGAATATATGTTGACTTATTGATTGATTTAATAACTACTTCTTGGACAGTGTCCAAGTGTATTTTGGGTGTATAATGGACTTAAAAGGGGAAATACAATACCGCAAGAAGCAGAAGTTCATGTTAAAATAAATCAGTGTTGTTAGCTTATTATAAAATTAAAATGGAATTAATGATATGATGTTGGGGGTCAAAATTATTTCTACCTTTGATTATATTAACAAACATTTCAACTAAATTTTGAGTACTATATGTCCAGGAGAAAAATATCCTCTCAAAAGATCATTTAAAAGAAATGGGGTTGTTGATTCCAGAGAAAGGCATGTGGTGATATCATAGCTTGTCTCCCAGCACAGACCAGGAAGCTAGAAAAGCTACTGTGTATAAGAGGTATAAGATTAAATTTATTCTTTATTGCTCCAGGAAATGCAATTAGAATTAGTGTCAGGGGTGTTTCACGGAGCTAGTTATCCAATGGAGATAGCTTAATATAAAGATGAAAATAAAATAAGCTATACTATCAGGTAATGAGGTCCTCATCATTTTAAGGATTCAAAAAGAAGCTAGATCACTATTGGTCCCCATTGCTCTCCAGAAAATACTCTGGAGTTTCTCTAGAATGCCCCAGAAAAATTTTTACCCTTGAAGCTCACTATGCCATTGGAGTTCACACACTGGAAGTATCCTCCACCAGTGCTGTTTCTCCTTCTGAATAGATGTCTCCTCCCAGAACCTCCATTTGAGAAGGGCACCCAACCCAGCTATATTTCACTCCTCTTCAGACCATATTCTTTCCCATTCCTGCCCCTTTACAGTTTCTTTTTATGCATTGCATTCCTCCTTTAGAATGGAAACTCCTTGGTGAATGTCTCTCCTTCATGTTTTTGTTTTTTTGTTTTTTGTTTTTTGTTTTTGCTATAGGAGTTGGCTCTATGGAAATGGTAGGAAGAACGTTGGCCTTGAGAAATGCAGGTGATATAAAAATAAAATATCAATAAAATATTTTTAAATTCAAAAAAATAAAGATTGGAAACCCCTTGAGGGCAGGGATTGTCTTTGTTTCTGTTTCTGTTTGTAGCACTTTGTACATAACCTATGTGTCAAGATAATGGAATGTGATAGATGAGATTTAGCAGATACTCAGGGGCCAACCTGGAGATTAATTTAAACTGATTGAATTTGATAAGGGGACTGATTCCTGAATGGATTACCGGCTGACTTCTAGTTAAGCACATCTGGCTGGTACTTAAGGGTACTTAAGAAAGTTATTGTTCTCAGAACCTAACACCTTTAAACTTTGACCATCTTCAGGCCCAGTGAACCAATGAATTTGAATGACATTAGCCAATCAGCTTGAAGAACCTCCCATTTCTTGGAGGGAAACAGGAAGGAGGAAGGAGACACTGTGGAGAGAGCTCACCTCTTTGGCTGTGAGACATCAGTGTGGTAGCAGGGAACTTCACAGAGGAGTTTAGGAAGGCAAGGATTTCAGGTTATAAGAAATCTGTTCCCAATCTTTCTCTTTCTTTTACTATCTTTCAATAAACCCTTAAAAAACATAAACTCATTTATCAGTGATTTTAATCAGTTTCCCCAAAAAACTGGGGCGACAGATTAGAACCCACATTTAGAATTTTAAATTACACACCAAGTATATAATAAGTATCTGACAAATGCTACTTAACCAAATGATTACTTGTTAGGGATATTATAGAGATTATTCCTGTAGTATATGTAATAGAGGACTTTCCAAATTAAGGCTTTAGGTATATAATTTTTGTAATAATACTTTACATTTCTGTAGTACTTTGTACTTTTCAACATGTTTTCATACCCATTATCGCATATAATCATGCTAAGAGCTATATTAAGGAAGGTAGATATTGTCTATGCCTTTCTAACTAATGAGAAAACTAAGGATTAAAAGACTTTAAATGATTTGTTGAAGATAGCCTATAATCAATGGAAGAAGAAAAATATCTCCCTGGAATAACATCCCATTAGTTACAAAGAACTACACATCTAAAATATTATTGATTCAGTGAGACTGTAGGGTGATATCCAGAGGTATCCTTTAGACATTACTGAGTAATAAGTAATAATAACTAGCATTAATACATTTGACAAGGTGCAGCTTATTTTGCAGAAGAGGATAATGAGGCAGAGTTAAGTGAATTGATTAGGGTCACACAGCAAATATCTAAGGCCAGATTTGACCTGAGGTAGATGATTCTTCCTGATCCTTAGCCTAGTGCTCTAAAAACACTGCAACTTACATGCTCCTAGTGTCTACAATATTATCCCCATTTTGTAGAAAAGGAAATAGGCTCAGGAAATTTAAATTTCTTTTTCAAAGTCCCATAGGTCACGTTTCAAATCGAGTTCTCTCCTGACTCAGATCCACCATACTTCCTGCAATAGAAACATTTTTTTTTTCTTACCATGGGATAACAGCAAAAACAATCTGGCCTTGTCTCATCACTTTAACTTGCAATATGGTGACTTCATGAAAATCATTGTTGGTCTTGTCACATGATGAAAAGAATAAATATATTATTGCTGCGGATCTAATTTCTTAGAAAGTATGTCACACAATTTTTATGTTAGAGAGAGGCAGTGTATTACTGAAATGGGCACCTTTCTTCAGAAGCAAATAGATGGAATTGATTAGATTTAATGGCTAGCCAAAATTTTCTGCTGTTCTTTCTTTTTCAATAAATTTTGTCTAGAAACCTCCTATTGGCTGCAAGAATTATTGTGGTGCTTGTTTTGTCTACCTCAAAGCAGTAAGAATGAGTCACTGCCAGAAGAAGGCTATCAACATAAATGGACAATTAATGGGATTTCATGTGCCAGCTTTTGTGAAGTTTAGCCAAAAGTTTAAAAAAATATATAGACTAAACATTGAGATAAAAATGAAAGTGACATAAGAGAATAGGGCCTACCCACTTGTTACTTATGAAGAAGCAGCTTTTCTCCTCATTTCATTCTTTTTGAATAATACAAGTATCCAGCACCAGGGGTGTCCTTCTAAAGGACACAAGCTCTTTGATCTCCAAAGAACACAAATGGAGTATAAGTTCTTGAGTTTGAAGCGGTCTGTGCATGAGACCAGATATTTCTTCAGATGTTTAATGCACCTGTTTTCCCAGACATGTGGGGGCAGGGTGCTTTTATATAATGCAGCAGTGTGAAGAAATAAATTTGCTTCAACAAAATTGCTAGACTACTTAGGGAACTATATGCAGTCAGATAGATAGATAGATAACATTGTTCAGTTGTTCCAGTCATGTCTGACTCTGTGTGAATCCAGGTGGGGTTTTCTTGGCAATGATACTGGAGTGTTTTGCCATTTCCTTCTCCAGTTCATTTTACAGTTGGGGAAACTGAGGCAAACTAGGTTAAATAACTTTCCCACTGTCACACAGTTAATATCTGAGGACAAATTTGAACTCAGGTTTTCCTGACCCTAGGCCTGGTGCTCTATCTACTGTGCCACCTAGCTGTCCATAGATAGATATAGAGAGAATCAAATCAAGAGATATCTGTTGAGCACCTCCTATGTGTAAGGCAGAGATAAAGCAAAGGCTTCAAATCGATGGATTTGAAATAGAATCAAATACATTTCAAAGAAATCAAAATTCTCTTCGAAAATATATCAAAGTTGGGGGCAGCTAGGTGGCACAGTGGATAAAACACCAGCCCTAGATTCAGCAGGACCTAAGTTCAAATCTGGCCTCAGACACTTGACATGTACTAGCCATGTGACCCTGGGCAAGTCACTTAACCCTCATTGCCCTGAAGAAAAAAGAAAAAGAAAATCTATCAAAGTAAAGACATTGACTAACTGAAGAATGTCCACAGAATGATAATCAAGATGGTAAATAACTTGAGCTCATGCTGAATGAAGAGAATAGTTGATGGAGCTGGAAACATTCAGTATAGAGATGGAGAAGTGAAGACTTAGGAGAGAAAAGATGAGTCTTTAGAGGCAGTAAAATGTAGCAGAAAGAACAACTGATATTTAATTAGAGAAGCTTCATTTGAATGTCACTTCTTTGCTGTTTTCAGCAGGTCTGAAGTTTTGTCATTTATTTACCTTCTCTGAATTTCAGCTTCTCCACCTACAAAATGACACCGTTGGGCTAGATGACCTCTAAGATCCTTTTCCATTCAAAATCTCTACTCCTAAGTATGTGAAGGGCCATATGGAAGAGATGTTGGAAATCATCTTCTTAGTCACAACATCATAAGTATGAAGGGGTATTGTATATAAGTTGTAAAGTGACAGATTTATGAAAATCTTGCTAATAATTAGAAATGCCCAAAGGAGAAATGTACGTGAGAGGCAGTAGGTCCCTTTATGTTGAGAATCTTTAAGCAAAGACTGAATAATAATCTGTTGTTTGAGTTATAGAATGGGTTTTCTTTTACAAGTATGATATTATTGAGGAGACTTTGAAAATCCCTGTGAATTCTTATTTTCTGTAAATTTGGTGATTCTTCAAGTCATTCTGGAATTTAAAATAATTATATATATATTAATAATTATAATTATAAAATAATTATAATTATAAAATAATTATATATATATATATATATATTCTCCTAACTCACCAAAAAAGACTCATTTGAAAAATCTGCTCAGGTTCTTTTGGAGAGGCTAAAGAATCTACATCTTATTAAAAACCTTTGCAGTTGGGATAATGAGAAAGAAGGTCAAAGAAGGAAAACCAGAGGGACTAGAGGGGAGGGTAGAAGGAAAAAAATATTACAAGGAAATCTGGGAATCAAAAAGAGGAACAAAGGTAATTAGATTTAGCAAGCATGATAAGTGGAGCAGAATAATCTAGGGTTTGCTACCGCAGTATTTCTTCTGCTTGTTTAATTTAGTATTAGGTTAGTTTTACATTATTCAAGCACCGTTTACAGGAAATAAGGCAGCTTGTTCTAATTAAAAAGAAATAATATATGATTTGGAGAAGTGAAAAGGAAATTGTAGGGACTAAGAAATTCTTGATTTTACTATTTAATATAGTCAACCCTCTGTGACTAACCACTGACAATGGCCATTCAGTTCCAGAAAAGATAGTTCCCTGGATAGAAGTTGTCATGGTTTTTGTTATGAAATCCAGAAACTAGCACAAAAACAAGAGGCAACTTTCAGATGATATGTTATTTTTTAGGATGAAGTTTATAGATACATAAGGAAAAAAAACCACGTCTTGTATAGTCAATCTTACATTACCTAAAACTTTGCTTTTGAACCAGATTTCATAGAATCTAAGAACAACATGTTTGGAAGAGGTTATAGATAAAGTTGCTAATAGTCAAAGAGAATATATTAAGCACTTTGCATCTGTCAGGCACTATGGTAAGGTATAGGAATACAGAGAATGGAAAAATGTAACCCCTGCCTTCAAGACGCATACATTCTAAGGGAGTAGATCACATATGAATAACTGGCTACATATAAAATACCTACATTATCACTAGGAGACTAAGAAAGGCCTCATTGCAAATAGCATTTGGATTAAGCTTTGAAGGTATCCAGGGAAATAGGGCAAGTGATTCATCTCCTGGACTTTGATTTCTTCCTCCAAAATAGACAAGCCAATATTTATTCTAGTTAATTCCCATAATCAATGATATTTCATGTGAAAATTAATTTCAGAAGGAGACATTCCTACTCCCAATCTAACCCTGGTCTTTAACAACACATAAGAACAAATAGGTTTTAACTTTTAGTTATGCAGGTAGATAATTAGCTATAATATGGATTTTCTGAATGAGTATTGCTAAAGAGGATATAAGAAATTCCCCAGAGGAGAACAGAATCTGTAGAAGACTAAATGACTGTAAAGTTGTTTTAATAATGCAATTTATAAAAACTGTCAGCCAACAATAATAAACTGTATATGCGGTATTTGTGTAGCAGCAGCTATAGCAGAAGTAGTGAAGATAGTAGTGGTAATAGTAGGTGTTGTAGCTATAGATGTAGCAGCAAAAGTCATAGTAGAAAGTCAAGGGGGATGTGAATGTCTTCAGGAAGTTTCACATTGAAGAAAAACAAAATGGGGTCCAGGAGATAAGTCTCTAATATTACATCTCCTATCTAGTACCTCTGTGATCTTCTTTGCCCTCTCACTAATTAGCACCATGAAGGGACTGAATTGAATAATCTCTCATGCCCCTTATATACAGGGTTCTTCTTGAGTCAACTCCAAATAGTTCTCAAGAGATGACTGTTACATTTTCAAAATGAGAATTTACACCTCAGAATTGACCATTGTTATAATAATGGTTTAATTTATTGTTTTATTTGTGTCTGGGATATAGGGGTCAAACTCTTTTCACAGGAAATCCCCAGTATGCATGAATCAGATTAAAATGTAATTGTGCAGTATTTAAAAAAAATAAGTAAAAATGCACAGAACACTGATAATGTTATTGTGTGGTTTTTCTAGTCACTATGCAGTCTGCAATGATCTTTATGCTTGATTAAGTGGCCTCCATTTCTATTTGAGTTTGACACCAATGATCTATAAATAAGAAACTTATTGGAAAATAATTTATACTATACAGATTAAAATTAAGTGTTCTATGCATACATTTTATTAAAGAAAGTCATTTTTTGAACATTTATGAAAACACCATGCTTACACCTCAAAAATTGTAGTTCTAAGAAAATGGCAGGCTGTGTCAAGATGGTAGAGGAAAAGCAGTGACTCACCTGAGCTCTCCCCAAAATCTCTTCAAATTCCTTTAAATAATGCCATAAGAAAATTCCTGGTACAGCAGAACACACAAAAGAACAGGAGGAAATAATTTTCCAGTCAAAGAAAACTTAAAATGTTGGCAAGAAAGGTCAGTTGTAGTGGGGTGAGAGTAGCACATAGTCCAGTGCAGGCTATGCCAGCACAGACCAGGCCCCAGAAAATGAGGAGCATTCCTTGAGAGCCACTGAAGCAGCGACAGCAGCAACTGCTACTGGAGCTCCCAATGCACAGATATTAAGGTGTCTCTGTGCGTGTATAGGGGGGTTGGGGGGGGTAACTAGTCAGAAGGAGATTACAAGGGTCTCTGTTGGCACTGAGATAGGACTCTGTAACTTTGCCCATATTCATATATGTGTTGCAGTCCTGGGGGAAGTCCCAGGGCAAATAGGAGGACTCATGGCCTCAGTGGAGCAGAAATCCTCATCACAGTTTCAAGGCAGAAAAGAGGACTTGTGTTCTCTCACAGACCAGAGCCCAGGCCAGGAGAGTAATAAACACACATCTTAGACCATACCACCTTGGAAAAACTGAAAACCTACACATACCTAGAAGTATCTCTGAAAGCAGTTGCACAAAACCCCCTGAAGCTTGGGACAGTGTACCCTCCAACCTTGTAGCAGAGCCCTACTTTATTTTTTTTTAATAACAAAAATTTCTAGTTTTAGTTTTGAGTTCCAAATTTTATACTTCCTTCCCTCCCTCCCCTCTCCACTCCCTAAGGCAGTAAGCAATCAAATATAGGTTATACATTTGCAATTATATAAAACATTACCATATTAATCATTTTGTACAAGAAAACTTGAATAAAAGAAAAAATGAAAGAAAGTGAAAATATGCTTCAATCTATGTTCAATAAATATCAGTTTTTTCTTTGGAGGTAGACAGTATGATTTATCATTAGTCCTTTGGGATTGTCTTCCATCATTCTATTGCTGAGAATAGTTCAATTATTCATAGTCCTTCATCAAACAATATTGCTGTCTCTGTACACAATGTTCTCCTGGTTCTACTTAATTCATTATACACCATTTCATAGAAGGTCTTTCTGAAATCATCCTGCTTACCATTTCTTATAGCACAATAATATCCCATTACCATAATATATAACAGGATGTTTAGTCCTTCCCCACTTGACAGGCATTCCTTTGATTTCCAATTCTTAAGCACCATGAATAGAGCTGCTATGACTATTTTTGTACAAATAAGTCTTTTTTTCCTTTTTTTGGGGGTATATAAACCTAGAAGTGTTATTGCTGGATCAAAGGATATGTACAATTCCATAACCCTTTCAGAGCCCCACTTTAACCAAGAGTTAAAAGTTTAAAAATGGGCAAAATGGGCAAACCACAGAAAAAAATCTGACCATAGAAAGCCACAATGATGACAAGAAAGATTAAAACATATCTTCAGAAGAAGATAACAAAGTCAAAGTTCATACATCTAAAGCCTCCAAGAAGTATTTGAATTGAACTCAGGCCATGCAAGGGCTCAAAAAGAACTTTGAAAATAAAGTAAGAGAGGTAGAGAAAAAAGAGGAAAGAAAAATGAGAATGATGTAAGAATATGATGAAAAAGGAGTCAACAGCTTGGTAAAGGAGACAAAAATATACTGAAGAAAATAATATCTTAAAGAAACAGAATAATGGGGCAGCTAGGTGGCATAGTAGATAAAGCACCGGCCCTGGATTCAGGATTACTTGAGTTCAAATCTGGCCTCAGACACTTGACACTTAACTAACTGTGTGACCCTGGGCAAGTCACTTAACCCTCATTGCCCTGAAAAACAAAACAAAACAAAACACACACACAGAATAGGCCAAATGTAAATGCAAAGAGGCACAAAAAGCCAATGAGGAGAAGAATGCCTTGAAAAGTAGGATTACCCAAGTGGTAAAAGAGGCACAAAATTAACGAAGAAAAATAATTAAAAGTAAAAGTGTACAAATATAAAAGGAAGCACAATATCATACTAAAGAAAATGAATTTTTAAAAATTAGAATTGAGCAAATGGAAGATAATGAATTAATAAGAAATCAAGAAACAAAACAAAACCAAAAGAATGGTGGAAAAAAGAAGACAGTGTGAAATATTTCCCTGGAAAAACAAGTAACCTGGAAAATAGATTCAGGAGGGATAATTTAAGAATTATTGAACTACATGAAAGCCATTATGAAAAAAAGAGCCTAGACATCATATATTGAGAAATTATCAAGTAAAACTCTCATGATATTCTTGAACCAGAGAGTAAAATAGAAATTTAAAGAATCCATCACTTACCTCCTGAAAAAGATTCCAAAATGTAAACTCCTCAGAATATTGTAGTCAAATTCCAGGAATTATCAGGTCTAGGAGAAAATACTTCAAGCTGATAGAAGAAGCAGTTAAGTATCATGGAGTCACAGTCAGGATGATACAAGATTTAGTAGCTTCTCTATTAAAATATCAGAGGTACTAGAATATGATATCCTGGAGGGCAAAGGACCTGGGATTACAACCAAGAACCAACTATCTACCCAAACTCATTACAATCCTTCAGGGAAGAAAACGGGAATTCAGTAAAAGAGAGGACTTTCAGGAGTTTGTGATGAAAAGGCCTGAACTGAAAAGAAAATTTGATTTTAAAATACAAGACCCTAGAGAAGTATAAAAACAGAAACAGGAAAAAGAAATCATGAGTAATATTAAAAGGTTACACTGTTTACATTCCTACATGGGAAGATGATACGTCTTTTTTTTTTTTTTGGCAGGGCAATGGGGGTTAAGTGACTTGCCTAAGGTCACACAGCTAGTAAGTGTCGAGTGTCTGAGGATGGATTTGAATTCAGGTCCTCCTGAATCCAGGGCCAGTGCTTTATCCACTGCATCACCTAGCTGACCCCAAAGATGATACTGCTAACTCATAAGAACTTTCTCATTATTAGTGCAGCTGAATGGACTTTACTTAGACAGAGGGCACAGTTTGAGTTGAATGAGGGATGATATCTTTAAAGCATTTATTTTTGTACTGATTGTTTTTTGGTAGGCCAGTCCCGGTTGGGTGACTTGCCCAGGGACGCATAGCTGTTGAGTGTCAGGGGTCTGAGCCTGGATTTGGGTTCAGGTCCTCCTGGGTTCAAGGCTGGAGCTTTCTCCATGGTACCACCTAACTGTCCTATGTTGATATCTTTAAAAAACATGGAATTAAGTGGGGAGAGAGAAAGGGAGAGGTCGAATGGGGTAAAGTATCTGACATAAAAGAAACAAGAAAAAGTGGAGGGGAGTGAGGGAAAGATGGGGGAGGAATGGGGGAGTGAGCCTTACTCTCATCAGAATTGGCTCAAAGAGGGCATAGATACTCAAATGCGTATATTAATATATTTTTCTTTGCAGGAAATTGGGAGGGAATGGAATTAAAAAGGAGGGGTGAAGGAAGGGAGGGCAGATTTGGAGGGGGTAGTCAGAAGCAAAACACTTTTGAGGAGTGAGAGGGTGAAAAAATATAAAAAATAGAGTAAATATCAAGTGGAGGGAAAAGGATGGAGGGTAATATAGTTAGCAATACTAACTGTGAAATAATTGAAGGAAGTTTGTCTGATAGGCTTCAGTTCTCAAACACATAGAAAACTGAGTCAAATATGTTAAAATGAGAGCCATTCCCCAATTGGTAGATGATCAAAAGACATGAAGTTTTCAGATGAAATAATCAATGCCACCTATAGCCATATGAAAAATAATGCTTTAACTCACTATTGATTGGAGGGATTCAGGTTAAACTAATTATGGGTACTATCTCATACCTATTGGATTATATAATAGAGCAGCAGAGGAAAATGACAAAAGTTGTGGGGGATATGGGGAAAATGAGACATTAATGCACTCTTGACAAAGTTGTAAACTGATTCAAACATTCTGTAGAGCAATTTGGAACTATGGCCAAAGGGCTATAAAACTATGCATACTCTTCGACCTAGCAATACCACTACTAGGTTGGTATCCTAAAAAAGATATTTTAAAAAGTTGAATTCAAAATTGAGGTGATGTCCATAACTTGGGGAAAGGCTGAACAAATTGTGTGATAAGATTAGGATGGAACACTGTTGTGCTGTAAGAAATGATGAGTAAGATGCTATCAGAAGAACTTATGAAAATTCAATCTATCTCCAGAGAAAGAACTAAAGGTATCTGAATGTAGATTGAAGTATATTTTTTGTTAGTTCCTCTTTCTAAAGTTTCTTCTCTGTTTTCTTTCATAACCTGACTAATGTGGAAATATTTTGCATGACTGCACATATATAACTTATATTGAATTGCTTGAGTTCTTAAGGGGGTGGGGAGGAAGGGAGGAAGAGGATTTGCAACACAAAGTTTTAAAAATTGATGTTAAAATTTGTTTATACATGTAACTTGGGGGAAATTATAAATAAATAAATATATAGAATTAAAATATAAATATAACCATTTTCCTCACCCTATTTGAGACATCTTTGGGTGATTCTCCCTGTGGCCTCACAGTATTTTAATAGAACTTGGGAAACAAAAAACAAACAAAAAAATAAGAAAACATTTTGAAGCAGTTGTCTGATAAAGGCATCATTTCTCAAACATAAGGAGACTTGAGAAAATTTGTGAAAATAAGAGCAATTCCTCAATTATTTCCTCATTTATTTAATTAATTCCTCAATTATAAAAAGATATGAACATTACTCAGATGAAGTGATCTAAGCTATTTATAGCCATATGAAAAAATGCCTAATTCACTATTGATTGGAGAGACACAAATCAACACAAGTCTGGGCTACTATTTCATACCTATTAGATTGGCTAATAGAACTGAAGAGGGAGGTGACAAATATTGGAGGGGATGTTGGAAAATGAAACATTAATGAATTGTTGGTGGAGTTGTAAGCTGATCAACCATTCTGTAAACTATAAAACTATGCATACTCTTTAATGTAGCAATAGCACTATTGGGTCTGTATCCAAAAAGATTTTCTTAAAAAAGGAAAAGGAGTTATAGGTACAAAAATATTTATAGCCATTTTTTCTGGCACAAAGAATTGGAAATTAAGGCATTGCTCATAAATTGGAGAATGGCTGAACAAACTATGATGTGTGATTATGATTGAATGCTATTGTGTTATAAGAAATGATGATCAATATGCTTTCAGAAAAACCTGTAAAGATTTACATGAGCTGATGCAAAGTGAAATGTACTGTGTATAAATTAACAGGAATGTTGTAGATGAACAGTGATTAATGACTTATCTATTATCAATAATAAAGTGATCCAATACAACTCCGAAGAATTTTTGCTGAAGAATGCTATCCATCACCAAAGAAATAATTGATGGTGTCTGAATACACATTGAAGGATACATTTTAAACTTTATTTTTCTTGAGGTTTTTTTGGTCTGTTTTCTTTCACAACATGTCTGATATGAAAATGCTTTGCATGACTAAACATGTACAACCTGTATTGAATAGTTTGTCTTCTCAAAGAGGTGGGGGAGGGTGGAAGGGAGAGAATTTGGAACTGAAAGTTTCAAAAATAATTGTTAAAATTGTTTTTACATGTACTTGGGTAAAAACAAAATACTAGATAACAATAAATTTAATATGGAGGTTAAAAAGAAAATGGCAGTCAATGTTATAAAATAACAAATGGATGACAGAACAGGCAGAAATTCTTCTCATATCAAAGATCTCCCAGATTTACTTCCTTGTCAGAGTTTGTCATTCAAAGTCTTGTACAAAATAACCTTGACCAATTGGGCAGCTAGGTGGCACAGTGGATAGAGCACTGGCCCTGGAGTTAGGAGGACCTGAGTTCAAATCTGGCCTCAAACACTTAACACTTACCAGTTGTGTGACCTTGGGCAAGTCACTTCACTCCAATTGCCTCGCCCCCCCCCCAAAAAAAAGGGAAGAAAAAAAAGAAACAAAAAAAACCTTGACCCACCTTTCCTATCTTATGTCTCATTACTCTTCAAATTTACATACTCTCCACTCCCCTCAAATTGAAGTACCATCTGTTCTCTATACACAACATTCCTTTAATTGTCTTTCATGCCTTTAAACAGAGTATCGAATATTATTTGAGAAATGGAGTTCTTCATTGTTACCTCTTCTAGTCTAGTCTTTTTACATTGTTGCAATAGACAAACATACGTATATGTATGTATATATCATATGTATATATATGTATATACATACATATATACATGTTGTCTTCTGTATGTTTACAAACATATGCGTGTATCCCACTATATGCTAGGAATTATGCTAACTTTTGAGAAAGGGGAACAGTCCTTGCCCTGAAAAACCTCACAGTCTAATGATGGAGAAAATATGCAAACAATGATGTACAAACAATAGACAGGATGAATTGGACCTAATCAACAGAGGGAAGGCATCAAGATTAAGAAGGACTGGGGAAGGTTTCTTGAAAAAGGTGAAGATTAAACTGCAACTTAAAGGAATCTAGGAAGCCAGGAGTTAGGTATGAGGAGGAAGAGCATTCCAAGTATGGGGGATAGCCAGTGAAAATTGGCAGTTGGGAAATAGAGTGTCATATGTTATAAGGAGGTCAGTGTCACTGTATTGTAGAACACAAGGAGAAGGTTAAGGCACGAGAAGACTGAAAGGGTAGAAAAGACTTGTCATGAAGGGCTTTAAAAGCAAAATAGTCTTTTATATTTGATTCTAAAGGTAATAGGGAGGCAATGGAGTTACCGATTAGGAGGGTGATGTGGTTAAAATTATGTTTTAGCAATATCAAGTTGACAGTTGAGTAGAAGATAGACCAGTGGGAGTTACACTTGAGACAATGAGACCAACCCAAAGGCCATTGCAATAATCCTGTTGGGAAATTATGATTGTGGGCCAGTACCAGGGTGGGAAGAAGAAAGAAGAGGGTATATAGGAGAGACATTACAAAGATAAAATTGACAAATGTAGGCAAATCGTTTAATATAGAGGGGTGAGAGTGAGGTGTTGAGGATGACACATAAGTTGCAAGCTTCAGTGACTGTGAGGCTGGTGATAACCTCACCAGATAAAACTAATGTGAAAATAACAAGACTTTACAACTCATGGCATATGGGAATGAGGGAAAGAGTAAGTCTTTTAAGAAAAAAATGCACATGTTCTTTCAGTGCAGAGTTCAAGTTTCATGTTGCCCTGGTAGAAGCCTTTCCTTATCTCCTCAATGTTTAAAACCCCTTCCCTCTTGAATCACATTGTACAGCTTTCTATATACATTGTACTTACTTATTTATAGGTTTCTTGTATCCCCCAGGAAAATATAAGTTCCTTGAAGGCAGCAACTATTTCATTTTTGTTTTGTAGCTCCAGTGCCTAATTTGTGTTTTATCCATGAAAATGTGTAGTAAGCATCTATTAAATTGACTTGTCCACCAGAGGCACTTTAGAAATGGTTTGACATTAATTCAGTTATTCATCCATTCAACAAATATTTATTGAGCATCCATATTCCACAAGCCTCATTAAACATGCATTGAAATTAATCACTTGAAAAGGAAAAGCAAACATAAAATGACTAATGGCCAAATGAATGATAGCAGAAGAGACATTTTTCACTAGTTAGTCATCTCTCACATAGTCTAGGATACAGCATGGGGTAGAAGAATGAGCACTCAACTTGGATCCAGAATACTCAGATGGAAAACATGGTTCAGCCACCTATTATTCATGCAACACTGACCATATCACTCAATCTCCCTGGGCCTTGGTTTGTCAACCATATGATATTACTTGTTCTATATACCTCAGAAAGGTGTGGGGAGAATGGGACTTTGGAAATTCTGAAGCACAATAAAAATGTGAACTTTTAGAGTCATTCTGAAAGATCTATTTAAGAAACACATCTTTCCCTCTGCATATTATTCAAATAATGAATTTGGCTACATCCATAGGTATTAATCTGTTTATAATGAGTTGGGCTGTCCCTTGAACATTTCTAGCCTCCACAGAGATTTGTAGAATTGTTTAGGGTTTCTTTGTTCTTAGTACTTGTTTACATCATCTCCCAAATTAGTATCATGTGTGAATTTAATGCCCCATTCCCCAGCTTTTCTGTGTACAAAAAATACTAAGTATAGAATTGCCTCCATTCTTTTGCACAGACTGTCATGTGATGAACCTCTTCCTCACTTCTACCTCTTGGAACACAGTTTCTTTACATTGCTGAAAGATAGAAACCTTGGAGCCCCAGGTCCACAAATTGCTTCAAAAATATCTTCATGATTATATTTCTGCATAATTGGTTTCCTTTGAAATCCCATGTATTTTATTTTTTGCATTTGAAAATATTATTCTGCTAATGGATCATGGGTTTTACTAGACTTCCAAAGGGTCCCATCTCATACACACACACACACACACACACACACACAAACACATACCTGACTTTGAAGAACTTGATTTGTCTCCAAATATCTGAAGGATTGTCATGTGAAAGTGTGACTCTTCTTGTGGCATGTACCCCCAGGAAGTATAACTAAGAGCAGAGAGTGGAAGTTGGTGAGAGGCACATTTATATTATATGTCAAGAAGAAAAAGAAAAATTCCAAAGTGAAATGGTCAGTCACAGAGAGAGTGAGTTCCCCTTCATTTGCTGTCATCCAACTGACGCTAGATGTCTACTGTTTTTTTTTTGGTTTTTTTTTGTTTTGTTTTAGTGAGGCAATTGGGGTTAAGTGACTTGCCCAGGGTCACACACCTAGTGTTGTGTCTGAGGCCGGATTTGAACTCAGGTCCCTGGTCCGTGCTCTATACACTGTGCCACCTAGCTTCCCCAATGTATACTTGTTGAGTGTGTTGTAGACAAAATTATCTTTTAGTTATTAGCTAAATTAATTATACTCTGAAGTCCCTACCAGCTGAGATTCTGTGATTCTGATTCTGACTGTTGTTTAGCACTGACATGAATTTCTAAGGGCAGAGATAGGATTCTTAAGATCAGTGAAAAAAGAAAAAAAAACATCAAGTACAAATGATTTCAGAATGTCCTTTTAGGAAGGAGGTGATCTACAGATTTCTTATGGCCATTCTTCCCTTAGGAATATTTGAATCACAAGGCTCTTGGTGGAAAGAGGCCAACAAGAAACCAAACATCTACCCCAACCCACTCCTTATTTTGCGGTTGATAAACAGTTCCATAAAAAGGAAGGGATATTGAAAAGTCATTTGTAAAGTTATTGTCCAAGTACAGAGGAGAAGATTATTTTCTGGACTCCCTTCCAGGTCTCCATATATCAATTTTAGTGTTCAATATTTTACTGATATGAGAAGGAAAAAAGTAGTCTAAGTATTTCTTTTTCTCATGTGTGAGGGGCTTTTTTTTAAGGTTCATCAAATATTTCCTCATTTTTTTATGGTTTCTGTTAAATAATTCATCACTTGAAATAATTATTTAAATTATTATGATTATTTAAATAGTTATAGTCACTCAAAATAATTTAAAATTAAAATGTCATTTATGATACAATTACCTCATATTTCTATGTGCTTTACAATTTACAAAGTGTTTTTTTCCTCATAATAACTCAGCAAAGAAGTGGAACTATCATTATTCTAATTTTACAGATAAGGAAAATGAGGAGTTGGGACTTGGATTCAAGAGATTCAAAACCAAGTTTTATATTCTTTCCATTGTTCTGCACTGCCTGCAAACAAATTCACAACCTTATTTTCTATGATTTGGGGGATCTAGTATTCTATACTGAAAAAATGCTGTGGATCAAATAAACCAGGTATGCATGCTGTTTTGTATGTCATAAAAATATTCTCTAGGGCCACTGGGCACATTCAGAACCTTGTATTCTCTCATAACCACAACATCTCTCAAATGTCTTCCATTTGTCATAGTATTGGATTCAAATACTCTCCTGCCCAGGTGGTGTAGGAAATATTGGGAATGTTTTTTGAATGAAAGTAAAACATAAGCACAAATGTTATCAAGTTTTGTTCAAATCATCTTTTCTATCCCCACACCAAACATACCAAATGTTGCAGTGTCCATTTTTACTAACTATACCCAAGGTGTTGAAAATGGTAAACAATAATTAATGGGAAACAGAATAGACCTAAGAAAAGAAGGGTCTAATAAGAATGTAGAAGTGTGCTCAATGATTATAGAAATTTATTGGTGGTTGTAGGGTTCTTATTTTTAATAATAGATTGAACTCATTCTCCTGGGTCAAAAAAGGTTTTCTAAGTTGTGTCATAAGGGTCAGTGGTCCTCCAATATTTATGGTTTAAGGGTAACTGCAGTGAGGCAAAAATAGAGAATGGATAGAGAATGGAAGGAAGTTGATAGAGAGAGAGAGAGAGAGTCAGAAACAGAGACAGAGAGAAAGAGAGAGACAGAGATGAAGGGGGTGTAGAAAAGAGGGGAAGGGAGAGGAGGGTATGAAAAAGGAGGGGGAGGATATAGGAAGAGAAGATAAAAGGAAGTGAATATTTATCCCATGTGTTCATTTTCCTTTTCCTTTCCATCTCTCACAATTCTTTTCCTCCTATAGCCTGGATACCTATCAAGGCCCCCTAAAAATGAATTCTAGGCTCATGTATCTTGTAGATTTCAAAATCTATTGAGATGCACAATTCTGAGCCACCCATTTTTGCTTATTCTCACTAGACTACATCAAATAAAATATCAAACCAAAACATAAAAAAATTAATTAGAACAGTATGCAAAGAAAACAAAGAAATTCATTTAGATAGCAAGTAAGCTCAGCATATCCCTCCCTTGGATTGCTTTGTGTGAGAATGGGAACCAAATCTCCATCTACTTCCAAGCATCTTAGTGTAGTAGGAAAGATGTGGATGGGCCAAAGAAATGACAGTTTATTAAAGAGTATCATTTATAGGCAGTCTCTGCTGCACCATTCTCCTTTCCATATTGGCATCACTGTTGGTGAGTATTTTCTTCTTGAGAAAAGGAGCTTCAGAATTTCAACTTGCAGGTCTCTCTCCATATCCCTGCTACTTCTGTGTCTGTCATGCCAGTTTAGGTCTGCATCTATGCTCACAACATTGCCTAGACAGTGCTCACAGTTCTTTTGAATTTCTTTCTTTGAATATTGCTACCACATTTGTACAATCCTGTTTATTTTCACCCTTGTGAGAATCCCATTGTTTCTACCTTATATTGCTTGTCCTGAAATCATACCTACCCATTCACAGTCTGTCTGAGATTATGCACCAAAACTTACTCTCAGCTTTCTGGGCCTCTTAGTTTTGGGTGGTCTCTTTCCTGTGGATACTAAGCATTATATGAACATGGAAATCCTCCAAAGAGATCCTTTATATAGCCTATAAGACCAGCTTTCAATGTCATCACCTTGATAGATTCTTCCTTGACCTACCCTTCCAGCTCCAGCCATAAGTGTTCTCTCCTACTTCCAAATTCCCATGGCATTTTGACAGTGTTTTTGATCTGTCATCAGGATATCGTAAAGTTTTTTAATAGGAGATCACAAATACATTATAAATTATTACCAGAAATGAAAAAAAGAACAGTCCATGAAGTATCTAGAGGACCCATATGGACCTCTTATGCTCGAAACAAACACTCAATTCAGGAGACTATACTCAAGCACTAAAGCTAAAAGTTTGATTTTCTGCTTTGAAGGTGACAATGTACTTACAGTAATTAGTCAAATTAGAAATCTGCTACATTTTGAAAAATTAAATCAAATGCTGACATGCAATAAGGTTATGGTTCCTTTTTCCTGTCAATAACCTTTTCAAAAAGGGAGGATTCCTCTCATTATTTGTGGCTTGCTGATTTACAATTATCTCTTAATTGACTTTTGATATCCAACTTGAATATTTAATATGCACTATCATTAGTACGTTTATTATTCATCTAAATCATACAATTGCAGCAATTAAATTGACTGCCTTTTAAACACTTGGTTCATTGATCTTTAATTATACTTCTGAGAATGGCATTGAATGCAAAAGATGCTAGGTACCACAACAACGGTGACTTGCCACAAAATTGGAGGCCCTTCCTAGTTATTAGTGAGATCATCAAAATGTTCTCAGTACTATGATTAAACTTTGAGTCTCCAGAACAAATTTTGAAAGAGACAGCTGATAGTGATAGAGTACTGAGTTTGGAATCAGGAAAATCTCAGTGCTAACGTGACCTCAGACACTTAGCTGTGTGACCCTGAACAAGTCACTTAACATGTCTGCTTCAATTTCTTCCACTATATAATATGGGTAGCTAATAACAACTCCATCTAATCTAATTCAATAAACATTTATTAACTGACTACTATGTGCCAGGAACTGTGCTAAGCACTGAGGACATAATTAACAAAAAGAAAGGTAGGTCCTCCCCTCAAGTAGCTCACAATCTAATGGGAGGGAGAAAATACACAAAAGGAAGCAAGAAAGAAAAGCAGGAGACAGAAGGTTCAAGATTGTGGGAATATGTTGTTCGCTTGCATTGAAATCAGGCAGAATAGTAGATGCAGAATGGAGAAACAATGTTCCAGGGTCAATATGAGTAAATATGTATAAGACAGGATGTATAAAGAGCTTAGGATAGTGCCTGGCACATAATAGACAATGAAGAAAGGCTTCTTCCTGCCCTCACCCCCAGACTTACTCCTTTGCAAAGTACTGTACTTTTTTTTTTCTCACCAGATCTGTATGACCTACAAAATCTTCTGCTGGGAGAACTGCATTTGTTCAGTCAGCATAGTGTGATAGAAAGAGTGTAGACTCTAGAGTCGGATAATCTAGCATCAATGCCTGCATTACCTGTTTACCTTTTGACCTTGAGTAAGTCACTTATACCTCTTGATTTGAACTTTCTCATGACTAAAATGGGAAGCTTTTTCTAGGTGACTTTGAGCAAAGTGCTTCACCTCTCTGAGTCTCAGTTTCCTCCTCTGTTAAATGAGGAGATTGGACTTATGATCTTCAAGATCACGTCAGTTCTAACATTTTGTGATTTCAAGTACAAATACAGGGCATCCCTCAAATACTAGTGTACTTTTAAACTTAACACTTCACTAAGACTTTTGGACACCTACTCTTTTCAAGCCAATATCTTTTTATTATTGAAAATGTCCTTTTCACTTATATGAAATTTTCATGAAAACTTATATAAATAATATGTGTATGTACATTTACGTATTCATACATATGTATGCACACCACATACATGTACACACCAAATTTAAAATAAAGCATTAAGTACTTTAGATCATTGAGAAATGAATCATTCCTGTTAAGAGTATTTTCTAGGCAATTCAAAGTTAATGCCTATAGTTACAGAGTCGTTTTTAAACTGTAGTGATTTTTAAAAAATTTTCCTGATGGTGTTTTAAATTTTCTATAATAAACTATGATTTATCATAATAGATAGAATGGCATCTCTGTTGCCAACAACACAAATTCAAATTGCCCCCTGACCCTAATTAGCTGAATGTTCATGGGCAATTCATTTAACATCCTCAAACCTTGGTCTTCTCACCTTTGTATATGAGGGATCATAGTGATTGTAACAAATTTCAGTGTTTTTATGAGGCTCATAAGAGATAATATATGTATAAATACATTGGGAACTCTAAAGTACTAAATAAATTCTAGCATTAATTATAATTATTATCATTAATATTAATAGTAAGATGCTTTCAGTGATTCTACAGAAGATAAGTCTGCATCCAAAATTTGCATTCAATTATGAAAACATTAACTCTCAACTTTCATAATATTCTGCTGAACATTAAACAAAGAAAAACAATGTTAGAATAGCAGTTACTAGTCCCAGTCATTTTTCTATCTGAATTCCATCAAACAAATATGAGAAAGATGAGAAATAATAATTATCTGAACAAACCAAACATAGTACATTCTTCTCTTGATGGTTCAGTCATAAGTATGACCATTAGTTGGTGTACTATATGTTAATACAGATATTCCTTTTTGAACTAATGAGGTTTATAACACTTTTTATAGTTCTTTTTATTTTATGTTCATTTATGGAATAAACCAAAAATTTCCATAACAGTATAATAAAAAGAGGGTTGCACATGAAACTGAAAATATATTATGTGTAACTTACTATTCCTTTTAAATATATAATGAAGTTACCATGTTACTTTCTTTTTTTCCCTTTTGTCTTCCCTCTTCTTCCCTGCCCTAGAGATGGCTGACATTAAACACATATATGTATCTGTATGTGTATGTATATTTGTGTGTGTATGTGTGTAACCCCATTCTACAAAGCTCCTTCCTATATAGCACGATTTATTAACATACCTGTATGTGAGTTATCCCATAACAAGTTTATCAGTAAGAAAAAGTAAGCCATCATTTTCATCATGCTGGGACTACAGTGCAGTATGTTCCCCATACCTTGTTGTAGTTTGGTTTTCACTTTCAAAGAAGACCAATGATGTCACAAGGGAGATTAGCTATAATTGTATGTCAATCAAAATGGTCTCACAACCTTCCTTGTACTATACAGAGGTCAATCTCTCATCAGTCATGAATGACATGATTCTTATAAGAAATAGTATTAGAGTTGTCACGTTGGGTAATATCAAAGTGTTAATGTATGTATTGAGCATGACAATTACAAATGGTTTTTGTGCAGAATATAGCTCTTTTAATTACACTATTAGAACTTAAAGGCAAAGTTATTTATATCAAAAGTTAAGTCTTTCACATAGGAATGAATAGAAGCTTTTAAAAAATTTTCCCCCATATAAAACTGGGGTTTCAATTTCTCTATACTTTTATCATTCTGTTTATGTACTTCAGGGTATTGATGAATTTGTAATCTTAAGGTTATTTCTTTCATCAGGGCAGATCACAACAAAGTCACACTCTCATACCTTGTGTAACTCTTATTCATGTATTTCTTTTGTGGGGGCCAAATTTAATATATGAAGAGTTAATAGGGTGGCTCACCTAAATATTGGGGTCCCGGAGATAATGAAGGACCTCTAGGTTTAAAGCTCCCTTCCCTCAGAAACTGCCTTTTTAGATATTTCTCCCAGGCCAATAAGAAAGAAACCTTACAGCCTCTGTTCCACAGATGTTTTATTAGGGATAATAAAGTAAACAGCAAAGGTGAAATTAATAAAATCAAAGACAAGGAAATAGGGAAAAAGAAATATAGATAATCCTCCTAGCTCTAACCTAAGTCTATACAATCCCCAACTTGCTTCCAGTTAAGCTAAGGAAAAAGAAAGCAGGGTTTTTGTGTTAACTCACAACCTGGGACATCTGCTCTAGCTGTTCGCAACCATCAGAAGGGAAGAAGAGAGAGAGAGAGAGAGAGAGAGAGAGAGAGAGAGAGAGAGAGAGAGAGAGAGAGAGAGAGAGAGAGAGAGAGAGAGAGAGAGAGAGAGAGAGAGCTCCAGAAGATACTCAGACTCCCCTCAGCGAGCATCTAATTTTCGGGGTAGGTCCTTAAAAAACTGCCTATGGAGAGAGCTTTCTCCTTCTAACCTCAGTAGCATACATAACTTCTGGGCAGGCCAGGTGTGCCCCCCCTCCCAAATGCATCAGCTGAATCCTAATAATTTTACCACACTTTAAACCCACTACATGTGGTCTATGTAAGTTGTTGGAGAACTTTCTCTATATTGTGTGGCATATGGATAATAACAGAGCCTGTGGGCTATTATATTTACATTTATTCTCTCTTTACTGTACTCTGGATATTAATAATCAGAAGTTCAATGAACTGTATGATATATTACTGTACCTTACTTTTTTTCTCCCATATGGTCTTGTTTACTAATTATGTGGCCAGTTCCATAACTGCAAAACTACAATTATTTTTGCATCACCAAATCAACAAGATTTCACAAGTTTTACATATAGAAAACAAATTTTATATTTAAATTTTCATCCCTTTCCCTTTATTCATCTCTTTTTATACATAGCATGTTTAACTTTTCCTGTGTATTCTTCTGATTATTTACTTATGTATAGATATTCCATTACTATATGTTTCAATGAGTTTTGTATGATTGTAATATGTGCATGAAAGATTGCTCATTGGAGGAGAGCTTTTAAGGTGGTATTATCCCTCAATCAAAAGATTTTTAGAGTAAAAAACAATAAACACAGGGAGATCTTGAATTCTTTGCATATTCCAGTCAAGTGTAGCATTGGTAGCATGTTGTCTACAACAAAGTTACTATTTTTTAAATACTGTTTGTTAACTCCTCACAACTTTGTCAAAGGAGTCCTCAATATATGTGAAAATTGTTCTAGTAAAAATTTTATAGAGATGAGAAAGAAAGCATATGGTTTGGTGGTGACTAATATTTTCTCAATTGGCTTTGGTCAATAGTCATAACAATGTTTTCCTTCCCAGAGCTTTAGTGTCTTCTTTCAGATATCTTGAGCCTCAATTACTCAACACCTTCACCTTCACCTTCATATTCAGAGTATTACAACCAGTACAGTGAAAAGTGTCAAGCTCTTTACATCCTAGGATCAGTTGAAAGAATTGCAGATTCTTAGGCAAGAGAAAAGACTTAGTGCAGAGAAATGGTTTGTTCTTTCTGTGTGAATTTATCCATTTTCCTTTCCTTCCCTTCACTATCTATTTGTCTTAAATCATAATTCATCACTGAATTGATCAGTTTTAAGTATTTCAGCATTGTTTTTATTGACATTTTTAGGGTCTTTGGCTAAATCATTCCCCTGTTCCTATTTAATTCTTTCTGCATCAATTCATGCAAGTATTTTCATGGTTCTCATAATTATTCATGTTTTTAAATGTCTTATGGTATATTTAACATTCAAATGCATTTTATACTACAATTTATTACTTCATTTCCTAATAAATGGAAACTTACTCTCCTTCTAGTTCTTTGCTATTACTACTAAAAGTGCTACTATAAATATTTTTCTTTTTGTATGTAAGAGCTTTCTCTCTGTCTTTGGCCTCTGTAGTTTATATGCCAATACAAGGTATTGCTGTGCCAAATAGTGTATATAATTCAGTGACCTCCTTAGAATAATTTCAAAGTATTTTTCAGAATGGATTGACCAATTCGGTTTGAATAACAGAGAATTCACCTCATTTTCTGAAAGTGAAAAGTTTTCAATATATGGAAAGTGAGACATAGGTAGGCTATGCCTAATGTTAAATAGCTATTTAATGGCACTTTGCAGGCTAGACCCCCCTTACTTGCTCCTTAGTTAATGGTCTTTATCTTCTACTATATTGTCTCCTTTATAAATTCACACACTTTAAAAAAGAAAAACTTCCTTAACTAATTAGATAAAAACTTTATGTTTATAAACTGTTGCTGTTAAAATACTGAATCAAGGCTGTGTGTGTGTGTGTGTGTGTGTGTGTTTATGTATGTGTGTGTGTGTGTTCTTGTTTTCCTCACATGAATTCTCCCAATATTCTAATTTGTTAATCATTCAAGGCACAATTACTCATTAACTAACACAGAATATTATTAACATCATTCTTATTTAAATGTATTATTATCATAAACTATGTACTACATATAAAGTATATCTTTGAATTATATATTATATATAGTGATTAAATTGCATACCTAATACATATGATAGGTAGATAGAAAGATAGATGGATGGATAGATGAATGGATGGATGGATATGTCTCAGGGAAATCATTGTCGTAGGGATGGATGAATAGCTGGATGGATATGTCCCAGGGAAATGATTGTTGTGGGGGTACTAAGGAATACCTTTTTAAAGAATTACACTCTCTCATGATGCCCATCAATTGGGGAATGGCTGAACAAATTGTGGGATGATATTACGAAGGAACACTATTGTGTTGTAAGAAATGATGAGCAGTCTGATGAAGAAAGCAAAGCTATCTATTCCCATAAGAAAAAATGCTCTAAATCTCTAATGATTAGAGAGATGCAAATTAAAACAACTCTGAGGTACCACCTGACACCTATCAGATTGGCTAAAAGGACAAAAAAGGAAGATAATAAATGTTGGAGAGGCTGTGGGAAAATTGGAACACTAATGCATTGTTGGTGGAGCTGTGAGCTGATCCAACCATTCTGGAGAGCAATTTGGAATTATGCCCAAAGGGCGATAAAGCTGTGCATACCCTTTGACCCAGCAATCCCACTTTTAGGTCTTTTGCCCAAAGAAATCATGGAAGGGGGAAAGGGACCCACATGTACAAAAATATTTATAGCTGCTCTTTACGTGGTAGCAAGGAATTGGAAGTTGAGGGGGTGCCCATCAATTGGGGAATGGCTGGACAAGTTGTGGTATATGAATACAATGGAATACTATTGTGCTGTAAGAAATGATGAGCAGGAAGAGTTCAGAGAAACCTGGAGGGTCTTACGTGAGCTGATGATGAGTGAGATGAGCAGAACCAGAACATTGTACACAGTATCATCAACATTGAGTGTTGACCTACTGTGATGGACTATATTCTTCTCACCAATGCAATGGTACAGAAGAGTTCCAGGGAACTCATGATAGAAGAGGATCTCCAAATCCAAGAAAAAAAAAGAAAGAAAGAACTGTGGAGTATAGATGCTGATTGAACCATATTATTTCTTTTGTTTTGGGTGCTGTTGTTTTTTTTTTCTATTTTGAGGTTTTGCATCACTGCTCTGATTCTTTCTCTTGTAACAGGATTAATGCAGAAATAGGATTAATGTTATTATGTGTATATATATATGTGTGTATGTATATATATATATATATGTCTATGTATAGAGATATATAGATATAACCTATATCAGATTACCTGCTGTCTAGGGGAGGGGGGAGGGAGGGGAGGGAGGGAGAAAAATCTGAAATTGTAAAGCATGTATAAACAAAAGTTGAGAACTATCTTTACATGTAACAGAAAAATAAAATATCTCATAAAAAAAAAGAAATGATGAGCAGGATGCTAGTAGAAGAAATTATGAAAAATGCAATCCATTTACAGAGAAAGAACTGAGAGTATCTGAATACAGATTGAAGTACATTTTTGTTAGTTCCTCTTTCTAAAGTTTTTTTGTCCGTTTACTTTCATGGCCTGATTAATCTGGGAATGTTTTATATGACTACACATTTATAATTTATATTGAAGGGGCAGCTAGTTAGTGAAGTAGATAGAGCACTGGCCCTGGATTCAGGAGGACCAGAGTTCAAATTCAGCCTCAGACACTTGACACATACTAGCTGTGTGACCCTGGGCAAGTCACTTAAAAACAATTTCCTCATCAAAAAACAACAACAACAAAAACAAAAACCATATATTGAATTGCTTGAGTTCTTAAGGGGGGGGAGGGAGCAAGAGAATTTGGAACACAAAGTTTTAAAAACTAATGTGAAAATCTCTTTATAGATGTAACTTGGAGAAAATTCTAAATAAATTAATTAATTAATTTAAAAGAATTATACCATTATGAACACAGATCCAATTAGAATAAGATAATATTTTATTTGAGTGTTAGAGAAAGGAAACCTTGAGATTAGTCTCAAGGGGAGATAAATACAGAGACAGTTCTCTGAGACATCTGTCTGAGTCCTTATGGGGGGGGGGCTTGGAGAATTCAGGTGAGGAAGCTTTATCATCAATTGATAAGAGAAAGTTCCCTTTGGGGATTGGAAATGCTTGAGTGAAGGTTTGAATGTGAGGACTTCTGGAGTTATCTCTGTCCCCTTGGCAACAATCAGATAGCAGCCATGCCCAATAGGATTATCTCCCCAAGAGGTGAGGGAGATACATCTGTAGGTTTTTCTGTGTCTGTGCTTTGGTTTAGCTTCTCAAGGATAAGGTTCCCTGAGTTCCCCCAGAAAACTTCTAAGGTACCCCAGGCCCATAGCATATAGATATTTGGTTTTACCAGACTCTTCAAGCTACCTGAGAGTCAAGGGGAAGTTATAAATGTAATATTTGATTACTAGGCCATTTTACCCAAGGACATTCTTCAACATATGGTCCGCTAACATCAATACGCCAAGCCAATATTTTTAATTATCTCTAGTTAAAGAGTACATTGCCACTTGCATTTTAAAAGCTAATGTAAGAGATTGATGCCACCCCAGAAACTTGACAACAATAACCCTGACTCAGGTTTCCTTCTTGGCCACAACGAAGTTGTTAAAGTTGTATATGACTATGCCTGTAACCAACAAGGAGGACTGATATATCTTCTGTGATTTGTCATGAACATTTCAAATAAAATATAAGCCGCACTCATGTTTGATCACTGTGCTTTTAGACACCAAATGGGGACATATTAGATCATAGGAAAAGTGACATTTAGTACCTGCACCATTCTGTTTGTTTGTGAACCTCACAGACTCCTGATCTAGCTTAGTTTCTTGCTGACTAACTTATTGACCTCACCTCTCTACTGGTTCATTTGGCCTTTGATCTCCAACTTACTTCCTCTCAAACCATGCTTCCCATATTGCTGCTCTGAAAATTAAATGAATGCCCCCTCGGTCTTCTGGATGTGATCCCAGTTGTCCCAGACCACTAAAAAATTATTTATGTAACCTCAAATAACTTCTTAGCCCCATTCTGGGCATGATTGCTCTAACTATAAATTTCTATCATAAAAAATGTTTTCAGAACTCAGTTACTAATCTTACCACCACAGCTAATTTTCCTGTGTCAAGAAGAGAATTTTAAAATCTCTCTAGATAGATAGATACATAGATAAATATGTATATATGTGTGTATACATATATGTGTATATATGTATCAATATTGGTAGTTTACATATGTATATATTTATAATATAGATGTTCAATATTTAACATGTAATAATATATAAATATATATTTATAAAATATTTTTTAAATGTTGATTAACTTTATTTTCCCTTTCCCTTTTGAAGTTATGCCTAAAAAGTATAGAATAATAGAATGGAAACTGGGCCTTGAGTCAGGAAAGTCCTATATTCAAATTCCAACTCTGGTATCTACTAGTTCTGTAACATTTTTGGGGGGGGAGGGGCAGGGCAATGAAGGTTAAGTGACTTGCCCAGGGTCACACAGCTAGTAACTGTCAAGTGTCTGAGGCCAGATTTGAACTCAGGTATTCCTGAATCTAAGGACAGTGCTTTATCCACTGCACCACCTAGCTGCCCTCACTCTGTTACCTTTGTAGACATTTTCTTCATATTTGTAAAATGATAACCTACCTCATGTGTAAAATGTGAACTGGTGGCTATCTCACAGGTTTTCTGCTAGGATTAAATGGGGTAATTTAAAGTGTTCTATAAACTTTAAAGTGCTATATAAGTGAATGAATGAATAAATGAATGACATATGAGTCAATTTGGCCTTTAATTTATGGATAACATTTGGTACTTTATATATACATCTATATGTGTATGTATGTAAACAGATTCTACAATGGATACAGAGCTAGTAAATATCAGAGGTGGAATTTGAACACAGAACTTTCTTGACTCAAGGTCCAGTTTCCATTCTATTATGCCATGCTCTTTAAGTATAACTGCTAAAGTGAAAGGGACAATAAAGTTAAACAACAAATAAACACCTTTATTTATATTCAATGCCTGAAATGTAGCAAGTGAAAATCATCATAAACTTTTAACCCAATTAATTTTATGAAATGTTTGAATAGAAGAAACAAAATACAGAGATTGTGGGATTTATGTCTTTCAGAGAGATAGAGATAGTATACTTATCTACATAGTTGCCTGAAAACATTTGGAAGATAAAGAACCTTTGCTCTAGTCCTTCCTCATCTAGTCCTTCAACTATACAAATAAACATCTGAAGTATGTAATTTCAGTTCAGAATAATGCATATATTATGTTTCAGACAGTGGACGATAAGTGCTAGGGATAGACCATTCCTATCCTCTCCCCCAAATCTTATAATCTATATAATATGTTATTTTAAACTTTTTAAATGAATATTTCATTTAAAATTTTGTATTTATGATCATTAGTGATATTTTTCTATGGTTTTGTTTTACTGTGGTTATTCTGATGTGGGGATAGATTTAACTGATCAAATTGATCATGAGGCATCCCCAAGAATTATAAGACCCAGTGACTCATTTTCCCAAGTTTTATTAAAATACTGTACTGACCACAGGGAGAATCATCCAAAGGAGATAGGTGTCTCCTCATTATCTTAATCTCCTTCTTAAGGAGGTACATGGGAGGTCTTACCCTAATTTGGACTTCCTGGTATCCTAAGACAACCTCTGAGGTGGGTATCTTTTTCCTTGGAGTTGTGTTTTTGGGGTTTATATGTCATAAGGTGAACCTAAAGACACATTTGCCCTTCTCTGTGCATGTTCCTAAAGACATGCTTAAACTTCTCAGACCCAGAGGGTCTCTCTGTGTTTTGTTTTGTTTCTATTTTTTTTTTAATATACTTCAATCTGTATTCAAATACCATGAGTTCTTCCTCTCTTGATGGTTTTCATTTTTCCTACATCCTTCTGATATCATCCTGCTCATCATATCTTTCATGGTTACTATTGCTAACTGTATAACCTTCCATCCTATTCCCTTCCCTTGACATTTACTCCATTTTCTATCTTCTTTCACCGTATCTCTCCTCAAAAGTGTTTTGCTTTTTGCTGCCCCCTGCCCTGATCTGCCTTCCCTTCCTTCACCTCTGTCTTTTCCCCTTCCCCTCCAACTTTCCCTCAGGGCAAACTATATTACTATACCCACTTGAGTGTTTTATGTTATTCCCTCTTTGAACCAATTCTGATCAAAATAATGCTGACTTAACCCCCCCCACTCCTACCCCATTTTCCTCTCCTCTCTATAAGATTTTTCTTGGTTCTTTTGTGTGAGCCTTTTATACCCTTCCACCTCTCCCTTTCCCTTTCTTCCAGTGCATTTCTCTTTCCCCTTAACTTTATTTTAAAGATGTCATCACGAGTCTGCTAGGTGACACAGTTGACAAAGCATCAACCCTGGATCCAGGAAGCCCCGAGCCCAAATCCAGCCCCAGACATAAGCCACCCCATTCTGCCTGCCCCACAAAAAAAACATGGGAAAAATGCTTTACAGATATCATTCCTTCATATTCAACTCACACCTGTGCCCTTTGTCTATGTATATTCCGTTCAGCTGCCCTAATACTGAGAGAGTTCTTATGAGTTGGAAGCATTATCTTCTCAAGTAAGAATGTAAAGAGTTTAAACTTTTAATGTCCCTCATGACTTTTTTTTTTCTGTTTACCTTTTTATGCTTCTCTATCTAGGGTCTTGTATATGAAAGTCCAATTTTCTATTTAGTTCAGGTCTTTTCATCACAAATGCCCAGAAGTCCTCTTTTTCATTAATGTTCAATTTTTCCCCTGAAATATTATACAAATTTTGCTGGGTAGGTTATTTTACGTTGTAGTCCCAGTTCCTAGGCCCTCCAGAATATCATATTCTATACCTTCCAGCCCTTTAATGTAGAAGCTGCTAAATCCTGTGTTATCTTGACTGTGTCTCCACAGTATTTTAATTCCTTTTTTCTAGCTCCTTGTAATATTTTCTCCTTTACCTGGGATCTCTGGAATGTGGCTATAATATTGCTAGAAGTTTTCCTTTTGGGATCTCTTTCTGGAAGTGATCAGTGGATTCCTTCAATTTCTACTTTACCCTCTCCACCTAGAATATCAGGAAAATTTTCCCTTACAATTTCTCGGGAAGATGATGTCTAGGCTCTTATTTTGTTCATGGTTTTCAGGTAGTCCAATTTTTAGAGCTCTGGTCTTAGCTAGAGCTCAGATTTTAGGTTTGTCTTTTAACTCCTTTTAGCCTCCAACATCAATTCTTTTTTGGTTTATGTATCGAGATCAATTCTATGTCATTGAAGTAATTGGTGGAATATCTTCTTTTGCTAGTTTTGTAAACAATTTATATAACATAGGAATCAATTATTGTTTGAATGATTCATAGAATTTGCTTGTGAATCTTCTGGTCCTGGACTTTCTTCCTTTGGAAATTAACTTACACCTTGTTCAATTTATTCCTCTGGAATTGTTTTGTTTAAATTTTCTATTTTTCATTCTGTCAATCTGGTTATTTGATATTTTTGTAAATATTTATTTAAATTCTTTGTTTTATCGGCATATAGCAAAAGAGTTTCTAATGATATTCTTTATTGCACATTTGGTTTTTTGTTGTTGTTAATTATCATTTTTCATTTTTTATACTAGTTATTTAAATCTTTATTCAAATTCCAACATTTCTTATCAGGATATCCTTGGAAACTTCAGTTAACTTCCATAAGCCTTAATATCCTCATCTATAAAATAGAACAACAGTTCTATTTTTTATTTATTTTTTATTTATTGACAGGATCTATTAAAATAAGGTATGTGAAAGTGCTTTGTAAACTGTGAAGTACTAGACAGATTTGATCGGAATTCAAGTCCTGCTACATACACTTACTAGCTGTCTGACCAGATAAATAATTTAACCTCTCCCCACTTTAGCTATCACATCTATGAAATGAAGATCATAATAGTACTTGCTTTGCAGGCATGTGTGAGGATCACAGTTAATATATGCAAAGACATTACAAACCTTAAAATTTATACAAATATTGGTTATTAACCACACTTCTCAAAAAAAATGTTACTGCTTCTATGCTAAAACCATGGGACTGTTTCATTTTCTTTTTTGGGGGGTTATTGTTTAATTTTCAATCAAAACAGGCATATTTATGGCCAGCAGGTAAACATATATTTATGTATATCTACCAGTCTCTGGCTGGGGTTCACAGAGTTATTGACTTAAGTTTTATTTAAAAATCTATATTCATAATCAAAAGTAGAAAAAAAAAAGATCTAGGGCTAAAGGCTGTCATCTATCACACATTTAGAGTTAGAAGGGACTTTAGATGCATAATTTACTGCATATTTTAAAGAGGAAGGTGAGTCCATGGTAGGGGAAATAACTATCCCTTCATTACACAGACAATAGGTGGCAAAACTTTTCTTCCAACTTTAATGAGAACTCATTCTCATTGATGCACATTAGCCAATGATAATAGACTCTCCATCTCTCCTTTATTTCACTTTGGAAATGTCTAAAGCTTTTTGTTGTTGTTTTTATTGTTGTTTTCTTAGAGAAATGGCCAAAGAGGATGGTTTAACTATCTTTTTTTTTTTTGGTGAGGCAATTGAAGTTAAGTGACTTGCCCAGGGTCACACAGCTAGTAAGTGTTAAGTGTTTGAGGGCAGATTTGAACTCAGGTCCTCCTGACTCCAGGGCCGGTTCTCTATCCACTGGGCCACCTAGCTGCCCTTTAACTATCTCTTTATTCTCTTCTCATTTGCATCATTTAGTCACATTTGCTGTAAGAAGCCAGAGAAGGACAGGTGAGTGGCTGTATACGACCTCATCAGCCAGACCCCTCAATTTTTTCTTCCTGAGCTACTGGGTGCTTGTTTAATAATACTTTCTAAAATGAAAAATGGACTACACAAACCATGCTGCAAAATTTGTTTGCTAAGGATATTATGAATCATTTCACCTTCCTTAACTGAGCAAAATATTTTAAAAATCAATCTTTCAAAACTGGCAATGAAAGAAATAATTCAGCTTCATAGAAACTATATGATCTTTTGAAGTCATTTTGTAAGACTAGATGTTCTTTGTCTTGGGTCTATAATAGAGAAGGAACAAAGTTGTTATTTGTATTTGACAGATCTTATTGAGAAATAAAGTATATATAAATAAAGGGGAGGAGGTTCATTTTTGTTTTTTATCTAATCTTAGAGTTGAAAAGAGACTTACTTCAATTAAAAGGATCATTGATGACAATGGGCAGGTTAGAAACAGAAACCTGATGACACTGTTATTAATCTCAAGAAATCTGTTCCATTCCTCATTATCAGGAATAGGCAGAATAACAGAAATAAAATAAACAGAGTAAGCCTAGTTAGCTAGACATGGAATGTTCATCAAGGCATTAATTTCTCTGATTTTCCTCATAAAACCATTAGTGGCTACTTTCTGGAATTGTCACAATATTTAAAAGAGACTATGTAAAACACTTAGCAACCTGAAAGACTCTCTATGTGCCACCTATTATTTAGATATATGTATTTGTTTGTGTGAAATGACTCAACAGAAAATATTTGTGAAAGTGGAAGGGTTGGAAATTATATTGTTGGAGGGAAATCGCTGATCAATGAGGTCAGTTATTGATTTGAATGTTTGAGTATCAACCCCATCCTACCTGAAATGTCAACACTCAAAGAATTCATTTCACGAATAAACAACTATTCTGAACATTTTTTTATCCTTTATTTATCATTCAAACCTTTTAATCATTCCACTAGCTGAAATCAGCCTCAATGAGGCAGTAACTCAAACATGGGAAGTAGGGCTCATAAAGAAAAGTGGGAAAACACGAGAGAAAAATTCCATTCATGTTACAAACTTGTCTACTAACCTTATGAGGGAGAGTGGACCCGTATAAGTCCACAGATACAGATATGAGCAATGCTAGGTTGACAATGTAATAATAATTAATAAAACATCTCAAATTCTATTGAGGAAATTTGGATGCTGATATTTAATATGACTTGCCCATGGTCACACGGTCAGGTTATAAAAGAACCTAGACAAAATTCTAGGTCTTTTAAAATATATTAATAAATGAATGAGTGAAAGATATTGTTTTTAAAAAGGTAATTGATCTTCTTTAAAGCTAAATAAGGTCATCTTAAAATAGTTGAGCAGGGAAGAGTGGGGAGGGGACATATCAGAATAGACTAAAAATTTCCCTAATGTAGTTTTAATGGCAGTGTTTACAACCATATTTCACCAAGCAGTGTCTAATAGTAAATGCAATATGTAATTAATTTCATGAAAAGCATGTTTATTTTTAATTGGAATAATTTGTACTCCCTGTAATTTTGCCAAGGAACTCAACATGCATCTACTTAGACATGTCAGAGGCAAATAGCTACACATTATATATTCATAAGTGTAGCATTCTGATGCTAACATGGTTCATGTTGTACACAACATGCTGTGCAGACAGACAGCAAAGATGTTCATGGTGTTCTTAAAACTTAATGACTTCCCTAGCACATTTTAAAGAAATTGATTTAACAACCTGAGATGGGAGGGGTGGAAGACATCCACAAATGTTTTTATAGAAACTCTCATAACTCTCAGGGATACATGATTTTTTTCCAGCACTATTGGAAAACAAAGGGCTTAAGCTATTTGGATTGAACAAAGAATTCTTCCATTTTCAAATGAGGCCAGAAGGTGTAAAATGTCATATGCTGTGGGATGGAATTGAGATGAATTGCCCTCTCCTACCCATTTCCACTTTGTGTGGAAGAGGTCTGATGGCTCTCCTCCTCAGGCTGACTCAGGGATCTCTAAACTTGGCAGGGGACTTAAGTAATTGAAAATTTCTCAGGTAATGTTTAACCTCCTAATTTATTGATTTATGGCCATAGTGTGTATCAGCTGAGGAATTCTCCATAGGCAGACATCTATATAGCCTTTATTTCATTGCTATATCATATTGGTCCAGAAAGTTATATCCAAAGCTAAACTGGAATGAATGTTTGAAAATCTGTACCCTATGAGTGCTCTAATTCCTGTTTTCCATCCCTACCACCAAACAACTTTCTGATATCAAGTGCATTGCCTTTAGCTACTGAAGTTGCTTCAACAGTGACAACTAACAAAGTGACCATTCCAGGGATACTCTATAGCTTCAATGAATTCCTAGTCCAGATTCCTAAAGCCTCAGGAAATCATCAAAGCTTGCAACCACTGACAGGGCATACTGCAGTCCAGATGTGTAGTAAGTAGAATCTCAGATTTTTTTTTAACTAAAAGAGATGAATTCCTATAACCAGAGAAAATAGGAAAAAAAATAGAATTAAGAGTAAAACCTCCATTTTTTTCCACTATCTCCATCTCCCTATTTCTCTCTTTCATCTGGTTATATAAAAGTGAATTACTACAATTGTTACGTTCCATTCAAGTTTAGTTAATAAACAAACCATCCCACATTTTGGAAATCACAATCATCATTCCCCTAGCCTTACATTCCTAAGTTATTCATTTGCTCAAACATTCTATTGCAATTGTGCTAGATAAATATGCCCCTAGGATAGTTTCTGCTTTAGTTCACATGGGAAAGCAATATCAAAAGCCTCATCCCAGGATGAAACAAAATTTTTTGACAGCAATCAAACAAAATAGGTCCACCATTTGCTCAAAGATTCTGGCCATTCAGAGTGGAATCCATGATTCTACAGAGCATTTGTTTTTCCTATACTTATTCTACCTAAATACTTTTTTTTTTTTTTCGAAAAGCAATTTGATTTTTTTTTCATCTACCTAACATCTCCTCTGATGTGAAACAAAGTTTTTCTTTTATCAGACAGTTCTCAGACTTGAAATAGGCAGAGCTATTGTAGCTTCAGTTTCAAGATACAGTTCTTTTCATATCACATGCATAAAAGGATTTTACCCCCACTTCCCTGCTTCAAATGATAATTAAATTAAAAGCAAAGTTGGGTGGGGGGAGAAGCTTTGAACTCATCTGGTGAGAAAGGTCAGTCACTGTTCAAGTGATCTGTTAATACAGCTGTGTCTAGGAGGACGAGAAACTTTCTAGAAAGGACCTCCACAAGTGGGCTCTTCATCTCAAGTGAGAAGGCAGTTGGTTTTGATTCTCTAAAACAATTTTGTTAGCGATACTGAGGATAAAGCAAGCACATAGCCCCATAAGAGAGCTACACTGAGCCTTAGCTAAAGCCCTAAATTAAGTTGTCAAGAAACCCACAGGAAGGGGAAAACACCGTCAAACCCACCATCAGGAAAAAATTCCTGGTCTGCTGGCTGATTTATGTCTTCTCAATTATGGCTATCATGTGTCACTTCCTTCACTCCCATGCTCTCTTTCCTCTACTGAAAGTGAGAAAGTTTCATGTCAGTATTTTGAGTAAGCGTAATTCCTACAAGCTGTAAAGTCAATTCATGTTTTTATTTTACATTCAACTAACTGATGCATTCCTATCCTGAATATACATCTCCGTGACAATTGCTAAATGCATTTGATATCACAATCAAATAAAGGAAACTTCCTGAATATTTGAGACCAGAAATGTATAGCATTCTAGAAAAGGCTTACAAATCAAGATGGTATTGCTTACCTTGTAATAGTATAACTATAATGGGGCAGCTAGGTGGCACAGTAGATAAAGCACTGGCCTTGGATTCAGGAGGACTGAGTTCAAATTAGGCCTCAGACACTTGACACTTAACTGGCTGTGTAACCCTGGGCAAGTCACTTAACCCCCATTGCCCTGCAAAACAAACAAAACAAAACAAAAAATAGTATAGCTACTACACAGCTATTACCTAAACCAAACCACTTGAACTCAATTCTGAGGCCAGTGGTAAGTGGGTAAGCGGAAACCTTTTCAAAATACTTCTGGGAGAATTAGAATTTTGATACCTCCCTGATCATTAAGAAGGAGATTCTCACATATCCACTTTCACTGATTACTCAAAATTGTGGGGAGTATGGGGAGAGAGTTATTTTGCCTGGAATTAGAACAAAGTCTGAAAGACAAGGTTAAATTTTGTTTAAACCTATTATTTCATCTTTATGGGATACTGTAGGTGTAAAAATTCCCATTTTTTCAGAAGACAGGAGGACATAATTGTGCAAGGAATTGGAATGAGATGATATAGGTTTAAGTCTTGCCTTTTACCTTTGCCACATGTGTGAAATTAAGCAAGACACTTCACCTGCCTATGCCTTAGTTCCTATATCTGTTAAAATGAGAGTTTTGAAATAGATCAATGGTTTTTCATTTGTTTCTCTTTGTATATGTCATTGTTCTTTGATAGTCTGGTGAAGCCTATGGACCCCTACTTAAAGTTATGTTTTTATATGCATAAAATAAAATTGATATCCTTACGAAGGAAAACACTTCTATTGAAATAAATTATTATTTTTTTAAATGTACGAGGTATTTTATTTTTTCCGTTACATGTAAAGATAGTTCTCAACTTTTGTTTATACATGCTTTACAATTTCAGATTTTTCTCCCTCCCTCCCCTCCCTCCCCTCCCTCCCCCCTCCCCTAGACAGCAGGTAATCTGATATAGGTTATATCTATATATCTCTATACATAGACATATATATATATATATATATATATATACATACACACATATATATACACATAATAACATTAATCCTATTTCTGCATTAATCCTGTTACAAGAGAAAGAATCAGAGCAGTGATGCAAAACCTCAAAATAGAAAAAAAAAACAACAGCACCCAAAACAAAAGAAATAATATGGTTCAATCAGCATCTATACTCCACAGTTCTTTCTTTCTTTTTTTTTCTTGGATTTGGAGATCCTCTTCTATCATGAGTTCCCTGGAACTCTTCTGTACCATTGCATTGGTGAGAAGAATATAGTCCATCACAGTAGGTCAACACTCAATGTTGATGATACTGTGTACAATGTTCTGGTTCTGCTCATCTCACTCATCATCAGCTCACGTAAGACCCTCCAGGTTTCTCTGAACTCTTCCTGCTCATCATTTCTTACAGCACAATAGTATTCCATTGTATTCATATACCACAACTTGTCCAGCCATTCCCCAATTGATGGGCACCCCCTCAACTTCCAATTCCTTGCTACCACATAAAGAGCAGCTATAAATATTTTTGTACATGTGGGTCCCTTTCCCCCTTCCATGATTTCTTTGGGCAAAAGACCTAAAAGTGGGATTGCTGGGTCAAAGGGTATGCACAGCTTTATCGCCCTTTGGGCATAATTCCAAATTGCTCTCCAGAATGGTTGGATCAGCTCACAGCTCCACCAACAATGCATTAGTGTTCCAATTTTCCCACAGCCTCTCCAACATTTATTATCTTCCTTTTTTGTCCTTTTAGCCAATCTGATAGGTGTCAGGTGGTACCTCAGAGTTGTTTTAATTTGCATCTCTCTAATCATTAGAGATTTAGAGCATTTTTTTCATATGGGAATAGATAGCTTTGGTTTCTTCATCAGAAAACTGCCTGTTCATATCCTTTGACCATTTCTCAATTGGGGAATGACTTGGATTCTTATAAATTTGATTTAATTCCCTATATATTTTAGAGATGAGGCCTTTATCAGAAGCACTGGCCTCAAAAATTGTTTCCCAGCTTTCTGCCTCCCTTCTAATTTTGCATGCATTGCTTCTGTTTGTACAAAATTTTTTTAATTTAATATAATCAAAATCATCCATTTTGCATTTTATAATATACTCTATCTCTTGTTTGGTCAAAAACTGTTTTCCTTTCCAAAGATCTGATAGGTACACTATTCCTTTCTCTCCTAATTTACCTATGGTATCACCTCTTATGTCTAAATCATGTATCCATTTTGACCTTATTTTAGTATAAGGTGTAAGATGTTGATCTATGCCTAATTTCTGCCATACTATCTTCCAGTTTTCCCAGCAGTTTTTGTCAAATACTGAGCTCCTATCCCAGAAGCTGGAGTCTTTGGGTTTATCAAACACTACATTACTAGTGTCATTTACTACTGCATTTCCTGAGCCTAGCCTATTCCATTGATCTACCACTCTATTTTTTAGCCAGTACCAGATAGTTTTGATGACTGCTGCTTTATAGTAAAGCTCCAGGTTTGGTACCGCTAACCCACCTTCCTGTGAATTTTTTTTCATTATTTCCCTGGATATTCTTGATTTTTTGTTTTTCCAGATGAATTTTGTTATTATTTTTTCTAGCTGTATAAAATAATTTTTAGGTAGTCTGATTGGTATGGCACTGAATAAGTAAATTAATTTAGGCAGTATTGTCATTTTTACTATATTAGCTCTGCCTATCCATGAGCAATTGATATCTTTCCAATTATTTAGATCTGATTTGATTTGTGTTAAGAGTGTTTGGTAGTTGTGTTCATAGAGTTCCTGGGTTTGTCTTGGCAAGTAGACTCCCAAGTATTTTATATTATCTACCGTTACTTTAAATGGAATTTCTCTTTCTATCTCTTGCTGCTGGACTTTGTTGGTCATGTATAGAAATGCTGATGATTTATGTGGATTTATTTTATATCCTGCTACTTTGCTAAAGTTGTTAATTGTTTCAAGTAATTTTTGACTTGATTCTCGAGGATTCCTTAAGTATACCATCATATCATCTGCAAAGAGTGATAGTTTTGTTTCCTCCTTGCCTATTCTAATTCCTTTAATTCCTTTCTCTTCTCTGATTGCTAAAGCTAACATTTCTAGAACAATATTAAATAATAGGGGTGATAATGGACATCCCTGTTTCACCCCTGATCTTATTGGGAAGGCCTCTAATTTATCTCCATTGCATATAATACTTGCTGATGGCTTTAGGTAGATACTGTTTATTATTCTAAGGAAATCTCCCCCTATTCCTAAACTCTCTAATGTTTCTATTAGGAATGGGTGCTGTACTTTGTCAAAAGCTTTCTCTGCATCTATTGAGATAAGCATATGATTTTGGTTGGTTTTCTTATTGATGTGGTTAATTATGTTAATAGTTTTCCTAATGTTGAACCAGCCCTGCATTCCTGGTATAAATCCCACCTGGTCATAGTGTATTATCCTGGTGATCACTTGCTGTAATCTCCTTGCTAATATCTTATTTAAGATTTTAGCATCAATATTCATTAGGGAAATTGGTCTATAATTTTCTTTCTCTGTTTTTGCTTTGCCTGGTTTTGGTATCACCACCATATTTGTGTCATAAAACGAATTTGGTAGAACTCCTTCTTCACCTATTTTTCCAAACAATTTGTATAATATTGGAATTAATTGTTCTTTAAATGTTTGGTAAAATTCACCCGTAAACCCATCTGGCCCTGGGGATTTTTCTTAGGGAGTTCATTAATAGCTTGTTCAATTTCTTTTTCTAATATGGGTTTATTTAAGGATTTTATTTCCTCTTCAGTTAACCTGGGCAGTTTGTATTTTTGTAAATATTCATCCATTTCTTTTAGATTGTCAAATTTATTGGCATACAGTTGGGCAAAATATTTCCTAATTATTGCTTTACTTTCCACTTCATTGGTGGTAACATCACCCTTTTCATTTTTGATACTGGTAATTTGGTTTTCTTCTTTCTTTTTTTTAATCAAATTAACCAATATTTTATCTATTTTATTGGTTTTTTCATAAAACCAGCTCTTAGTTTTATTGATTAATTCTATAGTTTTTTTTGCTTTCAATCTTATTAATTTCTCCTTTAATTTTCAGGATCTCTAATTTAGTGTCTAATTGGGGATTTCTAATTTGTTCTTTTTCTAGCTTTTTAAGTTGCATGCCCAATTCATTAATCTCCTCTTTCTCTTCCTTATTCATGTAAGCATTTAGAGCTATAAATTTTCCCCTAAGCAATGCTTTGGCTGCATCCCATAGATTTTGGTATGTTGTCTCATTATTGTCATTCTCTTGGATAAAGTTATTGATTGTTTCTATGATTTCTTGTTTGGCCCATTCATTCTTTAGAATGAAATTATTTAGTTTCCGATTGATTTTCATTCTACTTTTCCCTGGCTCTTTCTTACATGTAATTTTTATTGCATCATGATCTGAGAAGGATGCATTTACTATTTCTGCCTTTCTACATTTGACTATGATGTTTTTGTGCCCTAATACATGGTCAATTTTTGAAAATGTGCCATGTACTGCTGAGAAAAAGGTATATTCCTTTCTATCCCCATTCAATTTTCTCCAGACATCTATCATGTCTAACTTTTCTAGTAATCTATTCACCTCTTTCACTTCTTTCTTTTTTATTTTTTGGCTAGATTTATCTAATTCTGAGAGGGGAAGATTCAGATCCCCCACTAGTATAGTATTACTGTCTAATTCCTCTTGTAACTCATTTAACTTCTCCTCTAAGAACTTGGATGCTATACCACTTGGCACATATATATTCAATATTGATATTACTTCATTATCTATAGTACCTTTAAGTAAGATGTAATTTCCTTCCTTATCTCTTTTAATGAGATCTATTTTTGCCTGCACTTTGTCTGAGATAAGGATTGCTACCCCTGCCTTTTTTACTTTAGCTGAGGCATAATATATTCTGCTCCAGCCTTTTACCTTTACTCTGTGTGTATCTCTCTGCTTCAAATGTGTTTCTTGTAAACAGCATATTGTAGGGTTCTGGTTTTTTAATCCACTCTGCAATTTGCTTCTGTTTTATAGCAGAGTTCATCCCATTCGCATTCACCGTTACTATTACTGACTGTCTATTCACCTCCATTCTATTTACCCCCTTTGTACTTTTCCCCTCTTCTTTCACCCTATTCCTCCTCACCGACGTTTTACTTCTTACCCCTGCCTCCCCCGATCTGCCCTCCCTTTTTATCACCCCCCTCTCTTTTCTTTACCCTTTTCTCCCTTGCTTTTGTCCTCCCTTCTATCAGTTCCCCCCTTTCCCTTCCCCTTTTGTTTCCCTAAAGAATGAGTTAAGTTTCTTTATCCCAATGAACGTATATGTTATTCCCTCTTTGAGTCAAATCTAATGAGAATAGGGTTGAAACCATGTTCCCCCCTCCTTTCTTTCCCTCTATTGTAATAGGTTTTTTCCACCTCTTCATATGATATAATTCATCCCATTCCACCTCCCCTTTCCTCTCCTCCCCATAGACTCCCTTTTTATCCCCTTAATTCTTTTGTATCATCACATCAAAGACAATTTATATTTATACCCTCTATATAAAGTCCTTCTCTCTGCCCAAATACATTTACAGTTCTTAAGAGGTATGAGTATTATATTCCTATGTAGGGATATAAACAGTTTAACCTAATAGGGTAACTTTTTTTTTTTCCCCTCTGTTTACCTTTTTAAACTTCTCTTGAGTCTTGTATGTTGAGATCAAATTTTCTATTCAGTTCTGGTCTTTTCACCAGGAAAGATTGAAAGTCCCCAATGTCATTAAATGTCCATCTTTTCCCCTGAAAGAAAATGCACATTTTTGCTGGGTAATAGATTCTTGGCTGCAATCCAAGCTCCTTTGCCTTCAGAAATATCATATTCCAAGCCTTGCGGTCCTTTAATGTTGAAGTTGCCAGGTCCTGAGCAATCCTGACTGTGGCTCCATGATATTTAAATTGCTTCTTTCTGGCTGCTTGGAGTCTTTTCTCCTTCACCTGATAATTCTGGAATTTGGCTACAATATTCCTTGGAGTTTTCCTTTTGGGGTCTCTTTCAGGAGGTGATCGGTGGATTCTTTCAATGATGATTTTATCCTCTGATTCTATGATATCAGGGCAGTTCTCCTTAATAATTTCCTGGAATATGGTATCTAGATTCTTTTTCTGGTCATGGCTTTCAGGCAGTCCAATGATTCTCAAATTGTCTCTCCTCGATCTGTTTTCCAGATCAGTTGTCTTTCCAATGAGGTATTTCACATTTTCTTCTATTTTTTCATTTTTTTTATTCTGCTTGACTGATTCTTGGTGTCTCATGGATTCCTTATCTTCCAACTGTCCCACTTTAATTTTTAAGGCATTGTTTTCTTCAGTGAGATTATGCACCTTTTTTTCCATTTGGCTAAGTGAATTTTTTAAGGTATTGTTTTCTTCAGTGAGATTATGCACCTTTTTTTCCATTTGGCTAAGTGAATTTTTTAAGGTATTGTTTTCTTCAGTGAGATTATGCAGCTTTTTTTCCATTTGGCCAACTGAATTTTTTAAGGCTTTGTTTTCTTCAGCTTCCTTTTCCAAGCTGCTGATTCTTTTTTCATAGTTTTTTTGTTTTGCTTTCATTTCTCTCCCCATTTTTTCTTCTACCTCTTGCAATTGATTTTTAAAATCCTTTTTGAGCTCTTCCAGGAAGGCTTTTTGTTCTTGTGACCAATTCACCTTCCCTTGTGAGGCTTCAGATGTAGCCAATTTGAGGCTATTGTCCTCATCTGAGTTTGTGTTGGCTTCTTCCCTATTGATACAGAAGCTCTCAATGGAGAGGGCTCTTTTTTGCTTCTTACTCATTATTGCAGCTTATTTATTTATTCTTTAAGTTGAGGTCTGCTCTGGGGGCACCAGGGTCCCTGTTTTGGGCTTCTTGTGCAGGTGTATAGGTGCTGTGTGACCGGGCTTTTACTCTGAGGCCTTTATGGTGTGTGGAGATGCCCCGCCCTGCACTTCCTGTCTGATTGTGCTCGGCCAGCCAGGTGCCAGACTCCGGCGTTTGATCCCGCCGTTCGTGGCCCTCTCGGCCGGTGCAGGTAGGTTTTTCCACTGTCCTTCTTGGCCACCAGATTTTTGAACCAGGTTCTGGGAGCCTCAGTTGTTCGGCTGTGGCCCGCAGCTCCTGCTGACTTGCCCTGACCCCCTCGGCGCTGGGTTGCTGCCCTGCGCTGGGCCTCCCTTTTGCCCGAGTCAGACCGACCTTTTCCTGAAGTCTTCTAAATTATCTCTGGTTGGAGGACTGTGTCTCTCTGTCTCTTTGCAGGTTCTGTAGTTTCAGAATCCATCCAGAGGCTTGATTTAATGTTCATTTTGAGGGAATAGAAGGAGAGCTCAGGCAGCTTGCTGCTTCCTCTCCGCCATCTTGGCTCCGCCGAAATAAATTATTAATAAATAAATACAAATAATCATAGACCTCAGATTAAGTACCCCTGGACTAGAAAGATCTTTAAGATTTCTTCTAACCCTCTATATCAAAGATACTATGACTCTTTACCAATGCAGAACATCAACCTTATGGTCTTTGAGGTTAAGTTAGATTTGTCCACCCATGGTTACATAGCTAGAATGTGTCAGAAGCACAATTTCAATCTGAGGTTTCATGATTCCAAGGTCAGATCTCTATATGCTCTTCAATGCTGTCTCTGAGTTTGGAATAGTTTATAAAAGTTAGTTTGTCTTGTTGACATTGCCTCCTCCTGGAAAAAGCTAAATGACTCTCCCCATCTTCATCCTTTTCACAATTCCTTTTTTTTTTCTTTGAAAAGCTCGATGATGCCAGTGGCTAGAAGTCTGGATCTGTACTAAGGAATATCTGAGTTCAAAACCAATCTCAGACATATACTAACTTTGGGACCCTGGGCAAGTTACTTGACCTTTTTCTGCCTCAGTTTTCTCAATTATAAATGGAGATAATATCATTGATGCCTACAGCTATTTTAAGGATCAAATGAGATAGTTGTAAAGTGATTAGCATAGTCCCTGGAATATAGTAGGCTTGTTGCTTCTCCACTCCCTTCTTTTATTCTTTTTAAATCTTGTGAATTGATGGAATGATAATTTTGAAGAACTACCTTATAGAATTTTGGCAGATTAACACTGTGGTCTGTGGAAAGCTCTTACACTCCAGACTTAAGAATAACTGATAAAAGTAAAAGTAGTCTTTCCATTTAAATTGTTATCATGGGGTTTTTTTTGATAAATAAATAAATCAACCCCTAGTAGATAAGCATCTGTTGATAAGCCTCTCTTCCTCTAAGTGTGATTGGTCCCAAAACAATAAACATGCATTCTATTATCATATCCATCATTTGGTGTATGGAGAAGACTGCTAGACATGTGGATGAAACCCAATGTTTTCTCCAAATTTTTGTCGCTGGCTATGTGAACTTGAGCAAATAAATCCCTTAACATCTCTGAGGTTTATTTATTTTATTCTACAATTAAGGATAATATTCTACTTACATCCCAGAGGACTGTAAGAATATTATGAGATAATATATGTAAAGTATTTTCTGAACATTAAGATGCTGTATAAATGCAAGCTTTGGCTACTCCAAGTATTTCTCACTTGATGGATGCTGTGAGAACACAGCCTTCAAGAGTCTCTGGTCATACCCATGCAAGGAAGAGGCAGTAGAAAAAGGCCTTTAGTATAGCAGGCTTTTAGTGGAACTTTGCCAATTCTCTCCTAATAATATGCTATTCTTAGAAAGATACTCATTCATATGTCCCCTTGCCTTTCTGTTTCTGAAAAGTATTTCCATTGAGATTTCATGGTTAGTATTTTATTAAGCAGGCACAAAGATGGGCATTTGTAACTGTCATCTTCTGGAAAAAAATAGACTACCCCAAGTTTATGATTCCTATCAAAAGTAGCATAACCCCTGGAATATATACAATTTCCTCTACCCTGTACAATATTTCTTGATCCTTTAATGACTTTGAGTTTGGACCTTAAGATTGATGTGGCCTATCTTAATTGTATGAAAAAAAATGCCAATATTTATTTGCCTTATACGCAAATATTTACATGACATTCTAGAGATTCAAGTCACTCTCATGAGCCTCACATTCCAAGTTCTTGCAATATTATAAGAATATTATTTATGTATCCATTCATTTATTTATTTGGATGAAATACATGATTTCATTGGTCAAATAAAATTCCCAGTAAGAAAAAACTTAGCCTACCATTGCAGATTGGCATGGATTCTATAACTTTTAAATTAAGAGTTTGTGTTTTTCAGTCAATTCTGTCATGTCTGACTCTTCATGACCCCATTTGGGGTTTTCTTGTCAAACATGCCAGAGTGATTTGCCACTTCCTTCTCCAACTCCTTTTATAGATGAGGAAACTGAGACAAATACGGTTAATTGATATGCATACATGGTCAAACTGCTAGTAAGTGTCTGGAGCTGGATTTGAACTGAGGAGGAGCAGTCTTTCTAACTCCAGACCTGGCACTCTATCCAATTCACCACTTAGCTGCCCCATTAAAGAGTTTCTTAAGTTACTAATAATTTATTTGCCTTCTCTAGGGTCTTTTAATAGCCATTATGTATCAGAAACAATATGTGGAAGTGAAGTTTTTATGACTTAGATGATGGTTCTCCACTATCTTTTGATACCTCTTTTCAAGCATTTTTTAAAGTACCTTTTAACAGTGTCTTTTGTTACTAGTATCAGAGTCAATTTCATATATGCCACTGCCTGGTATCTTCCCTTTTAACAAAGAAAAATAGTTAGGCAAAATTACCTGATATGAAGATTATATTGGATAACAGATGCAACATTTGTCATCCATAGTCTCCTACTTGTCTATCAAAAAGGGAAGTTGTATTTCCTCATTTCTTCTTGAGGGTCAAAACTGGTTATTATATTTGCAAAGTATTAAACTTCATCTTACTACTCTTTTCACTTATATTTTACAGTCATTGTGTATATCATTATCTTTGTTTTGCATACTACATTTTGCAAGAATTCATCAAAACATTACCATGTTTCTTTGAATTCCTCCTATTTGTTATTTCCAATAACATAATTTGGTTACTTGCTGAACAATGAGTGTATATCTACTTTGATTTTTCCTTTGACTTTCTTGAGGCATGTACCTCAGGGTGAAACATGTGGGCCAAAAAATATGAACTACTCAGTGACATTTCTTGGATAATTTCATGTTTTCCAAGATGGTTGAAATAATTCATACTTCCAACAATATATATTGGTGTTTCTATTATAAGGTGAGTAGACAGGGGGAGTAAAGAAAACAAATTTTGACCCTTCCAAATGGCTAATGGTAGTATTCAGTTTTCAAAAGTGAAAACAAAAGAAAGTTGACCATTGATTAGAACACTCTATGAAAAACAAGCATCAATTACAGGCAAGTACCTGCTTGTTGCAAATTGGGTGATGAAGGAAAAATTCAAAATGTTCTTAGTATGTATTTTTCATCATTTAAAAAATTTCCTTTGCCTTACTCTTCAAAGCACAATGAAAAAATAATTTGCATTATATTTCCATTTTAATAAAAATGTATAGTTTTTATTACAAAGCTTATTTAAAAAACTGTCCCATTTCACTTAGAGGTAATAGCATAGATCTTGGGGAAAACAAACTGATAAAATTAAGAAATTTTTAAAAAATAAAGATTATTATTGATTCAAATGCTTTCTGCAACCTCTAATTTCAAGGAGTCCATAGTAGAAAGGGAATCTGGACAAGAGTTATATGGAGGGAATATTTATCCCAAAGATCTCAAGGGTGTGACTGTTGACAAGAACTGATCTCAATCAGTTCAAAACCTTTTTGCATTTTTTTTTTTGTGTTCTTGGCACAGAGGTGATTCAGAGAAACAGAAGTTACCTACTGGTATGGCAGCCATTATCTGTTATCTATGAAAGGTATTGTTGGATGCCCTGAAGGCTTTCCAGAGAAGTAAAACCATATGTTCACCACTGTGGATGTGACTGGAGCAAGCCATAGCCCTTGAGCTGTACTGATGATATTTGTTAGATAAAATGATGGCACCAGCAGGTCTTTCTTTGTGAATTTTAATAAGTTAAATGTTCAGAAACATAAGGTTACTTACCCCCTAAGTCTCTGGCTGCACTAAATCTATTTCTGTTTCTCAGAATAGTAGGGGGAGGCTGTCAGATGGTGGTGGACTCACATCTTTAAGACTGAGGTAACAGATGATTTCCATGATCTTTCCCCCTGACATTTATTTGCTGGTAATAAGGCACCTTTCAGGCTAGATGCTGCTCTAGTCTTTCGGCAGATGGTAGAAATTTGTGGAAAGATTTAGTTTTTTTTAAAGGACTCATTTACTCTATCACTGGTTTTCAAAAGCAAGCCTGTTCCTAACTGCAGCAAGCAGTTAGGTTTCTGGTTCTGTCTGGTTAGCACATCCAGTCTGGATAGAGCAATTCTGTTATGAATCCCCTTGAATCAGTGACATCCTTGAAGTTGTGAAGATTTTGACTTTTGGTTAAAGCTAAAAGTTAAGTGGCTGAAGATCATAATGCTAAGCACTGAGGATACATCACCTGTGAAAATGCATAAAGACAAAATTCTTATTAAAACTTCCCCCAAAGTGGTTACTATTCTTGGCTTACATTGAGGAGAAACTCACTAGCTCTTGAATCTGGACATTTTAAATAGGGATAGTTAATTTTTTTGGAAGATATTCCTAAATTGATTGATCCTAATCTGCATCTCTACAACAAGCCTACTCCTTATGCATAGCTACCCTTAAGTTAGAGAAATATAACATCTCTTCTCATGCTAAACATTTCAAATTGTGTTAAATGATTTTCCTATAGAATGATATTGAGGCTGTTCACTATACTTGTTGGCTTTCATTTGTCTCTCTCCTGCTTGTCAACACAGCCCTGAAATGTAATACCTTTTCTCTCTAATGTCGCTCTACAATCTCCCATCACTATTGCCCCTTTTTCCACAATCCCTACCCCACAACAAAATTAAAACTATGACCTAGCTCTAGATTCACCTAAATAGCTCAACACATTCCTAGAGATACTGTAGGTCATTACAATATTTTTTTATTGCTACCATTGGAATCTCAATGAATTACTTGCACTCTTTTCATCCAATCTGCACAAGACTTATACATGCAGTACTTATCAAGGACACTATTTTCCTTTCCCCTCTAAGAAAACCAATGCAGTACAAATAAGAAAGATTGAAGCTCAGTAGTTTTGATCTCTGACTAGATGATGAAGACCTGTTCACCATCTTTCTTGATAAATATCTTGAAATATCTTGGCAAAATGAGATACTATTCTATGCTAAGTGGATACAGCTCCTGAAAGAGCACTACTCATAAATTGCTTTGTCCATATGTTTCTGGCAAATGTGCCATCTGGGATTCAAGTGTTCATATTTTATGGAGCAGGAAAGTAAAATATGTTTGCAACTTAACTGTCCCAATTTACAAAGAAGGTAGATATGAACTCACAATAAACTGATCAACACTATCACTTGCTGAATAACCAATGTGTAATTTTTGTGTACTATTTGAAGACACTGTCAGAGGTTTACAAAGGTGAGTGTTGGGACTTTGTTTTTGCTCTTAAGGAACTTGGAACCTAAAAGGTATAAGTATAAAAATAAATTTGCATAAAAATATAAATGAGCAATACTGGAACTAATATGGCTGATGAGTGACATTGGAAAAATTAAGGGAAACTGAATTTTGTAGCTGGAATGATAAGAATCAAGTGGGGCTAGCCGAGGCCTGTTGCTTGAATGGGATACCTTGAGAATTCATTCAAAGAAGGGAAGGAATGTGGGTTGGAAAGGAAAAAAAAATAAAAGACTCTAGGTGACATTAATGGCGTTCATTATAATTCCAGAAGAGGACAAAATAGTTATGAGAATGGTGAAGACAAAAGCAGAGTAGTTGTTTAAGAGAGTCAAGCAATGGACCACCATTAGACATTTTATTGATGTTCATTGTTGTTCGGTCATTTCAGTTGTGTCTGACTTCTTGTAACCCAATTTGGGATTTTTTTGGCAAAGATACTGAAGTAGTTTGCCATTTCCTTCTCCAGCTTATTTTATACATGTGGAAACTGAGACAAACAGGGCTAAGTGATTTTCCCAGGGTCACACAGCTAGTAAGTGTTTGAGGTCAGATTTGAACTAATGAAGATAAGACTTCCTGACTGAGCCCATTACTCTCTTCACTGCACCACATAGTTGCCTAGCTACTCCAAGATTCTTTATTAGGAGTTTCAATTTCTGTTGAAAGGCAACTGGGAACAATGTTGGGCTTATGAGAATGACTTTGTAATGATCCAGACCAGATATCTGCCAGTACTGGTGACAGTCCCTTCCTTGACCTCTATATTTCCTGTAGCCTTTTGTGCTTTTGTTCTGAAGAAGAAAGACAGTATCATAAATGGAATGCCAGGCCTTCAGTCAGGAAGATGAGTAATAAATTTGTCTCAGACACTTACTAGCTGTAAGTTGCTTAAATTCTCTAAACCTTAGTTTTGTCATCTGTTAAATGGTGGTAACAATAATTCCTATCTCATGGGGTCACTATGAAAATCAAATAAGATAATATATGTACATTACTTGGTACACCTTGAAGCACTATCTGAATATCAATTCAGTAATCTAATCTAATAATGATTTATTAAGCACCCTGGGAATACAATAAATAAAAAGATAGTTTATACCCAGAGCAATCCAAAGGGGGAGACAGCACATGCAAAAAAGCAGGAAAATAAGAGGTAAATGGAGCAGAGGGGAAATGAGGTATCAAGGAGAATTGTTCTGTGGAGTTGAAACCAGGCAGGACAGGACGCAGAGTAGAAAATTCCTATTGTATATATTAATTCTCATTGTTCTAAAGATATAACCGGGGAGATAGGCTTTGGGGAGAAAAAGAAAGTAGCACAGTGGAAAGAGCAGTTGTTTTAGAATTAGAAGTCCTAGGTTAAAATCCCACCTCTTATACTCACTACCAGGGTCACCTTGTACAAGTTACTTAACCTTCTTGATTCTCAGGTTTCTATCTATAAAATGAGTGTGTTAGACTGACCCTTTGGTCCCTATTAGGGCTTCAAATCTATGATGCTGTTATTACAAAGAGAGGAAGGTCATGAATTTTAAAATCAAATTACTTATTGATTTTTAGATCACTGAGCTAAATGATGCCTGAATTATAAGATAATCAACAATTGTCAAGAGAATGGTTTGAAAGGTAGAATACCTAAGGATACAGCAACAATGTTTTCAAATATAATATAAAACAATACTTTGTTTTCCAAGAACAGCAGCTTCAGGCCTCCTCTAAAACTATGCTTTGGGTAAAAAATAATGGAGATAATAAACCAGAATTCAGAAATATCATAGAAGAAAAATGAATAGGAATTGGTGACAGAATTTAGAAGTGTTAACACATTTTGGAACCATGATACTGTACTGATTGGAGATAGAATGCTAGATTTGGGATAAGGACTAGGTTTATATTGTACTTCCGATGCATTGTGCTAATTGTTGGAAACACAAATGGAAAAGAAAGACCATCCCTGTCCTCAAGGAAATTATATTTTAATAGGGAGAAGACCATACTTTGGTAAGAAAGGAATACTTTGGCCGGGCAAGTCAGGGGGATGCTGAATTGAAGCACAGAGAAGTTAGTTGAAATCCCCTTTCCAAAAGTAGTGGTAGAGTTTGATTGTATTACCCTTCCTAGAATGAGAAACAGAAAGAGGGAATCTACATGAAGCAGCAAAGCAGGAAACTTATTCAGAGCTTACATATCTAAATAGAACAATGTATCTGAATTCAAATGGCTTTCCTCTGGTGTCTATCATGTATATCATTTATCCTGTGTCTCATGAGGTAGTACATGGTTGTTTGCACTTTGTGTTCCTCATTAGACTATGAGCTCTTCAAGAGCAAGCATCTGTTACACATAGTTTGTGCCACATGTTAGGCACTTAATAAATGTATATTGACTGAATGAATGATCCAGACTCAGCTCTTGATTTTCACAAAAATTTCTAAGTCCAACAAAGTAAAAGAAACAGTGAAGTCTCCAAGCCGTAGAAAATAGGTTTATTGAGAGAGGGATCCTGTCTCACAATAAAGCTGGTCTCAGGTCTAGGACCCGAATACCCCAAGCAGTACCAGGAGATGGTATTTATATCTTATAGACTATTCTCATTGCACCCTCAGAGAATTGCAAATGGTACAGAAGAGAATACATTGAAACTTGAACATTATTTATAGTGACAAAAGTCATCTAGCCAACTAATCACAAGAGGGAAACAGTTCTGCAACATATTTCTAAAGCAACATGGTTAGGTCTTTAATCCTGAAACATACTGCTAAAGTAAGAAGTCACAAATCTCAATGCTGATTGGTTCCTTCAGCTTAGTAGATACTATTCTTAGTGTTGTGGTTAACCACAATGCACCTTTCGAATAGGGACATCACTACAAAGCTGATACATGACCCTCGGTTGAACATGTTACCACAATGGAGAGGTACAATGGTCAAGCGTCAAGTTTAGAAGTACCACATTGATTCAAGCAATGAAAATAATATTCAGAAGACATAAAAGAACAAGTTACATAATACCTATACTCAGTGCTAGATTATTAAATTCCAAGAGACTAGAGGACATTTAAGATTAAGTAAATCACAATTTATAGTCTATTATACTGATGACTATCATAGTTAAGTCACTCATATCTAAGGGATGGGGAAAATCTCTCATATGATCACCAAACCAGAAGCCTAAAGCAAAATTCCCATAGAGAATGGAACTACATAAATAATTAAGTTGAAGCCATATGTGTGTATGATTATAAATTATAGAAATGAATAAATAACATGTAACATGATATATAAAAACTAAATATGATAATGAAAAATAATGAAGCCTAAGAGCCAGCTTAGAATAATAGATTGTGCCTTATTCAGGATAGCATAGTCCCAGAGCATTTGAAAGCCAAGTGATTTAGCTCTTTTTTGGGAGAATATGCACCAGCATCAGCAACAATATAGCCAGAAGATAGAAATAATAATACCTGTTGTATAGACCTCACAGAGTTCAGCCTCACAGAGACTGAAATGAGATAAAATATTATAGGAATTTGTGGATGTTAAAATGCCATAATGTTTGGTGATTGTCTCATTCTTCTCATCTTTTTTGGTAATTTAAAGAAGACCAGTGTGAAGATGTTTCTTTATAGATCATATTTTATATTTATTGTTCTGCAAGTTGTTGAAAAGATAAATAAAATGTCTGCTTTTTATAATTGAATAAGAGAGTATCAGAATCCTGAAGACTCACCAAAAGCATCCTTTGTAACTCTAGTAGCAGGCAGGAAAACAGAGATGATATGAAATTCATCTTATTCCCATGAGGCTTTACTTTCTTCTACTATGTCTCTATAACTTCAAAGTTTTTCTTTACTTATATTTTGGATATTATAAGTATTAAGTATGATAACATATAGTAAAAATGCTGTTTTTAATTTAGTAAAACAATGTTATATTCAGGTAGCAGTTCTGTTGTTAATGATGTTCTGTTTCCTATGTAATCCATTTGTTGTCAACCACAACCCTGAGTTTATATTTGTAATATAGAGATTAATTGTATGTCAATGAAAGATGGGAATATTTCTGCTGTGTAATTTTAGTCATTGTATCATGTCTTTCTAAGTATCTTATATATACTAAACTTCTGAAGACTATAGTAATATTGTGTACTTTCTACCATTTCATAATATATACTACATAATCCGCTTCAATAAAAGTCTGGGCACTCTAAGGAAAACCTTGCTGTGATTTCTAGGAGCAAAGACCTGATCATAATTCCCCCAAAAGACCCAGTAAACAATTCTTCCAGTAAACAAAACTTCATGACCCATCCATTTTTAAAAATGTATTTATCAACATATTGAGTATAAGCATGTGTTTCACCTGAAATTACCTTGGTGTTATCTATAGCAAAGACTCTATCAATAAGGTAAAACATCTTTCATCACTTTGATCAGTGCAGGGGAATGGACCTGTTTTGAGCTTTTACTAATACTTTGTAAAATGAAATAATGGATTCCATTTTTTTCTCCATGTTTTTAAGTGGCTATAAATTCCCTTCTTCCTTTTCAATGAGGAGTTATAATTCCTTTTATTTCAGCTCTGAAGTAGTAATGCCTATGTTTCTTTGACTTTTGACATTTTAGTTTGTTACCCTCTAGATTGATTTATCATCCATTTTATCATAACATAGGCAGGAAAATAACACTGGGATTAGTATTAATTGCTCTACATATTTTTCTTCTTTTAAACTCTACTTAAGAAATATCAATCTCTTAGCATACTCAGTTTCAACTTTTACCTGGGTGGCAAAGTGGATAAAGTATTGGATTTGGATTCCAGTTAAAATCTGATTACAGACACTTACTAGCTCTATTATCTTGGGAAACTATCCCATTATAAAACAGGAACAATAATCACACGTATCTCAGCATTCTTGTGAGAACAAATGAGATTAATATGTGCAGAGTGCTTGGCATACTTCATGGCATTATATAAATGGTAGACATTCTTATAGATAGACTCATGGTTGATATGTCTTGCCTAGGGAAGACCAAGATTTTTTAAGTATTGACTATACATTGGATCAATTTGGCCTCTGGATTAAAACACAAGGGGCAGCTAGGTGGCACAGTGAACAAAGCACCAGCCCTGGATTCAGGAGGACCTGAGTTCAAATCTGGCCTCAGACACTTGATACTTACCAGCTGTGTGACCCTGAGCAAGTCACTTAACCCTCATTGACCCCTTCCCCCCAAAAAAGATTAAAACACAAAAGCCTTCAATCTCTATTATTTCAGAGTAAACATTAACAATGTTATGTTTATTTAGTCTAAACAAATTTGTGATATTGGAAAAAAGTTTCTATATGATGAAATAAATGTTCAATGAGCTTTTCAGGTAAACCATATAATATATTTCCATCCATGTACACCAAGTAATTAATATGATATTTTGGTATGATTTCCACTTTGACTCAAAACTTATAATACTTTCTAGTTAAGAGTGATGATTATGATTTTGGACTAGGAAGAACTATAGCAGGCTTAAGCTACCTCCATATAAGATGACACAATTGGTATAAAATGTTCTTGACATTATCATATTGGCCACATCCTCTAAATAAAGAAGAGACTTCCCTGTGAAGATCAAATATCTTTGTCTTCTAACAATGCTTGAATCTATTTTATAAATTTGTAGGACATGACTAAATTATGAATATAGAAAAAAAGTAAATGGCTTTGTGATTATTAATAAAGGTAGTAGGAAAATGACAATATTGTCATGCTGCTTGTTTTATAATCATGGAATCAATACTGAATTATAAAATTCCAGGCCTTTCTGGCTTCCTTTAAGACCCAGATAAAAACCTACTTTCTATAATAGTCCTTTCCTAATTCTCTTTATTGCTAGTGTCTTCCCTCTGTTGATTATCTCCAATTTATCCTGCTTATATCTTGTACAGTTATTGGAATGGTGTCTCCCTCATTAGAATGTTAACTTCTTGAGGACAAAGTCTACTTTTGCCCTCCTTTTATCCCCATAATTTCTGATAGAAACTAGTACATAATCAGTACTTAATTTGACATGTATTTTTTTTTAATTTACAAAGGAGTGCTCATTGGATGAGGGTGGGTAAGACATTTATCCAGAAGTAATAGTAATATAATGGATCAATAAGAAATAAAGGAAAAGGAAGGAGAAAAGGAGGAAAGGAAGGAAGGAAGGAAGGAAGGAAGGAAGGAAGGAAGGAAGGAAGGAAGGAAGGAAGGAAGGAAGGAAGGAAGGAAGGAAGGAAGGAAGGAAGGAAGGAAGAAAGAAAATTGGAGAAATAAAGGAAAGGATTGAGGGAGGTAGGAAGGAAGAAGGGAAAATGGGAAGAAGGAAGGGAGGGTGGGAAGAAAGAAGAAAGGAATGATCTTTGGTCTGAGTATCAGAAAATCCACATTCTAGTAACTGTCTCCGCAAATCGGCTTTGTGACCTTTATTCCTTCTCAACCTCAGTTTTCTCATCTGTCTAAATGGAGGAAACAGTTGGCTAGGTGCTCTCTTTTAGATTTACTTTTCTAATAATTGCTGCTGTCTTTTCTAAGACCAAAATAAAGAGCTTAAAGGAACAGTTGCAAATCCAACCCACTCCTTGCAGCTCCCATTACCAAGTAGTGGGAGGGTCTGCCCACCTTACTGCTCTCAGATGAAGCAGTTTTCATCCAATTTACCAAAATAGGTCACCCCACTTAGAGGACCTTTATCAGAGCTTCCCTTATCACAACTGAAACATTCTCCAGCACTAACCTTCTGCTCCTCAATTAACAGCTGGTGCCTTAATAGGCACCAACAAGTGTGAGCCCACCTGCATCTGGGCCATAAGGGCCCACACTTTAAGTACTTCCAGCACCCTTCCTCACTTGGCTACTTTTTCATGCCTCCAGGGTGTGACAGTATGTGCCTTTGCTATTTGCATTGATCTAATTAGCACATTTGCACATTAGCTGCCTACAGAAAAAAAAAAAAAGAATCTCTCCTACTCAGGCTTCCTGTGAGTGTGTGTGTATGTGTATGTGTTCATGTTGGTTTCACTGAGGCACTCTGGAGCTTGGAGCAAACAAATGGTGTCCCTCTGTTATGCAATTAAAAAGAGAAAGACAGAATCTTAATTGGCCTATAAGGAAATATAGATTCTTCTGTCATGGCTCTCTCTGGCCCTTCTCATGAAGTTGCAGTTGTCCAAGGGGAGATAGGGGTAAGGTGTAGGGGAGGTGCTGGGAAGTGGGGTAGAAACACAACTCATGTTTTTTGATCCCACTTGGCCAGAATGTGAGGAAGCAATGAACCCAAGGTGGCCATCCCTATACTACTAGATTAAAGAAAGGGAATGTGGATGGGGGAGGATGACAATTTGAAAAGCCTCAAACACATGGAGATTCAGTGGAGAATATAAAGGTACTGAAAACTTTGATAAATAGGAAACATATGTTTTGCCTAAAGCAAATCCAGTTTTGGCTCACTCCAGACATCCCCCCTAAATGCAAGACATTGAGGAAATCTGATTATTTTAGAAATGCATTGAAAACCAACAGGAAGCAGCATCTATGAAGAGCTGGGGTGATGAGGAATGATATAATATTACTCATCTCCTCTCCCTGTATTCATAAAAGTTTTCAATAAAGGCTCTTTGACTCTTTTAAATATTGCACATTCCACTGGATTGCACAGTACCTATCTGAGCAGAGTTTCTGTGGATGCAGATGAGAATAGGCTAAAGAAAAGTCCCAATGCTATCAAACCCTTCCAAAGCCCGTTAATATAAATGACTAGCATCATGCAAATAGCATCTTGCCATCTTCTAACATAAACAGCTAGTGTCAGAAATGCACACCAAAGAAATGTTCTGCCTGTATAGGATTTCTTCTGACCATGGCCTAGTCTAAGAAAAATAAAATCATACCTTTTCAGAGGAGAAAAGACCCTTGATTATCTGTTATGGGTTCCTCACTTGACAGATGTAAAAACCAAGGTTCAGAGTGGAAAATGACTTGCACAAGATAATGTCAGAGTGGGACCGCTAGGTGGCGCAGTGGATAGAGCACTGGCCCTGGAATCAGGAGGACCTGAGTTCAAATCCAGCCTCAGACACTTAACACTTACTAGCTGTGTGACCCTGGGCAAGTCACTTAACCCCAATTGCCTCACTTAAAAAAAACAAAAAGATGATGTCAGAGCCAGGACATGTAGCTAATATCACAAAATGTTGGGAATGATTATATAAAGCTATATAGGCCTATTGCTAATCTAATGGTAATTAAAATGAAGAGCGATTATTTTCCTGACAAGTTTAGAGGAATTCATTAATATCAAGTCAAGTATTATATCTAAGATTTTGTTCTAATTAATAATAATAACACACCAATATAGCATGTTCTTAATATCAATTCATAAACATAGGTAATATTAGTCCCATTTTTGCAGGTGAGAAAACTGACATTTGAAAAGATGAAGGGTTACCCATTATCATGTAATTATTAAATCTTAGAGCTAGGATTTCAACTTGTCTTCTGACTTCAGGTCTAATGATCTTCCCTGTATACCCCATTATCTCTTGCAATACAAGTGACAAAGAAGCAGAGAGCAGAACTCTACATGTGGTAAATAAATTTCATTCTCACATCATCTGGGGAAGATTTCATACACACATAAATATATATATATATGTATATATATATATATATTATATATAGCTATAACTTATGAAGCTATACATCCATACATATGTATTTATGTATACATATATTTATATATACAATTACAAACATGAAATTCAAAAAAGGATCTTAAATGCATCCATTGATATAAGTGAATATATAATACATAAATACAGACTACATACATATATGGGTATGAACACACATTTATACATGTACATATATATGTAGTTATGGTTACATATAACATGTATTATATTCTATAGAACTGTTATATGCATAATAATAAAGTATAGATATAGATTAGATAGCTAGATAGGTGACAGTTATAGATCAAAACTTAAAGTCTCATGAATGTAAAGTGTTATAGCTAGGGTTGAAATGAATTTTAAGCCCAGTATTTTTTTAAGGCCATTTCTTTTTAAAACCTATGATGAAATATAACAAGCATTGATTAATCACCTATTTTGTGCACAATAATACAGTAGATATTGAGGAAGATACCATGTTCTGATAAGTCATTGCTACCTTTCAAAAATTTTATTGTTTTTTTTCTTTTTATCTCCTTTCATTTCTAAATGTATCCCTTTCCCTCTTTGCTACTTATTTTTTGTTTTTGTTTTGCAGGGCAACGAGGATTAAATGACTTGCCCAGGATCACACAGCTAGTAAGTGTCAACTGTCTGAGGTCAGATCTGAACTCAGGTCCTCCTGAATGCAGGGCTGGTGCTTTATCTGCTGCACCACCTAGCTGCCCCTCCCTTTTTGCTACTTATTAATCCATCCCTTATAACCAATATTTTTTTTGTTTGTTTTTTGGTGGGGCAATGGGGGTTAAGTGACTTGCCCAGGGTCACACAGCTAGTAAGTGTCAAGTGTCTGAGGCCGGATTTGAGATCAGGTACTCCTGAATCCAGGGCTGGTGCTTTATCCACTGCGCCACCTAGCTGCCCCATAACCAATATTTTTAAAAGGAAAAAAAAATAGCAGGGGTGGGGGGGGGGTAGAATATTCTGGCAAAACTAACCAACATGTCAACTAAGTCTGATTGTATAAGGAAAGGGTCAAAACCATAGTCCCTCGCCTCTGCAAAGAAGAAAAGGTGATAAATTTTCTCCTTACTTCTTTAGGCATAAGCTTTATCACTATAAATTCCCACAATTTGGTTTGGGCTTCTGGGTTTGTTTGTTATTTTTTCAATTTACATTGTTGTAGTCCTTATAAATATTGTTTTCCATGTTCTTACTTCAATTTGCAAAGGTTCATATATGTTTTCCTATGGTTCTTGATTTTCTTCATGTTCATAAATTTTATGATGCTATAATATTTGTTTATGATCATGTACCACAATTTGTTTATTCACACCTCCCCCAAAATGGACATGTATTTTATTTTCAGTTTCATGAATGCTTTGGAGTATATTGGACCTTTGCATTCTATATTTTACCTCATTTGTGCATATTCCTCACAGTGATTTCTCTGGGTCAAAAGTAATAGCCAATTCCACCTCTGTCAGCATAATTCATCATTAATTTCCAAAACAGTTGAACAAATTCATAGCTCTAACAACGATTTTTATTTCCTAGTCCCTCTCATTTTCCTGTCCCATAATTTTGACTAATACCATCTTTTGTCATCATTGCCAATTTGCTGGATGTGAGAGGGAAGCCAAAGGTTGTTTTTATTTTTTCATTTCTTAAATTAGTGATTTGTATGAGTGTTTCATGTTGTTATTAATAGTGAGTGTTTTTTAAAGTGTCTATATATTTGGGCAATAAATTGCCTTTCAGGAAAATTCTCTAGTTTTTATAACTCTATTACCTCAGTCAAGTTACAAGTCCCTAAAATCATGATGTGACTTTGGGTAGAAGATGCAGGGCAAACTTTCTAGAGGAAGCAGCATGTCAGCTAGGTCTTGGAAAATGGTCAGTGTGTCAGCTCAAAGATGGTAATTTATGCACAGGGAAGGCAATGCTCTGAGGAAGGGCCAGGAAAACCTTTAGGCTGGACTTGGAGCCCAAATAGTTTTTAAAATTTAACATGGTACAGTGGGAAAAGCCAAGCCTGTAGAGTCAAAGGGCCTGTATTTAAATCCTGCCTCCAATGATGACTACTTAAGTAATCTTAGGCAGAGCAATAAACTTTTGGGGGCTTCAGCTTACAAATATGTAAAAAGAAGAGGTGGTTCTAGGGACTTTGAAGTCTCTTTCAGCTCTAGACCTATGATACTTGGGCTAATTCTTATCACCCTTGGCTCTGAGACAAGAATCTTCAAAATGTTTTGCCAGGCAACTTCATGTGTGATAATGTACAGAAGGTAGATTTTCCTCAATAATTAGCGTATTCACATAGAAGATGCTAGTCTAACATTGGTTTGTTCCCAAATTCAAATTGCCTCATTTTTAGCACCTCATTTTGTTTTCATGTACTGCATTTTTAAAAATTTAATTTGTTTATGCCAGCTTTCAATGTGTGACATACTGGATAGAAAGCCAGCCATGAGCTAGGAAGATCTAAGTTCAAGACGTGCTTTTGAAGTATATTTACTGTGGACAAGTCACTTAAACTCTTTGTTTTCTATGCAGTTCTCTGAAATTAGAGGCACTTTCCCTAATGATAGCTCAAGGTCCCAAAAGCTGGTAATGGGCTGAGTTTTTTTGGACCTCTGAGAGCCCCTGCATAGGTTCTGGTTTGAACAAATACAGAAAGATAGGGAAGAGACAGCGCAAGCATCAGAAACTATGACTGTACAATCCAAATGCATTTAACTTTTTTTTTTCTGGACAGTTGCTATTCTTGGAATCAGTCATTACAAAAATAAATCAGGTGAATGACATTTATGTTTTAGTCCTCTGTAGGAGGAAGTTTGAAGAACAAAGTACATGCCCTTGGAGAATCTCTGAGCTTTATCATGATCTGTCTTTAGGGAGAACACACATTCTCAAACTGAGAAAACATTTGTCCCACAGGTACTGGCCCTATCCCTGTGTGGGTACCAGAGCCAAAAAAAACATAAACTTGGCTAATGACAATCCCAAATAAGAGAATGATTTCTTTAGCTTATAACTTATGCATCAGCAATTTAACCCAGCTAGAAGTATTCCTGTTTGCCCTGACATTTTTAATCATCCCCCAAAGGAACAATGCACTCTTCACTTCCAACTAAGCTATTGTGGGGTCATTTTAGGGAATGAAAAAAATTGCATATTCACTTTGGATTCATACACTAAATTTTTTGAGTAAAACAAAACCTGTCATGGTATAGATACTTTCCAATAACATATAAATGAAAATATATCAATTAAATCCATGTTTGCTGATTAGGAAACACTCTGGGCATTGTCCTTGGCTGCCTTTCATCAAAATAGTCTGCCCAAAGTCATGTCATCCAGGATTTTGAATATTTATTCCCTTCCAATTACTATGCTTGACACTGAAACATTTTTGTTACTTCATCTTCTCTCCCTACATTACTAATCCATTTATTTACTTCTCTTAGCACTTACAAGAACTCCCAACTTAGCATCATCTGCAAGCTTACCACACTATTTACACTTCCTGAGAGAGAATCAAATTTCTAATTAATGCTGGATTCAGTACAGGAACTGTGGCACTCACCCAGGCGCCCCAATGAGATACATTTATATTTATTCTCTAACTCCTCTCCTGGAGGAAAGCATGTTCTGGTAGAAAGAACATTGGACTTAGAGCCTGAACACCTGGGTTTCATGCCTGCCTCCTCCACTTGTGAGTTGTATAGCACTGATTAAGTCACTACACTTATTGAGCCTTGGTTGCCTCATGTGTTGGTTTGTCACAGTCAAGGATTTCCATACCAAGGGATCAACCTAAAAGTGATAAACCCTCCCCTACTTAGCCGTGTTGGCTTTTGGACAGCAGACACAGTCTTTTTTCTAGTACCATATTAAAAGCCTTTGTGACTTGGTAATACTTTTTCAGATCCTGTGGTCTACTGGATAACATTTCAGGACCTCCATATGACAACACCACCTAAGAGTAGCAAAGTGGGCAACTCATTTTGCACTACCAAGATACTGTATGTAAAATACTTTGTACCCTATATAGTGCAATGTAAGGTTAAATCATTATTATCATCATAATTCCATTTATATAAAACAAGAAAAAATGAATTGATTTCTTTAGTATCATTCTTATAATCCCACACCCCAATTATATTGGCGAATCATAATAAAATAAAAGTTTGGAATTTTAAGATAATCATCAGAAAACCAGAGGATTGTAAAGGGCTACAAGACTATCTCTATGCCTAGAATTCAACTGGATTTAAAGTTGAGAAAACCTCTATTCAAATCCTCTCTCTGACAATAAGAATTGTGTGACTTGGGGCAATTCCCTTTACCTTTTAACTCTCAGTTTCTTCATTTGCTTAATGAAGATAATATTAGTAATATTATCTGCTTCACAGATTTGTGGTGAAAGAAGTTACTTCTAAATCTGAAACCGCTTTATAAAGGTATCCTTAGTTGCTGTTATTATTTTTTTTTGCTGTTCCTGTTGTTATTGTATACATCTGGTTGTCAACACCTTATTTTTTATCAATGTAGAATCAATGTAATTGATTAATTCATAAAGAAAATTAAATTACTGGACCATATAATTCTGTTTGTTCATCTTGATTAATTTAGAAAGCTCATGCTAATTTAGTCTTAGAATCCTCTTCAATATGTCCTACAATTAAATAATAATATTAATAATAAGGTTTGGTTATCTCTCTACCCAAAGCACAAATGACTAAATTTGATTCACTTTTTAAAGTTATTTACAGTCAAGTCCTTCAAAATTGCCATTCAATTATAAAAATTAAGTTCCCTTCTAGCTCTAAATGCTATGATCCTATAAAAGCAACATACATGATATAAAGAAATACAGATGCATATACTTCAGAGAACTTCCTTTCATTCATTTTCTCAAGCATAGGAAGATATCACTAAACATTGACTGGGAACACAAAGTCATGACAAAGGGTTACCAGGAGAAAACTTGCCTGAAAACAAACAAAGTCAATGTTCTTTTGGAATTTATTGAATGTCAATTTCAGCATACTGTATGCATTGAATTCCAGAATGCTACAGAGACTATCAAACCAGGAGTGTGTTTATAAATCTTTAACAAGTAACTCTTGAAAAAAGTATATACAGCATTCTTGTAGGTTTAAGCTAGATTATTGATAATTTATTCATTACTTTCTTAAGTCTAGACAATCAAGAAAACAATAAATCAAGTCCTGATTTTTAGTGTTTACCAATTTTAAGTAAACATTGTGTACATTTTGGTATAAATGCTTATAATGAAATTTTAACAAGCAATTCTTATTAGCTAATATAAGCTGGCTTTCGCACACCCTGTCCCTAACTATCCACACAGGAATAAACAAAGAATGAAGAATATTTTCTAGTTGATGATAAGCAGATAGATGGCCAACCAATGTAAAAATTCTATTAGTTCATTTATCTAAGTTTGATACTCCTGATTAAGGAAAAAATGAGCCCAGAACTGAAGAAGGGAAGGTATGTGGGACAGACTGCTTTTGGAAAATTACACAGAACCATTAATTTCCCAAGACTCCTCCCTGAAACAAAGGCCCATATTTTAGACAGTAATATTCTTACAATATAACTATAGGCCAATGAGTCAAGGATAAACATAATTTTGGAAAAACTAAACTTTCAAGTTACCCAAAGAGCACTGAAGAGATGAGTGGGGGGACTGAATAGTCTGCAATGCATTGCCAATGAAGAATGCTGCTGGAGAAGCCAAATAAAGCATACACTAAGAGAAATATGTTACTGGGGGAATGGTGGGTTAGGAATGAAGCAAGAGTAAGAGATGGCTATTGGAGAGCCCTTGTATTTCATACATATGTTTTCAAGGTCAAAGGACTTAGAAAACTAAAATGAAAGGGTACAGGGGTGAATCATAATCTCCACTGTTGTAGAGAGAATTTCCATCAATAAGATTAAGTCTACTAAAGGTTCAAGTTCAAACCACTGTTTACAAATAAGTTCAGTAATTTGAGGTAACTGGGAAGAAAATATATATATATATATATATATATGTATGTATGTATGTATATATATCTCACTTCTTTTTCTGACATCATCCTAATAATGGCAGCCTAAAATACACATAGTATGTTATCTTAAGGTTGGGATCAATCTTATTGTCCAACTCCTACTTGAATCATAAATGTCTTTTGCAGCCTCCTTAGTCAATGGACATCTTGCTCCATCTTGATATTATAAATTCTATAACACTGATGGAGCATATTATATTTTATATGAATCATGCCATATCAGGTTCACAATGATCCTGAGAGGAAGGTATTGTAGGTAGTGTTGTCCCAATTTTTCAGATTAGAAGTCTGAGGCACAGAGGTTAGTTGATTTACCCATTGCCATGGAGTCATTGTTTTGGGGGAATTAATCCTTATGAAGCAGCACATTTCAGTATTAGATGGTTGTAATTTTAAGAAGGTTTTTCCTTATATTATGTATAATTTCTCTCTTCTCTCCATTTTTTTCTCTTTTTGGAAGAAGAGAGTATACCTTGTTTGTTCATTAGATTCCTTCTACCTACATTTGCAATCCTGACAAGGATGTTCTCTATGGCTTACCATTTCAATGATACCCAAATTAGCCACCAAATAATCCCTTGCCACTGTGATTTATCACTATGCCATGTCAATTCCTTTGCCTTGCTTATTACCTGACACCTGGGCTATTGCTATGGTCTTTTTTTTTTTTTTTTAGTGAGGCAAATTGGGGTCAAGTGACTTGCTCAGGGTGACACAGCTAGCAAGTGTTAAGTGTCTGAGGCCGGATTTGAGCTCAGGTACTCCTGACTCCAGGGCTGGTGCTCTATCTAGCTGCCCCATGCTATGGTCTTTTAAATGGGCTAATATCTTTCCACATTCCAATTCATCTTCCACTCAGCTGACAAAATGATGTTCTAAAGTATGCCGTACCATGACACATACCCCATCTATATTCCCACACATTAAGCTTCACTGGCTTCCCTTTACCTCCTGTTCATATGTTAAAGTCCTTAGTTTGGTAATGTGAGATTTAAAATTGGATATTAGATCATAAATCTCCCCTCTTTAAACTTTCCCTTAATTTATCTCCCCAGACTAGTAAATGGAAGAAGCTTCTGGTTTTCTAGTTAGAGCTTTATTTGTGTGGTAGTTACCAGGTGATGTTGATTAGAGGGATAGGAAAAGTATAAATACAATACAAATCGTCTTAAGTCTAAGCTTAGTTTATATTCCGTATAAAACTCACCAAAAGCCCAAGGCCACCTTTGGGGAGAGAGAGAGACCATGTCAAGCGCGTGCTGCTGCTAACCTCGAGCCGGGCCAAATCGAACTCCAGTCAGTGTCTGTCTGTGCAGCACAGTCAGGAGACCAGCAGAGCAGGAAAAAGCTATATCCACTTCTGTTCTCTCCTTGCCTTTTAAGCTCGCACCCCAGAAGTCAAGTGCTTAGCAGGCAATCTGGTGTGCGTAGCAGGCGGACTGGCGTGCGTGGCTCATGCCGTTGGTCTCCTCCCCGAAAGGGTGGTCCTTGAAAAAACTGTGTCTCTCCATTATCCTAACCGACTGTAAAACTTTTTACCACATTAATTAAAAATGTTCACAATCGGGGCAGCTAGATGGCACAGTGGATAGAGCACTGGCCTGGAGTCAGGAGTACCTGAGTTCAAATCCGGCCTCAGACACTTAACACTTACTGGCTGTGTGACCATGGGCAAAGTCACTTAACACCCATTGCCCTGAAAAAAAAAAAAGACAAAAAATGTTCACGATCTTATGCTTTCCTACATTTCCAATCATCCCCCTCCTTAATCCTCTCCATCCTGCTATACTGGGTCTATTTGTTGTTCCTTGCACACAATCATTCATCTGCTTATTTGTCTTTGACTGTGTCCCCTGTATCTTGAATTTCCTCATTCTTTATCTCTGTCACTTACCTTTTCTGGTTTCCTTTGAAACTCAAATAAAATCCTACTTTATGCAGGAGGACTTTCCTACTTGGGTTTTATTTATAGTTTATATTTAATTTATTGATTTCAATGGCATCTCTTTTCTTGTACACCTTCTAGAATCTATATAAATCTTCATGCAGTGTTTTAACTCTGCAGAAGACAATGTTGTCATAACAATGCTTTATGCACTGTGATATAGTACAAAGAGCTCTATCTTAGCAGTCAGAGCACCTGGATTCTGGCCGTGCCTCCATCACTTATTATCTGGGAGACCTTGGATAAATCTTTAAGTTGGCCTCAGTTTATTCTTCTGTTAAAGGACAAAGTACCTCCCATCACTAATCCTATATTATTTTGGTCCTGTACATCTATAAATAACCTCAGTCTATCAGACCTGTCACTATGACAAAATTAGATCAAAGAGAGATCATTTATGAAATAATATTGATTACTCCTAGGTATCTCATTTTAAGGTTGCAATAAAATGCAGTTTCCCTACCTTTCGATTAGATTTTATTTTTATGATTTCAAACATTTTATGTGTCTCTATATTTTACACAATAATCATTTTGCTTCAGACTTTTTCTTTATATTGATTATTTACAACATTTTCTTCTATTTTAATTATTTTCTCTTCATTCTTTGAAGCTGATATTGTCTAATATATGATTTCTACCAGCTATTGGATTTGCTGTCTGCTGTATTCATCTCTAATCTTTCTTCTCCCTTCCATTATTTTCTCAGGGCATCTCAGGGAGTCCCTTTTATGATCTCCTTCAGAGAAATGCTGTCTCTCCTTCATTTTCCTTCAGTCTGACAATGTTAGAACATTCCCATACACCTCCACATCCAATTTCCTTGGTAACTCTTCCATCATCAAGAATCTCTTTGTCACCAGATTTGGTGTCAGTTTGAGGATTCCTCCATTTTCTCAAGCATAGGTAGATATCATTAAGCCTTTTCACTTCCTTCTCCTTTCTCTATTCACAAATCTGCTCTTCCCAAATTATAGTTACTTATCTAAGCTATGTTCCAGAACCTATGAATTTGGGTTGAAATAGATTGGGCTAGAGGCAGCTAGGTGGTGCATTAGATAGAGCACCAGCCCTGGATTCAGGAGTATCTGAGTTCAAATCCAGCCTCAGACACTTAACACTTACTAGCTGTGTGGCCCTGGGCAAGTCACGTAACCCCCATTGCCTCACCAAAAAAAAAAAAAAAAAGGGAAATAGACTGGGCTCAATGTTGAGAGTTTCTAATAAATCAGTCTCTTTTATTTATTCCTATAACCAGTGTTTTCCCTATGGACTTCAAAATATAGCTTCTGGCTAGGTCTCTACAGAAAAGGTAAATGGTCTCTCAGTTCCCATGCAAGCACTCAAGCTAGCAATATATAACCTATAGTATATCATACTATAGGATGAGTGAAAATGCAAGGCACAAAGGACTAATACTAAAGTCCATAAAAAGCCAAAAACAACTTCTTCTTCTGTCCTCTGGTGGTCCTTCAGCTCCTCCAGGGAATGATAAAGTTCTCTAGATTGTTGTACTACCCAAGAATAAACACATCCTGATTGCAAAAAGAAAGCACTGGAGTCATTAGGGATTTTTCTCTCCTTCCAGTGGGTTCTGTGTTCCTAGAGAAATAGACAATAAGGTCAGGTTAAAATCTAAACTTGTTTAAGAGCCTCCACACTACCTCCAGTTTACCACCACTCCATCTCACTATTGTAATTGTGGAGTTAGACAAGTAAATGAAGCAAAAGCATTGGGAGATTGACTATGATGCTGATAAATTCTATGACTCTGACCATATTCCTGAAATCTTTGTCTTCATAGATTTCGTATAATAATTATAATAGAAGTGTAGTTGAGATATAACAGAGAGAAAGTATTCTTCCAAACTCCTATGTTTTTATCTAGATTATTAAATTCTGCTTCTTGGATCAAAGGTTGAAGGAAAAGAGAAGGAAGAGAGAAATACTTGACTCAAATAATTTTGTTTTGTTTTAAGGACATTGTGTAGATTATTTGGAATCGTTTGGATGAGTGAAGTAGGTCAATCATTGAATTTGGGGAGAGAAAGTAGGTGAAATTTTCTAGGAGCTGAGAAAAAGAAAAAAGAAAACTTAAAGGAAAACTGTCCAGGAAGATCAGATTCTATCTCTACATTAAAATAGGATTAGGGTAAAGAACAGTAAAAAAAAAAAGAAAAGAAAAGAAAAATGTAAAAAAGAATTAGGGCATATTCATGAGGATTAAGATAGATTGGATAAATGGCCCCTGAAGGAAGACTCAAGAATTTGAGGAATCCCTGAAGAAGGTAAGAAGAGTAGATAATTGACAAGATTATTAAACGATAAATAAGGAAACATAAATTGGGAGGATTAGAAGCTAAAACAAATTGATGAAGTGGATTGTTGGGAGACACCAATTTGAAAAAAGATATTTGAAATAGATAAAAGATTGGTTCCAGGATAAAGGAGCTGTTATGAGATTAGGGAGATTGTTGAGGATTGAGTGGAGTTCTTACATTGTTGAATGTTTATAAATTACTTTAAAAGTTTTAACCAATTGCTTAGCAGTAAGGTGTGAGAATGTATGTTTTTGTTTTTGTTTTTAAGGCTAAAAGTCTCAATAAGTATGTAGATAAGATAAAAGTACTCAGTGACTTGCAATGATTATGATATTTGCATGTCTGCCTTTACTGAAGGACAGTTTTATATTGCCAAACTTAGGCTTATTTCCTTTATTAAGAAGGTAAGAGATTCAAATGACTCCCCACACTCTAGGTTATTAGGTAAAACGAAGTGTTTCTTTAAAATATCAAAAACAAGGTTTCAGCAATTTTAAAAATGGGTCTGAAGGGATGACTTGGGTTCTTTTCAAGATATTGAATAGTAGAAAAGCCTTACACAGAGCAAAAAATGAAAGGAAAATAACAACTGTACAACTATAATTAGATTAGAAAATCTTCCTACAAAAGGAGGGAGATTAATTCTTTAAAAAGGAAAAATAATACAACTTATCTTCCAAAGAATGAATCTAGTAGAGACATAGAAGCAATGAGTTGAGAAATAAGTGAAGGTCAAATAAAGAAGAAGATCATAATAGTTAGTGTTTCCTAACAAATACTGTCAAAGACTTACAAAGCCTTAGACAAGAAACAAAGGACCATGGGAACAGAGTGTGATTTCCTCACCCTTTGTAGAAGAAGGAAAAGAGATTCAGAAGGAAAAAATAATAATTTGAAGAGTTAACATCATGCTCATAATCAGTCTGAGAATGGGATTTGAACTTCTGGAACACATTTTAAAATATAGGGATGAGAAATGTCTGCCAGGCAACAGCATGCACCTAACAAAGGATGGTAAAAATGTGTTTGACAAGTATCTTACAAATATAATCAAAAATATTTTATTTTTTGAAATATATATTTTATTTAAAGTTTTGAATTCAAAATTTTACACCTCCTTCCTTTCCCCCCTTCCCTCCTTCTTGAGGCAGTAAGCAATGGGATACATGTTATACATATGCAATTATGTAAAACATTACCATATTTGTCATTTTGTACAAGAAAACTTGAATAAAAGAAAAAAAGAAAAGAAAGTGAAAAATATCATACTTTATTTTGTGTTCGATCAAAATAAGTTCTTTCTTTGGAGATGGATAGTATACTTCATCATTAGTCCTTTGGGATTGTCTTGGATCACTGTATTGCTGAACATAATTGTCATTCATAGTTCTACATCAAACAATATTGCTGTCACTATGCATAACATTCTCCTAGTTCTGCTCATTTCACTCTACCTCAGTTCATATAAGTTTATGGGCCTTTCTGAAATTGTCCTGCTTGTCATTTGTTATAGCACAATAATATTCCATAAAACTCATTTACCATCACTTATTTAGCCATTCCCCAATTGATAGGCATTCCTTTGATCTCCAATTCTTAACCACCACCAAAACAGCTGCTATAAGTATTTTATACAATTAGGTCTTTTTTTTTTTCTCTCTTTTGCATGGGATGTCTTTGGGATATAAACCTAGCAGTGCTATTGCTGGATCAAAGGGTATGCACAGTTTGATAACAATTGGGGATAGTTCCAAATTGCTCTTCAGAATGGTTGGATCAGTTCACAGCTCCAACAACAGTGCATTAGTATCCTAGTTTTCCCACATCCCCTCCAACATCCAAAATTTTCCTTTTTTGTTATATTTGCCACTCTGATAGGTATGACGTGGTACTTCGGAATTGTTTTAATTTGCATTTCTTTGAACAATAGTGATTTAGAGCATTATCAAAATATTTTAAACTATACAGGAAGGAAAGGAGAGAAGATTGCCTATGTATATTTTGAATTTATATTTCATTGGACATAGCTAGCTACATAGGAGAGCATTTGAGACACTTGGAGGTTCATAGGTGACTAAATCTTAGAAAGGAAGTATTAGCAAAATCCATAGTCTTAACTGTCTCTATACAAATGACATATGTTTGGGGAAAGATGAGGAACTAGAGGTCCTAACACAAAGAAGGAGAGGGCAAACTGAGATCACATGTATCAGTGATATAATAGTGACATGAAACCCATGACTACCCATAGCTTCATATAAGTATACATTATCAAAATAATATGATAGTTAAGTGTGGGCTGTGGGGGGGCAGGGATTGTGTATGAAAAAGATATACTTACATCAAGAAATCTAAGATCCAGAGGGGGAAAAAGTAATTTTGGAATAAAAGTCAAGAGAGTGAGAAACAGAGGAAATTTTGTCACTGGAACACACTAGAGACCAGCTCAAAAGAAAGAAGAAATAGATGAGGAGTTTGGCAAGTTGATCAGAATGCTGGTATAGAGACATAAAAGTCATGAAGGACTTCAGGTAATCAAACCTCTAGAAAAGCAGAGCAGCTAATAATCCCTTGATTTGTTTTAGAAATAATTTCAATTTTCAAAAGGTGAGGGAGATTAACAATGGGTAATTCTGTTCTGTTTCTCATTGTCACTTCATGGTGACTTGGTTTCTAGAGTGAAAATGATGAGAATCCTGGGGAGAAATGGTCACCTCCTCATAGAGATTTCTGTTTTGTTTTGTTTTGTTTTAGTGAGGCAATTGGGGTTAAGTGATTTGCCCAGGGTCACACAGCTAGGAAGTGTTAAGTTTCTGAGGCCAGATTTGAACTCAGGTACTCCTGACTCCAGAGCCAGTGCTCTATCCACTGTACCACCTAGCTTCCCCCTCCTCTTACAGTTTTAACAGAGAGAAGAGTAAATCTGAATGTAGTGTGGCATACATCCATTTTGGGGGAGATTAGATTTAAAAAGGTTCAGAGGACTAAAAATGCCATAGGGGAAGTTAGTCAAGGGAGAAGAAGCTCAACAATGAAATTGGAAAGACCCAAAAAGGAAAAAAAAAAACAATAGGAAAACATTGAATTTGTCTGAAAGGATTGTTATGAATAAAAAGGAAAATATCAAGCAAAGTCAGACAAGAGAGAATGAATATAAAAGGTTATGACAGTTCTATAAAAATATCATGGCCATTGTGCTAATGCTCAGAATGAGCAGAGGATGTCAAAGGAAGTTAGGGCTAAAGAAAAGAACCATTTACATATATTGGAAAGAAAAGGTGGATCAAGAAAGGGATAGGACTTTTGCTTTGGATGTATAGGATAAAAACTGACAACAGAGTGAATGGTGAGCTGTGCAATTTTTGTTGTTTCTGCAAAGGAGAATGAGCTTGTATGGGAAATTTTTGAAATGACTAAAATGGGATTGCTATACAAGATAGGTATTAAAAGAATAAGGGAGTACCTCTATCATTTATGAATATAAGGTACTTGACCCAAATGAGCTACATATTCTGGTACTAAAAACATCTAGTAAATGTGACTGCTTAGTCACTATCAGTGATATGTGAAAGACCATGTAAAGTGGGAGATGTCTCCACAAGATAGGAAAAATAATATGTTGCCCTGTTCCTTTCTGAAAGGAATAGAACTGGTAAAATCTAAAGGTCAGTGAGCTTGACTTTATGCAGAAAGTTTATTATTATTATAATATGTCATATACTATATTGTTACATATAATATGATGTTATGCTTTATTACACTAAATAATGAATTATTAAAGAAATGATGGGCACACATCTAAAAATGGAAACAAACACAAAAGAAGGTTTGACCAAGAACAGGTCACTTGGGAGGACTACTCTACTCTCAAAAATTGAAAATATAATGGGGTAGGGAGGGACATGGAGCAGAGAACTTAATTTTTATCTCTCTCACTTAAAAGAATAACTTCTCTAACACATTATAGTTTACAATAGAGTTTTCTCACAACAACCTAAAATGTGGAGGAAGTTATTATGTTCATTTTATTAATGAGTGGACTGGGGCTTAAAGTAAATAAATGGCTTAACTACAGCCACACACTAGCTAATTGTCAAAGCCAGAAATCAAACTAAAATTCTTCACTTGAATTCCAAAATATATTCCACACATATATTTTATATAGTTTTAATCTTTTGGAAATTAATGTCTGCATTTGTGTTTTTCTTTCTTAAAGGCCTTGCCTTCACTACTTTGTACTTCAGCTAGCTCTCAAAAATAGGTTTCAATCTGTCTTCCGGAAGTCAGCCCTTCACTGGTCATATGTGTCCATTCTGTCGACTCAAAGCACTACCGCATTTATCACAGAAGTCCCTGTTTGATTGAGACCATTGCAGTTAGAGATTTTGAACCTCTTGTGGTGTTGTCTAAATTTAACATTAAAGATTAGTTTCCATGAAAATAAAATTCTTTTACTAAACTCATCATGGGCAAGGCACTAAGCAAGATGCTTCCTCTTTAGGGAGTCCAACAGGTAAAGCTTGTGGTCTAGATTCTTGGCTTTAAGGACCTTTAGTGTATCAGATTTGAGCTAAATGTGGCCAAGAATAAGAACCCTGATTCCCTAAGCCATAAATGTCCTGACATAGAACTTGGTTTGCACTCCTTTTGCTAATATATATTCATATATATGTATATAAAACATGCATGCATGTAGGTATATAATACATGTATGTATGTTTGTGAGTGTGTATGTATATACCCACACACACGTATAGGTTAGATAGAAAGATAGTTCTCTGTGTGTGTGTGTGTGTGTGTGTGTGTGTGTGTGTGTATGTATGTGTATGTAGTCTGTCTTCCAGTCTAATAACTGACCTCCTGGTTTTCCTTAAGTCCTGACAAAAATCCTACCTCCTACAGGAATCCCTCTGAAACCATTTAATTCCAGTGCCTTCCCTCTCTTAATTATTTCCTATTTATCCTGTATATATCTTGCTTTATATATTTGTTTACATGTTGTTTCTCCCATTAGATTTCAAGTTCGTTGAAGACAGAGACTGTCTTTTTTTTTGTTTGTTTGTTTGTTTTGTTTTGTTTTTGCCAGGGAATGGGGGTTAAGTGACTTGCCCAGGGTCACACAGCTAGTAAGTGTCAAGTATCTGAGGCCGGATTTGAACTCAGGTACTCCTGAATCCAGGGACGGCGCTTTATCCACTGTGCCACCTAGCTGCCCCCCAGAGACTGTTTTTTGCCTCTTTTTGTATCCCCAAAGCTTAACATAGTGCCTGACAAATAGGAGGGACTTTATAAATGTTTATTAAATTGAAAAGAATTGAATATCCTCCTACTACACTGCAAGGTGCATGAGGATCAGTATTATGGCCAAATTGGACTTTTTTGTCTTCTCTGGCACCTAACACAGGCCTGAAAACAATGAAGGATTTTGCAAAATGTCTGCTATTTCTATTCTAGTCCAAGATTAATCATTTAACTAGCAGTTTAGCCTCACACAAGTCATTTAACTGCTCTGTACTTCCGTTCTTTCATAGGGAATAGGGGGATAGATTATGATGCCTAACTTGACTGCCTAATAGGGTTGTTGTGTAAATCAAATGAGATGATAGAAGTAATATACTTTGAAAAGATAAAGTGCTCTACAAGCCCAAGGTATCATTCTAGTTTTATCATTTAAAATAGTAATATATTCCCCTTGAGATTAAAAAATATATATATGCACTCTCCACACTAGACTCTTTTAACAGAGTGTTCTATTTCCCCCTAAATATGGATTAGTTCAAATGACCCACCTAGTCCTAGTCAAAATGGGATGAAAATGCTGATTTCTAGGCAGTAACAAACAGAATCCCTATCTTAATGGGATAACTACTGCACTATTCAGCTGCAATGCTGTTAAGTTTATGCTAACTTATACCCTTTGACCCAGCAATTCCACTTTTAGGTCTTTTGCCCAAAGAAATCATGGAAGGGGGAAAGGGACCCACATGTACAATAATATTTATAGCTGCTCTTTATGTGGTAGCAAGGAATTGGAAGTTGAGGGGGTGCCCATCAATTGGGGAATGGCTGGACAAGTTGTGGTATATGAATACAATGGCATACTATTGTGCTGTAAGAAATGATGAGCAGGAAGAGTTCAGAGAAACCTGGAGGGTCTTACGTGAGCTGATGATGAGTGAGATGAGCAGAACCAGAAGAACATTGTACACAGTATCATCAACATTGAGTGTTGACCTACTGTGATGGACTATATTCTTCTCACCAATGCAATGATACAGAAGAGTTCCAGGGAACTCATGATAGAAGAGGATCTCCAAATCCAAGAAAAAAAAAAGAAAGAAAGAACTGTGGAGTATAGATGCTGATTGAACCATATTATTTCTTTTGTTTTGGGTGCTGTTGTTTTTTTTTTTCTATTTTGAGGTTTTGCATCACTGCTCTGATTTTTTCTCTTGTAACAGGATTAATGCAGAAATAGGATTAATGTTATTATGTGTATATATATGTATGTGTATATATCTATATCTATATGTATAGAGATATATAGATATAACCTATATCAGATTACCTGCTGTCTAGGGGAGGGGGGAGGGAGGGGAGGGAGGGAGAAAATCTGAAATTGTAAAGCTTGTATAAACAAAAGTTGAGAACTATCTTTACATGTAACGGAAAAAATAAAATACCTTATACATTAAAAAAAAAAAAGTTTATGCTAACTTGGCAGCAAATCCTTTTTAGAGGCAAGTCACATTGAGTCTGATTGGAGAATCCTGTAGTCTTCAGGTCCTTTTCAGTCCCTTTTCATCTTGCACTGTGATGTCTTCATTATTGATTTTTCTCCAAGAAAGAAGCCCCAACACCAACAATCCCCTCCCAACAAAATGAAAAATTTAAATGGAAATTTAATGCTGCAAATGTTCTAAATATTTCCTTTAAACCTAGTAGAGAAGTTCAGGGATCAAAATGGCAATCATTTTGTTTGGAAAAAAAAAAAAGAGTTGAGCTTAGTAAGCAATATTGGCTTACAAGATTATTTTAGAGCGTGCCTGAGATTCTAGTCACAGAGGTCAACATCTGCTTAATGGAAGTACATTAAGCCTGATATAATAATAACATTTATGTAGTACTTTAAGCTTGCTAGATAGATAGATATATTATCACATAAGACATCTAGTAAAATCCTCTCACTGGGTGCTGTCATTATCCCTATTTTGCATTTGAGTAAAGTAAGGCTGAAAGAATCTTAATTGTCCTTTCCAAGATCACAGAGCTAATAAGAACATGAGTTTGGAATTCACATTTTCTTGACTCCAAGTTCAGAACTCTATTCACAACCCACTGCCTTTCAAGTTATCATTGATTTTCTTTTTTTTGGCAGGGCAATGGGGGTTAAGTGACTTGCCCAGGGTCACACAGCTAGTATGTGTCAAGTGTCTGAGGCCGGATTTGAACTCAGGTACTCCTGAATCCAGGGCCGGTGCTTTATCCACTGCGCCATCTAGCTGCCCCTCATTGATTTTTTTTTTAATATTGGCATTCTATAGTGTTTTAAGGTTTATAAAATCATTTATAGAGATTATCTAATTTGATCATCACAGCAACACTGTGAAGTAGTTATTATATGAGGAGTTCATAATCTTTGTGTGTGTATGTGTGGTTAATGGACCCTTTTGGTAGTCTTGAGTCCTATAGACCCCTTCTCTGAATGATTATTTTAAATACAAAAAAAATACATTAAATTACAATGAAAACCAATTATATTGAAATATAGTTACCTATATTTATAATCACTTTCTCTCTGAATATATACATATATACATCTCTCTCTATATATGTTTATACTTTTATACATACATATGTATACATACATAAATATATGTGTGTATCTCTAAGTTTTTGGACTCCAATTTAGGAGCTGTATCTGTGTATCATATATGAAGAAATTGAAACTTGAAGTATTTCAGTGACATGACCATAACCACAAAGTTAGTAAATGGGCAAAGTGGAATTTAAACCAAGACTTCTCTTGTCTCCAAGTCCAGTATATATTATCAACATCAATATCTAGAATGTTCTGATCTTCAAATATAGTCAAATGGATTTGTAATCTCACAGATGTTCCTCCAGAGATGCACATAGCTATCCATTCAGGTTTTCCCATACTGTACAGATCCTATCCATATGCTTGACCAAGTGAATACCCTCAACATGTATAAGTTATATTCTCTGCCCTTTAGTTTTTAGTCTCGATATGGAAATGATGGGAAATGCCAAAAGATACATGACAACACAATGTAACTTAGGATACTTTCCAAGTGCTTCAGTAAATGTTCCAGGAGTTCATGAAAGGAAATAATCACTAAGGCTAAGGGACAGGAAGGACCTCTTTTTAGAGGAGGCAGGATTTAATTGGTATCTTTGAAGAAACATCCTGACCTATACCAATCTAGTGAGAAGATACATCCATTCATATAATTTGTAACAAGGAACTATTTATTATATATGTTCTCTACTCAAGCCCTATTTCAAGGCCTCAGAATTTAAATGTTCACTATATGCTATGCACTGTGCTAAGTGATAGAGATATAAAGAAAAGCAAAAACAATCCCTATACTCAGCTTACATTCTAATAATGGAGGCAATGTGCAAATAATTTGGTATAGATAAGATATATACAGAACAGAAGGACATAATCTTGCAAGGGAGTGTAGCATTATGATTGAGGAGGGGGAGGCCTCCTAACAAAGGTAGAATTTTAGGTGTGTCTAGAAGAAAGTCAGGAAAACCAAGAGAAGGTAAGCAATGAAGGGTTTGGGAGTTCAGAATACAACTAGGGTAAAGGCATGGACATTGGATGTGGAGTGTCATGTTTGAGGAGCAGTAAGTGATTCTGTATGACTAGATTGTGGAATAATTATAGTGTACTAAGTATAAGAAGATTGAAAATGTAGGAAGGAGCAAGGTTGTGAAAATCTTTAAATGTCAAGCAGAAAAGTTTATATTTGATCCCAAAGGTAATAAGGAACTACTGGAGCTCATTGAGCAGAATGCTAACATGTTCAGATCCACATTATAAATGCATGTCAACTGCAGGGCTGCCCCAGTTTCTGCCAAGGCCCTGGAAATGTATTTGAAAGATGAAGCATCTCATGAAAGGAAAGGTTATTTGCATTGGCATTATGTACAGTTTTTAGCAGCCATGGACAATAATAAGATAACGCTAAGCATTGTTCACGCTGGAAGGCAGGGTAGTAATGACAATTCTAATTGGAATTCCTCATTCAAAACCACTTGTGAGGGCTCATTTTCCACATGCCATTATGATTGCTCTGCATTTCTCATCATTTGTAAATCAATGGAAGATACTTGCTGTAACAGGGGTTAAGACATTTGCTCTTGCTGATTGAATTACTCCTAGAGGCTTTGCTACTCTGAGCTTTTACAAAACTGAGATGATCACATTGAATATGATATAATTCTATGATTCCTTTGATTTTACCTATCTTTTCTTCACCAAGAAATGTACTCTAGTGTGCCTTTCATTTTTTCTCCCACAAAACAAAGATGTTACTTTTCCCCCTGTAATTGAAATGTGTTGAACAAAGAAGTAATAATTCTCTTTTTCTTCAATTAGTTTCCCACATAGCTACAAGTACTAATTCACTCTAATGAAGTAACCATCAAAATGGATTCAAGTTGACTATTAAAGTCTAACTGATATGAATCTGATTCAGTAATCAGAAGATCAGTGGTAATGGCCATGTCATTAGTGCTATTTGTACTCATTTGCCATTCAAAATTAAGAGGAATGTCCAGTTACAATGCAGGGTTATATAGGCTACAACATGGGCCAAAGCAAAACTGATAAACTGATAGCCAAAATGAATACCTTTTTTTTTCTTTTTGACAATACTTATCATATGTTGCCTGAAGACACTTATGAATTTTAATATCAAAGCTAAGAGTAACAGCAAAGTGATTTTTAAAGTATATTTAATGATTCCACAATTAGATGTTCTTAATGGATTCAGCCAAGCTACATGCAATGAGGACCTAAAATCTAACAAGACCTCAGTGAAATAACATAACATTGCTACATTGCTGATAGTCTTTACTGGTCTGGTTAGTCCACCATGATGCACTAGAACTAAAGCTGATGTATGAATTAGTTTGGAGCCAACATTCTCACCCAATATCATTGGCAAGTGAGGGAGAGGAAAGTCAAAAGAAAAATGTTTTGTTACCTTTCTGGGATTTTAACAATAGGTCTTATAACCTGGGAAAAGTGGGGGATTGGGTGGACTGGAGGTGATTTCAAACCTGTTGCTGAAATTTATCGGAGAGAAGAAAGGAAAGGCAGCCAGAGGAAGGCACTGGTGTTGAGAAAGGCAAGGGGAGATAATAGAAAAATATACTCGGGGCAGCTAGGTGGTGCAGTGGATAGAGTACCGGCCCTGGATTCAGGAGGACCTGAGTTCAAATCCGGCTCCAGACACTTTACACACTCACTAGCTGTGTGACCCTGGGCAAGTCATTTAACCCCAATTGCCTCACCAAAAAAAAAAGAAAAGAAAAATATACTCAATTCTTGTTATAGTCATAGGTCATCAAGTGAGATCCAGAAATTGAGATCAAGGGACTTCTATTCTAACCTCTCATGTTACAGATGATGAAGTGGAAAGTCCTGGATATTAAATGACTTGACCAAAACTATATAACCAGTAAGCATCAGAGGTAGAATTTGAAACCAGGTTCTCTTCCTCTACAGTTAGTGCTCTGAAAATAGACAGTGATGGCATACCTCAATCAGCAGGAAATCCTGATCCCCTCATTCATGATGTTATTTTGTTATAGAAGGAAGGTCACTGGAACTATAAAAAGTAACAATTTCTTGATTTGAATATTATAATTACCCCCAAATTAATTGTTTAACCTTAGATAAGCCACTTACATTTCTAAGCCTCATCTTTCTCACCTGTAAAATTTGTACAATATTCACCCTCCCTAATCCAAAGAGGTATCATCAGGATTAGATTAATACCGAATATGGAGGCATGATTCCTAGATAAAACAGGATGTAAATATAATTGGAATGTAGGTATTATTGACATGCCTCCTAAAAGAAAGGTAAGACACTGGTGATTCAAAGGTACCAATCTTCTAAAGATCGTACCCTAAATTGCTATAGCTTTGAGGTTCTTCTTTCCTTAACCTTTCCTCCCCACAACATAATCTGCTTTACTTTCAAAAATCTCATTTTCTCAGTTCCAATGCCTACTGATAATGGTAGGAAAGTCTAAACAGCAACAAACAGTTATTGAATTTGGCTCAGATGGGTAGATGAAAAGAACAAATTTCCAAATTTGCTCCTATCGATTACAACCATGTCATGAGATCTAAAAAAAATTCGCATGAATATCTTACTACATGGTCAATTGGGGTTACTATAAGCTAAAATGAGGCCACTGTGCACTCTAAACTTCAGAATCATCCATTATTTATTTTCCCTTCATATTTTGACATCGCTATTCCTCCACACTATGCATTCAATGTCATTCATTGAACCATAGGATTAAGAGCTGAGAAAAGACTTTATTGATCAACTAATCTTGGGTCCCCCATTTACAGAGGAGATTACTGAAACTGAAAGAAATTTAGCAACTTGTGAAAGATAACATAGATAGCAAGCAGTATAGTCCCTCTGATTTCAAATCTAGTATACTTTCCTTTACACAATTTCTCATGTTCATACAGTATCCATGCTAACCTAGGTTTTTGATGGGAAAATGTGCAGTTTCTATCAAGATAAAAAGTGAAGAACAAGTTAATAGTACCTGGAGATACTAGGAAATATCTCCATGAGCTGGCATTATTTGATTTGTATCTTGAAGGAATCCATGGAAGAAAAGAGGGGGATGGGGTGGAGATTAGAGTATTTCAGGGTTGGGTTCAACTAACATGAATATGGAAATAAGAGATGGAGTGTCATGTCTAAGGAACTGAAATAGGTTGGTATTGCTAGAATGAAAAGTATGTGGAACAGAGTAAGAAAACTGGGAAAGTTACAAAGATGCCAAGTTATGAAGAATTCTAAATGTCAAATAAAGGAGTATATATTTCATCTTGGGGCCAAAAGGGATTCCATGAAGCTCAGTGAGTTTGTGGAGGGGCATGGACGATGCCATGACATGGTCACACTTATGCTTTAGAAAAAATGTTTGATCAAATTAAATAAAATTTTAAAACTAGAGATATGGTCTTTTAGAAAAGTGAGCATCATATTGCACTGCATAGATACTATGAGAGAGAGAGACTTAATAGTCTGTTCATGCATCTGTATGTCATAATCTGAGAAATATGTTTTATACAATTTTCATTTTTAAAAGTGTACAATATAAAACTAGTGTCTTTCAAAGCATTATTAATTCCATCAAGAAAATGTATACTTCTATGGGAGAGAATGTCCACTAGTGAGGTATAACTGAGGGTAAAACTGGGTCTTCCTTAAAAGTTCAGTCCTTACTAATGTATCAGTGTTTGAGAGATCAAAAATTTGTGCAATATGATCTGAAGATATAGAGAACTCCACAATTGGTAATCAATGTTATTTTATTAAAACTTTCATATTTATTTATTTTCAATATTTAATTTTTATTTCCAAATTCTCTCCCTCTCCTACCCCTCCCCTACCCACTGAAAAAACAAGCAATACAATATAATTTATATGTGGAAATCATGCAAAACTTTCCTATATCAATTATATTAAGACAAAAAAGGAAGAAAAAGAAAGGGGATGGAGATTGGGGAAGAAGAGGATAATTAGGGAAGGGCAGATTGGAGGAGAGAGCAGTAAAAAGCAAAACACTTTCAAGGAAGGTGAAGATGTTCTGCATAACTGCACAAGTATGACACGTTGAATTGCTTGATTTCATAGGGAGGGTTGAGGAGGGAGGGAGGAAGAAATATTTAGAATACAGAATTAGCTCAAAGACATTAATCTCATCAGAATGGGCTCAAGGAGGGAATAGCATTCTCACCCAATTGGGAGGAGCAATCTCTTTAACCCTACAGGAAAGTAAGAGGGGAAGAGGATAAGGAGGGAAAGGTGAAAGAAGGAAGGGCAGAGCAGGAGAGGGGACAGTCAGAAGTAAAACACTTTTGAGGAGGAATGGGGTAAAAGAAGATAGAAAATAGAGTAAATATCAGGGAATAGGATGGGGGGAAATATTTATGATGATTGACTATAATGGCAAAATGTATGGTACCTGCTTTGCTGGGCTATTGTGAAGAAAATTCTTTGTCAAGTTCAAACTATTATATAAAAGTTATGATGAACAGGATGCTGTCAGAAAAGCCTGGGGGCAGCTAGGTGGTGCAGTGGATAGAGCACCTGCCCTGGATTCAGGAGGACCTGAGTTCAAATCCAGCCTCAGACACTTAACACTTACTAGCTGTGTGACCCTGGGCAAGTCACTTAACCCCAATTGCCCCCCCCCCACACACACACACACAAGCCTGGAAAGACCTACATGAACTGAAGCAGAGAGAAATGTACTATATACAAAATAACAGCAATTGTGTAAAATAATCTGCTGGGAAGCACCTGTTTATTTTCAGCAAGGCAATGATCCAATATAACCCTGAAGGACTTAGGAAAGTTTCAATCCATCTACAGAGAAAGAACTGATGTTATCTGAAAACAGATTGAAACACATTTTTTTCTTTGACAATTCCTTAATCTGAAGTTGTTTTTGAACTGTTTTCTCTCATGACTACTCATGTATAACTTATAATGAATTTCTTGGGTTCTTGGGGCTGCAAAGGGAGAGAGGAAGAGAAATTGGAACACAAAGTTTTTAAAAATTGATGTCAAAATTTATTTTTACTTATATTTTGGAAAATAAAATTCTAAACAGAAAAAAAGCAAGAAAAATAGAGAAAGCAAGAAAAGTTTACTTCAGTTTGCACTCAGCATTCATCAGTTCTTTCTCTGGAGATGGATGTTATTTTTCACCATGAATACTTTGAAATTTTCTTGAATCACTGTATTGATCAGAGTAACTAAGTATTTCACATTTGATCATTGTCATAATATTATTCTTATTGTGTACAATGATTTCCTCATTCTGCTCACTTTACCTTGCATCAGTTCAGTTAGGTCTTCACCTGTTTTTCTAAAACCATCCCCCTCAACATTTCTTATAGCAGAATAGGGTGCTATCAGAATCTTATGCCACAATTTGTTCAGTAATTCCCCAAATGAGAAGGATCCTCTCAATTTCTAATTGTTTGCCACTAAAAGAGGTGCCATATATATATATATAGTACATATAGGTCCTTTTCCTTTTATCTTTTTGGGGTAAAAATTAGTAATGGTATTAGCTGGCACTTTAGGCATAGATCCATAATGTTCTCTTAAATAATTAGACCAATTCACAACTTCACCAAAAGTTCATTACTATAATCATCTTCCTTCATCCATTAAATATTGCTAATAGGTATGAGATTGTCCCTCAGATTTCTTTTAATTTGAATTTCTTGAACCAGTAGGGATTTAGAGAATTTCATATTACTATCGATTACTTTATTCTTCTTCTGAAAATTGCTTGTTCATATCCTTGAGAATTTATTAATTATAGAATGGCTCTAATTTTAATAAATTTGACTCACCTCCCTACAAATTTGAGAAAAGAAGATTTTATTAGAGAAACTTCCTATAATTTTTTGATATTACTTAATTGTTTATGCTACCTCTTAGTAAAATGGAGTTTCCCTGATTATCCCTTTTAGTTAGGTTTGTTAAAATAATAATTAGGTCTATTTTGACTTTTTCATTGTCTGAAATCAAGATCACTAACCCTGTCTTCTTTTTTTACCCTAGCTGAAACATATATTCTGTTCCATCTCCTTATTGTAACTCTGTGTGTTTCATTCTGTTTCAGTTGTGCCTCTTGTAAACAAATTATTGTTGGATTCTTGTTTCTAATCCCTTTTGCTATTTAATTCCATGTTATAGGTGAGCTCATACATTTCAAATTCAGTTATGATGATTGTGTATTTTCTCTTCCTATTTTCTTCCATTTATCCTTCTCTCTTTTAAATCTGATCCCCCCTCAAAAGTCTATTTTGCCTCTGACCACTGCCTTCGTTAATCTCCTTTCTCTTTTATCACTCCCTTTACCACTTACCTTTACCACTTACTCATATACACTTTCCCTGCTATTAATCTGTTGGGCATGATAAATTTCTATACCCCAATTGGGTGTGTATGTATATATATGTATGTATACATATGCAGATGTGTTGGACAATTTGTGACCCTTAGTCTCTTTGGAATTGATTCAAAGAATAAAGGTCATAAATTGTCCAACACCATGCCAACCATATTTTCTCTTACATTATAAAAGTTCTTCCTTGCACTCATCTTTAATGTGAAATAATTTTGTCCATTCTACTCGTTCCCGTTTTCCCAGTGCATTCCTCTTTCTCATCTCTTAATTAAAAAATAATCAGCCCAACAAAATTGACTCACACTCATTTATTTCTTTGTAGAATACTTTTGTCTATCCTAATAATAATAAAATTATTAGGAATTGCAAATATTATCTCCCCATATAGGAATATAAACACTTTAACTTTATTGAGTCCCTTATTATCTCTTTTTTCATGTTTACTGTTTCATGCTATTTCTGAGTTTTGTGTCTGAATATAAATCTTTCTCTTCAATTCTGGTGTTTTCATTAAGGAATGTTTGAAATTTCTTTAAATATCTTTTTTTTTTCCTCTACAGGATTACACTTATTTGGGGGGGGGCTATTTTTTTTTATTGTAATCCTAACTTTTTTGCCTTCTGGGATATCATGTTCCAAGTCTTCCATCCCTTTAAAGTTGAAGCTGCTAAATCTTGTATGATCCAGATAATGACACCATATTTAAATTGTTTCCTTCTAAATGCTTGTGATAGTTTCTCCTTGACCTGGAAGCTTTGTAATTTGGATATAATATCCATAGGAGTGTTCATTTGGGTATCTTTTTAAGAGATAATCATTAGATTCTTTCAATTTCTATTTCACCTCAGAATCTAAGCTATCATGGCAATAGTCTTTTATAATTTCTTGAAATGTGGCATCTAGAGCCTATTTTTATCATGTAATTCTTAAATTATCCAGTAATTCTTAAATTATCTTTCCTCAATTCCTCAATCTATTTTTCAGGTCAATCATTTTTTCCAATGAGAGATTTCTCACTTCCTTATTTTTATTCTTTTGGCTTTGTGGTGCTGTTTCTTGGTGCCTCATGGAGGTATTAGCTTTCGTTTGCACAATTCTACTTTTCAATTAATTATTTTCTCCAGTGAACTTTTGTACCACTTTTCCCATTTGGCCAACCCTGCTTTTTAAGGACTTCTTTTCTTTAGTGAATTTTTGTACCTCCTTTTCCATTTGGTCTATTCTGCTTTTTAAAAAGTTCTTTCCTTCATTGAATTGTCCTTTTATCATGAGAACAGTTCTATTTTCTTTATGGTTTTAATTTCTTCAGTATTTTGTATGCCTCTTTTACATAGCTGTTAATTTTCTTTTCATAATTTTCTTGCATCACTCCCTTTTCTTTTCCCAATTTATCCTATACCACTCATCTCTTTCTTCAACTCTTCCAGGAAGTTTTGTTGGGCTTATGTCCAATTAGCCTTTTTCTTTGAAGCATTCATTGTAATTGCTTTCACATTGTTGTCTTTTGAGATTTTGCTTGTTTTTTCCTCTCACCATGGTAGCCTTTTATGGTCAAGTTATTTTGTTGTTGGTTTGCTCTTTTTTGCAGCCTATATATCTTTACTTTAAACAGAATATTAAAGTTGAATTCTGCTCATCTAGGATTGAGGAAGCACTATGTATAGCTTCAGGTTTTTTCATGCTTCTGTTTTCAGAGCTAGTTCTAGATATCTGTAGAGGAGTAGTCACTGCTCTCCTGCCCTCTGTTCTGCTCTTTACCCAAGAAAGGCCCCTGCTTCTGTAAGGAATTAATTGTGATTTCGGGTTTTCATAACCCTATCTTTGCTTTGTTATGATCAGACTGAAAAAAAATGTGAGCTTGGGTGTGTACTTTGAGAAGTAATTGAACAAACAAGAGGAACTCTGACTACAGGGAACATTTATTGAAACACACTAGTCTTTCTCTAATAGCTTTCCCAAGCCCACATACGTCTGGGTAGATTATAATGGGGACAGCCCATGTGGGTGTGCTGAGCCAATCAGAGACTCAGCATGGCTAAGAACATCCCCTCCCCTTCCTGTGGAAGTGACATTTGGAAATACAGTTGGGATTCAGTTAGGGGGAGTTAGGAAGAAAGATAGTTTTCAAGTATTCTGAGGTGAAAGGGGGAAGGAAGGTAGACATTTTTACAGGATTTTCTGGTGTCTGACCTTCAGATAAAAACAGAAGAGACTGCACAGCTGATTCTCCTTAAAGCTTCCCATTTAGGGTGTGATGATTTTTTTGTTTTGTTTTTGTTTGTTTTTAATTGAGGCAAAACTAGCTCTTTGGAGCTAGCTGGGCTGGAGGCAGGTTCGGGTGCCTGGGGCCTTCTTTTACCCCAGAGATTTATACATTGTTTCTAGTTCTATTATTCTCACTTGTGTGATTCAGATATTGTTTTGAATTTGTTCTCATTAATAAACCTGTTTTGTTTTTGAAAGAGGCTGTTTCTTTTTTTATACGATATTAAGGTGAGCCACCCAATTAACTCTTCCCATTATTAAATTTGGCCCTTATACTTCTCTACAATTTAAAGTGCTGGTGTTCTTGTTTATGGAACTCTGACCAGGTTTCCTACTGTTCTGTAGCCACAAGCACAGTGCTCCTCTAGTGCTCTTCTTCACCTTGTAACTGTAACCAGTGCTCCTGCTCCCTTGTGACTTACCACAAATGCTCCTCTCCACACTAGAACTGTGACCTAGAACTATATATGGGCAATAGAGTTGCCATTCAGTCCCAGCCGCACAAAGTGTCAAGAAAGGACTGAGGGTAATCTCTTTTTAATGAGTTATTGTACCCCCTTATCATCTTTGGGCTTACCTTTATCATCTTTGGGCTGAAAGCTCCCAAAGGTGCTGTTGCTACCAACATCATGGCCACCTCCAAAGCTTACCTGTGATGTTGCTGCTGCATGCACTATTAGCCAGTTTCTGCCCTGGTGTCACAAACCTCTCTTGCTGATCTCCTATGTTGTCTAGTAATGGAAAAAATGTGTCACCCTGACATTTTTCATAGGCTCTGCCACTATACAATTTAATTTGAGTTGTTATTTTAAAGGTTTTGGAGTGGAATATTGGTAGATTTTGGTTAGCTTGATGCCTCTAATCTTCCATCTTGCATATGCTTTAATATTCTTAATGATTGAAATTACCACACAGGATTCTCCTTGGCACTGGAAATCACCTTTGTTGAGTACATTTTGTCTCTCTAACTTTCAGTATATACTATCGTGAAGGGCAGCTAGGTATCACAGTAGATATAAAACTGGCTCTGAAATTGGGAGGACCTGTGTTCAAATTTCACCTCAGATACTTACTGGCTATGTGACCCTGGGCAAGTCACTTAACTTTAATTGCCTTAAACATCCAGAGTCATCTCTTGTCATCCAGATGTATATCTTGCCACTGGATCCATGTGGCTCTAGAGGAAGGAGTGATATTGGTGACCTTGAACAGCCCTCCCTTACTTAAATCCAATTCACTGCAAGTCATGATGTCACTCCAATGTCATGGTCCTCTTCAAGAAAGAAGGAAAAATAACAACTATCCTGGATGTTATTTCTCAGTTTGTTAGTCACATCATGGAATCTTGTAACATAAGCTTTAATAGATTACAATTCCATTAAGAGTTTTGGGACAACCTACATATGTGATTTTTCTTGTCCAAGAAAAAAATATTATGCTCTCTTTTATCAAGTCACATGCCTTGACAAAATTAACAAATACAAAGAGGAAAATAATCTTTTTTTCTATGTCTTTCAGTTGTGTGACTGTGACAAGTCAGTCTGCCATAGAAAATCATGAGCAAAAGTCTACCTCTTCCATTTCCTTGGTTTTATCTTTGATAATTAATATGAATGTATAGGTAACTCTTCATGAAGATTTTTATAGAAATGAGATGCAATCCTTCACATAGCTGTTAGAGTCAAAATCTTGAGGCACAGGTATGGCCATGTCATTTCTCTACTCAAAAAATTTCAGTGGCTCCCAATTACAACTTGGATATTCTGTTTGGAATTTAATACCCTTCAGAAGAATTAAATAACCAGATAAAAACAGAAGAGAAAAAGAAACTAATAAGCAAACACAAAAAGGAAAAGGATTACAAATTGAAAAGGGATAAAGAATTGAAGAAAAGAGAGCCAATGACAATAGACCACTCCACACACCCCCCCCCCCGCCAAAAAAAGATTAAGCTAAAAGTAACTGAAGAGACATAGTACTTTATTTACAGCAGAAGAGTGGGAGAAAATCTCAACTTGGAATTTGATACTCTTCAGTGATACAGAGTAAAAAAAAAGAATAATTTATATGATGACAACAAAATAGCAGAGAAAATCAACTTTGAAAGCTTTAGAACTCTGATCAATTAATTCATAAAGCATGAGTCCAATGAACTGAAGATGAAACATGATACCCACCTTCTTCCATAGAGGCAATTGTCTTAAAATAAAGGACGATCGGGGCTGCTAGGTGGCACAGTGAATAGAGCACCAGCCCTGGATTCAGAAGGACCTGAGTTCGAATCCGACCTCAGACCCTTGACACTTACTAGCTGTGTGACCCTGGGCAAGTCACTTAACCCCCATTGCCTCACCAAAAAATAAAAAATAAAGAATAATCCCTACACTTTTAGATATGACTAATGTGGGAATTTATTCTCCTGGACTATGTCCATATGGACAATTCATTTTTTTTTGTTAAAATATTTTTTTGTTAAAAGAGATTAGCCTTCACAACAAGACTCCAATCAACATTTCCAAACTTATTATATATTTTTCCACTTCAAAAACTCTGCAATCCCTTTCTTCCTTTTTCTCACACATGATATTATGAATCCTGGCTTCAGCTTTTTGTAGGGGATAATCCTCCTGCTTGAAATACACTCTTTCCCAACTTCTACCTCTTAAAATCCATATTTTCTTTCAAAATTCATTTCAAATACTACCTCCTACATAAAGATTTTTCTTACTCCCTCCCTGCCCCCCAACCTGGTCTATAAGTGCCTTCATACCAACTATTTTTAATTCATTTTTATTCTTGTGTATGTGTGCATAGGGGCATCTAGGTGGTACTATGGATAAAATGTCAGGCAGGAAGATTCATTTTTCTGAGTTTAAATTGGGCCTCAGATACTTCCTAGCTGTGTGACACAGGGCAAATCACTTAACCCCATTTTCTTCAATTTTATCATCTGTAAAATGAGCTAGAGAAGGAAATGGAAAATCACTCCAGTATCTTTGCCAAGAAAACACCAATTTGGGCTGCAAAGAGTCAGAAATGAGTGAAACAAATGAACAAAATATGTGTACATGATTGTCATCCTTGATAGCAGAGATTAAATACTGTTTTTGTCTTTGTATATCAACTCCTAGAACAGTGCTTGAAAAATAATAATAAGTACAATAAGTACTAATTGAATGCTTGGTGAATGACTGATTGATCCTTTATTTGTATTAGGTCTAAAGGTCAGTAATTAGTTAGGTGTTACTAAAGTTATTTTTGCCAGTAAAAGTACAATCTAGTCCATATCTTTCTCTCTTTGCAATATTTTTAAGTCAATCACAGAGTACCTTTAAACTTATTTCTATTTGTAGTGTTAAAGAAACTGAAATTTAGGGAACAGTGCCTATCATTTGGATAATGGCTGCAAATAGATTGAAGAAGACAAATATAATGGAATATTAGAGTAATTTAAGAAACACATTTCTATACATGACCAACAGAGTCCAGCAGCAAGAGATAGAAAGAGAAATTCCATTTAAAGTAATGGTAGACAATATAAAATACTTCTATTATTGTCATACTAGATAGAGAATTCATGTACAAGGTGATGCGGTTTACTTGCTCAAAGAAGATTATGTAATAATGTTTAATATTAACAGCTATTTACATTCATTTATCATTTATGTCATTGTGACTATGTATACTCTAGGTATGGTTTGGAATTATTGTATATATTACAAATATGTCCTGAGTTATGCAGCATAACATGCATTTTTACCATCATATTGTCTTTGGTACAATTAATATGAGATTTATGAATTATGGAAACTTATCATTTCAGAGACTAATTGCTCTTACAATGAGCTTGATGGAGATAGTTCAACTCCATGATGCAGGCCCTGGAGAAAATATATGTACAAAAGGAGGAGAGACAGGTACATATAAGATGCCCTGATGGAGGCTGAGAAAACAGCCAAATACATTCAGGTAGTTCATAGTTTGGCTATGATGGCAACTATGTAGACCAATATTTGTTGGACATAGTCCAGTTTCTTCCTCTCTCCCTCCAAAAGAGCCTGGTATCATGGAAGCTCCAACACATGCCCCTAGTTTAACTTAACTTGTTTTCCTTTCCTTTCTCTTTCACTCAGTCTGGTGGCATGGTCCGAATCCATCCACCTGTGGCTTAGCACAATTGCTGGATGTCTCAGAACCATAAGATGTGGTATGGTAACCTTTCCATAACATAGACACATTACTAAATGTGGCCTTGATCCATTCACATGGTGGTAAGAAGTGTTAGAGATTGCATAACTGCCTCAACTCTGAATTATATAAAGGGGGGATGTAATATTATATAGATATAAAGTTTGACTATGAATTATATTTTGAAGAACTCTCACTGTATAATTTGATCATTGGCAATGTTATACTAAGGATTAGTGAAAATCCAGCAGTTCAACAGCTAAAGAAATAAAAGAGTCCAGAGAAAACCAGAGTTCAGACCAGAGTCCAGTTTTCCTGATGACATCTCTCCACTCCAAGAAGACAAGATCTCAAAGACTTTAAATGAACAGCTTTGTTTTGTTGTTGTTGTTTTTTCCCTTCTGTTATTATATACACCATTTCTAATATGTATTCTCTGCAGAGGCTCCCTCTCTCTGCAGACAGAGTCAAAGTGTGGGTTCATGAGGGACTGCCACTCTGGACAAAATTTCCCCTTTCTCCCTTTTCTATATTATTAGTATCACATTGTTTGTTAGCATAGGGTATTATATTTTGTTATATTTTACTGTTTCATCATTCTCTATCTAGTATGACAATAATAGAAGTATTTTATATTGTCTACCATTACTTTAAATGGAATTTCTCTTTCTATCTCTTGCTGCTGGACTCTGTTGGTCATGTATAGAAATGTGTTTCTTAAATTAAATATTCCATTATATTTGTCTTCGTCAATCTATTTGCAGCCATTATCCAAATGATAGGCACTGTTCCCTAAATTTCAGTTTCTTTAACACTACAAATAGAAATAAGTTTAGAGGTACTCTGTGATTGACTTAAAAATATTGCAAAGAGAGAAAAATATAGAAACAAAGAAACAAAGGAGGGGATGTGGTAAGATTATTGGAATTTGGCAGACTGATTGGGATGGTCCACACCTGGCCTGCCCTGAGTGATGTATGCTGCTGATGTCAGCAGGAGAAACCACTCTCCACAGGCAGTTTTGAAGGACCTCCCCTTTTTGGGGGAGGGAGAGTAACACTCGCTGAGGGGAGCTCAGTCTCTTCCAGAGTGACTTTCTTTCAGGTGGTGTGAGCTGCAGCAGGAGACAAGGAAGAGGTTCTTTCTTAGCAGTTTTTGTCCTGCAGGCCTTGGCCATTTTCCATCGAAGGTATGGACCCCATGTGGTAAATTAACATACGAGCCCCGCTTTTTTGAATTAGCTGAATTGGAAGTGAGTTTGGGGATTGTATAGACTTGGGTTAGAGTTAGGAGGATTTTCAGTATTTCTTTTTCCCTATTCCTTTGTCTTTGATTTTATTAATTTCACCTTTGCTTGTTTATTTTATTCTCATTAACAAAACCTGATTCGTTTGTGGAATAGAGACTGTTAGGCTCCTTTCTTATTTGCCTGGGAGAAATATCTAAAAAAGGCAGTTCAGAGGGGATAGAGCTTTGTACCTAGAAGTACCTCATTATTTCTGGGACCCCAATATTATGGTAAGGCAATCAATTAACTCTCCCTATGTTAAATTTGGCCCTCAAAGGAGTCTACTTGCCAAGACAAACCCAGGAACTCTATGAACAAAATTACAAAACGCTTTTCATACAAATCAAATCGGATCTAAATAATTGGAAAAATATCAACTGCTCATGGATAGGTCAAGCTAATATTATAAAAATGACCAAAAAAAAGTCAAGATATATCAAGGGAAATAATGAAAAAAATGCAAAGGAAGGTGAGCTAGCTATACCAAATCTGAAGCTTTAATATAAAGCAGCAGTCATCAAAACTATCTGGTACTGGCTAAGAAATAGAGTGGAAGATCAATGGAATAGGTTAGGCACAGGAGATAAAAGAGCAAATGACTTTAATAATGTAGTAGTTGTAGTAGGCTTCCACCAGCCATGGACAACTATGGATCAGCACCTTGAAGAGCCACAGGCCAGAGTATAGCTGTGCAGTATGATACGGGAGCCACATCTCCTGCCACAATGAGGACATCAGAAACTGTGCTCTCTGTTGCCCATCGGTTCCTGGGTCTCATTCGTTTTTCTTCCTCCTGAGCTTGAAGGCCCATCTCAGCTTGCACGCAAGCTGCTCCGAGTATTGAGTACTTTAATAATGTACTGTTTAATAAGCCCAAAGACTCCAGCTTCTGGGATAGGAAATTCAGTATTGACAAAAACTGCTGGGAAAAACTGGAAGATAGTAATGCAGAACTAGACATAGACCAATATCTTACACCTTATGCTAAACTAAGGTCAAAATAGGTACATGATTTAGACATAAAGGTGATGGAATGGTAAATTAGGAGGAAGGAATAGTTTACCTCTCAGATCTTTGAAAAGGAGAACAGTTTATAACCAAACAAGAGATAGAGAATAGTATAGAATGCAAAATGAATGATTTTGATTACATTAAATAAATAAGTTTTTGTACAAACAAAAGCAATGCATACAAAATTAAAAGGGAGACAGAAAACTGGGAAACAATTTTCATAGCCAGTACTTCTGATAAAGGCCTCATTTCTAAAATATATTAGGAACTAATTCAAATTTATAAGAATCCAAGTCAATCCCCAACTGAGAAATGGTCAAAGGATATGAACAGGTAGTTTTCTGATGAAGAAACCAAAGCTATCTATTCCCATATGAAAAAATGCTCTAAATCACTATTGATTAGAAAAATGCAAATTAAAACAACTCTGAGATACCACCTGACACCTATCAGATTGGATAATATGACAAAAAAGGAAAATAATAAATGTTGGAGAATCCATGAAAAAATTGGAGCACTAATGCATTGTTGGTAGACCTGTGAATGCGTCCAACCATTCTGGACAGCACATTGGAATTATGCCCAAAGGGCTTTAAAGCTGTGCATACCGTTTGACCCAGGAATACCACTACTGGGCCATTTCCCCAAAGAGATCATAAAAAAGGGAAAAGGACCCACATGTACAAAACTATTTATAGCTGCTCTTTTCATGATGGCAAGGAATTGGAAATCGAGGGGCTGTCCATCAATAAGGGAATGGCTGAACAAATTGTTGTATATTAATGTAATGGAATTCTATTGTGCTGTAAGAACGATAGTGGGTGGATTTCAGAGAAACCTGGAAGGACTTGCATGAACTGCTGATGAGTGAGATGAGCAGAACCAGGAGAACATTGTACACAATATCATCAACATTGTGTGTTGATCAACTGTGATAGACTTGATTCTTCTGAGCAATACAATGGTCCAAGATAGTTCCAAAGGACTCATGGTGAAAAGGCTCTCCAAATACAGAATAAAAAAAGAAATGTGGAATATGGATGTAATTGAACCATACTATTTCTTTTGTTTTTGGTGCTGTGTTTTTTCTTTTTGAGGTTTTTTTCTTTTTTGCTCTGATTCTTCTCTTATTAAATGACTAATGCAGAAATATTTTAATGTTATTGTACATATATAACCTATATCAGATTAGGTGCTGTCTATGGGGAGGGGGAGGGAGGGAAGGGAGGGAAAAAAATTGAAACTAGAAATCTCATAAAAACAAATTTTGAAAACTATCTCTACATGTAACTGGAAATAATAAATACGTTCATAATTAAAAAAAGATAACAGGAAAAGGAAAGTATAAGGGATATTAAAAGGTTAAAATGTTTACATTCCTACACAGAAAGATGATACTTGTAACTATTAAGAAATTTCTCATACTTAGGGCAGTTGAATGAAGTGTATTTAGGAAGAGGGCACAGGTGTGAGTTGAATATGTAGGGATGAAATCCTGAAAAAATAAAATTAAATTATGAGAGGAATGCACTGGAAAAATGGAAAGGTAGAGGTGGAATGCCGTAAAGTATCTCACATAATGAAACAAAAAGAAGCTTATATAGTGGAGCGGAAGATGGCAGAGATGTGGAGCAGTTAGGGAGCCTTACTCTCATCAGAATTGGCTCAAAGAAGGAATAATATACACACTCAATTGGGTATAGTAGGAAGGTTATAAGGGGGTTGGGTGAAAGAAGGAAGGACAGATTGGGGGAGGGGGCAGTCAGAAACAAAACAATTTTGAGGAGAGATGACACATAGGGTGAAAGAAGATAGAAAATATAGTTAATGTCATGGTGAGGGAATAGGATGGAGGGAAATATAGTTATCCATAATAATTGTGAAAAAAATAAATCAAGTTTGTCTGACAGGCCTCAGTTCTCAAACACATAGAAAACTGAGTCAAATTCATTAAAACAAGAAGTATTACTCATTTGATAGATGATCTAAAGACATGAAGTTTTCAGATGAAATATCAAAGCTACCTATAGCCATACCAAAAAAAAAATGTTCTAACTCACTATTGATGACAGAGTTTCAGGTCAAAACAATCTTGGGTACTGCCGCACACCTATTAGATTGGGTAATAGGTCAACAGAGGAAAATGGCAAATGTTGTAGGGGATATAGGGAAAATGAGATATTAATAGACTCTTGGTAAATTTGTAAACTGATTCAAATATTCTGTAAAGCAATTTGGAACTAAGTCCAAATGACTATAAAACCATGCATACTCCTTGACCTAGTAATACCATTCCTAGGTTGGTATCCAAAAGGAGATTTTAAAAAATGTTGAATTCAAAATTGGCGAGATGCTTATCAATTGGGGAATGGCTGAACAAATTTTGGGATGAGATTATGATGGATCATTGTTATGCTATAAGAAATGATGAGCAGGATGCTATCAGAAAAAAAAAAAACCTGGAAAGATTTACATTAGCTGATGCAAAGTGAAATATACTGTATACAAAATAACAGCAATATTGTAAGATGATCTGCTGTGATTGATTTAGTTATTTTCAGCAATACAGTCATCCAAGACAACTCTGAAGGATTTATGAATTATGCAATCCATCTATAAAGAAAGAACTGATGGTGTTTGAATATAATTGAACAAAAATTTTAGTTCCTTTTTCTAAAGTATTTTTCTCTATTTTCTTTCACACCTGACTCAAGTGAAATGTTTTGCACAACTAGAAATTTATAGCTTATATTGAATTCTTAAGGGGCGGGGAGGGGAGGTAGGGAACAAGGGAGGAAGATAATTTGGAATATAAAGTTTTAAAAATCAACATTAATATATTGAATTGCTTGGTTTCATAGGGAGAGTTGAGGAGGGAGGGAGGAAGAAAAATTTAGAAAACAGAAATAGCTCAATGGTCATAACACCATCAGAGTGGGCTCAAGGAGGGAATAACACACACATCCAATAGGGAAGAGTAATCTATTTAACCCTACAGGAAAGTAGGAAAGGAAGAGGATAAGGAAGGAATGGTGAATGAAGGGAGGGTGGTGTGGAGGAGGGGGCAACCTGTAGCAAAACACTTATGAGGAGTGTTAGGGCAAAATAAGATAGACAATAGAATAAATAACACTGGAAGGGAATGGGATGGAGGGAAATAGTTATGATTGAAATACAATTTCAAAACATATGGTACCTACTCTGCTTTGCTATTGTGAAGAAAATTCTCTGTCAAGTTCAAGGTACTATATAAAAATTATGATGAACATGATGCTATCAGAAAAACCTGGAAAGACCCACATTAACAGAAGCAGAGAGAAATGTACTGAATATAAAATAACAACATTAGTGTAAGATGATCTGCTGGGAAGCACATGGTTATTTTCAGCAAGGCAATGATCCAATATAACTCTGAAGAACCTAGGAAAATTGCAGTACATTTACAGAGAAAGAACTGATTGTATCTGAAAACAGACTGAAACACTTTTTTTTTTTTTTGGTAATTCCTTAATCTGAAGTTTTGTTTTTATCTGTTTTCTCTCACAACCTAGATAATGTAGAATTGTCTTCCATGACTACTCATGTTTAGTTTATGTACAATTGTTTGATTTTGTGGGGTGGGGGTGGGATGGGAGGGAGGAAGAGAATTTGGAACACAGAGTTGTTTTTTTTAATTGATGTCAAAATTTGCTTTTACATGTAATTTGGAAAATAAAAGCCTAAAATAAAATAATCAATGTTAAAATTTGTTTTTACATATAATTTTGAAAAAAATAAAATTCTAAATAAATGGGAAAATATATATGCCTGGATATGATCTATCCCTGTCTTTATGTCAATTTCATTTCTTGTACTCATCATGAGCAATGCAAGGAAGAAACAACAAGCATCTCATTAAGTATGCTTGTTGCCATTATCTGCATGATAAAAACCATTCTGCCAAGTCCTTTATTTGCTTCTCCAAAGAGAACTTATGAGTTATTTTTCCATTTAGCTTTAATTTTACCATATTTTCTTCTTTTATTTAAAAAGAAAATGTCATTATGGATGCGATTCAATTGCACTAATGGTGTCAAGTATTGACCAAATTTCACAAAGTTAGATTTAGATTTCTGGATGGTATAACTGTTCTTTAGTGTTTCTTTTCCCCTTTTCTGCTTTGTCACTACAGAGACAGTATAGGGCCATACAGTATTGAGAGTCATGCTATATTTCTTTCAATTTCATTAATCACCTTGGCCAAAACTTTCAACAAATCAATCTTCTAAGTACACATAAAAAGTAATTAAAATGTGAGTTGAATTGAAGAAGGTATAATGAATTTTCAGAAGAAGGAACAAGGAAACTTTAGTGTTATAGAATTCTAGGAAGGAAAGATAGCCAACCAGTACTTGGCACAGTTCTTTGCATATAGGAGATACTCAATAAATTTTCTGCTGAATTGAATTTTTGAATTGGAATGACATGTATTCTTTTTTTTTTTTTCAAATTGGACACTCTGGTCATCTGTTCTATTTCAACTCTTTTTCATAGACAATAAATATGTGATCAGAACAATCTGGAATTCCAAACTATTTCTGATGGGAACGGGACTTTATACCAACATATATTAAAATACACTTTAAAGTACTCTTGTTTTATATTGATGTGAAATTCCACAAAACCCTTTTCTATTTTCTATAAGGGATTTCTACACTGTCCCCTCACAGGTCATACTCAAAGCTAGAAACTGTTCCATTAAAGGTAATGCATGTGTTCTAAAAATCCATGTACTATTTGTCTCTTGAAATAACTATTAAAGAAGTTTTTGATACAGCAAAATCCCTGATCCTTATTCTGGCTTTTGAATAATAATAAAAAAAATCAATTTATCTCCTTTTCTACCACCCCTGCATTTCTGGCCTCCTTAACAGATGTTCAATCTAAGTAGAACCCAAATTTTGGGGATTTTTAGATATTTCTTTTCCTCTGTGTGTGTGTATGTGTGTGTGTGTGTGTGTGTGTGTGTGTTTACAGAATACCAAAAACAACTTTCTACTTAGGATTCAGTGAGTGAAAATTCATGAGATTAGCACTTTATACTATATTTTACCAGAATAACTTTCAAATGATTTATATTCTCAAGCTCAAAGGAGAAAAAGAAGAGGATTTCATTTCCCCTTTTTCTTTGCTTCTTCCAAACATTTGGAGGATGATTTAGTATATTACTGTAACTTTCAACTCCCCTGGTTCTTTCCCCAGCTGGATGCTGAGTTGTGCTCCCTTTAAAACTGTAATCTTTAGGATTTATCCAATCTCTGATATTATCCAACACATTTCATTCTGTTGATCCTGGAAAATCTGGCCTTACTTGGTTTGCTTTGCTCCATTATATTCCATGCTTTTGAACGTCATTCCAACCCCAAACTGGAAGACTGATAACTTTTTAATAGATTTTTTTCCCTAAGTCCTAAATTGATCATACAGACCAATTTGCCACATAAATGAAACCATGTAATAGGACTTGATTAGGAAGCACAAAAGGAGCAGTTTCTACCTCAGTCCCTCCCTGATGTTCTTAGGAAGTGGTTAGTAAATGAAATTGAATGTTGTAGACTGTATTTATAGCATAGTTTTCCCCACTTTTCTATTTTTCTGTTTTTTAATTTTCCCCATGTAATTTCAATATTGACAAATTAAATTTCCCTAGGTAAATGTTCAAATGAATTTAAGATAAGGTATGTTACAATTTTCCACTTCACTTTTTAACTATAATTTTATTCAAGTTTAGTTGTATCAACATAACAATGTCCATAAAATCTAACCAAGCCTGTCAAATTTACAATTAAAAAAGCAGCAGAAATTTAGAATTGGAAGAGATATTAGAGACCATCTGGCCCCACAATCTCATATAGATGAAGAAACTGAGGCACAGAGAAGTTTGGTGTCTTATCTGATATCACATAGTTTTTAAATTATAAAAATCATGATATGAACTTAGATTCTCTGACTGCAAAGGTCAGGTTTGGGTTTTTTTGTTTGTTTGGATTTTGCTGCTGTATCACAATGTCTCTCAATGAAAATCTGATATTTCTATATTATCCCATTCATTTTTTGTCATAAAGTTATTTAATTCATCTCTGACCCATCTATTTATTTTTCACCTTTACATGATCCAGAGCCTTCTCTTGACTCCTAAACAATGGGACAAATATTCATTACTTATAGGTGGGCTGAGCCAATATAATAAAAATAACAATTCTACCTAAATTAATAAATGTATTCTATCTATATTAATCTACGTATTCAGTGCCATATCAATTAAAATACCAAAAATCTTTTATATAACTAGAAAAAATATGAACAAAATTCATCTGGATGAAACAAAGTTAAAGAATATCAAGAGGATCATTGAGAAAATATGAAAGTAGCTTGGCAATACCAGGTCTTAAACTGTATTACAAAGTGGTAATTATCAAAACAATTTGGCATTAACTAGGCAATAGAGTGGTGTGTTAATAGATTATATACAAGACACAGTAATAAAAAACATAGAAATCTCATATTTGATAATTGCAAAAATCTAAGCTTTTGGGACAAAAGAAAATCACTGATAAAAATTTCTAGGAAAATTGAAAAGTAGTTTGACTGACATTAGTTATAGAACAACACCTCACACTGTATACCAACATAAGTTTAAAATGGGCACATGACTTAGATATAAAGGACAATATCATTTATTTTGAATTTTATTTTTCCCAAATTGCATGTAAAAACAAATTTTCAAATCAATTTTTAAAACTCTGTGTTCCAAATTTGCTTCTTTCCTCCCTTACACTCCCTCTTTTTTTTTGGTGAGGCAATTGGGGTTAAGTGACTTGCCCAAGGTCACACAGCTAGTTAAGTGTCAAGTCTCTGAGGTTGGATTTGAACTCAGGTCTTCCTGAATCCAGGGCCAATGCTCTATCCACTGTGCCGCCTAGCTGCCCCGGATTGCATTTTCCATAATTCCTTCAGAGTTGTCTTGGGTGACTGCATTACTGAAAATCACTAATTCTTTCTTGCAGATCATTTTTCAATATTGCTGTTATTTTATAAACATAAAATACACTTTGCATCAGCTGCCCTTCCCACTTCAATATAACTTATACATGAGTAGTCATGCAAAAATTTTCACATTAATCATGTTGTGAAGGAAAACAGACAAAAAAACACTGTAGAAAAGGAAATAAAAATTATGTTTCAATCTATATCCAGATATCATCAGTTCTTTCTCGGTATGTGGATTGCATTTTTTTAATTATTTTTTTTTTTGCAGGATAATTGGGATTAAGTGACTTGCCCAGGGTCACATAGCTAGTAAGTGTTAAGTTTCTGAGGCTGGATTTGAACTTAGGTCCTGCTGAATCCACTGTCAGTGCTCTATCCACTGTGCCACCTAGCTGCCCCGGATTGCATTTTCCATAAGTCCTTCAGAGTTGTCTTGGGTGACTGCATTACTGAAAATCACTAATTCTTTCTTGCAGATCATCTTTCAATATTGCTGTTATTTTATAAACATAAAATACACTTTGCATCAGCTCATATAAGTCTTTCCAATTTTTTCTGATACATTCCTACTCATCATGTCTTATAGCAAAATAGTGTTCAATCATAATCTCACCCCTCAATTTTTTCAACCATTCCCCAATTGATGGGCATCTCCCCAATTTCAAATTCAACTTTTTTTTTAAATCTCTTTTTGGATACCAACCTAGTAGTGGTATTACTAAGCCAAAGAGTATACATGGTTTTATAGTCCTTTGGCCATAGTTCCAAATTGCTCTACAGAATGTTTGAATCAGTTTACAAATTTACCAGGAGTGTATTAATGTCTCATTTTCCCCATATCCCCTACAACTTTTGTCATTTTCCTCTGTCTGATCATCTAATCCAATAGGTATGATGCAGTTACCAAAATTGTTTTGACCTGAACATCTCCAATCAATAGTGACTTAGAGCATTTTCCCCCATATGGATATACGTAGCTTTGATTATTTCATCTGAAAACTTCATGTCTTTGGATATCAAATGGGGCATGGCTCTTATTTTAACAAATTTGACTCAGTTTTCTAGGTGTTTGAAAATGGAGGCCTATGAAACCAACTTGCTTCTAAATTTTGTTTCACAGTTACTATTGGTAACTATATTTTCTTCCATTCTATTCCCTCCACATAATATCTACTCTATTTTCATTTTTCACTCTATCTCTCCTCAAAAGAGTTTTGCTTCTGGCTACCGCTCCCCCACTCTGCCCTGCCTTCTTTCACCACCCCCCTCTTATCCCCTTCCACTCCTACTTTCCTACAGGGTATGATAGATTACTAAAAAGAAGACTAGAAAGGGAGAGAGCCAAGATGGTGGAGGAAAGGCAGTGAGCTCTTCAACTCATGACACAATCACTCCAAAAAACATCCAAATAATGCCATTGGAAAATATCCAGAGCAGCAAAACTTACAAAAGATTGTGCTGAAATCATCGTCTAACCAAGAACGGCTTGGAAGGTCAGAAGGAGGGAGCTGCTGGGCTGATAGAGGAGTTGAGTCCAACCCCACAGTCACCCTGACACAGATCCAGTCCTAGGAAGGCCTCACCAGAGAAGGAGACCCCCAGAGCCTCTGAATCAGCTGTAGCGCCTGTGTCATCTGGAACTACGCTGATGATAGGGTTGAGCCCTGGGCCGGGGGGAGACTACAGGGGTCTATGCTGGTGCTGGGGCAGAACTTGGATTTTTCACTCCTGCTGAGAATCAGGAGGTAGGCTTGAGTAGCAGTGGCCCAGATGGGGAAGGGTCACAGGCTCATCTGAGATAAAAACCACAAAACAAAAAGCTGGTTGATTAGCAAGTTGGTCTGGGGTCATCTATGGACCAGGGAACAGGCCTGGTGAGTGAAGAACATAATCCTCCTTAAGTCATACCACCTGGGACTTCTTAAGCTTGGGATACTACAGCCTGGAAACAGTGTCCCACTTTAAGGAGCTAAAAGTCAAGTAAAAGAAAGGCAAGATGAGCAGACAGAGAAAGGTGAGGACCATAGAAAGCTTCTTAAGTAACAAGGAAGACCGAGCTGCACCCTCATAGGAAGATGTCAACATCAGGGCCCCTATATGTAAAGCTTCCATGAAAAAATATGAATTGGTTTCAGGCCATAGAGGTGCTCAAAAAGGACTTTGAAGACAAAGTTAGAGAGGTAGAGGAAAAAATGGAAAGAGAAATGAGGGTGATAAAGAAAAGATATGAGAAAAAAGTCAATAGCTTGAAAAGTCAAATTGGCCAAATGGAAAAAGAGGTACAAAAGCTCTCTGATGAAAATAATTGCCTAAGAATTAGGATTGAACAAATGGAAGCCAGTGACTTTATGAGAAACCAAGACACAATAAAGCAAATCCAAATGAATAAAAAAATAGAGGGCAATGTGAAATATCTTCTGGGAAAAACTGCTGACCTGGAAAATAGGTCCAGGAGATATAATTTGAAAATTATTGGTCTACCTGAAAACCATGATCAAGGAAAGAGCATAGACACCATCTTCCAAGATATTCTCAGAGAAAATTTCCGTGAAATTCTAGAAGAAGAAGCTAAAATAGAAATTGAAAGAATCCACTGATCACTTCCAGAAAGAGATCCCAAAAAGAAAACTCCTAGGAATATTATAGCCAAATTCCAGAGCTCTCAGGTCAAGGAGAAAATATCGCAAGCTGCCAAAAAGAAAGAATTCAAGTACTGTGGAGCCCCAGTCAGGATAGCACAAGATCTAGCAGCTTCTACATTAAAGGACCAGAGGGCATGGAATATGATATTCCAAAGGGCAAAGGAAATGGGATTACAACCAAGAGTCACCTACCCAGCAAAACTCAGCACTATCTTTCAGCAGAAAAAAATGGGACTTTAATGAAAAAGAAGACTTTCAGATATTTGTGATGAAAAGACCTGAACTGAATGGCAAATTTGACTTTCAAATACAAGACCCTAGAAAACCATAAAAAAAAAAAAAAATTGCAGCTGGGTGACATACCTGGGGTCGTACAGTGGGCGACTGTCTTGTGTCTGAGGCCAGGTTTTGGCTGGGATCCCCCTGGGTCCAGGGGTGATGATTTGTCCATTGTGTAGCTTACCTAGATGATAACATCTTTAGGGTTAAATTGAGGGGTGAAGGGAATTCATTGGGGGAGGGGGAAGGGCAGAAGTGAAATCCTACATGAAAGTAACAGGAAAACGCTTATGGAGTGGGGGAAGAGATGGGAGAGGAGTAGGGCATTAAATGAATTTTACACTCATCAGAAAAGGCTCAAAGATCTTAAACTCATTAGAGCTGCCTCAAGGAGGGACTAATAGACACACCCAACTGGGTGGAGTAATCAATTTAATATGGGCAGTAAATGAGCCTAACACTCATTAAAATTGGCTCAAAGACCTCAATCTCATTAGAATTGGGAATAATGTACACATTCAATTGGGTGGAGTAATCTCTATAATCCTGCAGGAAAATAGATGGGGAAGGGGATAAAGAGAGAGGGGTAAAAGAAGGAAGGGCAGAGTGGGGGAGGGTACAGATAGAAGCAAATCCCTTTGAAGAGTGATAGGATGAAAGAAGATGGATAATAGAATAAATATCATGGGGAAGGGAATAGGATGGAAGGGAAACAGTTAACAATAGTAATCATGAAAAAGAGAAAAGGGGGGAAAATTGTACAAAAAATATTTATAGTACCTCTTTTTGGAGGCTAAGAATTGAGAATCAAGGGAATGTCCATCAATTGAGGAATAATGGAAAAAGCTGTGCTATACGATTGTAGTGGAATAGTCTTGTGCTCCAGGAAATGACAAACAGAATGATCCCAGAAAAATCTGGAAAGCCTAATGAACATTGATGTATAGTGAAATCAGCAGAGCTGGGAGGACATCGTGCATAGTGACAGCAGTATTATTCAATGAGCAATTTTGAATGACTTAATTACTCTCAGCAATTCAGTGATCCAAGACAATACCAAGGGCCTAATGAAAAAGCATACTAAGCACCCCCATACACTTGTGGATTGTACATATATAACCTGGTTTGTGGGAGGGGGGAAGAAAGGGAGGGAGAGAGGGAGGGAGGGAGAAAAATTTGGAACTCTAAATCTTATTAAAATGAATGTTGAAAACTACCCTTACATGTAACTGGAAAAAATCAAACAAATGTTTGTTGCTAAACAAAACAAAACAAAACAACACAAACAAATGATAGATTACTATACCCAATTGAATGTGTAAGTTATTCCCTCTTTGAGTCAATTCTGATGAGAGTAAGGCTCCCTAACTCCCCCACATCTTCTCCATCTTCACCTCCACTCCATAAGCATTTTCTTGCTTCTTTTACATGAGATATTTTACCCCATTCCACCTCTACCTTTCCCTTTCTCTCAGTGCATTCCTCTTGCACCTTAATTTTATTTTTTAAAGATATCATCCCTTTATATTCAATTCACACCTGTGCCCTCTGACTAAATATACTTCATTCAGCTTCCCTAATAATGAGAAACTTCTTAATAGTTACAAGTATCATCTTCCCATTTGGGAATGTAAACAGTTTAACCTTTTAATATCCCTTATAATTTCTTTTTCCTGTTTCCATTTTTATGCTTCTCTAGGGTCTTGTATTTGAAAGTCAAATTTTCTCTTCAGCTCAGGTCTTTTCATCACAAATGCCTGAAAGTCCTTTATTTCACTGAATTCCCATTTTTCCTCCTGAAGGATTATACAGAGTTTTGCTTGGCAGGTTACTCTTGGTTGTAATCCCAGTTCCTCTGCCCTACAAAATATGATATTACAAGCACTCAGATTCCTTAATGTAGAAGCTGCTACTTCTTGTGTTACCATGACTGTGGCTCTACAATATTTGAATTGTTTCTTTCTAGCTGCTTGCAATGTTTTCTTCCAGATCTTGGAGCTCTAAAATTAGGCTATAATATTCAGGGAAATTTTCATTTTGGGATCTCTTTCAGGAGCTGATTGTTGGATTCTTTCAATTTCTATTTCATCTTCTTCTTCTAGAATATCAGGGCAATTTTCCCAAAAAATTTCTTGCAAAATGAAGTTTAGGTTCTTTTTTTTTGATTATGGCTTTTAAGTAGTCCAATACTTCTCTAATTTTCTCTCCTGGTTCTATTTTCCAGGTCAGTTTTTTTTTCCAACATCTATCTTATTATTCTTTTGGTTTTGCTTTGTTGTTTCTTGGTTTCTCATAGTCATTAGCTTCCATTTGCTCCATCCTAATTCTTAAGGAATTATTTTCTTCAGAGAGCTTTTTTACCTCCTTTTGCATTAGGCCAATTCAGTTTTGCAAGCTGTTTAATTTTTTTTCATGATTTTCTTACATCACTCTCATTTCTCTTTCCATTTTTTCCTCTCTTTCTCTTACTTTATTTTCAAAGTGCTTTTTGAGCATTTCTGTGGCCTGAGACCAATTCATATTTTTCTTGTAAGCTTTGAATGTGGAAGCTTTGACTTTGTTACCTTCTTCTGAGAGTGTATTTTGATCTTCCTTGTTATCATAGAAACTTTCTAGGGTTAGCATTTTTTCTATTTGCTCAGTTTCCCAGCCTATTAATTGACTTTTACCTCCTTCTTAAAGTGAAGCACTGTTTCCAGGATGGAGGACACACTGTCCCAAGCTTCAGTGGGTTTCAGCAGCTCTTCTCTGAGATACTGTAGGAATTTGTAAGCCCCTAGTTCCTTCAAGGTGGTTTGAGAGGTATGTTCACCACTGTCCTGGCCTGTGTTCTTGTCTGGAAGCAAGCACAGAACCCCTTCTCTACCCTTCAACCTGGAACAGTATCCTTCTCCACCGTGGCTGCAAGCTCTAGCATGCCTATGCTTCTCCCCTGCTTTGGCTGCCAACCCAGACTGTGACCCAGATGTGAGCACAGTCAAAAGAACAGAGTCCTGCTTCAGCACCAGCAAAGAGGCCCCTTTATTTCCCCCCTGGCCAACTGCTTGAACCCCTCACCATCCATGATCTGAGTTCCAAAAGCAGGCACTGTTGCAGCTGATTCAGAGTCTCCTGACACCTTATTCTCTGGGGTGGCCTGCCTGGCGCTACATCCATGCTGATACAGCTTGTGCTGGGCTTTGCTCCACTCTTACCCCAGTAACAGACTTTTCTTCCTAAACTTCTAAGCTATCTTTGGATTAAAATGATTTCACCCTGTCCTTTTGTAGGTTCTGCTGCTCCAGGAATTGTCTTGTGGCAATTTGAAGGTATTTGGAGGGGTTTGCGGGAGAGCTCAGGCAAGTCCCTGCCTTTCCTCTGTCATCTGGGCTTGGACATAAATGACAATATCATAAGCAAATTAGGAGTGTATGTAATATTTTACCTTTCAGATTTATGGATAAGTGAAAAATTCATAATCAAACAAGAGATAGAGTCCATTATAGAATATAAAATGCACAATTTTAATTAGATCAAATTTAATAAAATTTTATAAAATCAAAACCAGTGCAAACAATATTTGAAGGAATTGGAGACAGAGGGTGAAAATATTTTAGTTATTGTTCCTCTGTCAGAGGCCTCATTTTGGAAATGTAGAGAGAACACTTCAAATTTATAAAAAAAAATATGGATTATTCCCCAATGATAAATGGTCAAAGTATATGAACAGGGAGTTTTCAGAAAATAACAAATTAAAGCTATCTTTAGTCATATGAAAAAATGTTCTAAATCCCTATTGATTAGAGAAATACATATTAAAACAATTCACACCTATCAGACTGACTAATATAACAGAAAAGAAAAATGATATGTTGGAAGGAATGTGGAAATATTGGGACACTAATGCACTTTTGATGGAGTTGTGAATTTATCTAACCATTCTGGAGAGGATTTGGAACTATGCCCAGAGGACTCTAAAACTTTGCCTCCTCTGTGACCCAACAATACCACTAAACTTATAGTCTAGTGGTGAGGCTGCACATACACACTCACACACATACACACACACCTGACCCCAGGACAGACCAGAGGGTAGGCCCTAGGACATCAAATGCATCCCAGCATCAAGGCTCAGTGTAAATATGAACAGATACAAAGTGAAGTGAGCAATACCAGAACATTATACATAGTAACAGCAATATTCTATGATGATCAACTTAAATGACTTAGCTATTCTCAGCAACACAATGATCCAAGACAACTCCAATGGACTCATGGTGAAAAATACTATCCATCTTCAGAGAAAGATCTAATATAGTCTGGATGTAGATGGAACCATACTATTTTTCACTTTGGTTTTGTGGAATTTTTTCCTGGTCTGTATTTTCTTTCACAACACAACTAATATGGAAATGTTCTTCATAATTGCACCTTTATAACCTATATCAGATTTATCATAGCTTTCCATTTCAGGGAGGGGAGAGGGGAGGAAGAGAGAGAAGGAAGAGAGAGAAATTGGAACTCAATATTTAAAAAGTGCATGTAAATTTTTTATAAGGAATTTTAAAAAATATATTATTCAAAAAAATAAAGCACTTAGTACAATGTCTGGCACTTAGTAGAATATATATATATACACACACACAAACATACATACATATAAATTCAATATATATTTCCTATATATTCATACTTATGTGTGTTTATTCCCTTATTCTCCCTTTAGACAGTATATATTCAACTAATATCCCTTGGCTACATTGATTTCTGATCACTGCCAAAGAAAGCCAGACTAAACTTGGAAATTCGATATTCCAGCTACATGTATTCCTTGGTATTTATTTATTTACAAAGATTGTTCGTGTCCTTTTTCCTGATCTGTTTTTGAAATACTTTATATTCCTGCAATATTCTGATATTTCTATACAACTATCTATCACATTAGTTCTGTGCTTGGTTCATAGTAAGAACTTATTATGTTTTTTCACTCAGTCATTCATATATATATATTTGTAAAGATGGATGGATATACAAGTACATATAGATGTACATGTGTATATTGGATTTGATGTCCCAATTGTTCATTAAAGGTTCACCAAATAGGGGTGGAGACAAGCTTTTATTAAGTGCCTCCTATGTGCTGGTACTGTTATGAGCATTTTGCAAATATAATAATATCTGATCTTTACAAGAGCCTTATGATGTAGGTTCTATGACCTCCATTTTATAGTTAAGGAAACTGATGCAGTCACAAGTTTTGTGACTTTCCCAGGGTCATGCAGATCATAAATATCTGAAGCTAAATTTGAATTATTGGCTTACTGACTCTACCTGGCTTGTTCTTGGTGAAGAAAATTAACATTCTGATAATAATGGTGATAAAATGAGGATCATCATACTATTTCCAGGGTTTACCTAAGGTAATGACATCCATATGTACATTAATAAAAAGCTTCCAAACATTGTCTTATTCCCCTTTTCTATAATCTATGAAGCAAGCAAAGAAGTAGGCTAAATTGCATCTAAATCAGAATGTAAGTCTGAAAGATGATCTTAGGAGAACTCTCAAAGTTTCTTCAGTTTCCGTGGTTATACCTAAAGTGTTATATCTAACTCTTTACTAGGACACTTAGAGGATTCCTCTATGAGTTTTAACCTAGGTAGAGTCTAGCTTTTAGGAATATGACAAGATTCAAAGAGGAATAAATATTTGATACTAGAGGTAAGAGTGAATCATTTGGTTCAGCCATTCTGGAAAGCAATTTGGAACAATGCCTGAAAAGCTATTAAACTCTGAATATCTTCTGGTTAAGTAAAATCATTACTAGGTTTATATACTAAATTGATCAGAGAAAGAGGAAATGGATCTATATGTACACATATATGAATACTAACTCTTTTCATGGTGGAGAAGAATTGAAAACTAAGGGAGTGCCTATCAATCAGGGAATAGCTGAACAAGATCTGGTATAAGAATATGATAGAATACTATTGAAATGTGAGAAATTATGAAAGGGAAAGTTTCAGAGAAATAGGGTAAAACATGCACAAACTGATGCAAAGTAAAGTGAGAAGAAGCAAGAGAACAGTCTATACAAAAACAAAAATATTGTAAAATACAAACAACTTTGACTTAGGATCTCTCATCAACACATCAATCTGTCACAGTTTCAGAGGACTCAACTCAAGTTGAAACACGCTATTCATTTCCAAATACAGAGATGATGGACAAATAGTACAGATTGAAACATATATTTCCACATGCCTAAGGAGGAATATGTTTTGTTGGGATATACATATTTGTGATGTCATATTTTTCTTTCTCAATGAGTGGGAGGGGAAAAACATGAGAATTAGGAAATTAAAACAAAGTATTGAATTTTCAATTGATTTAAAATAAAAAAGGAAAGAATAAAAAGTGAGCCATTGTAGTTTATTCAGTAGAAGAGGAAATCAAATAATCCCATCTGAGTTGAAAACATCCATTTGGCATGTCTGGAGGATGGATTAGAATGGGGAGAAAGTTGAGTCAAGTAGTTCAATTACAAGAAATTGAAATAATGCAGGAAAGTAATGAAGAGTATGTGGACTAGAAACAATCATTTATTAGGTGTACACACCTTTGTACAAGTCGCTTGGTATGGACAAGGAAAAAATACTTCCTGCCTTCAAAGACTTTTTAATCTACTGGGGAGATGCAATAGAAAATTGATTATGTCCAAATCCCAGTTCATCATTTTCCTTCCTAAAAAGTGCTGCCTAGGGGCAGCTAGGTGGCTCAGTGGATAGAGCACTGGCCCTGGATTCAGGAGGACCTGAGTTCAAATCTAGCCTCAGACACTTAACAATTACTAGCTGTGTGACCCTGGGCAAGTTACTTAACCCCAGTTGCCTCACTGAAAAAAAAAGAAAAAAAAAAGTGCTGCCTAGAAGAGACTATAATAATTAAGATTTGATCTAATCAGAGCATGACCATAACTGCCCTAGTCCCAGACATGATTTCTTTCCCTATGAATCCCAGAGTCACATTCACTTAATTAGCTGATGTGATGTAATGGTGACTCTTATCACACTTCCAATCTATTCAAATCCCCTTCTATTTGTCATAGGAATCATAGGATATTAATACTTAGCCCATCTTATACTTGGGGAGTTGATTATTTTTGATCCACATATATCTCTTAAAATTTATTTCACTGAGGTAAAATCATGATTCTAGACTGTCAGGACCTTTTGGGATCCTGACATTATCATCCAACATATCAACCCTCCTTCCCAACTTAATTAAATCTACAAATTAAACAAGTATGTCTTGTATGCTTTCACCTACATCAGTAAGAAAAATGTTTAACGGCATAGGACAAAGGCAAACTTCTCAGAATGACACTAGAATCTTTTCCAAATTTATATTGACCTGTTAATTATTGTTCAATGGCTCTAGTCATTCAACTGATCAAGCATCTGCCTCTTGTGTCCACAAGCATGGTATCAAAAGAAATATTAAATATATTGCTGAAATGTAGGTATACCAAGCCTATAGAATTCCTTTAACTTGCCAATTCATTTAACATTTCAGAAAAGGAAATTATAGTAGTATGGCATGACATATACATGATGGAGCTAAACTGGCTTTTATTATCACCATTTCTCTTTTTAAATGTCTCACACAATCCCTTTGATAATGTGTTTTTGAAATTTGCAAAAGATAGAATCTATGTTCATTGTTCTATGATTTGTAGACCCCATATTTCTCCACTTTCTTAAAAATTGTGACATTTTCCCTTCTATATCCTATGATATATCTCTAATCAATTATTTCTTCCAAGAGGATTAATAGTATCTCAGAAATCATATCTCATCTTCCAGAGAGTGTTTGGCCTAAAGTCATGAGGACATAAGTTCAAATCCACACAATATCTGTGTGCCAGTGAACAAGTCACTTAACCTCTATTTGTCTTAGTTTCCACATTTATAAAATGGAAATAATAATAGCACCTATGTCTCAAGGTTGTTGGGAGAATCAAACAAAGTAATAATTGTAAAGCAAATATCACAATGCCTGGAACATTAGCAAGTACTACGTAAATGGTAGTTATCATCATTGTCATTATCGTCATCACCATCATCATATTCCCATTATATGCTTCTCTTCATGCAAAATCTCAGACCAGATTTCCCCTTTGCATTAGAACCTCTAATTCACTATATTAATTACTTCTACTTTGAGTATTTGTATATAAATGCTATTGATCACTAGTCCTCTTCTCACATAATAATTTTTGTGAATAACTGGGACTCAGTTTAGGTATTCCTTCTAATCAGGTCAAAATTAGTGTAAATAAGGAATCCCTAACATGACACATGTATTTTAATTCATGCTATTGGAAGTTATAATTATTTAAAATATGGTAACTTATTTCAGTTCAAAGGAAATATTCAGTGAGAATTCAAGTAATGCATCCATTTCAGATTTGTTCCTTGCAATATTTCTTTTTCCTAGGTCCCATCATAATTGTATAATGTTCCTACTTACTTTCCATGGTATGAAGCTTCTGTTGTCAATATGAGCAGGTTTGGGGGTTTTGTTTTTGTTTTTGTTTTTTATCTCTATTCCCTCTCTTTCAGGTTCAAAACAACTAAATGCCATTTCCCCCTGTCTTTATGTTTCTTTTCATATAATGCTATCTAAAGACAGTTTTGAAGTGAGTTGTTCAGTCATTTAAGTCATGTCTTATTCTTCATGATCCATTTGAGGTTTTCTTTGCAAAGATACTAGAGTGGTTTACCATTTCCTTCTCCAGCTCATTTTACAGATGAGGAAATTGAAGCAAACAGGGTTAAGTGACTTGCCCAGAATCATGCAACTAGTAAGGGTTTGAAGCCCTTGAACTTATATCTTCCTGACTCTAGACTCAGTGTTGTATCTCCTAAGCAACCTAGCTGCCTCCAAAGCAAACAGATGTTAAGTGCCTTGCCAAGGGTCACAAAACTAGTAAGCATCTGCAACTGGATTTGAATTGAAGTTTCCCAGCCTCAGCACTCTATCCACTGAGCCATCTAGCTTACTTAATGAATGTTTAAAAGCATATAAATTGCTCAAATTAATAGAAGGGGAAATAGAACATTTAAATAACTCTATTGTAGAAAAAGAACCAAAAATAAGGTTCATGTTAAAAAAAAATCTCCAGGGCCAAATGGATTTATAAGTGACTTCTGCCAAACAATTAAGGAACAATTAACTACAATACTATATGGCCTATTTGGAGATAATAGGTAAAAAAGGAATCCTACCAAATTCCCTTTTATGTCACAAACATAATTTTTATAACTAAACCAGGGAGAGAGAAAACAGCAAAAGAAGGACATAGGACAATTTTGCTAATGGATATTGATGTAAATTTTTTAAATTAAAAGGTAGCAAAAAGATTATAGCAATATATCACAAAGATCATATACTATGCCCAGGTGGGATTTACATCAGGGATACAGGAATGGTTCAAAATTAGTAAAACTATAAGCAAAATTGACTAAATTAATACCACAACAAAATCATATGATTATATTAAAAGCTTCAGAAAAACCTTTCAATAAAATATAATACCTATTCCACAAAAATGTGAAATTGAAACAATTACAAATTAAATACAAATCAAAACAACTCTGAGATACTACCTATGAGATTGGCCAACATGACAGAAAAGGACAATGATAAATGGTGGAGGTGGTGTTGAAAGAATAGGTACGTTAATGCATGTTTTTGAAGTTGTCAGTGTGTCCAACCATTCTGGAAAACAATTTTGAACTATGCCCCAAAAGCTATAAAACTTTACATAACTTTCACCCAGCATTATTAGTAGTGAATCCCAATGAGGTCAAAGAAAAGGGAAAGCATACCATATATACAAATATTTATAATATCTCAATCTGTGAAGGCAAAAAAATAGAAATCAAGATTATGTCCATAAATTGGGAAATAGCTGAACACATTGTGGTATATAATTATGACAATATACTATTAAATTATAAGAAATGAAGAGCAAGATGATTTCCAAAAAACCTGGGAAGACTTATGTGAACTGAAGCAAAGTAAAATGAGCAAAACTAAGTGAACATTGTGCCTAGTAATAGCCATGTAATGATTATCAATTGTGAAAGACTTAGGTACCCTGATCAAGACAATGATCCGAAACAATCCTGAAGGAAAGATGATGAAAAATGATATCCACATCCAGAGAAAGAATTGACAAATTCTCTGTGAAGATTGAAGCTTATTTTTTGCACTTATTCATATTTTTCATACTGCCCCCAACATGGCTAATCTGGAAATGTGTTGCATGACTTCACATACAAAATTTAAATCATATTGCTTGCCTTCCCAATAGGTTGGGGAAAGGTATGAGAAATGGAGAGAATTTGGTGCTCAACATTTTTAAAATTCGGTATTAATTTTAAAAAAGAAATCAATAAGTAAAGTAGTTTACAACATTCTTCCATGCTTATTTTGTATGAAAATGGCATTGTACAAAGCACTTCTGTCAGTGCATACAAATATTAGATGCATTTAATAAAAGAAAATCATTAGAAGGAAAATATGCCCAGCCTTCCAAAGTACACTTAAGAACAAGCAAGAAAAACTTCAAAAAAGAAAAACATTCCCCTGTCTATGCTGGCATTTGCCAGCTCCACTGCACTGCGGCTCAGGATCTACCACAGGTTTGCTGAGGTAGGGTTTGCTGCTGGCTTTCTGGGATACTTCCTGTCCTGGACTGCACTCCCCTTTTTACCTGAATGAGAAAGACCGTTGCTATGGATCTCCCAAGTTCTGAGGGCTCAAAGATTTTTTCACCCTGTCTTTTTGCTCATTATGCTGTTCCAGGGTTTGTTTGGGAACAAGATTTTATGGTTATTTTGGAGGCAAATATGGGAGTTACTGTAATTTACTGCTTACTCCACCATCTTGGCTCTTGGAAGTCTCAGTACTAACTTTCAGTCTTTCAGATATAATGGCACAGACCAACTGTTATCCAAATATGTCCCTGCCAATCCTGCCGCTGAGAGCAAGAATTCTTTAGTAATAAGAATCAGCATTTATATATCACATTAAGGTTTGTAAAGCAGTTTATATATTTTCATCCTTGATTCTCACAACAACCCATGAGGTAAGTCTTATCACAATTTTCATTTGATAGATGAAGAAATCGAGATTGAAAAAAGTAAATAGATCAGAGCCTGACTCTAGATCAGTACTCCATCCACTCAGTTGCTGCACTCCCTTTTAATATATATATATATATATATATATATATATATATATATATATATATATAGTCTCATGGACCCACTTTGGCAATCTGGTGCTCTCTGGATACTCTCTCAGAATAATGTTGTTGTTGTTGTTTTAAATGCATAAAATAAAGCAGAAAGTTTTACAAAGGAAAGCAGTAACATTGAAATCAAGATAAAATATTTTTCCCATCCAAATTCATGAACTCTCCAAAAGCTATTCAAGGACCCCCTCAGGGCTTTGTTGATCCTAGGTTAAGAACCCCTATTCTAAAAATACTAATTATAATTCCGGATATGAAACACTATATGGGAATCAGGGGTGGTACAATGAATGGCATGGCTAGTAAAATATGTCCTTGATTTTGAAACCTACTACTCAAGATGATTTCCTGAAGACCCTCCACTCAGCTTTTAAGTCAGAAATTCTAAGCTCAATTTAAAAAACAAATCTACATTTAGCAAGGTCAATTAGATACTAGAGTCAAATGAGTGGTATTCCTTGAGTCAGGAAAACATGAGTTCAAACCTGGCCTCAGACACTTACTAGCTTGTGTGACCATGGGCAACTCACTTAACCTCTGTTTGCTTCAGTTTCCTCTTCTGTAAAAGAGGGTAGTAACAGCACCTACCTCATGGGTTGTTATGAGGATCGAATGATATAGTAAATATAAAATAGTGCCTAGTACATAATAAACACTAGATAAATGTCAGCCATTATTATGTAGTTGGTCACTTGATTCAATTGAATTCAATGGACATTTGTTAAGTTCCATCTCTGTGTAAAGCATTGTGCTAGGTGCTTGGGAAATGCAGATTAAAAATAACAAAGTTCCTATTCTTAAAGCTCTTACAATCTAATTTAGGGAAAAGACATGAAACAAATCAGGATAATAAAATCTAGACTGCATTAAAGGCGATGGAGTGATCCATACAGAATACAGTAAGAAAGTGTGATGAGGGAGAGAGAATTTTCAGCCCTGAATCAGGGAAGGAAATATTCAGAGAGAAGGTGGCAGCTGAAGTAAGCCTAGAAAGAAGAGAAAGATTTTAGCATGTCAGAGATGAGAAGAGGATGTATTCTACCCTCAAGGGGAAGCTCTCTTCAAATGCACAGAGGTGGAGTAATGTGGGTTCAGATAAGGAAATAGCTAGTAATACAGTTTGGTTGGAACAAAGAGTACAAGAAACAGAAAAGTAAGAAATAAGGTGTTGGATAGGACCTGTATTGTGGATGTCCTAAAATTCCAGGATAAGGGGTCTAAATCTTATCCCACAGGCAACAAAAAATCATTAAAGGTTTGTGATTAAGGGATCATCATGGCAAAACCTATGTATAGGTTTTGCCCATTCTCCAATAATGCACTATCCCAATCCAAGATTCCAAGGGATGAAAAGAACATTTACAAAGTCTTCTATACTCTGTCCAGCTGGCTACAGACAATGTTTCAACTAGCCTAGCCTAGAGTATTTATTTCATCATCTAAACATATGCATTTTAGCCACGAGTGGTAAAATGTGGGCTGCATTGCACTGCTCAGTAACATGATCAAAACAATTCTGTATCCATTTACCAGGTGCTCTGAGGTCTAAAACATTTGATCAACCTGTTATTATTATTTAAACTTTAGTTTCCTTTTTTCTCTAATTCTTTTGCCATAATGGTTGATGTATATTTTGGTGATATTCTACTTCTAAAGTCTTTTGACATCTAAAATGCTAATTTATTTTCTCTGAACATTTTTTTTTTCTGTAATACTGCATTCATCCTGATCGGTCTGTTTTTATTCCTGCTACGTTAATTTCTAAGTCTGTGCATAGATAATAATAAGTCTTTAAATGTAGCTCATGTTTTTACCCTATATTATAACATATCATCGTGGTGAAATACAGTCAGTGAAATTGAAGTTCTTTTAAATTTCAATGTTAAGATTTCTTTTTTTGTCAGTTCAAGTCTTTCTGCACTTTTGTTGTATTTGTGCATTCAAGTCAGCACCAGGTTATTTTATCCAGTTAAAAGGTGCATTTTGGCTTCTGCTTAGTTTCTGAACCCTGTTGAATTTAAGCATAAAACAACCCCTATGATTAGTTTTGTTTTTTTTCCTCTATGGAACTCATAGGCCATATATAAATTTGAAGAGGCAAAAATGAGCTTATAGATTTTATTTAAATATTTTTAAAAAATATAAATCAGTGAAAGTAATTTCATTTTTTTCTGTGACCTAAGAGCAGCAATTAATCTAAGAAAATACCTGAATCCCTTTTGTGTTTTGTATTATTATTGAAAATTCCCATAACAAAAAGAGATGCTCCACAAGAGTACATTTTGTCAGGTGATGCTACATCAAAAGTTGTATTTAAAGGGGAGAGGGACAACTTCTGGATCATGGTTCAATCCCTGAATCACATACTCATATTTTTGTCCTTTGTTTTGGAAGATCAACATAATTAGTGGTGATCACTTTGTTATGTGTGCAGGTTAAGGCTGGAAGCACCTGTGTAGTCCTTGACACATGGTATGTCATATGCTGTTAGCCCTGACTTTAATTTTGTCTCCAAAGACATATGGAAACTATGGAACTGTTTCTGAATATACCAAGGAACCCAAAATCAAATTCTCCTCTTTTTTAAAATTGTATTTTTTCATTATAAACTTAGTAATCACCAACATGAATGTTACAATATAGAAAGAACAAAACAGAAAATGATTGTATATAAAACAATGATTTCATGTAAATTTTAAGTGTATATCAAATTTACAATGGTAATAACAAAACTGTACTCTTTATCCTATTCTGAATTTCTACTTGTTTTATCTATGTATTTTCTAATATTTTATTGATATTCTTTAATTTCTTTGTATTACACTTATTTATCACTACCAACTAACCCATTCTATCCCCCAAAACAATCCCTTCTTTATAAAAAAGGCTCAAAATAAGTATCTACTCATCAATAGAATCCTTATACTTAGAATGAACAAGTGGTATTTTGGTGTGATAGTAATCCAGCTGGAAACACCCTTTCCGCATTGCCTATTGTCCCTTGATGTTGTCTGAAATTCTTATCTTTCAGATATAACCCATCTGGATTAAGGCCTAATTTGTTCCAGATTAAAGTGTAAATATTTTTGGAAGGGTGAAAGTTTAGGCCACTATCAGCCATCAATGACTTATATTTATTTAAAGAGCCAATAAGTTAACAAAGTTTGGAGATAATGGGCCATAGGACAGATAAGCTTTGATTGCTAAAAGATACATTAAAAGATTAGAACACATTGGAGGAGGGGGAAAGGGCCTGGGAATGGGAAGACAGAGGTGGACAAAAGAGTAGCAAGAGCACAGAAAATAAAGCAGGAAAGCACCAAAGACAAACCTTGCCTTCTCCAACATTTTACCATAAGGCCACAATAGATAACATTGTAAGAGTTATCCTATAAAGAAAGATTTGACTTCATTCCACCACCAAGCACTTGTTATGAGTCAATCAACTAATTAACTAATCAAGAAGCATTTATTGAGGATTTACTATGTAATAGATATTTTATTAAATGCATTAAATGCTAGAGATACAAAGAGAAAAATTAAATATTCCCTGTCCCCAAGAATCTTATAATCTAGTGGAGGAGACAGCATTAACATATATAAGTATATGCCTAAATATATACAGATGAATAGAGGTAATTTCAGGGAGGAATTCCTTGTCAGCTGAGATCAAAAAAGGGTTCATATACATAATGAGGCATGATTTAAGTACTGAGTAAGAAAATTAGGGATTTCAATAGTCAGAGGTGAGGAGGGCCTCTATTGAAGGCTTTAGAAATAGTCAATACAAAGGCAAAAAGATAAGAAATAGAGTGCCCGGTCTGCAGAAGAGCTGTAGACCACTTGGCTGGCCTTGGAAATCATAAGCCTCCTATGGAAATAGGCTGGATTGAAGAATGCAAGGAGAGCAATAATTTCTATGAGAACTAAAAATGGATAGAGGAGCTGATTAGTGAAAGGATTTAAATGCCAAATGAAATAGTTTATGTTTTATCATAAAGGCAATAGGAAGGAACTGGAGTTTATTAAGTAAATATATCTGGTGGGAAGAGTGTAAAGAGAGACATTTAAAATGATAAGATCTGCATTTTAGGAAATTCATTTTGATTCCTATGTGAAGGAAAGATTGGTTTTGTCTGTTAACATGATTCTAACTCTTTTTATTTTTATTTATCTTGTAAACAGCAAATTTTGTAACAACCAATCATTTTTTAGCGTTAAAATTAAATTTTCTGTGCTTTCTTCTCCTTATTTTATTCATTATTTCTCTAGCCTTTCTTATTATTTTGGACTTTTATTCTTCAATTCATGGCTTTTATACTTACTTATTTCTTTTAGTTTGTGTTCCTCAATGAATGAAACCTTGTAGAGTACTAACATTGAGTTCTCTCTTCTAAAAAGTTTGTTGGTGGGGCAGCTAGGTGGCGCAGTGGATAGAGCACCAGCCCTGGAATCAGGAGTACCTGAGTTCAAATCCGACCTCAGATACTTAAGTGACCCTGGGCAAGTCACTTAACCCCAATTGCCTCACAAAAAAAAAAAAAAAGTTTGCTGGTATTAGTGCCTTGTAGATCTTTCCACATACCCCATTTTTGCTTTGCTTTGCTTTTACTGTTGTGACTTACTCATAGTAATAGCCATTCCTTGAAGTCATAGAGAGGATAGAAGCATCTCCCTATGGCAGACATATTCCTATGGCTCTGGTTGTGCTGTATATTACTACCTTTTACACTCTCTCTTGATCATTTCTCGTATCTGTCTTGAAATTTACTCCATAGGTCCATGCCCTCTCACTTTTCTAACTGTCATTTATTTCCTGGGACTCTGATTTTTCTCTTTCCCTACATCAGATTTTCTGTAACAAAGGAATTGCAGAGGGGAAATTAATGAAGTTAAGTTTAGTTTTTTGGTTTTTTTTTAAATTCACCTACTGTTCGATTCCTGCAGGCCTTGAGCATGTCCCTGAGTTAGTAATTAGCCTTCTTTGCTATTAGTTTATTGGGTTCTTACCTCACTAAGTTAGAAAAAACTTCAAGGTACTAAGTCATTTTGACTATTATAAATACCTACATTAACTACAAGAGGCCAGTGAAAGAAAATGCTATCTGCATCCAGAGAAAGAACTGATAAATAAAACTATATAAAGAATGGTTTTAAACACACACACAACATGCATACACATAAACACATACATGCATGTGCATAAATATTTGTGTATAATGGTAGCCATCTCTAGAGCAGAGGGTGGAGGGGAGACAAGAAAAAAAAGAAGGAAAATAGATTTACATGATAATTTTATTATATGTTTAAAAGGAATATCAAGTAGCAAATAGTAGATTTGTAGTTTCACATGTAGTTATGTTTTTTCTCTCTTCTACTATGTTATGTGAATTCTTGTTTTGTTTTCTTAAGTTTAGAACCAAATAAATTTTAAAAGTTTTCTTATATCTTGTTCAAAATTCCTTTTTTTGGAAAGCTTTCGAAGATTGTGAGAATGAGAGAAAGCATCTACTTGATTATTTGACCAAATGAAGGATGGACTGAGGTGGAAAGAGGCTTGACACTGAACTAGAGTTGTGGCTGTGGGAATGGAGAAAGAAGGACATAGTAAAGAGATGAAATGGAGATATAAACTACTTTTGGCAACTAATTGGATATGTACAGTGAAAAAAAGTGAGGAGGTGGAGATTAGGTTTGCAACCTGGGTGACTGGACAGATGGTGATGTTCCCAACATAAATAAGGCAATTCAGAAAAGACATTTATTAGAGGGTGAAATAGAATGAATTCCGGTTTGGGCATGTTGGGTTTGAGATGTCCATAGGGAATCCAGTTATAAATATTTAATAGGCATATGGTGATAAAGGACTGAAAGTCAGTGACAAGACTAATGCAGTTATCAAAAGAAGGAATACAAATTTCCTTTTTTTTGGGGGGGAGGGGGGTCATGGGGGTTAAGTGACTTGCCCAGGGTCACACAGCTAGTAAGTGTCAAGTGTCTTGATGCCGGATTTGGACTCAGGTCCTCCTGACTCCAGGGCTGGAGCTCTATCCACTGTGCCATCTAGCTGCCCCAGGAATATAAATTTCTAATAAGGAAATGAGCAACTGTTCAGAGAGGCAATTAGAGAAGTTCAACTTTAAGGAACTCTAAAATGCCACTTTCAACCTAGTAGATTGGCATGGGTTATTATAATATTTTATTCTGGGAAATTTGTGGATTGATACAATCTTTTTTTCTTTTGGTAAGGCAAGATGGCTTTTCAAAGAAATATGGCAACAAATATAAAAAGTTGTAGAAAAAAGCAGAATTAGAAAAATAATTTAATAAAAATAAATTATAAAAAGTAAAATCTGGAGAAAAAAACAGAAAAAATTCAGTATCAAATATACTGAAACAGGCTATTTTTTCTTGTTCTCTTTTGTAACCTGTGCCCACACCTTTCCCTGTTATCTTTTTGAATTATTATTTTGTTCTTGACCTAGAGTTATGATGATTCAGAAAGAGAGAGAAGCTGTCATCACATTTTCTAAACTTCCTGCAACACATTAGAAAATTATTACTCTTCTCAACATAACAGACTATTCTATAAGGCATTGTCATATATAGGACACAGCATGTTATAGTGAACAGAGCACTAGACATGAAGTCAAAAAGGCTTGGATTCAACTCAGATATCTACTACATGTTTGATCACAGAAAAGTAACAGGCTTTCTGGTCTCTTTTGCATCTATAAAATTATAAAGTTAGATTCAATGACATCTAATGTACTTTTAAGCTATGATCTATTTTCTTATGACCCTGAACAATTCATCCATGGACAAGTTGCAAAGAGATTCCAGTTCACTTAGAACTTGGACTAGAAGATCTCTAAGGTTCCTTCCAATTTAGAGAATCCATTATTTCATTTTATTTTATTTTTTTTGCTGGGCAATGAGGGTTAAGTGACTTGCCCAAGGTCACACAGCTAGTAAGTGTCAAGTGTCTGAGGCCAGATTTGAACCCAGGTCTTCCTAAATTCAGGGCCAGTGCCACCTAGCTGCCCCAAGGATCCTTTATTTTAAAAGGACCATGTTAGTATTGTCCTACATTAGTTCCAGTCTGCCCTCATTCATCCAATAGCAAACATTAAGAGGGTAGTATGATTGGAACCAAGATAGTAGAGTAGAACCATTCAAGCTGAAATCTTTCAACATTCCCCTCCTAACTTTAAAATAACCATTTAAGCAAATTCTATCACAGCACAGCCAACAACAGGTCAGGGTGAAACATTTTTCCCAGTCCAACTTAGGATGTAGATAGAATAGGTATGTGACTCTGGAGTGAGAGATGGGTAAGATTCTGTGCTGGCATTAAGTAAGAGATCAAGCACTGTTGGAAACACCATTACCCTTTTCTCAAGCCTGGGTAGCAGCTCCAGGAAAGAGAAGAATAAGTGTGGTAACAAGGGAGCAGAAGCCTTGGTTGCAATTCCATGGTTGAGAGATAGCTGGATCCCTAGTTCCAAGTCACAGTTCCGTGGTAGAGAGGAGTCCTAGCATTTGCAATTGCAAGGGAACATGGGCCCTTCCTGGGTAAGTACCAGAGCACACCCCAAGAGAGCAATGATCTAACCCTTCCTTGGATCATACAATCTTGAAATCACCAACAATTTACAGACTTCCATAAGTAGCTGTGAAAACAGCCTGAAGGTCAATGACCCCTACACCTAGTTGATCCAAGATTAACTCTAACATGTATTCAAAGTCAAGAAATAGGCTAGAAAATGATAAAATAACAACAAAAACAAAAAAACTGACTATAAAAAGGCTACTGTGGTAACAGAGAAGCTAAAGATACAAAAAATGCAATGTAGAAAGATCATTATGTGCAGGGGGTATTTAATGTACTGAGCATTTAGGGAACTGTCTCTGCTCTCAAGAATCATTCAATTCAATTCTTTCAATGGTTGTTTGGTTGTTTTCTTTCATTCTTTTTTTTTTTTATTGGCAAGGGGCAATGAGGGTTACGTGACTTGCCTAGGGTCACACAGCTAGTAAGTGTTAAGTGTCTGAGGCTGGATTTGAACTCAGGTCCTCCTGAATCTAGAGCTGGTGCTTTATCCACTGCACCAAATAGCTGCCCCATTTTCCTTCATTCTTGAAGAGGATCAAAATGACATCACTATGTCAGAGTCGAGTTACAGTGTGTCTGACTGTGGCCTATCAGACCAATATGAGCTCAGAATGCTCTACCACAGGTCAGGCATAAATAGTCAATGGGAACATTTGGAGTGGATTCTCTAAATCTGCACATCTTCCATTTCTTTGTTTTGTTTTGTTTTGTTTTTTGGTGAGACAATTGGGTTATGCAACTTGCCCAGGGTCACACATCTAGCAAGTATCAAGAGTCTGAGGCCAGATTTGAACTCAGGTCCTCCTGAATCTAGGGTCAGTGCTCTATCCACTACGCCACCTATCTGCCCACATCTTCCATTTCTTTAAGGTACTTCATTTCTGCTTTGCTCATAGAACACAGTGCCTTCTTTGATGAGAGTACGTCATGCTGGGAGGTCCTATGCCAGCATCTCCCATGTCACACAATAAATTCCAAAGTTCTTCAGAAAGTCCTTGAGAATGTCAAATAACTTCTTTTGACTACCTTGTAAATGGTTTCCTTGTATAAGTTCTCCATAACACAATCTTTTAGGAAACTGTACATTTGGCATTAGAACTACATAGCCAGCCCATCAGAGTTGCACTTTGTACAGTAGAGTTTGAATGCATAGCATTTCAGATTAAGAAAAGATCTCAGTGTCTGGTACCTTATCCTGCCAGGTGATCATCAGCATCTTCCTAAGACAATTAAAATGAAAGCAGTTCAGTTGCCTAGTATGGCACTGGTATACTGTCCAGATTTCAGAGGTATACAACAGCGAGTTCAACCCAATGGTTCTGAAGAATTTCAGTTTGATAGTCAGTCTAATACTTCTCTCCCCCACTTTTCTTGGAGAATTACAAACACAGAGCTAGCTCTGGCAATTTGTACATTAAACTCATTGTCAATGTGTATATCCTTGGAAAGTACGCAACCAAAATAAATGAACTTATCCACAGTATCCAAAACTTCTCCATTTGCTATAACCAGTGGTTCCACATATGGTTGCAATAAGGATCTATTAAATATCTACAATGTTGGCTCTGGAGATGCACAGACACAATTAACAACCCAAGTATTCAAGGGTATATTCTATATTATATTCTATTGATGAAAAGCAACATGAACACAGATAAATTCAAAATATTAAAAGTGCACATAGAGGGCAGCTAGGTGGCACAGTGGATAAAGCACTGGCCCTGGATTCAGGAGGACCAGAGTTCAAATCCAGGCTCAGACACTTGACACTTACTAGCTGTGTGACCCTGGGCAAGTCACTTAACCCCATTACCCCGCAAAAAAAAAAAAGTGCACGTAAAGGGTTTCATATCCTATTGTAAACCTAATTATTCATTTGAAGTTATAATTCATTGTGTCCTTGAAGTGTTTCTAGAGTAAATCTTTTTAATTTATCCCATAGCAACTGTCCAGACATCTTGTTGTCAACCTTTTCTCATACATTTTCCCTTGGCCAGTAAGGCAGGGGGCAAGAAGGTGATATTTTAAGATCTGCTCCTTTAAATAATGTTTATTCAATAAGGCTCACAGAGTTTAAATTCTAAGGAGACCAGAAAAAATATCAGAAACTGATTCTCCCATTCTCTCCCATTTCTCCATTCATTTAATTGCAAAACAAACACATCTCCAGATGTCCAAATCATTTCATGGACACCATTTCCCATGTCAAAGGATGTCTGGTAATTTGTACATCTACAATTGTAGACGAGACAGATGTAGAGTCCAAGAAGCCAGATGTGTCATCTTCAGCACATCTAAATTTTCAGGTATATAGGAATAGAAGCCAACCAACAAGCTGAGTTGAAACTCTGGTCTGGAGTTGAATGTATTCCATTCTCCCAAATGACATTCAGCATTCTGGATCTGGTGTCCTGCCTGACTGAATGGCAAGAATGTTTAAATGGAATGATTTAATGATAGCTATTAGATCTGTCATATTCAAGGAGAATACATCTTTGACTCATTGTCTAGCACATAATCTTAGTCTTTTTCGAAAGGTTTCAAGCCTGGAGCATAGAGATGTCCTTGCTAGTTGTTTTAGACAAAATACAACTTAAACTTCATAGATGCAGCCATTAGTGTACTTCTCCCTGAGAACTAACTTACATTGCTCAAGTCCTCAGCACTTCCCAAGGGATCAGATAAATATTCTGACTCTTATTTCCAGATCCTTAAAATTGTATCCTTGAGCACATCAGAGTAAAGCCAGAGTCAACTCTTTGCTACCCCTCTTGTCTAATCATTCCTCTCCTGAACATTAAAAAATAACAACCAGAGAAATAGGATTACATTGTTAAATTTCCTAAACAGTCCTGTATTTTAAACTAGATGAGCTCAACAAAACCATTTTTACCCAGCAAAGTGAAGCAGGTTAATCAATTATGTAGTAAATTCTGGCAATATAAACAGAATTATCTGTATAAGCCTTAAACCTAATCGACCTTGGGACCTGAACTTTCTAGATTATATGTCTTAATGTCCAAATTAAACAACTAAATTTCTTAACCCCTTATTTCACTTTTGCCAAATAGTCTTGGCCTCAGTAAAAAGTGGGGCTATGGCTTCCTGTCTCTGCTTTAGGGACCTATTCCACCTACCTGGTGGCCATTATCCTCACTCTCATTGAGGCATAAGCTTATACAGACAGTTGGGGCACTCCATGGGGATAGGTTAATTAATTTATTACTTTCTCAGGAGTAAGAAGGCTCTGGTAGTCATCACTGTTGCTTGACAGGTTGCTTCTCACCTCCCCTGAATCTTCAGTGCCTGAGTTTGAAATGCACAACTTGCTAAAACCTGGAATTTTCCTGGCAGGAAGCACATTCCCACATGTTAAATACTTGGGGAATGTGTGGTGGAGATAGCTGGGGGAGGGAAACTAAATTGGAAAAACATCATTTTTAAAAATCTGACTTTCAGTTATTGAGGAGAAGTTGTGCCAAATGCTAGAGTAGCTAAAAATGTTCTCAAACACACTGCTCTTGCAGAATGCCTTCAGAGACTCCTGAATTATCCCTTCTTTTATGCTTCATTGCAGGTCCCAAACAGAATTCCACATCTCATATTTAGTTCATAGCAGGATGTCCTTCAGATTGTTCCTGAACTATAAGATACTTGTCAGTCATGTGGTCTTTGAGGCAAATGTTTCATATGATAGAATTACCTTGGTCAAACAATGACCCTATCAGGAAACATGTGGAGGATGAATTATTTAGTTCATCCTTTGGTTAACTCCAATTCAGACAATTTCTTAGGATCATAGAGTTAGAGATCAAGTCTAGAAGGTACCTCAGAGGCCATCTAGTCCAGCCCCCTCATTTTACAAGTGAAACAACAAGAGAGACACAGAGACAGACACAGAGACAGAGACACAGAGACAGAGAGATAGAGGCAGAGACAGAGAGAGATAGTGATAGAAAGAGACAGAAAGAGATAGAAAGACAGAGAAGAAGAATTTATATAGGTCCTACTATGTGAAAGGCTCTGTGTTAAGTGGTTTGTTTTTTTGTTTTTGTTTTTGTTTTTTGCTTGTTTGTTTGTTTTTTTACAAATATCCTTGCAGAGGATGTGGAAAAATTGGGACACTAATTCAGTATTGGTGGGACTATAAACTGATCCAACCATAGTGGAGAACAATAGGGAATTACATCCAGAGTCATTAAACTGCCTATACCCTTTGATCTATTAATACTACTACTAGACATGATTCCAAAGATGATTAGGGACAAAGGAAAAGAACCTATATATTCAAAAATGTTTATAGCAGCTCTCTTTGTGGTGCTAAAGAAGGGGAAATTGTGAGGATGCCTGTCAATTTGGGAATGGCTGAATAAATTGTAGTAAATTATCATGATGAAATACTACTACACTATATGAAATAATGAGCTCAATAATATTTGCAAAGCATGGACATACTTTCACAAAATAATGAAGAGTGAAATGAGCAGAACCAACAGAACATTGTATAAAGTAGCAGTAATGATTTAAGAACAACTTTGAGCCTCTAATTACTTTGACGTATAAACACCCAAATTGACTACAAAGGACATATGAAAGAAAACACCACATATCTATCTTGGATTATTCCACTGTAGATCAAAAAAGAATGGGGGAGGGGGCAGCTAGATGTGGCGCAATGGATTAAGCACCAGACCTGGATTCAGGAAGACCTGAGTTCAATTCCAGCTTCAGACACTTGACATTTCCTACCTGTGTGACCCTGGGCAAGTCACAAGCCTCATTGCCCTGCAAAAAAAAAAAAAAAAAAAAAAAAAAAAAAAAAAAAAAAAAAAGAACATAAATGAAACAGGTCCCATATAATTATAGTGGCAGAGTGGGAAGATTCAGTCAGCTGCCCAAAGAAGCATTCCTTATTTGGATGCCATTAAAGAAAGAGATGGGTAGGTCACACCTTTTCTATACACATGCAGCCAATTAAACATTTTCTGTCATCACATGGTACCAAGTCTACCAAATTTTCTCATTGTAGGATTGGAAGTGGCAGAGTATCCAAATGTGTTCATTTACGTATTCAGAGACTGGGTGGGTCCTCATTTAACACCTCTTTCCTCATCTGCTTAACAACACTTCCAATGTTTGAATGCTATTCAGTCTCTCTTAAACCTTCTCTTCTTCAAGCTAAATTTCCAAGTTCCTTTCATCATCTTTGCGCAGCATGGTGCTGAGGCCCCATACTAGCCTGGTTATGGACACTTATAAGTGGTGTGATCCTGAACAAATCATTTCAGCCTTCCAGGCCCCAGCTTCTTCATCTGTGAAATAAGGATTGAGAACTTGATGACCTCTAAGGTCCCTTTTAGGTCTAAATATATGATCCTATTATCTATCTTCAAAATACTCTCCAGTTTGCATGTGATCTAGCCAGGGCCATGCAAACAAGGACATTACCTCCTGTGTTCTGTATAGTGTCTCAGTGTGCCCAAAGATGGTGTCAGTTCTTTTGGGTAATGTGCCCACTCTTGACTCATAGGGAATATGCAGCCCACTGAAAGCACAGTTCATTCCAGATGCATTCTGGGTGTCTCCCCCCATCTTGTACTTGCTAAGGTGCTTTCCAAAACCTTATACTCCAGCTTACTTTAATTTCTTCTTACTGGATTGGGCCCAGCATTCTAGGTGGCTAAGTACTTTTGGAGCCTGACCCTGTCCTTCACAGATAGTCACACCTTCCATGTACCACTGACGATTTAAATAAGCATTCCCTCCATGCTTTCATCCAATTCCTTTCTGAAAAGGTTCAACCCCAGGGGCAAGAACAGATCCCCAGGATCTACCACTAGAAACCATTCAAGTTGACACTAACCCATTATTTCTTTGGGTCTGTCTCATTCAAGCAGTTTTAAATTACCTACCTATATTATGTGGCAGCTAGGTGGTGTCATAGTGCACAGAATGCCAGATCTGGAGTCAAGATGACTCATGTTCCTGAGTCCAAATCTGGCCTCAGACACTTACTAGCTGTGTGACCCCGTGCAAGTCACTTAACCCTCATTGTCCTGCCAGAAGAAGAAGAAGAAGAAGAAGAAGAAGAAGAAGAAGAAGAAGAAGAAGAAGAAGAAGAAGAAGAAGAAGAAGAAAAGAGAATGTAAGCTCTTTTGAGAGCAAGTACTAGAGCAACAAAGAAAGGTAAAAACAGTGTCTCTGCCCCCAAGGAGATTGATTGCATTCTAATGGAGAAGACAACACGCAAATGACAACATATTTATAAAATACACAAACTGGAAATAACACTGTCAGAAATGGAAATAAAGTTAGTCCAGCATGAAAAAAAAACCATCTTCATTCAGAGAAATAATTGATAAATGGAAATATGTTTAATATGTTTTGACTTATGTGTTTGTGTGTGTGTGTGTGTGTGTGTGTGTGTTTGTGTCCAACAGTAACCATCTCTATGGACAGGGGTGAGGACAAGGGAAGAAAAAAAGGGGGAGGGAGAGGAAAGTTTCATGATAACTTTATTATATGTTTAAAAGGAATAGCAAGCTGTACATAATATATTTGAATTTTCATGTGCAATCATCCTTTTTTCTATTCTATGCTATGGAAATGTTTGGGTTTTTTTTCTTAAGTTCAGAACAAAATAAAGAAGCAAGTCAAAAATAAATTCTCACAACAATCTTTTGAGGTAGTTGTTGTTATTATCTGTAGTCTCCTTCTAAGAGTTGAAGATATTGAGGCAAACAGAAGTTCAGTGTTTCCCAGGGTAACATAGCTAGTTTGTTCCTTAGTCTGAATTTGAACTCAAGTCTTCCCGCCTTCAGGTTTAACACTCTAACCAGTTTATCTATCCTAAGGAAAATAAACTCTAATCTATAAATTTTAATTGGCTTCACTATGTACCTTGCACTTTCAGGTACCTAGTTAATAATGTTAAACTTCTTTTTCCTTAATACTTTTCCTAAAGTCACAGTTTCATGAGAAAGACTATGCATGCTCTTTTAGTTTGAGTCAAAGGGTATGTCTATTGAGCATATTCAAAATTCTTCATCAAAAGCTCTTCCTTTTTGTGATCAAAATCATTAATATTACTAAATGGATATGGTTGCATTTTTATTACATTTTATACTATGTTTTGGGGGGTGAGGATGGGGGAAGGAACACCCCAAATTTCTGAAAACAGAAGAAGCTTGCCTTCTGACATACAGAACAAATCACATTGCTCAGATACCACTTTGTCCTGAAACCTTTTATACTGACATGGATAGGCTTCCAACAACCTTCTGATGCCTCTTTCCCTCTCTAAATAAATCAGGCATTAAGCCTTATCAGTCACTTGCACCTCAGTGCAAAATGATGTTAATGGATTATTTCCTGAAGTCAGTTTTAGATGTAGAGAGGGAAGGGAGAGTATGAATACTTCTACCATCAGCTTACAAAGCTACAATACAAAGTACCTGCAAACCAGGTAGATATGTGGCAATATTAATTTCAAAATACCAAGATCCTAAAATTCTCTTTAGAATTCCGGAAATAATTTAATCTGCAATTTTTGACTCTATAGACTTAGTTCTCCTACAGGACTGTGATTGAGCAACCTGTTTTCCCAGCTCTTCAATCCCACTCACTGAAGTTGACTGTCTTAAGTGCTTTACTCCTACACTCCAACCTGGTTTATCCATAGCCTAGCCAATCCCACTTAGCCTTTTGGAAGTCCTACTCTACTGTGCACAAAAACTCTCACATTCTCTTTTTTTTTTTCAGTCAAGGCTTCTCTTACTATCTCATTTTAAAGAAGATTAGCACTATTTTAAGAATACTACATTATTTTTGTTCCTCTGTACTGGAGATTTCTCTTCCTGTTTCTGCTTCTTCAACTCACTGGGACAGTTGGAAAAGTAAATATAGTCTGGGGCAGCTAGGTGGCACAGTGGATAAAGCACTGGCCCTGGATTCAGGAGTACCTGAGTTCAAATCCGGCCTCAGACACTTGACACTTACTATCTGTGTGACACTGGGCAAGTCATTAACTCCAATAGTCCCGCAAAAAAAAAAAAAAAAGTAAATATAGTCTTTTTCCCACTGCTTTTCACATTAATCTAACAGGATTTTTTTCTCCTCCAAGTTTCATTCAATCCAATTATATTGGCCTCCACCACTCTCCCCATCAATTTTTGAAACTTTTTGAGTTAGTTTAATATGTGGCTAATAGCTTCCCTCTCCACAAATACCATTCTATCCTTCCTTCAGGACTTCAATACTCCTATTTTTTGGTAAAATAAAAAGAGATTTATTAGGAGAGAGGGATATATGGCCAGGGTACAGATCACCATTTTGACTGTCCCACTGGAGTAAGAGAAGACATGGCCTTTTGTATCTTTACAAAACAAAGGGAGGGAAGAGAATTACAAAGAACTAGAAGGGAGATGCAATAACAGAGGGGATTATGGAATAATGGGGCATCAGTAAGACATGCAGCACCCAACTTTATCTTGCATATAATCTTACAGACCTTGGTATTACTTATCGGTGTACCAGGGTCATGGCAACACCCATTTCTGAGGTGGGAGACACCCTTGGGAAAGTTTCAAGGATTCCTTGGGGATTGGGATGTTTAGACTTCTTAGACTGCATTCCCATATAATTCCCCCCTATCCTTATTTCTGGGGAGAAAGGGGTAAAGATCCATCATCTTTAGCCTTTTCAAGGCTGAAAAATGGGGTTTAGAGATGTCCCTGTCAAATAATGAGAGAGACAGGGAAAGGTCTTATGGGCACAGTCCAAGGGTCATAGGAGCCTCACTGTGGCTTCAGTGAAAGCTTTAATCCTAAAAGCAATTAAAGAAGAGACAGTATTACAAATACAAGGTTCACACAGTAAGATGCTTGCAATGATCAAAATTAGAGGTCCTATTGTCCATTACTGCATTGGCCAAAGAATCTAGGGATTCTTAGAAGTCCTTAAGGCCTAAAGCAGTTTCATTAGAAATCTTTTCAATTGCTAAGGTTAGATTAGTCAGTACTGCCTCATGTTCTAGGTATCTCACCAAAGTAATGGCAAACACTACAGTATTATGGATCCACCATAGGAAATTTTCCTAAGACCCCTTTTTTACCCTATGCCTTTCCTCAAAAGGAAGAAATCTCAAAGGGTTTTTATATAGTGAAACTCAGGGATCTAGAAAACCCAAGGTCAAATAACCATAATTGATGTAGGGACTGAGGCAAGAAGTGGTTAGGACCAGGAACATAAAAGCTTCCTCAGGAGACCATCCTGGCACAAAGATTGGTGTCTTTGCCTGAGATTCGAGGGGTGTTGTATAATGATCACAAATAAACTTACATCCTCTAGGCTTTTTCCCAAATGCCTTCACATGTAGCAGTACATTCCCTCTCAGTAACTTGGGGCTTTCTCTCCAGTGGTGGATTATCATCAGAAAACTATACCTGAATTCAAAACTCAAAACACTATTAGTTACAGTCCCAAAATAATTTATCTTAAATAGTAAATTTCTACTTTCATGGAGTTGTAATAAGCTAAAAGGATTTACCAGGAGACACACACACATGTAAGAGATTTCACATAACATGTTTCACTTGTTTTTTCTTTTCCTTCTCAAATTTAAACGTATTCTGGTGTAAAGATCAATCATTAGAAGTTACTTCTATATAATAAGCAACCTTATAAATTCTCAGTAAGACAATTCCTTGTCTAGGAATTTCATAACCCATAACAAGATCTTTTCTGGCAAATTTACAAATTAAGGGGAGTCTAGAAGGCCTTTTCTTTCTCTGTCTTTTCCCATATAATAATTTAGCAACTTTCCCCTTAGCTCCAAAATTCTTCCAGTGCTTTCCATTTTGTTGCTAAAATTGACCAGTACTTTAGTTTGCATGACTAAATACCAAATTAGATGTTCCAGTCAAACTCAATTACTTTTTGGTTTTTCCTGGATTCACAGACCTTTAGGCAAATATTTAAAGTGACAGCACACTCTTTTTTTTTTTCCTCAAAAGTTTGTTTCTCCTGTCAGCACAAACCAGGGTACAGTTTTCTTTCTATTGCTATTACCAATCATATAAAATTATCTGTCCATATTCTCTCCCTCACCCATCCCCTTGATACCACTGCAGTTAGAATCAGGGAGGGAAAGAGGGACAGAATGAGAGAAAAAGACTCTGTTTCCCTTTTTTAAAATATCTATGTAACTCCAAACAGCTTAGTTAACAGGATATGTTCTTGACCATAGTACTTCAGAACACATGATCAGCAGACCAACAGCTTCCTAACCTACCCAACTCCTTTTTAACAGCAAACAAATTATATACTATAAGAAACCTCAGAAACACAATACCTTAAAATAGCATTAGGAATTTTTAAAACTTAAAACAAGGGGGCAGCTAGGTGGCGCAGTGGATAAAGCACCGGCCCTGAATTCAGGAGTACTTGAGTTCAAATCCGGCCTCAGATACTTTACACTTACTAGCTGTGTGACCCTGGGCAAGTCACTTAACCCCCATTGCCCTGCAAAACAAAACAAAAAAAACACCTTAAAACAAAACCAATTAATTACCAATTAGGTGTTTTTTAGTTTAGTTGTATATACTTTATACTTTACACAGAAAATCTATCATTATGCCTTATAAGACAGTAAATGGTACATTTCAACTTTCTAAGGCCTAATACTTTTTAGAACTTTAAAAGAAAAAGATATTATCCATAAATTCAAATAGTACATCTGATAATATGGTGAGTTTCCCAGCTCTGTTTAAAATTTCTTTATTCTGGGGCAGCTAGGTGGTGCAGTGGATAGAGCACCAGCCCTGGATTCAGGAGGACCTGAGTTCAAATTTGATCTTAGACACTTGACATTTACTAGCTGTGTGACCCTGGGCAAGTCACTTAACCCTTATTGCCCTGGAGAAAAAAAAAATCTTTATTCTTTTTCTCTAAAGAGCTGAGACATCAGCCCATACCTTAGAAACTTATCAGATAATAAGTTAGCTGCTTTCCCCCCACCCCCCACCCCCCATGGCTTTTGTGGCCCGCAGATCTTTAGCAAAGCTGACAGGGTTTGGCCTGTTTACCAGAGTTAAATGAAAGCTCTTTTAGAACAGTATGATTTAAAGGTTAGTTTACAAAATTTAAGAGACCCTTTGCCAATATTACTTAAAAACAACAACAACAACAACAACAACAAAAACCAGCTTTTACAATGTTCATCTAAGGCTATGAATGCCTAGCAGAGAATTTATATTCCAATGCCAAATTCAAACTCTGAGTAGTTCACAATATAAAGATATCTGCTCTTTACCCACCTTCAGAGACTGGCCACAGCTCAGGAAGGCAATGGGGTTTAGAATTAGATTTTTATGAAATACAACCAAAAATTTCACATAGATTGTACACAGAATTATAACATTTGACAAACACATAAATGCACATAAGACACACATAAACAAGCAAATGAACTGTGAGATGTTACTTCTTCCTATCTAACCCACTCTGGGGTGTGATAGGGGCTAATCAGGAGGCCTATTTACCTTAATTCTCCTCTCTCCTACACGTAACAGCCATTCAGCGTTACAACAGAAAACCATTCATTTCTTTTCACTGAAGTCTAATTTTTTCCCAATTCTTTTAAAGGATACACCTGAGGGGTGGGGGTCACATGGAATGCTCTCTCCTTGTCTCTTCATGGTGGACTGGGCTAGACTGCACCAAGAAAAATGAATGCACTTGTGTCAAAGTGGTTACTGACAAAAACCCAAGGATAGTTTCTCTAAGTCAAGATGTCTTCCAATTGTAGAGAAGTGAGAATCTAGAAGTAGACTGGCTATTCCAAGCTCAGACCTTGGTGACCCACCCAACTTGAATGGGGCTACTGACAGAGGAGAGAAACACAATTAAATACCCAACTTGAGGAATCCAAGTGCCAAATGAGCAGCACCCTTTTTGCCTGTCTGATGATTTCTCCTGGGTTTTCACACCAGAAATGTCTGGGGGGGGGGGACTTGCAACCTGGTTCAGGGGTCTAGCTCACCCCAAGGAGGCTTATCATGAATCTTATAAAATCAAAAGAGGTTCATTAGGTGAAAGGGATATATGGCCAGGGTACTGATCACCACAGTGACTGTCCCTTCAATACTCATTATAACACCTTTAGCAAATTGATCTTCCAAACCTTCAAATTCTTTTCATTTTTTTTCTAATCTTTCAAAATAATATTCATAAACTTTCATTTATACCTCACTTCAGCCCCACACTCACAGAACCATACCTTTGCTCTCACCACCTCTTAAAACTGCACAACCTATAAAATTAGAATTACAAAATTTCACTCTTCAACAACAACCTTATATCCTTAAATTATCTTAAATTGTACAGCTCTGTTACAATCTTAGCTGCAGTATATCAATTCTTTTCTGATTACAAATTTCTTTTCTTCTCAGTCTATCTCCTACATTTTGGTTCCAGACATGGAATTATGATTTATTATTTTAATGCTTCTATAGCTACTACCCTTTGAGGAAATGGGATATTGTTCTCCTCTCAATCTGGACTTCTTTGAGGAAAAAGGTCTCTTTCTCCCTGCCGCCCCACCCCCCCAAACAAAATCAGGCATCAGGATTACAATTAGTGGTTCTCCTGAACTGTGTCCACATAAGGGAGGAATTGAAGAATTATCCCTGTATCACTTCCCCCATTGGCTAAGAAATATTGTGTTATGATTAACTAGTTTTTGTATGTAGATTGTAAACCTTGAGTAATTGGACCAATGATGAAAAAGGGGAGGGTCCATTCATGTAAGGGATAAAAAGGCCCGCCAGCCTCCATTTTATTTTTGGTTTTGTTTTCACTCCATGAGGATGACAATAAATGAGCCTTTGACACATCACCAAAGCTGAGTTCCAGAAGTTATTGGAGTGATATTTCTCATGTACCCCCAAGTCCCTTACACTTAACAGTGTACTGAGAGTCCTAGACTTTGAATTCCCTCTCCTGTGCAACCATTACCAGGCAGTTTTTCGAGTTCTTTTTCAAGAATGCTGAACTTCACAAGAGAAAAACATGAAATTGAGTTTATTTTAACCATTACTGATTCACATCACATAGGCTGCGCTGGAGCTTTGATAGTGCTTTAAAATCTTTCCATTTTATCCTGATTGGATGCTTATCTCATTCTCTAGAACCCTTTATTCTTCACCTAATCTATGCCTACTTACTGTACTTACAACAGATGGTTTACCCTCCCACTTCTCTAGGAAGATTAAGGTCATCTGATAAGAAATTCTTCAGCTTCCTTCCTCAAAATGTCTTAGTATCATCAGTCTCTCCTCCTTATCTCCAGTTATAGAACAGATTTTTCAACTGCTCACAAAATTTATTTTGGATATCTTTTCCTGCCTCCTTCTCTAGGGATATGTGGCTTCAGTCAACTTCTTCTCCTGCATCTTCATTCTGTCTCTCCCATTTGTCTAACAACATACTCAGCTTTCCCTAGTACTAATAAACCCTTCTCTTAACTCTTGTAGTCCATGCAGCTATTTCAACACCTTTCTCCTCTCTTTCATGGATAACCATAGGAAAAAAATTAATAAATTCAGTAAATCCAAATCCTCACTTCTCTCTCTCCACCCTCTTTCCAGTCCTTTGAAATTCAGCTTATCATGGAACTTTTTTTTTTCTAAAGTCATTAATGATCTACTTAGTGATTCATTGGCTTTCCTTTTTTTAGACTTCTTCTTAATATCTCTGAAAATTTTGACATATTAACCTATCCCTTCTTACTGGATAATATCTCTTCCCTCAACTCCAGATACATCAAACTTTTAATTTTCTTATTATTTTTTATTGCTCAGTATTATGACAAGATTTTGGGTTTTCTTGACAAAAATAACAGAGTAGTTTGCCATTTTCTTGTGTGATACCAGATCAGGGAGAGAGGTCTTTTGAGTTCAAATTATTATCTTCCCATGTAGGAATGTAAACAGTTTAATCTTTTAATATCCCTCATGAATTCTTTTTCCTGTTTACCTTTTTATGCTTCTCTAGGGTCTTGTATTTTAAAGTCAAATTTTCTATTCAGTTCAGGTCTTTTCATCACAAATGCATTAAAGTCCTCTTTTTCTTTGAAGTCCCCCTTTTTCCTCTGAAAAATTATAATCAGTTTTGCTGGGCATGTTATTCTTGGCTTTAGTCCCAGTTCCTTTGCCCTCTGGAATATCACATTCCATACCTCTGGTCTTTTAATGTCAATTCTGCTAGATCTGGTTTTATCCTCCACAGCATTTTAATTGTTTTTTTTCTAGCTACTTGCAATATTTTGTCCTTGACTTAAGTATTAGGGTAGCTGAAAGGAATACACTTAGACAGAGGATATAGGTAACAAATGAATATGAAGGTATGATATCTGTAAAGGATTTATATTTTGTTTATCCTTGTTCTTGGTGAGACAAGAAGGGTGGGGTGTCTTCTGTCTGGGGCCAGATTTGGGTTCAGACCCTTCTGGGTCCAGGGCTGTTGCTTTGTCCACTGTGCCACCTAGCTAACCCATGGTGACATCTTTAAAATAGGGTTGAGGGGTAGGAGGAATACACTGATGGAGCAGGAAGGGGAGAGGTAGCTCACATGAAAGAAACAAGAAAAAATCTTATGAAGGGGAGGGGAAGAAAGGGAAGGTGTGGGAGAGTGAGTGAACCTTAATATCATCATAATTGGCTGAAAGAGGGAATAACATACATACTCAAGTGAGTATAGTAATATATTTTTGCATGAGAAAAAGTGTGAAGCAAAGGAGATGGGTGGATAAGGGGAAGGAGGGAAGGGCAGATTGGGGGAGGAAGCAGTAAAAGGCAAAACTCTTTTGAGGAAGGTGAAAATGTTCTGCATAACTACACATGTATGATATATTTATTTCCTTGATTTCATAGAGAGTTGAGGAGGAAGGGAGGAAGAAAAATTTAGAACACAGAATTAGCTCAAAGACCTTAACCTCATCAGAGTGGGCTCAAGGATGGAATAACATACACACCCAATAGGGAGGAGGAATCTATTTAACCGTATAGGAAAGTGGGAGTGGAAGAGAATAAAGAGAGAAGGAAGAAAGAAGGGAGGGCAGAGGAAGAGGGAACAGTCAGAAGTAAAACACTTTTGAGGAGGAATAGGGTAGAAGAAGATAGAAAATAGAGTAAATATCATGGGAAGGGAATAGGATTTCTTGTTTGGAAATAAATTGTTTTCCTCTCCATAGATCTGAGAGGTAAACTATTCCTTCCTTTCCTAATTTCTCTATGGTGTCACCCTTTATGTTTACATCTATTACCCATTTTGACCTTATTTTGGTATAAAGTGTAAGATGTTGGTCTATGCCTAATTTCCCAGTTTTCCCAGCAGTTTTTGTTAAAGACCGAGCTCCTATCCAGAAGCTGGAATCTTTGGGTTTATCAAACAGTAGATTACTTTAGTCATTTACTACTCTGTCTCCTGTGCTTAATCTATTCTACTGATCCACCAATCTGTTACTTAGACAGTACCAAATAGTTTTGATGACTGCTACTTTATATTATTACTTCAGATTTGGTACAGCTAGCCCACCTTCCTGTGCATTTTTTTCCATTAGTTCTCTTGATATTCTTGACTTTTTGTTCTTCCAGATGAATTTTGTTATTATTTTTTATAACTCTATAAAATAAATTTTAGGTAGTCTGACTGGTATGGCACTGAATAGGCTAGGTAGAATTGTCATTTTTATTATATTAGCTCAGCCTATCCATGAGAATTGATATTTTTTCGAATTATTGGAATTTATTTTTGTGGAGTGTTTTGTAATTTTGTTCATAGAGTTCCTGGGATTATCTTGGCAGGTAGACCCCCAAGTATTTTATATTATCTACTGTTACTTTAAATGGAATTTCTCTTTCTCTCTCTTGCTGAGGGACTTTGTTGGTCATGTATAGAAATGCTGATGATTTATGAGGATTTATTTTATATTCTGCTACTTGGCTAAAGTTATTTTCAAGTATTATTTTCAAGTATTTTTTCAGTTGATTCTCTAGGATTCTCTAAGTATACTATCATATCATCCGCAAAAAGTGATAGTTTTGTTCCTACTACATTTGTAGTGCAATATTAAATAATAGAGGTGATAATGCACATCCCTGTTTCACTCCCTGATCTTATTGGGAATTCCTCTAACTTATAGCCATTACATATAATGTTTGCTGATGGTTTTAGGTGGATACTGCTTATTATTTAAAGGAAAGCTCCACCTATTCTGATGCTCTCTAGTGTTTTTAAATGGAATGAGTGTTGTATTTTGTCAAAACTTTCTCTGTATCTATTGAGATAATCCTATGATTTTTGTTAGTTTTGTTATTGAAATGGCCTTTTTTGAGCTCTTCAAAGATGGATTTTTGGTCTTGAGACAAGATTATCTTCCCACTTGCGTCTTGACTTGTAGGTATTTTGACAAATTCATCTGAGTTTGAATTTTGGTCTTCCCTTTCACCATAGAAGTTGTCAGTAGTAAGGGTCTTTTTTTGTTTTTTAATCATATTGTAGCCTATTTTAAACTTATAAAGATGAAGTCTGCTCCTGGGGCACAAGGGTGACTATTTTAAGCTTTTTACCTCTCTTAGCTACCCCACTATCAGCTGTGTTGAGCTGCCTGCTGTATGGAGTTGTGCTGAGCCACTCTCCCCTTTCTCCTAGGTGAGACGGACCTTTCCTGAAGTCTTCTAAATTATTTCAAGTAGGAGGATTGTGTCCCTCTGTCTTTTTGTAGGTTCTGTAGTTCCAGAATCTTTTTTAGAGGCTTGATTTAATGTTGTTTTTGAGGGAGACACAGGAAAGCTCAGGCCACTTCCTGGCTTCTCTCTACCACCCTGGCTCCACCCCTGGAATTCCCCACCTTTCCCTTTTTTAGCTTAAGAGCATCTACCCATTATTTAAAAACAAATTCAAATTCCACTGTTCCATAGAGCCCTTCCTGATGATTCCAGATTGTTAATGACCTGATACCTCAGCCCTCATGTGGTTCTTTGTTTTGTAGTACTTTAACATGCTGCTCTTGGGTATTATAGGTAGTATCTTCTTGTGTTATCATAGACCATGATTTACTTGAGGAAAGGAACTATGTTTCATTTTAATTTTATATTGGCCTTTTGGCTAACATAGTGCTTAAATATAGTAGGTGTCTCATCTAAAATTATTTCTGCCCCAAGCTTAAAGGAAACTTAGCTGGGGTTCCTAATATAGTGCTACTTATAAATTAAAGGCTTTAGCACCAGTTTTGGGACATTACACATTTATTAAAGTATATTAAATATTAGTAAAGAGAGAGATTACATGGCTCAGAAAGTTCAGAAGCCCTAAGTACCTAGGATAGAAGAGTAAGAGAGAGCAAGGCCCCACCAGCTCCTCATCATCTCAGGACAAGAGAAAGTCTCTGTTCCTGTGTGAGTGGAAGCTTCCTGTGTGTCTGGAGGAGAGGCAGCCCTTACACACTGCTTTCTGCTTCAAGCTAGTTGGCTAGCATCATTCAGGAACCTGCTCCAGTCTAAGACATGTTTTTCTTGAGTTGGTTCCAAAGATAAACCTAAGGAAAGTTGCATTCCTCTAAATAGCTACAGCTCAAAAGCCACTATCTCTATAATAAGATTCCCCTTGTTACACTTGTCCTTAGAAGGCAGAACAAAAACCAATTGCTGGAAATTCTATCAAAGCTCTTGAGAAAGATAGTTTGTTCCCTATTACTGGAGGCCTTCAAAAAAAGTGCCTGAACACATTACTTTCTTTTTTGTTTTGTTTTGTGGGGCAATGGGGGTTAAGTGACTTGCCCAGGGTCACACAGCTAGTAAGTGTCAAGTGTCTGAGGCCAGATTTGAACTCAGGTACTTCTGAATCCAGGGCCGGTGCTTTATCCACTGCGCCACCTAGCCGCCCTGAACACATTACTTTCTGTTGCTCTTGTAGAAGGAATTTATGTTTCAGGTCTTAGTTTGAATAGATAACCTCGAATGATTTTTTCCATCTTTAAGGCTTAAGCACTTATTAAATCTATCTCTCTTGCAAAATGTTTACAGTATCTGCCATCAATTCCAGCCTTTTCATCCCAGTCATCAGCTATACTCCCTACTATTTTCCAGGTCACTCGATTAAGAGACAAAGGGGTAGGGGACATGTAGCAGCTACCAGTGAACTCAGCATCAGACAGTTCACAGATATCTATGAAAATCATGAAATATGGAAGTCAGTAGAGGACAGAGCATATGAAATTTTTTCAAAATCATTTATCTCATTCTACTTTGTCTAATTTATTTTTATCTCCTCAGCAAATAAGTCGCTACTTTTCAGCTTAGTTTACCTCATGCTCTTGTGACTTTCTTTGAGGAATTTTGTTGATCCTGGGGTAGAGCTAGTTCGGATTTTATGAGGGAAATATTATTTTGCTATTTCCCACAATTTTGTTTTAATGACATTCTACAATTGGATATCCTTCAAGGCTAAGAAATTTTCCAAAAAAAAAAAAAGAAAAAATATCCACAATAATCTCTACATTTAAACTCCAGAAGAGCAGAGGAAGAATGTTTCAGCAAGAAGACCTTTTTCATAAAAAGTTCTCCTCTCCCAGCAGAACTTCAGTCTATCAACCTTCATGGTATTCAATGAAGTCCCACCATTGGCCAGTTAGTTGGTCTCATCTGGCCAAGGTTTCCTCCTCTAAAAATTAATTTGTGGAAATTGCCTGTAAATTTGTCCAGGGAACAATTTTGATTAAATTCAAATAAATGATAAATAACAAGCTTAAGTCCATTTATATTTATTTTTCCTTTGTTAGCAGTGTTGGCAATACCTCAAAATTCAGTGTCCTCTGCAAATTTCATTAGCAGGCTATTTATTCCCCCCTGGAGATGATTAATAAAGATGGAGAATAAAACCTGACCTTACATCAACCCTCCTGTGGCACCCCACCAGCCACTTCCTCACAGCCAGACCCCTTTCCATCTATCACTACCTTCCCTTAGAATTGTTCAGCCAGTTTGCCAAATGACGTGACAATGTTCAGAACTGAGCCAATTTGAAACAATTCAGAAAGCAAATTTTCTCTGAAACATTCTTCTACATGCTTTACCTATTCCTCAAGAAAAATAATTATTGTATTACATCAATCCATTCACATTGTCTTCTAGCCAGAAAAAAAAAAAAAAACATGTACTTGGCATTATTTATTCATTCTAAACACACATTGGCATGTTATTAAGTCTAGTGTTCTCTAGGTGTTTATAGATTCCTTTTCTATACACATACATATCAGCTTCTAAATTTTTTTTAATACCATCACACATACTGCATAGTGGTTTCCAGCCTCTTAATTTAGAAGTTGTGCTCCCATTCTGCTTTTCTTCAATTGTCTGGCATTTTTCCAACTCTTAATGATATTTCAAATATTCTTTTAAGTAGTTTAACAAATGTGTTGGCCAATTCTCTCCTGCCCCCTAATGCTTGTAATCTGGGCTATTGTGATATTAATGTTCTCCTGAATGGCTGAAATTGTATTTATATATTGCCACTATATTGACTAGATTTGGATGACATTGTTTTACTCAGAGGTCCGATTTCCATAGAGTTTATTATATCAGTACTCTATTCTATTTGATTTGGTTATAGAGACAACATTCTAGTATACATTCCCTTTCTCCCAATACATATTTCTCAGGACTAGACATAAACTGTATTCTCAAAAGCAAAGGCAAAAAAGAGCCCTGAAACAGTATCCAAGCTATTTGATTAATTTTGACACTAGGGTTAAGAAATAAAGTGTTTTTTATTCAATGACCAGAAATTTTTGCCTAAATGTGTCTGCAGTAAACCTCAGTAATTCAGATTAATTTAATCAAATAGTAAACCTTTCCAAATTGTGAAAAAATATGAATTACAGAATAGATGAAGAAAACAGTATATTTTTAAAGGTAACATAGGAACCTGAATTAGAGTATAAAATAGATGCCTAATTAGAAATTCCTAGTGGATCTGATTTAATCAATAGGTAAGTATATTTATGAGTAGAAAATAAATTATTTTCATATAAATGTTTTTCCATCATGTTTCAAAGATGCTTTCTTAAGCAATTTAAGCAGTACCCCTCCTTAATAATGCCTACATTTGGGGCAGCTAGGTGGCCCAGTGATAGAGCACCGGCCCTGGAGTCAGGAGGACCTGAGTTCAAATCCAACCTCAGACACTTGACACTTACTAGCTGTGTGACCTTGGGGAAGTCACTTCACCCCAATTGCCTCACCAAAAAAAAATAATGCCTACATTGTTAATTTTCTTAATAAATCATTTTTTAATAGATAGCACAAAAATAAAGTTCAACTCAGGACCTGTAAGTTTAGTAAGTCCTGAATAATGAAGATGTACTAAATAACCATCTAAAATCTTCACTCATAGGATAATAAAATCTGTATATATCATCTATTTTTAAAATTGCTATAGAACTTTAGAAAGTTCTGGAATGATCTGCCAATCCTCTAAAAGTACTAGTTTCTATTATTTGAATTGTTCTTTGCCACACTTACTAGTGACACTCATGAGGAGCTGACTGTATGTGACTAATACCTGTGAAATATCAGTACTATGACACAAAACAAGCTAATAAACATATGAGAAGTGTTTCTGATGTTTTAATTTTTCTCAAATGTCATACTTGTTTATATAGAGGAACAACCCATTTTCAACTATAGTCCTTATTCATTGCTTTATTCAACAAGCATTATTAATACTCTACCAAGTACACAATGCTAAGCACAAAGATACGAATTAAAATAACCTGCCCCCAATAAGCTGATATTCTAATGGAAGGAAACATATATGAGGCAATGAGAGTCAAAACTAACATGGTGGCTGCAAATCTATCCAGGAAGATACATTGGTAGACATTATGGAGAGAAAATCTTTAGGACTTTTGAATGTTAATGTCATTAAAGTTCTTGGCACTATCAAATGGTTTAAAGTAGATAGATAGATAGATAGATAGATAGATAGATAGATAGATAGATAGATAGATAGATAGATAGATAGATGGATAGATAGATGATTGATACAGATATAGATATATACATATATATTGGCATCACTATTATTGGTGGAAATTATACTAAAGAAAATGCCTTACTGCTATAACCTAGAGACCATCAAAGATGATCCCTCTTTTATGTGGTTTCTCCCCTTATTATAGTGTAAAAAGAGGAACAGCCTCAGTATTTCCTTTTTGTATCCTCAGCAGTTAGCATGGTGCATGCTGTTTTATTCATCCATTTATTCATTCTTGAGAAAAATTGTAAAGGAAGAAGAGAAGAGTAATGATTATAAAGCCTATTTAGAGGTTATTGCCTCTGTGTCAGTAAAGAAGGCTTGTATGAGGATAGTGATTACTTCTTGAAATTGTTATCTTACTTTCTTCTGATGTCTCATCAGGGCATAAAGGTGATCCTGGTTATTCATAGATTGTTCCAGTGAATTATAACCCTTTCCCCCAGGTGTTGCCATGCCAGAAAGACATCAAGTATGTCTCTATGATGGAGTTTATTGTATACAAGCACTAGCCAAGCTTTATTCAGATAGGTTCACCACCATGTTGGCTACTGGGTAATGCATTATTTTCATGACAGGTATTACATCCTTTCTTTCAAAGGAGGATATGGAGGGTCAAAGGGTGATTTGTCCAAGATCAGGCAACAAGTTTAGTGCCACAACTGGGAATGGAACCTAGGCCTTCTGAATGTAGGCAGAGTGGTTTGGGGGTTTTGTTGGTTGTTTTTTCCCCTGAAATGGGGTCTATAAATCAAACATTTTTTTTATGACAGTTATGATGTTTTCATAGTCAACCTTGGCTTTTTGCCCAGGTTGCTGATTTACCTGGCATTTTGGTATCTCCTGGACTACTGTCAAAAAGTCATCAGTCTTTCTCTGATATACATTTGCATGGTGGCTTGGAGTTATTTTTTGCATTTGAAAAAGTAACTTAATATCATATTTTTTCTGAATTCTGAGTAATTAATGAACTGTGCAGGAACTAACAGCTGGAGGCAGTACACCAAGATTTCTCCTCTATCACTGTCTGAAAAAAAGTGCTTTAAATAAGCAAAAGACATTCATTATTTTCTCTGCTTTAGAACTCTAACTTTACCAAGGTGAGAAAATAGGAAAATAAGGTAACATGACTATAAACCTTTTAAATTCTGTCTTTGATGAGGATTAAGATTGTGTGCCACCATTTTCAGTGGGTAAGAAGGTAAAGGATTATCATAAGAATGATCTAAAGTGAATATCCTTTTTACTGAGGTTTTATAGTCATAGGTTTTAAGTTGGAAGGGCCTTCACAGGTCACCTAGCACAACCTTGTCAAAAAAGGCCTCTCTCTTGAGTAAGTCATTTCTCTAAACCTCAGTTGCCTCATCTATAAAATGAGATTAAACTGACCTCTAAGGTACCTTATAGTAGTAGTACTTTCTGCATCTATGCTATATTTCTGATTCTAATTCTGATTCTGATTTTGCTATTTTCTTTGAGTATGTTAATGCTATATATGAATTTGTAATCTTTTGTTATCCAAGGTAAATATGCTACTATCCAAAACACAAAATGGTACAAAATGTTTCAAATACCTCCACTTTCTCATCTCCCACTTTTTGGTCCCTTGCAATGTGATTTCCATTGCCAATACCTGGCTGAAAATCCTCACTCCAAGGTCACTGATATTATCTAAATTGCTAAAAAAGGAGAAAAGAGATGGATCAGAATGGTAAATGCTGAGATGGGAGAGATGGAGGTGTTAAATAATTTCCCATAATCACTCAGTGAAAAAATACCAGAGGCAAGATTTGTTCTCATGTCTCCTTTCCTGACTTCAAATCCAGTAGTATGCGCCTAATTTTTGTAGTAATTAGCACCATATAAGTAGGTATCAATTACATAGTATACCCTAAAATTTGTGAATGTTGAGAGAAAGAGGTATTATAAAAAATACTGGAGTGGTTAATAAAGACTTCAGAAATGTTGAACGCGGACAGAACATTGAAGGATGTAGCATATCCAGACAGTTATCAAGCATCAGCTCATTCATTCCTAACCATCTTTCTTTGCAATGTGAATATAGTTCTAAATTCCACACTGCTTTCCATACCAACCCCCATTCTATTTTTAAATTCATTAAAGCCTGGGACATATTAGTCCTTAGTAGCAGCCCTTTGAGAACACACATGTTTTCTCCATTCTCCAAATCTTAAAGTCCTTGGGTTACAAGGGAGCAGCAGGAACAACAATCATTAGCATAGCTACTTCAGCTAACCAGGGTGAGCCCAGCCTGTTGACTGGCCTAAATGATTTCTGCCAGAGTTTGAGTTTCATTTATAGTTTTTATTCCCTCTAATATGCTTGAAGCCCATTAGAATTGATATTGGGTGCCCAAGATCTAGTTCTCAACAAACTTCAGTTGTGAAGTCTAGCTAATTAGAAGCTTTGGGGCTTTGGGAGGTAGCCTAGAGAAATGTGAATTAGCTATAGAAGATCTAGTTTCATTTAAGTCCTGGTTTTGATATTCATGAACTCTGTTACTCAGCAGTCTTTGTGACAATTCTGAGCTTCGGTCTCCTCCTATGTAAAATGGGTATAATTATTCTTGTACTGACATCAAGACCAGGTTCTAGGATCCTGACACCATTTTCTTATAGCTCCCACACTATGGAATATATGAAATGAGCTAAGAATAATATATTCATTAATAAAGAACATAGGATTGATTTCTGGACCTCAGGAGGAAATGATGCTGGGAAACTGAAAACTTTTCACCTGCATTGATTAAATATTAAGCAAATACACCAAAAAGAAGTAACCATTGCTCCAAAATGGTAGAAGAATTATGTAATAGTGGATCAAGTATTGTATTTGAGTTAAAGAAGACATGTCTATAAATCATGTCTTAGCAAAAATCTCATTATCCATGACAGAGGGGAAAAAACAACCAAAAAGCTCTTCCTTCTCTCTGTTAGCAAGACAAGCTCCCAACCCACTCTTTTATCATCTTTTTAAATATAGATTTCTGTAGATTTTTAGAGATTTTTATAGAGATTTTTTATAGAGATTTAAAAAAATCTTATACTACTTACATTGTTGAATTGTTCAGGGAAGCATTTCATAAACTATAAATTATTATAGAAATGGGAATTATGATGATTCTTGTCTACTACAGATTTGGGGTGTAATTTAGAGTAATAAGAAACACCTTACAACCATGGCCTTCACAAATGATGATTCTGCTAACAATGCAAGAAATACAGAATCTGAGATTTGGAAAGGTCTTCCTTAGTTATCTAGTCCAAATCATACCCAACAGGACTCTCCACAATCACATGACTGACAAGGAGGGAATAAGTATTATATAATGAAATTCCAAATTTGCAGTACAGAAAATAAGAACTATGGAAACTAAGAAAGAAAGAAAATCATTGGACTAGAAGAGTTGAAGAGACTTGATGGAGGAGGTGAAATTTAGACTTAGCCTTGAAGGATAACAGAATTTAGATGGGAATAGAAGATGGAGAATATTAGATGAGTCAGAAGTATTTGGTTTGCAAATATTCTAGATCACCATCCCCATTCAGATGTTGTGTGTTATCTCTCAGGTCCATCATTTCTAAAGCACATTTGTTAAATAAATGATATAATTGTAATGCCTAGTAAGGAAAGAACCATCTTCCCCCTTCCCCCACCTCCAACCTGTAAGGTCATTGAAATACTTGGCTATAATAATGGAGGAAAAAAATAGATGAGAAAGATTATGGTTGATCAACTGTGATAACTGAAAAATGGTGTCTCCTATCTCTTGTGATATCCAAGAGAGGACTCATAGTGATTTCTAGTTCAGGAAGAGGCAGGGATTATCATAATAAGGAGGGGGAGGAAACCATATGCCTGATGAGTAAAGGAAAATGCAGTTTAATAAAGTACAGGGAAAATGATTTGCCAATTACATATTTTCAATGTGTTAGCAAAAGTTTTAATATTTGTTTAAATGTTTTGAATTATTAACAGAAATTTTAGGAGTCTTCTGGCATATTTGTATCATAAAGTCAGTCAGTCAATAAACACTTATTATTTACCTGCTATGTACTGCACACTGTGTTAAGCACGGGGAATACAAAAAGTGACAAAAGATATTTCCTGTCCTCAAGGAACTCACAGTCTAAAGGAGGAGATAACAAGTAAACAAATATGAACATAAGACATGAAAAAAAAATCTGTAATTCCTACCCAAAGGCTTTTGATTACCATAGGCATGTTGCAGCAGCATGGAATAAAAGAAAGGACACTGACTATGGAATCAAGGGGCCAGGCTTCAAATTTTACCTCTTATAATTATTAGTTGTGTTACCCTGGGAAAGTTGTGTTGGGTTTTTGTTTGTTTGCTTTTTTGTTTTTTGGGGTTTTTTTGTGCAGGGCAATGAGGGTTAAGTGACTTGCCCAAGGTCACACAGCTAGTAAGTGTCAAGTGTCTAAGGCTGGATTTGAACTCAGATCCTCCTGAATCCAGGGCTGGTGCTTTTATCCACTGTGTCACCTAGCTGCCCCTACCCTGGGAAAGTTAAACTTCCTGGGCCTCAGTTTCCTCACCTATAAAATGAAGGGTTTGACTACATGGCCTTCGAAGTCTTTTTATCTCTAGATCTGTCATGTTGTGACTTGTACTTTGTTGGGCCTGGAGTTAGATTCCAGTCTCTTTATAACTTATTCTTCAATAATTTCCTGAGCATCAAAAATTTGAATCACAAAACAAATACATGTCAGAGGCATGATTTAAATCCAGTCTTCCTGACTGAAGATTCAACACTATGTCCACTAAAGCAAGTTGTTTCTACATCTTGTAGCAAAGCTCCGCCATGAGGAAAAAGCATCTGAGGGCAAGACATGTGGCTCTTTGGCATCAGGAAGTGACGTTTGCTTGTGGGAGGAAGAGGCGGCGAGGCTTGTGCTCTCACTGTCTATCACAAGGACTGTCCTGGAGAGCGGAGCAGAACTGTAGCTTTCTGAGATAGCTAGATCAATCTAGGCCTTTCTCTCTCTCTTCACCAAATTCTTATTCTCCTTAATAAATGCTTAAAAGTCTAACTCTTACTAAAGCTTATAATTTATTGGTGACCATTCATTAGATATTTTAGACAGTATAGCTAGAATTTTAGCCCCTTTACAATCTGAAGGTGTTATAATAGTAACATAGAAAAATTTCACAATAAATTAATTAGTAGAACCTTCCTGAGAGGCAGAAAAGACTATTGAGGGAATTTTGAGTCTCCATGACTAGAGTATTAAAGAAATACAACATTCCCTCCAGCTCTACTTCCAATGGAGGGTCTATCCAATTTGTTTTCTCATGGTTGAAAAGTGTGTACATTGAGATGGCAGCCTCATGTGGTAAAATTAATTCTAGGCTTAGTGTCAGGAGAAATATTCCCATAACAAATCTTGTTTGACCATAGGCAAGTCAGTAAATTTCTCTAAGATGTTCAGTTGAATTATACAAGCATTCATTAAGTGCCTACTAAGTCCAAGACATTGTGCTAGGTTCTGAGAATATACCAACACTAAACGAAACATGTTGATGTTCTCTATGTCCTCATTTCTAACAAAGTTTTTTGTTTGTTTGTTTGTTTGTTTGTTTTGTTTTTTTGCAGGCAATGGGGGTTAAGTGACTTGCCCAAGGTAACACAGCTAGTAAGTGTCTGAGGCCAGATTTGAACTCAGGTACTCCTGAATCCAAGGCCAGTGCTTTATCCACTGCGCCACCTAGCCGCCCCTCTAACAAAGTTTTAATAGCACTTTTATTATATAATTCTCAGGATTATTTTAAGGAAAGAACTTTGTAAACTTTACAGAACTACAGAAATGTTGTCATCTAGTATCACTACTTATATTTTAAATTACTGGCCTATTTTATTGTTGTAATATGCTTCTAGTGTTTCCTCTTCTAAGGCTTCCTTCCATTTACTCTGCACTTAACTTGTATATACTGATTTATGTATATATTTTTCCCCAATTAGAATTTAAGTAGAAAGTATTTATTTTCTTTGTATTCCTAGTGTTCAGCACAGTGCCTGGAACACAGGAAGAGTTTAATAGATGCTTGTTGATTGATTGGTTGTATTTAAAATACTGCTAATCATCTGTGTAGCTGAATTCCTCTTTGTTATCTTAAGAGTCATAATCCCTTTGTACAAATGTAGCATCCCTGGCTATAAACTTTTAAACAGATGTCCTTGTTTGTTTGCAGCCTTCTTGAGTTAGTAAGTGGGAGAAGGGATAGTTGGGCTGAAAAGCTCTTGCCTATTCTCTTCTTCAGACTGGACAGGAAATCCCCAATGAAATTTGTAGTATGATGTAATTATGTGCTTTTGGGAAGCACTGTCTCTAATGTCAACCATATATAGGGTCATTTCAATTCCAGATATACCTCAAATGCTAGTGGCTTCATTTGCTTTGGTAACTATTTCCTCTTAGTCCTTCTTCAACACTGTCATTACTAATGTTTACCACGAAATTTCACTAAAGGAACCTCACTTGTCCAAAGGTCACTTATCTAACAATCTTTCTGGAACACAGCCCAGAATCTGGAAACAAGATGGGAAATGCCCTCTAAACTGTCAAAATAGATGCAAAATTCACGTGTTAAAAATGCTACAATTTACTCTTAGGAGTGCCCCTCATGTCCTTACTCAGAACCTATTTACTCTTAGCATTCTCTCATTCAGAGAGGCAGAACAACTGAGCTGTGGGGACAGGAATACAGCAGCTATTGCCAATAACCCTATTTTGGGCATCAGTCTCTCTCCCACTCTGAGATTGACTTTCGGTAACACATAAAAGCAAAAAGAACCATAACTTCTGCTCTGGTCAGTGTTACCCTAACACTTTCTATCACTATTGAATATTTATGTCTTAGAAAAGGAGTGATCAAGCAAAGTTTCCTGATATTGAAGCAATGTAATTTGGGTTATCAGTTATTCCTCAATCAATTTCCTTGTATATCTCTGAGATTCTCCTGCACTATTTGCCCCCTGGAAAATTAACAAAGGTTGCAAGATGCTATAAAGTGCCTGTACCTACTGTGAGAAACACTGCAATGCAAAAGAGAGCCAAAGGGAAGGAAGACAATAATTTATTTTGCTATATAAGAGATTTCTTTGTTCTTGGCTATGCGTTATTTAAACATTTTGTCACTTCCCACCACTTAGAACAAAGCTCTGCACACTGTAGGTGCTTAATAGATGTTTATTGAATGAATAATATGATTTTCTCTGACTTTCCCTATTCTCACAACTGTGCCTTTGTCTAATGGTGGAGCAGGCATTGTATTTGGAGACTTATATTTAACTAATTAATTAATTAATTCAGCTCTTTACTAATTTTTGTTATTGGTATAATTTTTAAACTTCTCTTAGGCTTAGTTACCTTGTCTGCAAAATGAAAGTGCTGGATTAAGTAAACTCTAGAGTTTATCATAGACCTAATTTCTATGAACCTGTTACTTGACTTGCAAATCCAGCACCTAGATTTCCCTGTGTCATATGTGGGGGCCCTAAAATAGCTATCCCAGGTTTAAAGTACTTTTTTGTGACCACATCCATACAAAATGATAATCCACAAACCCTCACTCATATGTTTCATGCCTAGTACTGTGTTAAATTCTGTGAGGAATGAAGAAATATTCCCCCACCCCGTCTTACTCACAGTCACACACACATAGACACATACACACATATTTCTATAAAGTCAAGAGGAAGTATTGTCTCATATCTCTTCTTCCAGCCTAACTGTGGTCTTTATAATTAAATAACATCAATTTTCTCTTTTCTTTCTGTATTGGTATTCTTTCCATTTAAATTATTGCAGTAATCATGAATACTATTTTCCTTGCTCTACTTACTTCATTTTCCATGTCAATGTAAGTATTTTTGTTCTCTATATTCATCATGATTGTAGAGTGATATAAGATACCCTTATTTGCCATAACATGGAAAATTTAAAATAAAATGTCTTTGTAATGCCCAAATGTCAAAAAATGGAAAAAAATATTAGGTTAAAACATCTCAGTTACTCATTTATCCAAAATCATCAGAAAATGAGGTCATAGATTTAAGTAAAAATTTAATATAATGAAAATTAATATGTTAGGAAACAAGGTAAAATTAAATATTTACATTGTCTATAAAAATATTTCTGAAATGTGTTAGATATCTCCACAGAACATAGTATAGTAGGATTGTAAACATTGTTTTAACTTTTAATCATTCAGGGTCATGATAACAATTAATTGTCGGGGGTGGCTAGATAGCACAGTGGATAAAGCACCAGCCCTGGATTCAGAAGTACTTGAATTCAAATCTGGCCTCAGACACTTGATATTTACTAGCTGTGTGACACTGGACAAGTCACTTAACCCCCATTGCCCCGCCAAAAAAAAAAAAAAAAAAGAACTTATTAAGGGGCAGCTAGGTGGCACAGTGAATAGAGCACCGGCCCTGGAGTCAGGAGGACCTGAGTTCAAATCCGGCCTCAGACACTTAACACTTACTAGCTGTGTGACCCTGGGCAAGTCACTTAACCCCAATTGCCTCACTAAAAAAAAAAAATTAATTGTAACACTCTCTTCATATATAATAACATAATAGGGATAAATAAGATATATAGACAGAGTTATGTTTGAGCCAGCTCACATTTTGAAAACAGACCTAAAATAGATTAATTTTAAAAGAAATAACATTTTACTAAAATGTAAAATAAGCAATAAACTAATTTTTAAACTTAACCTATATGCACTAAATAGCATAGCATCTAAACACTTAAATATCTAAATGAGTTAAAGGGAGAAATGGATATTAAAATTCTAATAGACATTAAATATATAGTGGGCAACCTCAATATATTTTTCTCAGAGCTAAACAAAGCCAACAAAGAAGAAGTTAAGAACATGAGAGAATTTCAGAACAAAAGATAAGATAAATTTATATATTTTTTTAAAAATTGGAATACAAAAGATTAAATCTAGTTCTAAGTTGCATGTGGAACCTTTACAAAAATTAACCATGTGTTGAGTATATAAATCCTTACAAACAAATGCAGAAAATGAAAAATATTGAGCACAGTGTTTATTAGCCACATGATTATAAAATTATATTCAATAAAGGAAAAGATTAAAATTAATTGGAGATTAACTACATCTAATGAATGTGAGGGGTCAAGAAATAAATGATATATAGAAATTAAAATAATTAAAATAAAGATAATGACAAAAAAATAGAAAATGTGCCAAAAGTTCAGCATGCAGCCAAGAGTCTTTTGTGGTAAAAATTATTTGTGGTAAAGATTAATATAGGAAGTTTGAGCTGAATCATTTGAGAGATTGAGCATGCTACTGAAGCAGCTTTTGTAGGAACTCCCCTTTTGGGGAGGAACTTCCAGGACACCAACTTAAAAGTGAGGGCAGGAAAAGAAGTTTACACTATCTGACTGTTAAATTTAGATTGTAACAATTGGAATGATGCCACCTTCTGGAGACTTACTGTAGGAAAGCTCCACCATGAGGAGAAGTCCTCTGAGGGCAAGGCCATGCAGCTTTTCTTTGACATCAGGAAGTGAAGTCGGCTTGTGGGAGGAAGAGGGGGTGAGGCTGGCTCTCTCACTCTCTTTCCTTAGGACTTGGGTGGAGAAGGGAGCTAGAAATGTGCTCTCCTTTTAATAGATAGATGAATCTAGGCCTTTTTCTTTTCACCAAATTCTTATTCTCCTTAATAAATGCCTAAAAGTCTATACTCTTGCTAAAGCTTATAATTTATTGACAATCATTCATTAGATATTTTAAACAGATAGCTAGAATTTTAGACTCTTACAGATGGCTGACCATGAATAGAAAAGCAGAATCTCTGTCTTTTGATCTTCTGGTTGGGTAAGAAATTTCCCCTACCCTGACCCCTTAAATTGGAAAGTACTGCTGAGTATAGGCTGTTTTCACTTTAAATTTTCAAATGGGTTTTTTTCAACTCCCTAACTACCCTGTTCCTGGTTTTAGTCTGTTTAACCAGACAAATGGAGGATACAATCCTGTTAATGCATTGTTTTTGTGGATTTTCTATTTTCATTATATTTTTGTTAGAAGAGCCAGCAAGGTGCTCACACAAAGGAATACAAATATCCCCACCTTTCACAACCATGCCTTTTCAGAGATACCTCTGACTCCTGCAGCTTTTCCAAATTCTAACACTAATTGTTGCTCTAATTTTGCAAGCCTGGAGGCAATGACCCAGCCTCTAGAAGCAGGGGAAGGGGAAATCAGGCCTAGTACAAGTCCCTGGCTGTGCACCACGTGGGAGAGGTGGTCTCCTCCCTTCCTCTCTGGACCAAACCTCTTCCCCCTCCTCTGTCATCACCTCCTACTACTCCATTGGCCAAACCCCTTAATCCTCCTGCCAGGGAAGTCCAAAGATCTAAGCATATGCAGCTTTCTCTACCTGCATTTGCACTTTCTACTCAGTTATTGGAGCAGTCAGGCTCAGCCCTTCCCCAGCCTAGCTGTGATTCTGATTTGACCTGCTGTGGTTTTCCAAAACCAACCTTGGAAAACCCTTTAAATCCCAGATATGCTCATTTTGTTCATAATTTTGTTAAGCTGCTTTTGTCTTTAATTAGTAAGCTTATAAAGCTTTTCTATTATGAAAGGACTGACAGATAATATAGAGGGGTTAAGGAAGTCAAACTTAAGCTGAATAAAAATAACAATCATCATCATATTTCAAGAAGACATATTTTACAGAAATGAAGAAGTAAACAGCAAGGTATTAATACACATATTTAGGATTTTAGATATCAGAATCAAAAGTGTTCTAAATTCACTCAGAGAAATAATGTCAGTTCAGAGGTTACATAGGATTTCTATACTATTACATCTACATTTTGAAATTAATGGTATGGGTTTATTTTCATAGATATTTTCATGCTTTTGAGATTGTGTTTTATACTTAGCTTTTAAAAAAGAGGATATTTGTAAAAGCTTTTTATACTCATATGATCAAGTTTATATTTTGTAATACTCTTATTAATATGAAGTTCATATTCATTTAGATTTCCCTAGTTTGAATTTCATTGTCCTTAACTTTTATTAAAATATGTTCCAATTTTTTATAAAAGTAATTGTATACTTAGTAAAAAAAAGGTATTATTTGAAATTGTTGCATAATTGTACATTGTATACTAAGTCAAGGTACATTCACATTTTTTGCGATCATTTAATATCCTCAATTTTTAAATCCATATGAAATTTGGATTATGGGAATTTATCATTTAAGACATTAATTGCCTTCATTCTTAGTTATCAGATGCCAGTTGGCCAAGATGCCATCCAATTGAAAGAGGAATGCAAGCAAAAGCAGACATTGAACATGAGGGGAGATATGCATGAAGTCAAAGTACAGCCGAGGGAATGGCTTTTGACAAATGTTGAGGTTGGTTTCTCTTGGTTTAATTTTTTTCCCACAATATTGTACAGATGTCTGGAAGTTTTCATCCCACCCATCTCATTCTACACCTGGCTTCTATGCCCCCTCCTATATGCCTGATACCATGGATATCTTAATCCCATGCAATCCTCCAATATGCTCGGTGGCATGGATGTATATTCCATCCACATATTTTAAGCCTGGCATACTGCATGAGCAGTATATATTGCTCAAGTGGGGGAATGCTCATATCCCATCATTCCTCTGTTCTTTTATGGTAACCCCCATAATTATCTCACGTTTCATGATAAATACAGTGTTGAATTTGGCCTTGACAGCTGTTACCAATTAAATTACATTTTTTAAATTTCTCACAATGGCATGAGGATAATTAGGCAGATGATCCAAAAAGTGATGAAACAAAGGTAAAAATTATTTTTTAAAATTAATATCACAGCAATTGTCTTCTCAATTTACACTCCACAAAGGGGAGACTATAGTAATATTAAGTTTTAGAGAATATTTTAATTTTTGTTTTATTATGTGTTTCATGTATAACAACTAAGATTCTGAATTCCCTTAGACATGTTTTTGAGAACTCTCATTGTTTGATTTGATTATAGACAAAGCTATTTTAAAGTTATGTTAAGCTCAATTTTATAGGAAATTTTCCTGTCTGATTCCTAGCATCCACACATCAACCCCTGAAAAGACTTCCATTCCACAACTACACCCAGAGGACATCCCGAGAACTGTCTGAGAAAAGACTTTCAAAGACTTTAAATGAACAGTTTCGTTTTGTTGATTTTTATTCCTTTCTGTTGTCATGTATACGATTTGCAACATATATCTTCTACAGAGGCCCTCTCTCGCAGGCTAGTGTCAAAGCGTCGGTTCATGAAGGACTGCCTGTCTGGAAAAATCTTTTCTCTCTCCCTTTTTGATATTGTTATTAACACATTATTTGCTAGCATCGGGTATTATATATTCTGTTATATTTGACTATTTCATCAAGGAACCAGCCTGTTTTTCTTGAAGAAACAAAGGGCTAACTGTAACAATTGGAATGATGCCACCTGCTGGAGAGTTACCATAGGAAAGCTCCACCATGAGGAGAAGGCCTCTGAGGGCAAGGTCATGCAGCTTTTCTTTGGTGTCAGGAAGTGACGTTTGCTTGTGGGAGGAAGAGGGGGCGAGGCTGGCTCTCTCACTCTCTTTCCTCAGGACTTGAGGAGAGAAAGAGGCTAGAAATGCACTCTCCCTTTAATAGATAGATGAATCTAGGCCTTTCTCTTTCTTTTCACCAAATTCTTAATCTCCTTAATAAATGCTTAAAAGTCTAAACTCTTGCTAAAGCTTATAATTTATTGATGACCACTCATTAGATATTTTAGACAGACTAGCTAGAATTTAAACCCTTACAAGTATGAATGAAAAGTTGTCTCAACTATAAACAATTGACAATTTTAGTAACAATAAAAATCATGATTATAATAATAGTTGCAGAAAACCTTTTTCTATAATAGAATACACATTTTTGTTTGTTTTATTTATTTAGAATTTTCCCTGACCTTACATGTAAAAACAAGCATGTAACATCAAGTTGTAAAACTTCGTGTTCCAAATTCTTATCCTTGTTCCCTATTTCCCCATTAAGAACTCAAGTAATTCAATCCAAGTTTCACGTGTGCAGTCATACAAAATATAACAGACAAAAATCTTTAGAAAAAAGGAACTAATAACAACAACAAAATATACTTCCATCTGTTTTCAAGTATCATCAGTTCTTTCTCTATACATGGATTGCATTTTTCATAAGTCCTTCAGAGTTGTCTTAGATCACTGCATTGCTGAAAATAACAAAGTCATTTACAGCATATCATTTTACATTTCACTTTGTATCAGCTCATGTAAGTTTTTGAATTGTTTCTTTCTGGCTGCTTGCAATATTTTCTCCTTAACCTGTTGGCTCTGGAAATTGGCTATAATAATTCTGGGAGTTTTCCTTTTAGGATCTCTTTCAGGAGGTAATTGGTGGATTCTTTCAATTTCCATTTTACCTTCTGCTTCTATAATATCAGGGCAATTTTTCCCTGACAATCTCTTGGGAGATGATTTCTAAGCTTTTTATGATCATGGTTTTCAGTCCAGTAATTTTCAAGTTATCTTTCATGAATCTATTTTCCAGGTCAGCTGTTTTTGCAGGGAGATATTTCACATTGCCCTATATTTTTTTCATTCATTGGGATTTGCCTTATTGGGTCTGGATTTCTCATTAAGTCATTCACTTACATTTGTTAAATCCTAATTTTTAAGCAATTATTTTCTTTTTAAAAAAACTATCTATGTCAGGGGGGCAGCTAGATGGCACAGTGGATAAAGCACTGGCCCTGAATTCAGGAGGACCTGAGTTCAAATCTGGCCTCAGACACTTGATACTTACTAGCTCTGTGACTGTGGACAAGTCACTTAATCCTCATTGCCCTACCAAAACAAAACAACAAAAACAGAAAAAAAAATTATAAAAAAATTATCTATCTCTTGTTAAGGAATTATTTTCTTCAGAGAGATTTTCCATTTGGTTTTTCAAGCTGTTGACTTTTTTCATGACTTTCCTGCATCACTCTCATATCCCTTTCCATTTTTATCTCTACCTCTCTTACTTTATTGTCAAAGTCCTTTTTGAGTACTTCCATGGCCTGAGACCAATTCATATCTTTCTTGGAAGCTTTGGATGTAGGAGCTTTGACTTTGTTATCTTCTTGTGAGTGTGTATTTTTATCTTCCTTGTCACCAAAGAAACTTTCTATGGTCTCCATCTTTTTCTGTTTGATCATTTTCTAGTCTATATCTTTCCTTTTAACTCCTTCTTAAAGTGGGAGCCAGCCTCCAGGATGCACTGTCCCAAGCTTCTGGGCATCCCAGATGGATCTATTGGAGGAGAGGAAGGTTCTTCACTCACCTGGCCTTTGCTCTGGTCTGTAAAATAGCTCCAGTATTGCTTACTCTTTAATCTAGAAAAATAATTGTCTCACTATAAATGCTAGCTTTGGGTGTGCCTGCAACCCTCCCCAACCTGGGCCTACCACTCAAGACTTCTTCCTGGTTCCCAGCTTGGCCATAATCTCCCCGGGCCAGCCACTCCACCCTCACCAGACCATGAGCTGAGTTTCAGAAGTATGCATAGACACAGTCTATTAGAAAGCTCTGGAGGTCTCTTTTTCTGGTGCTGCCTACTAAGGATTGGATTTGTGTTGCTGTGGCCCAAGTCTGGGCTCTACTTCCACCCTGATACAGCAGAGCTTCCCTGCTGACATTCTAAGCCATCCTTTGCTGGAAAATGAACTCACTCCATCCTTTTGTTGGTTCTGCTGCTTCAAGAATTGTCTCATGGCATTATTAGGAGGTTTTTTGCATAATTGTGTGGGTAGCTCTGAGTTGTTACTGCCTTTCCTCCACCATTCTCAATACCTATTTAAAAAAACAAAAACAAAAACAAAACCCTAGAAAACAAAAATTTGTGGGCATTTGTTTAATATTTTAAATTGTATGTATATATTATTATTATACATAATTATGCATATATATAGTAAATATATATATATGTGTGTGTATCTGTATATATGTGTATATATGTGTGTGTGTATATATATATATATGTATATATATATATATATATATATATATATATATATATATATATCTCAAAAAGCAAGCCAATAGTCTATGTAATGAGGATAAAAACTAGAGTCTTTTTCCAATAAAATAAGGGAAAAGCAAGCATGTCTGTTGTCATCATTACTATTTTATGTAGTACAGTATTATACATTATAATTATTAACAATAATATTGTATTACAATAATTAGAAAAATAATTTTGTATATGATACAAGAGAAACAAATTTCAAGAATTAGCATAGGAAAAGGAGAAACAGTATTATGACTTTTTGCAGATAATATGGTACTTTGCTTAGAGAACCCTAGAAAGCTAAAAATTTAAATAGAAATTTAAATTTCAACAAAATTATAGGATAGAAAAAATTCAAATAAATCATTAACATTACTTCATATTACTAAACAGGAAGAGACAAAAAGAGAGAGAATCCACTTAAAAAATACAAAAAGTAAAAAATACTTAGGAGTCTGAATAGCTGGCTAAACCACAGGTTGTATAAAAATGCAACATTCTTTATAGTAATAAAGAGTGGCCTAAATAATTAGAAAAAATACATTTTAAATTGGGAAGGAATAGGGTCTAATAATACCAAATTACAAACTATACTACAATTTGGTTACTGAGTTTAAAATTCACTATAGAACAAAACATTTCTAGTAAAACTGGAAAGCAGTCAGATAGAAATTAGGTTTGTACTAATGTTTCATATTACATACAAAAACAAATTTCAAATGGATATATTATTTAGATATAAAATGTCACAATAAAAACAAGAGTAAGAAATAAATTACCTTTTGTGATCTATCAATAGGAGAAAAGTTTCTGAACAGAGGAAAGAGAAGATCTTATAGGATGAAATGGACATTTTTCATTTCATGAAATTAAAAAGGGTTTTGTATAAATAAGCCAATTCAATTAAGGATACATAATCTTAGCAAAAATATTTTAGTATGAAAAAACTTTGCAGCAATTTTTTCTGTTTTTTTTTTTATTTTTTGCTTTTTTTCTGTTTAGTATTTGATTATCCAAATTACATGTCAAAACATTTTGACATCAATTTTTTTTCAGTGCAACAAACACATATTTTATTTTTTCCAGTTACATGTAAGGGTAGTTTTCAGCATTTCTTTTCTTTTTTTTATATATTTAAAAAATTTTATTAGAAAAGTAAAAAGAACATTTAATAAGTCAATTCAAATGCCTCCCATGTCAAAGTAATAAAACCCCTACAACATGTACCACCCACCCCTTTCCCCAAACTTACATAAAAGGCAGAAGTTCTAAGCAACTTCCTAAGTACTGTAAGGATTTAAGCCTTACACCATCAATTCTAGCTTTCTTAAGGATTATAATGGTCCTATGTCAGTTTACTCACAAACTGCATCTCTCCTCTTCAAACTGTTAAACTGCTCTCACTAAGGAATGAAATCTGAAGTCTCTACAATCTTTGAAGATCTTCATTATGATGCTGCAGTCTTGTCAAGTTGGATAAGCTTATTCACTCTCAATTACTTGGAATTTTTAGCAGCTGTCATCAAAGGCATAAGAAAAAAGGCTTAAGAGGAATCCTGAGAAGGAGCAGGTGGATCCTGATTTCCAGGTCCTGGAACGGTAGCTGGTATAGTGTCTTCTTTCTTCTGTGCAGCCAGGAACTCATGAATTGCTCACTCTATCTGTGGCCTGAAGATGTGGTTTAGTTTTGGATCCACTACCCGTGAAAGAATTCTGTCCACTCCAGCTTCCAGCACTTCTGACTGAAACATACTCTGTCTCAGACTATTTCTCAACTGGGTTTTGTTCATTGCTGGGTTCCACTCCTGCTTGTCCAGATGAGTTGACACAAAGTTGTCTACTTTCTGTCTTAGATTTTGGTAAGCTGGCTTGGTGTCTTGGCTTTGGTAAGTTGGCTAGGCAGTCTCTGCGGAAGCCGTGGAACAGGCCACGGCTCTTGAGCTGCTCCACTATGAGTGCCATGAGCTGTGAGTCCTGGAGCAGCAGCAAAGCTGGGTTGGTAACACCACTGCTAGCTCCTTCCAAACCAAAGGCCAAGGCCGCCCAGGCCTGGCTTGAGCTGCTGGCACCACCCCTGCAGACACCACCCTTGCTAGCCCGACCTCTCCCTCCACCACTGTCAGCCATGGTCCCGCCCTCGGCCCTGGGCCATGCCAGCAGTTCTAGCCCTGGGGCCTGAGGAAGTGGCCAATCTGGCCCTGGGCCTGGGCCTGGGCCTAAGCCAGGCTGCTGGGTCAACAACATTCATTTTCATAAGATCTGAAGTTCCAAATTTTTCTCCCTCCCTCCCTTTACTCCCCCATCCACAAGACATCAACCAATCTGATATAGGTTATATATGTACAATCCATGAGTGCTCTTTTGATCAGTTCTTTCTATGGGGGTGGATAGTAAGCTTCATCATTAGTCCCTTGGGATTGTCTTGGACCATTGTATTGCTGAGAGTAGTTAAGTGGTTCATAATTGCTCATCAGAAGGCAATGGAATTGAGATTACAACCAAGACTCCTGCATCCAGCAAATGTGAACAATGAAAAAGAATTCAATTATTTGTGATGAAAAGACCTGAACTGAATGGCAAATTTTACTTTAAAATACAAGACTCTAGAGAACCAAAAAAAACCTGGAATTGGGGGACATACCTTGGGTCATGCAGTGGGTGACTGTCTTGTGTCTGAAGTAGGGTTTTGGTTGGGGTCCCCCTGGATCCGGGGTGGATTCTTTGTCTACTGTGTCACCTAGCTGCCCTATGATGACATCTTTAGGGTAAAATTGAGGGGTGAGAGGAATACACTGGGGGAGGGGGAAAGCCACATGATAGAAACAGGAAAGGGCTTATGGAGTGGGGGAAGAGATGGGGGAGGAGCAGGGCAGTAAGTGAACTTTAAGCTCATCAGAATAGTCTCAAAGACCTTAATCTCATCACAACTGGATCAAGGAGGGAATAACATAGCACTTAATTGGGTGGAGTAATTTATCAAACCTTGCAGGAAAAGAGGAAAGGAAGGACATAAAGAGAAAGGGGCAAAAGAAGGGAGGGAATATTTGGGGAGGGGACAGACAGAAGTAAAACCCTTTTCAAGAGGGATAGGGTGAAAGAACATAGATAATAGAAGTTGCTAGATCTTGTGCTACCCTGACTGGGACTCCATAGTACTTGAATTCTTTCTTTTTGGCAGCTTGCATCATTTTCTCCTTGACCTGGAAGCTCAGGAAATTGGCTATAATGTTCCTGGGAGATTTTGTTTTGGGATCTCTTTCACAATTTGATTGGTGGATTCTTTCAATTTCTATTTTACCTACTGTTTCTAGAATATCAGGACAATTTTTGCTGACAATTTCCTTTATCATGGTTTTCAGGTAGATCAATAATTTTCAAGTTTTCTCTCCTGCATCTATTTTCCAGGTCAGTAGGTTTTTTTTGTTTGTTTGTTTTGGTTTGGTTTTGTGTTTTTTTTTCCCCCAGAAGATATTTTACATTGTCCTCTATTTTTTTTTCAATTCATTTAGATTTGCTTTATTGTGTCTTGGTTTCTCATAAAGTCACTGGCTTCCATTTGTTCAATCCTAATTCTTAGGCAATTATTTTCATCAGAGAGCTTTTTCATTTGGCTTTTCAAGCTGTTGACTTTTTTCTCATGTCTTTACTGCATTACCCTCATTTCTCTTTCCATTTTTTCCTCTACCTCTCTAATTCTATCTTCAAAGTCCTTTTTGAGCTCCTCTATGGTCGATAACCAATTCATATTTTTCTTGGAAGCTTTAGATATAGGGGCCCTAATGTTGACATGTTCTTCTGAGGGTGCACCTTGATCTTCCTTGTCACTAAAGAAAGTTTCTATGGTCCTCACCTTTCTCTGTCTGCTCATCTTGCCTGTCTTTTACTTGACTTTTAGCTCCTTAAAGCGGGATACTTTTTCCAGGCTGCACTATCAGAAGCTTTAGGAGGTCCCAGGTAATATGATTTAAGGAAGAGCAGGTTCTTCACTTGCCTGGCCTGTTTCCTGGTCTGTAGAAGACCCTAGACCAACTTGCTAATCAACCAGCTTTGTGTATTGTGATTGTCAGCTCCAATTAACCTGTGCCCCTCCCCTACCTAGGCCAAAGCTACTCAAGCCTACCACCTGGTTCCCAGAAGGGGTGAAAAACCCATGTTATGCCTTAGCAACAGAAGAGAACCCTTTAATCTCCCCCCTGCCCAGGGCTCATCCCTCTCATGAGACTGTGAGCTTAGTTCCACATGACACTGGCTCTGCAGCCGATTTAGAGGCTCGGGGCAGGCGGGGAGGTCTCTTTCTCTGATGAGGCTTTCCTGGTACTGGATCTGTGTTGGGCTCCTCTCCTGTGTCAGCACAGCAGCTCCCTTTTTCTGAAATTCTAAGCCTTCCTTGGTTGGAAAATGATCTCAGCACATTTTCTGTGGATTTTGCTCCTCTAGGAATTTTCCTATGGCATTATTTATTTATTTTTTTTTTGGAGTTATTATGTTGTGAATTTGAGAGCTCACTGCATTTCTTCTGCCATCTTAGCCTCATCCCAGAAGTCGACAATTTTTTTTTAAAACTTTGTGTTGTAATTTCTGTTCCTCCCTACCTTCCAACCCCTCACCCCCAAGAACTCAAGAACTTCAATATAAGTTATAAATGAGCAGTTATGCAAAACATCTCCACATTAGGTTGTGAAAGAAAACAGACAAAAACAAAACTTCAGATTAAGGAACTATCAAAAAAAAAGATGCTTCAGTCTTTTTTCAGATACCATCAGTTCTTTTTCTGTAGATGGATTGCAATTTTCATAAGTCCTTCAGAGTCATATTGGATCATTGCATTGCTGAACATAACCATGTTCTTCATAGCAGATCATCTTATACTATTGCTATTATTTTCTATATAGTACATTTCACTCTGCTTCAGTTCATGTAGGTCTTTCCACCCAGTTGGGTGGAGTAATCTATCTAACCCTGTAGGAAAGTAGGGCTAATTCTGATGTGTATAAAGCTCTTTCACTTTCCCACACCTCCACATCTCTCCCCCCACTCCATATACCCTTTCCTGTTTCTTTCATGTGATATTTCACCCCATTCTGCCACTCCCCTATCTCCTCCCCAAGTGTATTCCTCTACCCTCTCAATTTTAACTGAAAGATGTCATCATCAGGTAGCTAAGGTGACACAGTAGACAAAGCATCTTCCCTGGAATCAGGAGGACCTGAGCCCAAATTTGGCCTCAGATGTAAGACACTCATTAACCCAGACCCCCTCCCCCACAAAAAAAGGAGGGAGAGAAAATAAAATAAATACTTTATAGTTATCATCCCTTCATAATCAATTCCTACCTGTGCCTTCTGTTTAAATTTATTCTTTTCAGCTTCCCTAATACTGAGAAAATTCTTATGAGTTAGGCTCTGGTGAGGCTGTACCCCTCCTCCACTTGAGCTGCTGCTTGTCAAGTTTTCTTCCTAGTTTCCTGCTGGGGTAGGACATCCAAATCCCCCTTTAGTTCCTGCATACACCCCCATAGACTCCTCCGCCCCCACCCCAGCCAGCCATTTAGCCTTCTCACTAGACAGTTAGCTTGGTTCCAGAAGACACAAGCACTGAAACTGATTCAGATGCTAAGGGGTAAGTTACTCTGGTGCAGCCTGCCTGGGGCCATATCTGTGTTGGCATGATCATGGGGTTGGACTCTACTCCCAGCCTGGTTCCCTCTTCTCCTAAACTTCCAAGGTGTCTTTAGCTGGAAAATAATCTCAGCCATCTTTTTCTGGGTTCTTCTGATCCAAGAGTTGTTTTCTGTCTGTGTTTGGAGGTGTTTTTTTTTTTCTTGAATAATTGTGTCAGGAAATCTGAGTAGTTATTGCCTTTCCTCCACCATCTTGGCTCTGCCCTCCCTAGCAAGTTTTTTTTCTAATAAAAATCTCATTTACAGTATAAAGAACTGATTTAAATTTCCTTAATTAACAAATGGTCAAAAACATAGAAAGAGTCATTAATAAATGAAAAGGCCAAATCTATCAACAGTCACTGAGAAAAAATAACAACAACATTCAAATCACTAAAAAAATAGAGAAATGAAATCTATAGTTGAACTCTCTTACCTCACATATTCTGTTAGCACCTGGTACTTCTTTACCCTGGAACATTATAAAGTTCTTCCAGGAGTTTCAATTGGAGGAAGATCCCAGGCCTGGAAACGTTGCTTCCTCTCCCAGATATACTTCTTACTTGCTGGACTTCACTACCCTGCACTCATGTGCATACTCAAACCCCTCTCCATAAATCCCTCAAACCGCTCCCCTTTTTGTGTTATCTTTTATTATTAGAACAGGAGCCCAGTGAGAGCAGACACTGTCTTCCTTTTTGCTTCTATTTGTTTTTCTAGTGTTTATGTTACCAAATGTCTATTTCCTTGCCTTGCAAAAGCAAATTAAGGCAATTCAAATTCCATCTCATACATATCTGCTTGTCAAAGTTGACCAAAAAAATAAAAGAAAAAAGGAAAATAACTAATATTGGAGAAGCTGTGACAAAACAAAGCTCTTGATTCAGGTAGAGTGATGGATTCATATAGCCTTTTTAGAAAGCAATTAAGGATTATACCCCAAAGTTCCTAAATTGTGCATACTCTTTTACCACACAATATTATGTCCTGGTACTATTACCCAAATAGACCAAAGAAAGTGAAAAATGTCCTATATTCCTATTGTGTACATTCATTCAGCCATGTTCCACTTTTCATAATTTTGTGAACCATAGAACACCAGGCCTTTTTATCCTCTACTGTTTCCCAAAGTCTGTCTAAAATCATATTCATTGCTTCCATAGCACTTTCTATCCATCTTGTCCTCTGCCATTCCCTTCTCCTTTTGCCTAAAAGCTTTCCCAACATCAAGGTCTTTTCCAAGAAGTCCAGTTTTATCATGTGGCCAAAGTATCTCACGGTATTTCAAAGCTTCAGAATTGTCCTTCCAGTGAAGAGTCTGAATTAATATCTTTAAGTTTGACTGATTTGATATCCTTACTATCCAAGGACTTTCATAAGGCTTCCCCAGCACCACAATTCAAAAGTTTCAATTTTGCAGCACACAACTTTCTTTAGTTCAGCTCTCACAGTCACACATTGCTACTGGAAAAAATATAGCTTTGACACTTCTGACAGCAAGGTGATGTCTGTGGGTTGTTTTTTTTTTAATATGCTGTCCAGATTTGCCACAGCTTTCTTCCAAGGAGCAAGCATCTTTCAATTTAATGGCTGCAGTCACCATTTGTGGTGATATTTGAGCCCAAGAATATAAAATATAATGTTACTTCCATTTTTTCTCCCTTTATTTGCCAAAAACTGATGCTGCCAGTTGCCATGATCTTCATTTTTATGTTATGCTTCAAGCAGCTTTAACATTTTCCTCTTTCACCCTCATCAAGAGGCTTCTTAATTCTTCTTCACATTCTGCCATCAGAGTGATATCATCTATATATCTAAGACTGTCAGTATTTCTCCTGGCAATCTTAATTCTGGCTTGGGATTTGTCCAACCTGGCATTTCACATGATGTAATCTGTATATAAGGTAAACAAATAAGGTGACAATATACAGTCTTATTTTTCTCCTTTCCCAATCTTAAACAAATCAATTGTTCCAGTTCAATTCTAACTATTACTACTTGACTCACATACAAGTTCCTCAAAAGGCATGATGATCTGGCACTCTCATCTCTTTGAGGACTTGCCAGATTTTCTTGTGGCCCCACACAGTCATAGCCTTTAGTGTAGTCAATGAAGCAGAACTAGATGGGTATATTTATTTTTTCTGGACCTTCCTTTCTTTATTCATAATCCGGGGAATGTTGGCCATGTGGTATCTAATTCATCTGCCTCTTCAAAAACTAGCCTGCACTTTTGGTAATTTTTGATTCGTATATTACTGAAGTCTAACCTGCAGAATTTTAAGCATAACCTTGCTGGCAAATGAAATGAATGCAGTTGTTCAGTAATCTGAACATTCTTTGGCATTGCCTTCTTTAGGATTGGATATAAACTGACCTTTTCCAGTCCAGTGACCACTGTTGACTTTTCAAAATTTTTTGATAAATTGAGTGCAGCACTTTAACTACATCATATTTTAAGATTTTAAATAGCTCAACTGAAATTTCATTACCTTAATAGTCTTATTGTTAGCAATTCTTCCTAATTACCAGTTGATTTTTTTCTCCAGGATGTCTGGCTCTAGATCAGCAAACACATCATCATGGTTATCCACGATGTTAATATCTTTCTTGTATAGTTCTGTAGATCCTTGCCACCTCTTATTAATTTTTCCTACTTCTGTTAAATACCTACCATTTTTGTCTTTAATCAGGATTATTTTTGTATGGAAGATTTCTTTGATATTTCTAATGTTGTTGAAGAGATCTCATCTTCCCCATTCTAACATTTTCTTTCATTTCTTTACATTGCTCATTTAAGACAACTTTCTTATCTCTCCATTCTATTCTCTGGAATTCTGCATCTAGCTGGGTATATTTTTCCCTTTTTCCTTTACCTTTTGCTTTCCTTCTTTCCTCAGCTGTTTGTAAAGCCTCATCAGACAGCTATATTTTTATTGCTCTTTTTCTTTGGGATATGTTTTGTTGCTGCCTACATGTACAAAATATTTTGTAGCAGAAATTCTTTAAGGCAACTTTTTCAGTGTGGCAAAAAACTGCAAACTAAGGGGGCACCCATCAATTGGGGAATGGATGAATAAATTACGGCATGTGACTGTAAAAGCATATTTGTATGGTATAAGAAATAATGAAGGGGTGGTTCCAAATAAGCCTTGTGTGGAAGTGATGCGGAAATACTTAAGATAATAACAACAACAATAATAATATTAATAATAATAATAATAACTTTCATCTAAAGTAACATCTTGAAAGCAAACAAAATATAGACCCCAATCAAGATCATTGTAATTGTTTCCTTTGGAGATTATAAGTTGCCTCAAGTCTTTCCTCTCTTCAAAATAACCTCCATGCAGATGTCAGAGTGATTTTCTTAAAGTATAGTTATAACCATGTCAAACCCTTTCTCAATAAATTCATTGTCTTTCCATCACTTGTGGAATCAAATATAAAATCTCCTGGAATTTAAAGGTTTTTAAATCCACCTTTATAACCTTATTAACTATTAGCACCCTTCACATTACCCATGGTTCCTATCCCCATATGTTGCATTGTCTTTCCTCATACCTGGATTGTACTCTTTCTTCACTCCTTAGGATGCATTGTATTTAAGAAAAAAATATCAATGCTAATACTATACTCCATGTTTTAGGCTCACATGTGTGGGGAAGAATTTATTTATTTAAAAATAATCTATATCCAAAATGTCTATAGTTTGAAGATAACCAAACTGGCATAGTTCTTCATGCTCTCTGCCATAATTCTTTGTACCAAATTGATTTTAGGTAATTGGCTTCATAGAGAATAACAACTATTATCCCAAGGTTTTAAAACTTCAAGAATTCTCCATGGGCTCACAAGGCTTTCTAGTGGACACCAAAATTACAAGGCACATTTAACAGGTTAAAGAATTAGTTCATCAAGGGCCTGAGCCTATCTGAGTGAATACAAAGAAATCATACATCATGAAATAGCAGCATTGAATGTCAGCAAGGAAGCTACCTTCTATAAAGCTGGACTATCCTTATAGAAGCTTTAGTTCTGCATTTTTTCTCCCATAAATTGATGGATTTAGAAGAGAAAAATACAATCTGGAAGAAAGACCTGTCAATAGTCCAAGTCACAGGTGAAATCTAAAATCAGTATCTCAAAGGAGCTTGATATTCTATAACCATCCATTCTAACTATAATTTTCTACATCATTAACAAACTGACCAGAAACTCAACCAGTACCAGGTCTGCTGGGAATTGTTTTTCAAAAGGATGTGCTTTAATTTACTATCTCCTATATATTTTAACATTACAAAGTATGGGCAGATGAAACATCACAAAACTGAATTTGCACAGAGAACCAAAGTTGTGAAAGTATTACAGGGACTACTTAGTCCAAACTATACCTATATAAAAAAATTCCTTTATAACATTCCTGACAAGGGACCATATGGTCTCTACCTGACTTTGACCAGTGTGGAAGGGGTCAAAATCTCCCAATATTTCCTTCCAAACAACTTTAAAATAATGTCTCAAATTGAATTCTGGAGTTGTTGACCCCCAAATGTTGAAGCTGAGATATTAAACCAGGCTAGGACAATTTAGGAGGAGGACAGGAGGAGAGGTCTTTTACACCAGGGTAGGGGCTGCCCTAGAGCACACCCAGCCCCAATTCCAGCAGTTGGCCACAGAGACAGCACCAAGAGTGGCAAGAGCTTCTTTAGGAGTTTTCAAGCTCAGAGATGACAAAGTAGTGAGTCAACTGATCAGAAAGAGGTCGCAGCGTTAGTTTGGGTGAAGGAATTGGCACTGTTTGCCAACTATATTGCTGTTACACAGTTCTGGGTGTAGTCCTGGGTCATAGTTTGATTGTAGAGAGGACAGCTTATATTTTTTAACAATGGAGCAGGTGCCTTACTCACAGTTCCAAGGCAAAGAGGAGCACTAGGGCTAGTTACTGCAAGAAAGCAGTGAACATGGTCATAGTTCCAGGGCCAAGAGAAATGCTACAACTTGTGGCTATAGGGAAGCAGACACCTTCTCTGGATAAACATGAGAGCACAGACCAGAAGAGAAATGACTGTATATACCCCTGAATCACATCACCCTGGAAACACTGAAAACTTGCAGACCCTCAGAAATAGCTCTGAAAACAGAAACATAAAAAAGCTTGAAGCTTGGTTCAGTGCCTCCCCAGCTCCATGTGAAAAGTAGCCAACTATAGCATAAAGTAGGGGCAGCTAGGTGGCACAGTGGATAGAGCACCAGCCTTGGAGTCAGGAGTACCTGAGTTCAAATCCGGCCTCAGACACTTAATACTTACTAGCTGTGTGACCCTGGGCAACTCACTTAACCCCAACTGCCTCACTTAAAAGAAAAATAAACCAAAACTATAGCATCAAGTTAAAAGTTGAGTAATTGTCTGAGAAAATGAGCAAAAGACAATAGGAAAACAAACAAACAAACAACAACAACAACAACAACAAAAAGATCCTTGACCATAGTAGCAGGGAAAACCAAGACACAAATTCAGAAGACAACATAAAATCAGCTACAAAGCCTCAAAAAATGTTAATTTGACACAAGTCCAACGAGAACTTTAGGAAGAGCTAAACAAAGAAATGAGTGGTAGAGGAAAATACAGGAGAAGACATGAGAGCAATGCAAGGAAATTATGGAAACAGAACTAACAGTTTGGTTAAAGAGACACAAAAATACTGAAGGAAATAATACCTTAAAAAGAGAATTAGACAATGGTAAAAAATAAAAGAAAAAGAAAAATTCACTGAATAAAAGAACTCCTTAAAGAACAGAATAGGCAAAAAGAAAAGTAGGTGCAAAAATTCACCAAAGAAAATAAATGCTTAAAAATTAGAATTGGGCAAGTAGAAACTGATGACTCCATATGATATCAAGAAACAATAAAACTAAGTCAAAAGAATGAAAATATAAAAGAAAAATATGAAATATATCATTGGAAAACAACTGACCTAGAAAATAGATTCAGGGGAGATCATTAGGAATTTTTGGACTACCTGAAAATCATGATCAGAAAAAGAGCCTTGTCAATTATAAAGGAAAATTACCCATTATCTTAGATTGAGAGTTTAAAATTGACATTGAAAGAATCCATTCATTACTCCTAAAAAGAGATTCCAAAATGAAAATTTCCAGGAATATTATAGCCAAATCCCACAGTTTCCAGGTCAAGGAAGAAGTATTTCAAGCAGTTAAAAAAAAATCTAAATATCATGGAGCCACAGTCAGGATCACATAAGGTATAGCAGCTTCCATTTTAAAGAAATGGAGGGTTTGGCATATGCTATTATACAACAACAAAAGAGCTAGGATTACAACCAAGAATAACCTACTCAGCAAAACTTAGTATAATCCTTCAGGGAAAAAAAATGGAGACAATGAAATTGAAGGCTTTTAAACATTGTTGATGAATACACCAGAGATGATTCAAAATTTGACATTCAAACAGAAAACTCAAGAGAAGCATAAGAGGAGGAATCATAAGATTTTCAACAAGGTTAAATTGTTTATATTCCTATATGAGAAGATAATATATGTAACTCCTAAGAATTTTATCGTTACTGGAACAGTTAGAAGGAGACTACATAGGCATGGGGCATGAGTGTGAGTTGATTATGTTGGCATGATTTTTTTAAAAAAAGGAAGAGATGAAAAAGGGATATACTGGGAGTAGGAAGGAGGGAAAGAAAGATTGAAAGATGGGAGGAAATTATCTCACATGAAGAAGGTGTGCAAAAAAAGCTTTTATTTTGGAGGGACAAAGTGGGTGATGCTTGAATCTCAGTTTCATAAGAATTATTTCAAAAAGGAAAGACTATAGGTGTGCATTTGTGTGTGTATATATACACATACTCAGTTGGGAATAGAAATATGTCTTAACCAGCTGTCAAGTAGGAAAGGAAGGGAATACATGAAAAAGAAGGAAAATTAATAAAAGTGAAAGCAGATTAAGGGAGGCAATGGTCAGGACAACAGACATGGGAAATAAAATTGATAATTTTGATTATGTGTAATTAAAATATTGTTGTACAAACAGAACTAATACAGTCAAAATTAGAAGGAAAATAGCAAACTCATGGGGAAAAAATTTATAGTAAATTTCTCTGATAAATTCCTCATTTCTCAAATATATAGGGAACTGAACACCATTTTTTAAAATTTGTGCCATTCCCCAAATGATAAATGGTCAAATGATTTGAAAAAGCAGTTTTAAGAAGAAGAAAGCAAAGCTTTCAATAGTCACATGAAAAATGGTTCAAGTCACTATTGATTAGAGAAATTAAAATTAAGACAACTCTGAGATACCACCTCACGCTTATCAGATTGGCTAACATGTGTGCTGTGTTGTTTGTCCTTCATTCTCGAAGAGGGTCAATGACAAAGAAGGTGATGTCTTGACTTGCATGTGAATTGGATTTAAGTGAGACAAAGCTATGGAAGTCATCAGCCTTGCTCTCTCCTCCAGAATCATCAAAGTTCAGTGGCAAAACATAAGTCAAGGAGACTGGTGATGGCCTGAAATGTACTGGGTTACCCTGAACTTTCTAAACTAAGGTCTTCTCACCGAATTTAGTTCTGCTGTCTTCCTATAACCTCTCCACAGATATACCTTTCTTAATAGTGACATAAAGGGAGGTTACTTCCTTCTGTATAATTCAGTAAACCCTGCAATGTATTAGCTTGGATAAACAATGCCATTTCCTATCCATCATTTCTTATAGCGTAGTAATATTCCATTACAATAATATACTACAACTGGTTCAGCCATTTATTTACTTGTATTCCTGATTTAGACCCTGCCTATTTTCCCTCAGAAGGAGATTGTCTTTATGATCCAGTTCAATACCAGTGACTACTCTAGTGTATCAGCCCCCTTACAGGGTATACATGAACAAATATAGCAGGAGAACTGAGGACAAACAACAGTCACAAGAAGTATCTTTTTAACTGACATACACGTTCAATTCTTGTTAGGAAAGAAGCCAGTCTCCAAATGCAGTTGGCTTGCAACTTATTGATATTGTTCATTATAGGTAGCTGACTACAGGGCATCTAGATAGCACAGTGGATATAGTGCCAGGACTGAAATCAAGAAGACATCTTCTTGAGTTCAAATATGGCCTCACAAACTTACTGGCTGTGTAACCCTGGACAAGCCATTTTATGATGTTTGCCTCAGTTCCTCATCTTCCAAATGAACTGGAGAAGGAGATGGCAAACCTTTTTAGTTTCTTTGTCAAGAAAATCCCAAATAAGGTCATGAAGAGTTGGACATGACAGAAAAACAACTGAACAAAAACAAACAAAACAAAAAGCTATAAAAGGGAGTAATCAGACAAAGACAAAGGTAGGTCTTCTTAATGGCCTGTGTATTTATAAAATCTTTGACAATTTTTACATGAATATGCTGTCTCAAATAATTATTTATTTAAATTATTATACTATATTTTAAGTTACTTTAAGTCAATATGTCCTGATATATCTTCTTCTATGTTATGCCTAACATAGTAGCTTCCATTTAATTAATGTTTGTCAAGTGCATGATCATTAGAAGTTAATTACTACTCTATGATGTTTCTGACTAAACATTACTCTTTTTTTTCTTTTTGAGTTTTCTTGATTTATTTGCTGTGACCATGAGTTCAGTGAGACTTGATAATTATCCCCAGGAACTGGTCATCTTATTTCATAGAATCATAACATGCCATTGCTGGATGGGCCTTAAAGACAATATGATCTAGCTTTCTCCCCTTTAACAGATGAAGATATTGAAATTTTGAGTAAGCATATCACTTGCCTAAGGCTTCATCCTTAGTACTATTGCCATATTTCCTTTTTTAACTTAATATTATTTTGGTTTTTACAATTTCATGTAAAGATAGTTTATGTTTTTCTGTTTGTTTTTGTTTTTTGGTGAGGCAATTGGGGTTGTGACTTGCCCATGGTCACACAGCTAGTAAGTAGTAGTGTCTGAGGCCAGATTTGAACTCAGGTACTCCTGACTCCAGGGCCAGTGCTCTATCCACTGCACCACCTAGCTGCCCCAAAGATAGTTTTTTTTTTTTTGAGATATTTTATTTTTTCCGTTACATGTAAAGATAGTTCTCAACTTTTGTTTATACATGCTTTACAATTTCAGATTTTTCTCCCTCCCTCCCTCCCTCCCCTCCCTCCCCCCTCCCCTAGACAGCAGGTAATCTGATATAGGTTATATCTATATATCTCTATACATATACATATAGATATATATATACACACACATATATATACACATAATAACATTAATCCTATTTCTGCATTAATCCTGTTACAAGAGAAAGAATCAGAGCAGTGATGCAAAACCTCAAAATAGAAAAAAAAAACAACAGCACCCAAAACAAAAGAAATAATATGGTTCAATCAGCATCTATACTCCACAGTTCTTTCTTTCTTTTTTTTTCTTGGATTTGGAGATCCTCTTCTATCATGAGTTCCCTGGAACTCTTCTGTACCATTGCATTGGTGAGAAGAATATAGTCCATCACAGTAGGTCAACACTCAATGTTGATGATACTGTGTACAATGTTCTTCTGGTTCTGCTCATCTCACTCATCATCAGCTCACGTAAGACCCTCCAGGTTTCTCTGAACTCTTCCTGCTCATCATTTCTTACAGCACAATAGTATTCCATTGTATTCATATACCACAACTTGTCCAGCCATTCCCCAATTGATGGGCACCCCCTCAACTTCCAATTCCTTGCTACCACGTAAAGAGCAGCTATAAATATTTTTGTACACGTGGGTCCCTTTCCCCCTTCCATGATTTCTTTGGGCAAAAGACCTAAAAGTGGGATTGCTGGGTCAAAGGGTATGCACAGCTTTATCGCCCTTTGGGCATAATTCCAAATTGCTCTCCAGAATGGTTGGATCAGCTCACAGCTCCACCAACAATGCATTAGTGTTCCAATTTTCCCACAGCCTCTCCAACATTTATTATCTTCCTTTTTTGTCATTTTAGCCAATCTGATAGGTGTCAGGTGGTACCTCAGAGTTGTTTTAATTTGCATCTCTCTAATCATTAGAGATTTAGAGCATTTTTTCATATGGGAATAGATAGCTTTGGTTTCTTCATCAGAAAACTGCCTGTTCATATCCTTTGACCATTTCTCAATTGGGGAATGACTTGGATTCTTATAAATTTGATTTAATTCCCTATATATTTTAGAGATGAGGCCTTTATCAGAAGCACTGGCCTCAAAAATTGTTTCCCAGCTTTCTGCCTCCCTTCTAATTTTGGATGCATTGCTTCTGTTTGTACAAAAATTTTTTAATTTAATATAATCAAAATCATCCACTTTGAATTTTATAATATACTCTATCTCATGTTTGGTCAAAAACTGTTCTCCTTTCCAAAGATCTGATAGGTACACTACTATTCCTTTCTCTCCTAATTTACCTATGGTATCACCTCTTATGTCTAAATCATGTATCCATTTTGACCTTATTTTAGTATAAGGTGTAAGATGTTGGTCTAAGCCTAATTTCTGCCATACTATCTTCCAGTTTTCCCAGCAGTTTTTGTCAAATACTGAGTTCCTATCCCAGAAGCTGGAGTCTTTGGGTTTATCAAACACTACATTACTAGTGTCATTTACTACTGCATTTCCTGAGCCTAGCCTATTCCATTGATCTACCACTCTATTTTTTAGCCAGTACCAGATAGTTTTGATGACTGCCGCTTTATAGTAAAGCTCCAGGTTTGGTACCGCTAACCCACCTTCCTGTGAATTTTTTTTCATTATTTCCCTGGATATTCTTGATTTTTTGTTTTTCCAGATGAATTTTGTTATTATTTTTTCTAGCTGTATAAAATAATTTTTAGGTAGCCTGATTGGTATGGCACTGAATAAGTAAATTAATTTAGGCAGTATTGTCATTTTTACTATATTAGCTCTGCCTATCCATGAGCAATTGATATCTTTCCAATTATTTAGATCTGATTTGATTTGTGTGAAGAGTGTTTGGTAGTTGTGTTCATAGAGTTCCTGGGTTTGTCTTGGCAAGTAGACTCCCAAGTATTTTATATTACCTACCGTTACTTTAAATGGAATTTCTCTTTCTATCTCTTGCTGCTGGACTTTGTTGGTCATGTATAGAAATGCTGATGATTTATGTGGATTTATTTTATATCCTGCTACTTTGCTAAAGTTGTTAATTGTTTCAAGTAATTTTTGACTTGATTCTCGAGGATTCCTTAAGTATACCATCATATCATCTGCAAAGAGTGATAGTTTTGTTTCCTCCTTGCCTATTCTAATTCCTTTAATTCCTTTCTCTTCTCTGATTGCTAAAGCTAACATTTCTAGAACAATATTAAATAATAGGGGTGATAATGGACATCCCTGTTTCACCCCTGATCTTATTGGGAAGGCCTCTAATTTATCTCCATTGCATATAATACTTGCTGATGGCTTTAGGTAGATACTGTTTATTATTCTAAGGAAAGCTCCCCCTATTCCTAAACTCTCTAGTGTTTTTATTAGGAATGGGTGCTGTACTTTGTCAAAAGCTTTCTCTGCATCTATTGAGATAATCATATGATTTTGGTTGGTTTTCTTATTGATGTGGTTGATTATGTTAATAGTTTTCCTAATGTTGAACCAGCCCTGCATTCCTGGTATAAATCCCACCTGGTCATAGTGTATTATCCTGGTGATCACTTGCTGTAATCTCCTTGCTAATATCTTATTTAAGATTTTAGCATCAATATTCATTAGAGAGATTGGTCTATAATTTTCTTTCTCTGTTTTTGCTTTGCCTGGTTTTGGTATCACCACCATATTTGTGTCATAAAACGAATTTGGTAGAACTCCTTCTTCACCTATTTTTCCAAATAATTTGTATAATATTGGAATTAATTATTCTTTAAATGTTTGGTAAAATTCACCCGTAAACCCATCTGGCCCTGGGGATTTTTTCTTAGGGAGTTCATTAATAGCTTGTTCAATTTCTTTTTCTAATATGGGTTTATTTAAGGATTTTATTTCCTCTTCAGTTAACCTGGGCAGTTTGTATTTTTGTAAATATTCATCCATTTCATTTAGATTGTCAAATTTATTGGCATACAGTTGGGCAAAATATTTCCTAATTATTGCTTTAATTTCTACTTCATTGGTGGTAACATCACCCTTTTCATTTTTGATACTGGTAATTTGGTTTTCTTCTTTCTTTTTTTTAATCAAATTAACCAGTATTTTATCTATTTTATTTTTTTTTTCATAAAACCAGCTCTTAGTTTTATTGATTAGTTCTATAGTTTTTTTGCTTTCAATCTTATTGATTTCTCCTTTAATTTTCAGGATCTCTAATTTAGTGTCTAATTGGGGATTTCTAATTTGTTCTTTTTCTAGCTTTTTAAGTTGCATGCCCAATTCATTAATCTCCTCTTTCTCTTTTTTATTCATGTAAGCATTTAGAGCTATGAATTTTCCCCTAAGCACTGCTTTGGCTGCATCCCATAGATTTTGGTATGTTGTCTCATTATTGTCATTCTCTTGGATAAAGTTATTGATTGTTTCTATGATTTCTTGTTTGGCCCATTCATTCTTTAGAATGAAATTATTTAGTTTCCAATTGATTTTCATTCTACTTTTCCCTGGCTCTTTCTTACATGTAATTTTTATTGCATCATGATCTGAGAAGGATGCATTTACTATTTCTGCCTTTCTACATTTGACTATGATGTTTTTGTGCCCTAATACATGGTCAATTTTTGAAAATGTGCCATGTACTGCTGAGAAAAAGGTATATTCCTTTCTATCCCCATTCAATTTTCTCCAGACATCTATCATGTCTAACTTTTCTAGTAATCTATTCACCTCTTTCACTTCTTTCTTATTTATTTTTTGGCTAGATTTATCTAATTCTGAGAGGGGGAGATTCAGATCCCCCACTAGTATAGTATTACTATCTAATTCCTCTTGTAACTCATTTAACTTCTCCTCTAAGAACTTGGATGCTATACCACTTGGCGCATACATATTCAATATTGATATTACTTCATTATCTATAGTACCTTTAAGTAAGATGTAATTTCCTTCCTTATCTCTTTTAATGAGATCTATTTTTGCCTGCACTTTGTCTGAGATAAGGATTGCTACCCCTGCCTTTTTTACTTTAGCTGAGGCATAATATATTCTGCTCCAGCCTTTTACCTTTACTCTGTGTGTATCTCTCTGCTTCAAATGTGTTTCTTGTAAACAGCATATTGTAGGGTTCTGGTTTTTAATCCACTCTGCAATTCGCTTCCGTTTTATAGCAGAGTTCATCCCATTCACATTCACAGTTATTATTACTGACTGTCTATTCCCCTCCATTCTATTTATCCCCTTTGTACTTTTCCCCCCTTCTTTCACCCTATTCCTCCTCACCGACGTTTTACTTCTTACCCCTGCCTCCCCCAATCTGCCCTCCCTTTTTATCACCCCCCTCTCTTTTCTTTACCCTTTTCTCCCTTGCTTTTGTCCTCCCTTCTCAGTCCCCCCTTTCCCTTCCCCTTTTGTTTCCCTAAAGAGTGAGTTAAGTTTCTTTATCCCAATGAACGTATATGTTATTCCCTCTTTGAGTCAAATCTAATGAGAATAGGATTGAAACCATGTTCCCCCCTCCTTTCTTTCCCTCTATTATAATAGGTTTTTTTCCACCTCTTCATATGATATAATTCATCCCATTCCACCTCCCCTTTCCTCTCCTCCCCATAGACTCCCTTTTTATCTCCTTAATTCTTTTGTATCATCACATCAAAGACAATTTATATTTATACCCTCTATACAAAGTCCTTCTCTCTGCCCAAATACATTTACAGTTCTTAAGAGTTATGAGTATTATCTTCCTGTGTAGGGATATAAACAGTTTAACCTAATAGGGTAACTTTTTTTTTCCCCCTCTGTTTACCTTTTTAAACTTCTCTTGAGTCTTGTATGTTGAGATCAAATTTTCTATTCAGTTCTGGTCTTTTCACCAGGAAAGATTGAAAGTCCCCAATGTCATTAAATGTCCATCTTTTCCCCTGAAAGAAAATGCACATTTTTGCTGGGTAATAGATTCTCGGCTGCAATCCAATCTCCTTTGCCTTCCGGAATATCATATTCCAAGCCTTGCGGTCCTTTAATGTTGAAGCTGCCAGGTCCTGAGCAATCCTGACTGTGGCTCCATGATATTTAAATTGCTTCTTTCTGGCTGCTTGGAGTATTTTCTCCTTCACCTGATAATTCTGGAATTTGGCTACAATATTCCTTGGAGTTTTCCTTTTGGGGTCTCTTTCAGGAGGTGATCGATGGATTCTTTCAATGATGATTTTATCCTCTGATTCTATGATATCAGGGCAGTTCTCCTTAATAATTTCCTGGAATATGGTATCTAGATTCTTTTTCTGGTCATGGCTTTCAGGCAGTCCAATGATTCTCAAATTGTCTCTCCTCGATCTGTTTTCCAGATCAGTTGTCTTTCCAATGAGGTATTTCACATTTTCTTCTATTTTTTCATTTTTTTTATTCTGCTTGACCGATTCTTGGTGTCTCATGGATTCCTTTTCTTCCAACTGTCCCACTTTAATTTTTAAGGCATTGTTTTCTTCAGTGAGATTATGCACCTTTTTTTCCATTTGGCTAAGTGAATTTTTTAAGGTATTGTTTTCTTCAGTGAGATTATGTACCTTTTTTTCCGTTTGGCTAAGTGAATTTTTTAAGGTATTGTTTTCTTCAGTGAGATTATGCAGCTTTTTTTCCATTTGGCCAAGTGAATTTTTTAAGGCTTTGTTTTCTTCAGCTTCCTTTTCTAAGCTGCTGATTCTTTTTTCATAGTTTTTTTGTGTTGCTTTCATTTCTCTCCCCATTTTTTCTTCTACCTCTTGCAATTGATTTTTAAAATCCTTTTTGAGCTCTTCCAGGAAGGCTTTTTGTTCTTGCGACCAATTCACCTTCCCTTGTGAGGCTTCAGATGTAGACAATTTGAGGCTATTGTCCTCATCTGAGTTTGTGTTGGCTTCTTCCCTATTGATACAGAAGCTCTCAATGGAGAGGGCTCTTTTTTGCTTCTTACTCATTATTGCAGCTTATTTATTTATTCTTTAAGTTGAGGTCTGCTCTGGGGGCACCAGGGTCCCTGTTTTGGGCTTCTTGTGCAGGTGTATAGGTGCTGTGTGACCGGGCTTTTACTCTGAGGCCTTTATGGTGTGTGGAGATCCCCTGTCCTGCACTTCCTGTCTGATTGTGCTCGGCCAGCCAGGCGCCAGACCCCGGCGTCTGATCCCGCCGTTCGTGGCCCTCTCGGCCGGTGCAGGTAAGTTTTTCCACTGTCCTTCTTGGCCACCAGATTTTTGAACCAGGTTCCGGGAGCCTCAGTTGTTCGGCTGTGGCCCGCAGCTCCTGCTGACTTGCCCCGACCCCCTCGGCCCTGGGTTGCTGCCCTGCGCTGGGCCTCCCTTTTGCCCGAGTCAGACCGAACTTTTCCTGAAGTCTTCTAAATTATCTCTGGTTGGAGGACTGTGTCTCTCTGTCTCTTTGCAGGTTCTGTAGTTTCAGAATCCGTCCAGAGGCTTGATTTAATGTTCGTTTTGAGGGAACAGAAGGAGAGCTCAGGCAGCTTGCTGCTTCCTCTCCGCCATCTTGGCTCCGCCCCCAAAGATAGTTTTTTTAACATTCATTTTTTATAAAATTTTGCTTTCCAAATTTTTCTCATTCTCTCTCTGCCCTTTCCCCTCCATAAGACAGCATGTGATCTGATATAAATGATATATGTACAATCATGTTAAATATATTCCCATATTAGTCATGCTGTGAAAGACGAATCAGAACAAAATGGGAAAACCACAAAAAAAGTGAAAATAGTATGTTTTGATGTCCCTTCAGATTCCATAGTTCTTCTTCTGGGTGTGGATAGCATTTTCTATCATGAGCTTTTTGAAATTTTCTTGGATTATTGTATTGTTGAGAAGAGCTGTCTCTCATAGGTGATCATTTCACAATGTTGTTATTACAGTTTACAATGCTCTCCTGGTTCTGCTCATTTCACTCAGCATCAGTTCAATGAAGTCTTTCCAGATTTTTCTGAAATCTGCCTGGTCATAATTTCTCATAGCACAATAATATTCCTTTACAATCATATACCACTACTTGTTCAGCCATCCCCCAGTTGATGGGCATTCCCTCAATTTCCAATTTTTTGCCACCACAAAAGGAGCTTCTATAAATATTTTCATACATGTGGGTCATTTTCCCTTTTTCACGATCTCGTTGGGCTACAGACCTAGTAGTGGTTTTACTGGATCAAAGGATATGCAGTTTATAGCCCTTTGGGCATAGTTCCAAATTTCTCTCCAGAATGGTTGAAATAATGCATTAGTATTCCAATTTCTCCACATCTTCTCCAACATGCTAAATATTTCTTAAATGAAAAGTTTTATACTGAGGTTCAAAAAATGAATATTATTTGATTGATTGATTTATTTATTTATTTATTTATTTTTTTTTTTAGTGAGGCAATGGGGGTTAAGTGACTTGCCCAGGGTCACACAGCTAGTAAGTGTTAAGTGTCTGAGGTCAGATTTGAACTCAGGTCCTCCTGACTTCAGGGCCAATGCTTTAACCACTGCGCCACCTAGCTGCCCCTGATTTAATTTTAAAACTGATTTCATTCTTTTTCTTTAAAGGAAGATGGTAGCACAGTGAATAGAGTGTTCCACCTGTAATCAGTCAAATCTGTCCCAGAGAGTTACCTGCTATGTGACCCTGGCCAAGTTCCTTAGGCTTTGTTTTCCTCAGTTCCCTCAACTGTAAAATGAGAATAATAATAACAATATCACCTAATTTAGAAGGTTATTGTGAAAATTAAATAATATAATATTTTTAAAGTGCTTAGTTTTAGTGCCTGGCACATAGTAGGTGCTCTATAAGTGCTTATTCCCTTCCCTTCCCTCCAACCTTCACCCCTCACCCTGCTTTCTGAACATTTATTTTTATTGAACCTGGTATCCATGTGATCGGTTCAAAACCTTAGTATTCCTTCTTTCAGATGAAAGTGTGCTTTTCTGAATTTCTGTTGAAAAGTCTCTCCTAAATAGACCAGCAAGACCAACTAAGAAGGAGAAGCACTGTAAAATGATCCTGGAAAAAGAATCATTTGACTTGGTTCAAGCCTCAGCCTTGCAACTTACTAGCCTTGTAAATTTAGTCAAGTAAATTGTGAATAGCAGTTTCCTTATCCATACAATGAGACTTTTTGACTAAATAAAACATAATGTCACATCTAATTTCCATGGTATACTAGATTTGTCCTCCCTAATATCCTGCAGTTGATCAATGTAATGTGTTAATAGACCCTAAAGAGAAAAATCTTACTTAACCATTATTTGCTCAAATGAATTCAAGATCCATTAGGTTATTTTTGCTTCTTTTTATTTCTTCACCAATAGGAATTGCAATTCCTAAAAGGGAGAAGGGTGTATGTGGGTGTGGGGTTGGGGAGGAGGAGAGGAAGAGGAGGAATATTCAATAATTGGTTCACATTGTACATTATGTATAAATTAACTCCCTTGTCATAGCCATACACTTTTTTTTTTTGGTGGGGCAATGAGGGTTAAGTGTCTTTCCCAGGTTCACACTGCTAGTAAGTGTCATGTGTCTGAATCTGGATTTGAACTCAGGTCCTCCTGAATCCAGAGCTAGTGCTTTATCCACTGTACCACCTAGCTGCCCCCTAGACACTTTTTTTTGGCTGGGCAATGAGGGTTAAGTTACTTGCCCAGAGTAGCCATACACTTTCACCGTGAATTTTCATCTTCTATTAATAGTATATGTCCTAAATAAGTAATTAAATACTATGTTTCACCTTTATAAACATAAAACTCAATATTCATATGCTATATGTTTAAAGTCTGTGGAAGTAATTTGGATTTGCTATGTAGCTAAGGAACATTTTTTTTTTTAAATATAGACTGGGAAAATGTCCCATTTTAACTGAAACTTTTTAGGTAATTTTAAAAATATACTACAATGCTCTAATAGTTTTATGTGCATAGTTTTGTTTTCACCCAAGGATAATGAAGCCCTTATCAAAAACTAGCCTGGCTACCATGATTGTCTTGTTCCTACAAGACAGAATACTGTCTCACAGATGAGAAATTAACTAGAATGTCAAATTTTCATACCCTAACTTTGTAGAGAAATGTATTGCTGTCAAATACACAACCACTGATCAATTAATTGTCTTTACTACTAGATAATTAGCCAATTGTATTTAAGAAGTCCTTTAAAATGTCTACTGATAGAAAAGTTATGTGTTTCTTCTTCATTTCCTAGGTATGGGTATGTTGCTCTCATAATAATGGAATTCAAGGCAAAACTTTGTAGGTGAAAGAATATTCACAGCATTAGTTCAAATCCTCACGCTGTCACTTTTGCAACCTTAAACAAATCCATTTAATTTCTATGTACCTCAATTTAATTGTCTATAAAATAAATAATCTGAACTAGATGACCTCTAAGGTCTATTCCAGATTTAAATCTATGATCCCAGGACTGGGACTTTATGGAGCTGAAGGCTCCAGAAATTACCTATAATTCTCATATCTAGAAGTGCGTGAAATTTTCAAATGGATCTGTTATTTCATTATTCCCTCCACCAAATAGTCTGATTTTTAGTTGTCTTAAGGAGCAGTTCTCTAATTTATAAAATGAAGCAGAAGAAAAAAGAAAAGTTAGGTGACTTTCAAGATCACTTGAACCTTTAAATCTATGATCCCAATACTTACAAAGGAACAATTATTAGTATACATATAACTCAGCCACCAAATTCATGAAATCACCAATTCTGCCTCAGAAACTATCTTGGCATTGTAATCCACGCCTATTGCATCTTCCCTTTAGCATTGTACAAGGAGTTCCTTCAAATCAGTCTGAGTAGGAAGCGTCTAACTTACTTACTCTTCATGATATCCATGAAAGGCAATTCTCCAACTTCCTTACAGTCCATTGAGGTGTTTTACAACCCTTCCACCTCACATCAATTTCTCCCACTGAAATGTAAGTCAATTTCCTATTATTCTGTCTTTGGTGTAAATTGTGAAGTGCCCATACATAGTTCATAATAACCTTTCTTATACTTTCTCTTGCCTTCTGTCCCCTGCTGTGCTATATGTTCTGGCACAGTAACTATCCTTCATCCTGGAATGAATGAACTTTCCTATTCCCTGCTATAGGCCGTCTAGCTACAAGGTTGGTTGTGACAGGCCTTTTCTCAAAAGGTAATTGAAGGCATGCTTTTAAATGTTGTCAAATCAGTTATCCATGACTTAAAATCATAATTTCCTATCTCAAATGATAGGGGACAATGAAAGTTCTTGGAGAAGACAGGCCTGCATGATAGCAAAAGAGAAAGGGAGAGGGAGAAGGAGGGGAGGGAGGGAGGGAGGAAGGGAAGGAGAGAGAGAGACAGACAGACAGACAGACAGACAGACAGACAGACAGACTACTTGTCCTCATATTTTCTTCTCTTCCTCAAGCCAGAGCAGGTTCAGTTTGATGCTTTGATATTAATCGATTGAGTTCATTTACATTAGGCATGCATCAGTACCTAGAAACTGTCCTATCCCTTGTGCCTTTTAATTATTCAGGTAGATATCTGTCTATAGTGGAAGTCATTGAGGTCTGAAATGTTTCTTCAAAATAACTGCTGACAAATTTTCTTTTCTACACCCAAAGGAAACAACATTGTGACAACCCATTCACAGGCACCAAAGGATGGGCAAGCACTCCCTGTGACCAGTAAAGGGCATAGACTATTAACAAGGTGCCTGAGAGTTTTTCTTAATGCTCATTCCCGAGAATAAGAACTCCTCTCTGCAAATGTCACTGCCTTCTAAGGTTCAGGGAGGTTCACCAGAATAAAAGTAGTTCCTCTTTAGAAATAAAGGGAATTAGAAATTAAGTCTGATTGAAGAACCTTTTCCCGGGCATTGAAAATTGCTGAAGCTCCTCCCTTCAAGGAACTACAAGCTGCTTCTTGTCCCTCATTTGATGTGATGCTAATTACATACCTGTCAACCTACCTACTCCATTTAGAAGGCAAGTTGCACATTTCTCCAACAACCTACCACTTAGTTCTCTTCCACTTTTTAAATAGTGCTGACTGGTACTTTTTAATTAAGATTTGACAGTTGAAATTTGCATTCCAAAAGCGATCTGAATTCTTTGGAATTAGATTGCCTGTTACTTTGTACTACACACATACATACATACACACACACACACACATACACATGCTTGCACATACACACAGAAAGCACACACATAGTAATTTCTAGACCATTATGCTGTGGTGCATAAATCTTTCTAGGTCTCTCACAGGATGAATTCTGCATATCCTTGGTTGCTTGGCCTTTCTACTATAGTGAATTGGCATTTTGTGGTTTGATGCCCTGTTAATGTAGTGCAATTAGGCATGCTGAGGAATTCATGTAACTCCTGATAAAAACCTCATCCTTGCCCTCTCCATTATTCATTTACATCAGCAACAAGCACAGGAAATTGCTGCAGCCTGCTGGACTTTAATCTCATAATGGTTCTACTGATGCTGAGGTCCTCATGTGTACTAAATGATAGGGAACACCTTGATGTATCCTGAAATTACTACACACCAGAAAAGAAACCTAGAATTCTTAAAAATGATGCCAATGAAAAATACTACTGTTTTTTTTTTTTTTACTGCTATCTTTGGGAAACAATTTGGAATAAACATCACCATTAGATTTATAGGAAAGATATACACCAAGGACACATTTCATAACAAAGGCTTGCATTTAGGTAATTAAAGAGGTTCATTTCTAGCACACTTCAACAGTATACAACAAAAAATTCAGTTTGAAAATATACTACTAATGGGGGAATATTAAAATAAGAAATGATTTTTAGTAGTACAATGATTTTAATAATAAGCCTTTAATAAAAATCTCAAAAATATTTCTATACCATCTATAATCAAAACTGTAAAGCATTCAGTGATGTACCTTGAAAAAAATAACAAGAAATGTCTAGAGGCTATTTCATACCATTGGAAGGGATCTAGGCTTGAAGTCAGAGTACATGAGCTCAAAAATAGTTGTAGTTATTAGATGGAATTATTATATATTGTATATTATATCCTGAATCATAAAGCTAATTCACATTGTTTGCTGTCATGATTTGCCTCATTTGTTAAATCCATATGAGCCTTAGATTATGGGAATTTACCATTTGAGACATTTATTGCCTTTATTCTGAGTTATCAGATCAGAGCAGCCAAGATGCCAGTCATTCATGAAGAGAATACAAACAAGAGCAGGCATTGAGCTGTCACAGGAGGAGAGACATGCATGAAGTAGAAGTAGTGCACTGCTTTGGGAAAGACCAAGAGAATGGCCATTGGCAAGAGCTGCGGTTGAATTCTTTTGGCTTCATTTCCTTCCCACATGGCACCAGATGTTTCAGCTATGTAATATAGGTGGCTGGACATTTTCATCCCAGCCATCTCATTCTACGCCTGACTTTGATTCCCCCTCCTACATACCTGATGCTATGGACATCTCAATCCCATGCACATGATTAAGCCTGACTCAGTTTCCCCTCAACATATTGCATTAGCTGTCTGAAGAGCCATGGAGTTTGGCAAAATTTATTTCCTTTACTTCTCTATTTTTATGGTAAACCCACAATTACCTCAGGTATTATGATAAACATGATTTTGAATTTGGCCTTCACATCTGTTACAAGTTTTATTAGATTCTTTACTTTCTCATAATGACATGAGGATAATTAGGCACATGATGGCAAAAAGTGATGAAATCAAGATACAAATTCTTTTCTTAATGAATATCACAATTGTCTTAGTCCTGTGTTAAAGAAGAGTATACTAGTGTAACTTATGGACTTTTTTGCAAGTAACTTAAGGAGACATCCACTTTTGTTAAGAAGATATTATAAATGAAATTAATCTAACAACTTTTATATTACACCTTCCCAATTTATTCTCCAGAGGGGGGGTATGTAGTAATAATAAGTTTTAGAAAATGTTTCAATTTTTTGTTTTTATTATGTGTTTCATGGGTAAAAACTGGACAATAATTGTAAAATCTCTAAAAGATTCTGAATTTTCGTAGATATATGTTTTTGAGAAATTTGATTTGGTTACTGGCAAAGCTATTTAAAGTTGTGTTAAGATCAATTTTGTAGGAAACATTCCAGCTGAGACTTCCTAGCTTATCATCAGCATCTGAAACACCTGAGAGACTTTTCTACAACCACACCTGAGACCATGCCCAGAATCCAGAGCTACGCCCAGAATCCAGAGCTACACCCAGATGACATCCCAAGAATAATCTGAGAAAAGATTTCCAAAGACTTAAATGGACATTTTCCTGTTTCCCTTTTCCTATTGCACATGCAATTTGTAATATCCACCTCCTAAAGGGCACTGCTCTCTTTTGTTTTTTGTCAATGTGTCACTCAAATTCTGTTCTTTTTCATTTCCTTTTATATTGTTTTTGTTAAATTTTTTCCATATAAATATATTATTTTCTGATTACATTTAGAGATAATTTACAACATTTGTTTTTATAAGATTTCTAGTTTCAAATATTTCTCCCTCCCTCCCAACCCACCCCCCTCCCCAAGACAGCAAGTAATCTGATATAGGTTATACATGTATAATCACATTAAACATATTTCTGCATTAGTCATGTTATGTGAGAAGAATCAGAGCAATAAGAAAAAAACTCAAGAAAGAAAAACAACAACAACAAAAACAATAGAAATAGTATGGTTTGATCTGCATCCAGATTCAACAGCTCGTTTTTTTTTTTCTGTTTTTTTTTTTTCAATTTGGAAAGCATTTTACATTATGAGTCCTTTGGAACTATCTTGGACCATTATATTGCTGAGAAGAATCAAGTCTCTCACAGTTGATCAACACACAGTGTTGTTGATACTGTGTACAATGTTCTCCTAGTTCTTCTCATCTCATTCATCGTCAGTTCAAGCAAGTCCTTCCAGGTTTCTCTGAAATCCACCTGCTCATCATTTCTTACAGCATAATAGTATTTCATTACATTCATATACCACAACCTGTTAAGCAGTTCCTCAATTGATGGGCAACTCCTCAATTTCCATTTCCTTGCCACCACAAAAATAGGAGCTATAAATATTTTTGTATGTGTGGGTCCTTTTCCCTTTTTTATGATCTCCTTGGGAAAAAAAAAAAAAACCTAATAGTGTTATTGCTAGATCAAAGGGTATGAAAAGCTTTTTAACCCTTTGGGAATAGTTCCAAACTGCTCTCCAGAATGGTTGGATCAGTTCAAAGCTCCACCAACAATGCATTAGTGTTCCAACTTTTCCACAGCTTCTCCAACATTTATTATTTTCATTTTTTGTCATATCAGCAATCTGATAAGTGTCAGGTGGGATGTCAGTGTTGTTTTAATTTGCATCTCTCTAATCAATAGTGATTTAGAGCATTTTTTTCATATGGCAATAGATATCTTTGATTTCTTCATCAGAAAACTGCCTGTTCATGGGGGCACCTACGTGGTACAGTGGATAAAGTGCTGGCCTTGGATTCAGGAGAACCTGAGTTAAAATCTGGACTCAGACACTTGACACTTACTAGCTGTGTGACCCTGAACAAGTCACTTATTCCTCATTGCCCTGCAAAAAGAAGAAGGAGAAGAAGAAGAAGAAGAAGAAGAAGAAGAAGAAGAAGAAGAAGAAGAAGAAGAAGAAGAAGAAGAAGAAGAAGAAGAAGAAGAAGCTGCCTTTTCATATCCTTTGGCCATTTCTCAATTGGGGAATGACTTGGATTCTTATAAATTTGATTTAGTTCTTGATATATTTTATAAATGAGGCCTTTATCAGTAGTACTGGCTATACAAATTTGTTTCCCAGTTTTCTGTCTCCCTTCTAATTTTGAATGCATTGCTTCTGTTTGTACAAAACCTTTTTACTTAAATGTAATCCATTTTGTATTTCATAATATTCTCTACCTATTGTTTGGTCATAAACTGTTCTCCTTTCCAAAGATCTGAGAGGTAAACTATTCCTTCCTCTCCTAATTTATGTATGGTATCACCTTGTATGTCTAAATTATGTACCCATTTTGACCTTATTTTAGTACAAGGTGTAAGATGTTGGTCTATGCCTAGATTCTGCTATACCATCTTTCAGTTTTCCCAGAATTTTTATCAAATACTGAGTTCCTATCCCAGAAGCTAGAGGCTTTGGGTTTATCAAACAGTACATTACTAAAATCATTTACTACTGTGTCTCCTGTGCTTAAGTTATTCCATTGATCCTCCATTCTATTTCTTAGCCAGTACCAGATAGTTTTGTTGACTGTGGTTTTATAGTAAAGCTTTAGATTTGATGCAGCTAGCCCACTTTCCTATGTATTTTTTTTCATTATCTCCCTTGATATTCTTGACCTTTTGTTTTTCCAGATGTATTTTGTTATTATATTTTCTAACTCTATAAATAATTTTCAGGTAGTCTGATTGGTATAGCACTGAATAAGCAAATTAATTTAGGTAGAATTGTCATTTTTATTATATTAGCTCAGCCTATCCATGAGCAATTGATATTTTTTTCCAATTATTTAGATCTGATTTGATTTGTGTGAAAAGTGTTTTGTAATTCTATTCATAGAGTTCCTGGGTTTGTCTTGGCAAGTAGACTCCCAAGTAATTTAGATTGTCTACTGTTACTTTAAATGGAATTTCTCTTTCTATCTCTTGCTCCCAGATTTTGTTGGTAATGTATAGAAATACTGATGATTTATATTGATTTATTTTGTATCCTGCTACTTTGCTAAAGTTCTTGTTTCAAGTAATTTTTGAGTTGATTCTGTAGGATTCTCTAAGTATACCATCATATCATCTGCAAAGAGTGATACTTTTGTTTCCTCTTTGCCTATTCTAATTCCTTTAATTCCTTTTTCTTCTCTTATTGCCAAAGCTAACATTTCTAGTACAATATTAAATAATAGATGTGATAATGGACAGCCCTATTTCACTCCTGATCTTATTGGGGTGGCCTCTAACTTATCTCCATTATATATAATGCTTGCTGATGGTTTTAGCTAAATACTGCTTATTATTTTAAGGAAAGCACCACCTATTCCTAAGCTCTCTAGTGTTTTTATTAGGAAGGGGTGCTGTATTTTGTCAAAAGCTTTCTTAGCGTCTATTGAAATAATCATATGATTTTGGCTAGTTTTCTTATTGATGTAGTTGATTATGTTAATAGTTTTCCTAATGTTGAACTAACCCTGTATTGCTGGTATAAATCCCACTTGGTCATAGTGGTGATCACTTGCTATAATCTCCTTAGTAATATCTTATTTAGGATTTTTGCATCAATATTCATTAGGGAACTTGGTCTATAATTTTCATTCTCTGTTTCACTTTGCCTGGTTTTGGTATCAACATGTTTGTGTCATAAAAGGAATTTGGTAGCACTCTTTCTTCACTTATTTTTCCAAATAATTTGAATAATAGTGGAATTAATTATTCTTTAAATGTTTGGTAGAATTCACTTGTAAACCCATCGGGCCCTGCAAATTTTTTCGCAGGGAGTTCATTAATGGCTTGTTCAATTTCTTTTTCTGATATGGGCTTATTTAAGGATTTATTTCCCTTTTAGTTAACCTGGGTAGTTTGTATTTTTGTAAAGATCTATACATTTAATTTAGATTGTTGGCATACAGTTGGACAAATGAGTTCCTAATTATTACTTTAATTTCCACTTCATTGGTTGTGAAATCACCCTTTCCTTTTTGATATTGGTAATTTTATTTTCTTCTTTCTTTCTTTTTAATCAAATTAACCAATGGTTCATCTATTTTATTGTTTTTCCATAAAATCAGCTCTTAGTTTTATTGATTAATCCTATAGATTTCTTGCTTTCAATTTTATTAATTTCTCCTTTTATTTCCAGGATTTCTAATTTAGTATTTGGTTGGGGATTTTCAATTTGTTCTTTTTCTAGCTTTTTTAGTTGCATGCCCAATTCATTGATCTCCTCTTTCTCTTTTTATTCATGTAAGCACTGCTTTGGCTGCATCCCATAGATTTTGGTATGTTGTCTCATTATTATCATTATCTTGGATGAAGATATTGATTATTTCTATGATTTCTTGTTTGACCCATTCCTTCTTTAGAATGAAATTATTTACTTTCCAATTAATTTTCAATCTAGCTTTCCATGGCTCTTTATTACATGTAATTTTTATTGCATCATGATCTGTGAAGAATGCCTTTACTATTTCTGCCTTTCTACATTTGACTGAGGTTTTTTGCCCTAATACATGGTCAATTTTTGAATATGTGCCATGTACTGCTGAGAAAAAGGTAGATCCCTTTATATCCCCATTCAGTTTTCTCCAGACATCTATCATATCTAATTTTTCTAACATTCTATTCACATCTTTAACTTCTTTCTTATTTATTTTGTGGCTAGATTTATCTAATTATGAAAGGAGAAGATTCAGATCTCCCACTAGTATAGTTTTTCTGTCTATTTCCTCTTGTAACTCTTTTAACTTCTCTTCTAACTTGGAAGCTATACCACATGGCATATATATGTTTAGTATTGATATTACTTCATTATCTAGAGTACCTTTTAGCAAGATGTAGTTTCCTTCCTTATCTCTTTTAATTAAATCTATTTTAGCCTTTGTTTGTCTGAGATAAGAATTGCTACCCCAGCTTTTTTTTTTTTTGCAGGGCAATGAGGTTTAAGTGATTTGCCCAGGATCACACAGCTAGTAAATGTCTGAGGCTGGGTTTGAACTTAGGTCCTCCTGAATCCAAGGCTAGTGCCTTATCCATTGTGCCACCTAGCTGCCCCCTACCCCTGCTTTTTTGATGTTAGCTGAAGCAAAATGTATTCTATTCCAACCTTTTACTTTTACTCTGTGTGTATCTCTCTGCTTCAAATGTGTTTCTTGTAAACATCATATTGTACTATTTTTGTTTTTAATGCACTCTGCTATTTGCTTCTGTTTTATGGCAGAAACCATCCCATTTACAATCACAGTTATTATTATTATTAACTCTCTATTTCCATCCTTTCTAGTTAGGCCCTTTGTACTTTTCCCCCTTCTTTCACCCTATTTTTCCTCACCAACCTTTTGCTTCTTACCCCTTCCTCCCCCATTGTGCCCTCCCTTTTATCCCAACCCCTCTTTTCTTTACCCTTTTCTCACTTTCTTCTGCCTTCCCTTCTATCAGCCCCCTTTTTCCCTTTCCCTTTTACTTCCCTAAATAATATGCTGTTTCTTTATCCAAATGAAAGTATATGTTATTCCCACTTTGAATCAAATCTAGTGTGAGTAAAGTTTGAAACAATGTTCACCCCCTCCCTTCTTTCACTCTATTGTAATATGTTTTTTGCACCTCTTCCTATGATATAATTCACCCCATTACACCTCCCCTTTCCTCTTGTCCCCATAAAATCCTTTTTGAACCACTTAATTTTTTTATATCATCTCATCTCAGTTTTGCTAGGTAATACATTCTTGGCTGCAATCCAAGCTCCCTTGCCTTTCGGGATATCATATTGCAAGACTTGTGATCCTTTAATATTGAAGCTGCTAAGACCTGAGTAATACTGACCATGGCTTCATGATATTTTAACTGATTCTTTCTGGGTTCTTGGAGTATTTTCTCCGTCACATGATAATTCTGGAATTTGTCTACAATATTCCTTGGAGTTTTCCTTTTGGGGTCTCTTTCAGGAAGTGATCAGTGGATTCTTTCAATGATGATTTTATCTTCTGATTCCATAATATGAAGACAGTTCTCCTTAATAATTTCCTGGAATATGGTGTCTAGACTCTTCTTCTAATCATGGCTTTCAGGCAGCCCAAAGATCCTCAAATTGTCTCTCCTGGATCTCTTATCCAGGTCAGTTGTCTTTCCAATGAGGTATTTCACATTTTCTTCTATTTTTCCATTCTTTTGATTCTGTTTGACTGATTCCTGGTGTCTCATGGAGTCATTAGCTTCCAACTGTCCAATTTCAATTTTTAAGGCATTATTTTCTTCAGTGAGATTATGCACCTCCTTTTCCTTGGCCAAATAAATTTTTTAAGGATTTTTTTTTTTCTTCAGCTAATCTTTTTGCTTCCTTTTCCAAGTTGCTCATTCTTTTTTCTCAATTTTCTTGTGGTGCTTTCATTTCTCTTCCAATTTTTTCTTCTACCTTTCTCAATTGATTTTTAAAATCCTTTCTGAGCTCTCCCAAGAAGGCTTTTTGGTCTTGAGACTAATTCATCTTCCCTCTTCAGGCTTCACATTTAGGCAATTTGAGATTATTGTCCTCATCTGAGTTTGCATTAGGCTCTTCCCTGTTGACATAGAAACTCTCAATGGTGAGAGCTCTTTTTTGTTTTTTATTCATATTGCAGCTTTTTTTTTTTTTTTTTTAAGTTGAGGCCTTCTCCTCAGGCACCAGGATCATGTTTTCAAGCTTCTTGTGCTGGAAGATATGGGCTGCGTCACAGGCTTTCTACTCTGAGGCCTCTTTCTCAGAACTCTGGGCTTGCTCCCTGTGCTTGCTCCTGGTGCATGCTGGGATGTCCAGGTCTGTTCGAACCTGTCCTGGCAGTGGCCCCCTGGCTGGCAGCCTTCCCTGTCTGGTGGTGCTGGTGGATCTCACCACTGGCTTGCTGTGCCACCAGCTGGCCAAGCCAAGTTCAAGGGGCCTCAGTTGCTCTGCTGTGGCCTATTACTGCCCATTGACTTTCCCCAACTCCTTCCATGCTGCACTGTAGTGCACTGTGCTCCACTGCTGCCTGAAGGAGACCACCCTTTCCCGACGTCTTTTAAATTATCTCAGGTTGGAAGATTGTGTATCTCTTGTTTTTTTTGTTTTTTGGGGTTTTTTTTTGTAGGTTCTCTAGTTTCAGAATCTGTTTAGAGGCTTGAGTTAATGTTCTTTTCAAGGGAACTGTTAAGGGCTAAAATTCTAGCTAAACTGTCTAAAATATCTAATGAGTGGTCGCCAATAAATTATAAGCTTTAGCAAGAGTTAGACTTTTAAGCATTTATTAAGGAGAATAAGAATTTGATAAAGAGAAAAGAAAGGCCTAGATTCCTATCTATTAAAGGGAGAGCACATTTGTAGCTCCGCTCTCCACCAGAGTCCTCAGGAAAGAGAGCCCGAGACAGAGCGCCCATCTCTTCCTTCTTCCTCCCACTATCCAACGTCACTTCCTGATGCCAAAGAAAAGACTCCTGGTCTTGCCCTCAAAGACCTTCGCTTCATGGGTGGAACTCTTCTACAGTAAGTCTCCAGCAGGTGGCGTCATTCCAATAGTTACAGAACCAAAGGAGAGCTCAGGCAGCTTGCTGGCTTCTCTCTGGCATCTTGGCTCTACCTCCCCCTTTATGTTGTTAATCATCATGAGTCCCATGGTTGAGAACCCTTTGTAAAATATTATTCCTTCATTTAAGGAAACCCTGTTTCTTAATGAAGCAATGGGGGGAGTATGAGAAAATAATAGGGTTTTGGGAATGACCAAAGGCCCCATCTTGAGGGGATTGATTGGATTAAGATTGATTAGATTGACTGACTGTACTGATTAACTCACTTAAAGTTAATTCAATTAAAACCACACCTGCCTGGCCCTCAAGAAGGTATGTTTTCAGAGGGTGTGTACTCTGACATCAACATGGGGCTACCCTCAAGTCCAGTGAACCAATAGATTTGGTTGATTCTAGCTAATTAGCTTGAAGTAGTTTGTAAGGACTGCCTCTCCTCCTAACCCAGAAAAACCTTCCACACACAGTTACTCTCAGTTAGATTCTCTCAGAGGTACTGTTGGTGGTAGAGGACTTGGAGAAAGAAGCAGGCCAGGTTGAGCTCTATTCTCTCCTCTAGGCTAGATAGGTTTGTTAACTTTCTGAAATTGGGTTCTCTTTTTACTAATATTTAATATATTTTAATTAATACTTAATGCCCCAAAACTGGTGCTAAAGCTTCTAATTTATAAGTAACAACTATATTAGGAACCCCAGCTAATTTTCCATAAACTTGTGACAGAAATAAAGCAACTACACATATAGTTTTTTATGCTTCATTTGTATTGTTGAGAATAGTCAAGTTATTCACAGTTCTTTGTCAAGCAATATTGCTGTCTCTGTGTACAATGTTCTCTTGGTTCTGCTCACTTCATTATACATCATTTCATACATGTCTTTCCAGACCTTCCTGATGTCATCCAGCTTGTCATTTCTTATAGTACAATATTCCATTACCATCATATACCACAGTTTGTTTAGCCATTCCCCAATTGATAAGCATTTTTTTGATTTCCAATTCTTAGCCACCACAAAATGAGCTGCTATAACAAAAAAAGAAAACATCTTTTTCTCTTTTGGGGGATATCTTTAGGATATAGACCTAGCAGTGATATTGCTGAATCAAAGGATATGAGCAATTTTATACCCCTTTGGGCATAGTTCCAAATTTTCTGTTTTTGTTATATTTTCCAATCTCATAGGTATGAGGTGATACCTCACAGTTGTTTTAATTTTCATTTCTCTGATCAATAATGATCTAGAGCATTTTTTCATATGATTATAGATAGCTTTGATTTCTTTCTCAGAAAACTGCCTGTTCATATCCTTTGATCATTTATTAATTGGGGAGTGATTTGTATTTTTATAGATTTGATGCAGTTCTCTATATATTTGAGAAAGGAGGCCTTTATCAGAGATATTTGTTAAAATTTGAACTTCTTAAGGGCTGGGGCCATGTTTTTCTTTCTTTAACACTTAATACAGTATCTGGCACATAGTAAGAACTTAAAAGATGATGGTGGTGGTGATGTTAATGATTGTGGTAATTACTTTGCTGGGCTATTGTGAAGAAAATTCTTTGTCAGGTATAAGGTACTATATAAATACTAACTATTATTATTGTTGTGATAATCAGCCTTATGAGTGTTCTGTAAGGAAATCTTCCTTTAAAGTACTATATAAGTGTAGTTTACAATAAAATTAAAAGTTGAGCAGGATGCTATCAGAAAAACCTGGAAAGATTTACATGAGCTGATGCAAAGTTAAATGTATTGTGTTCAAAATAACAGCAATATTGTGAGATGATCTACTGCAAATGACTTAGCTATTTTCAGCAATGAAATGATCCAAGACATCTCTGAAGGACTTATAAAAATGCAATCCATCTACAAAGAACTGACAATGTCTCAATACAGGTGGAAGTATATTTTCTTGCTATTGTTAGATCTTTTTTCTGAAGTTTTTTGTCTGCTATGTTTTGCAAGACTGCACATGTATAAATTATATTGAATTGCTTGAGTTCTTAAAGGGGGATGAGGAGGAAGAAAGCTAATTTGGAACACAAAGTTTTAAAAATTGATGTCACAATTTGTTTTTACATGTAAGGTGAGGGGAAATTATAAATAAATAAATAGATGAATAGATAAATGAATAAATCAATTAATATAAATAGATAAATGAATAAATAAATATATGAATACATAAAAAGAGCTTAATAAATTTTTGTTGACTTAATGATGAAATGATCAAACATTTCTTTTAAGTGCCACTACAATCTGCTTCTTATTTTTAGTTCATTGTTTGTTTATAACATAAATGTATTATTTCCAGAATCAAGTCACAGCAAGTTCCTAGTCTACTTTTTTTAGAAGATTTCAAGTACTCTATAACTGAAGGGATGGTGATCAAATGTAGGAATGGCAGTCATTGATGTATTATTCATTGAAAGAATATATACAACCACACATCAATAATCAATTTGATCATTTACATATTTTGCACATGTTCTGCTCCATAATGAAACTACTATCACTAATTTTTATTTTCTCTACAAATCAAATACCGTGCTGTTCCTATCCTGTAAGCAGCTGGTTTTTGCTTCTGTGTTTCTTTAATCAGGTCAAACCTGTACATGCAGCAGATAGGTGGCACAGCTGTTAGAGCTCTGAACTTGGAGTAGGGAAGACCTGAGTTTAAATCTGGCCTCAGACACTCACTAGCTGTGTGACTCTGGGGAAGTCACTTAACACCTGTTTGCCTCCTCAAACTCTATAATAATAAGAACAACCCCTATCTTTCAAGATCATTTTGAGGATTAAATTAGATAATGCAAGAGGCAGAGCCAAGATGGTGGAAAGAAGCCAGGAAGTTTCCTGAGCATTCCCAAATTTCTCTCAGAAACATTATATCAAGATTCTAAATGGATTCTGGAACTACAGAACCTACAAAAAGACAGAGAGATACAATCTTCCAACTTGAGATCATTTAGAAGACTTCAAGAAAGGTCCATCTCACTTGGATGAAAGGGAAGAATAGCAAAGCTCAGTGCAGCACAGAATGGGTCTGAACAACTAAGCAGAAGGATCTTGGCCACAGCACAGATTAGCAGCTGAGGCCCCTTGGTCCTGGATCAGCAGGCTGGTGGGTCAGCAGGCTGGTTGCACAGCAGGCCAGTTGTGAGATCCACCAGCCCCAGCTGAGAGATCAAACTGCCACCTAGATAACCACCCACAGGACAAGTGCAAGTAGGCCAAGCCATCCCAGCAAGCCTAGATCAGTGAAGAATCCACAAGCCATAGAGGCCTAAAAGCAAAAAGCTGGTGACCAGCCCCCCTATTCCCCAACACAAAATCTTTGGAACAGTAGCCCCTGTGACCCAGGAGCACACCTCAACTTTAAAAGTAAAAAAAAAAAAAATGGTTACAATATAAGTAAGAAACAGAAAAGGACCCTTACCATTGAGAGCTTCTATGGCTACAGGGAAGACTAAAACACAACTCAGATGGAGATAAAACTGTCAAAATGCCAACATGTGAAACCTTAAGGGGAAAGATAAATTGGTTTCAAGACCAGAAAAGCCTTCTTGGAAGAGCTCAAAAAGGATTTAAAAATCAAATGAAAGAGGTAGAAGAAAAACGGGAACAGAAATGAGAGAAATGTGAGTTACACAAGAAAAAATAGTCAAGAGGTCTGAGGTGTCAGTGGCTTACAACTTGCTCACTGCACTGGACTAGCCAGCTTAGGTGTGTGTCTTGGGTACCCAGTACCCCAGCTTGATGATTGCCCTCTGCGTTGGGGTTGGAGACCTCACAACTGGCCTGCTATGGCACTAGTTTGCTGAGCTAGGACTGTGGGTCTTCACCTGCTGATCTGTGTTGTGACTAAGAGCCTTTTGCTGGCTTGTCCAGACACCTTTTGATCTGAGCCGTGTTCCCCTTCTTCTATGTTATCTTAAGCCAGAAGATTGTTTCACTCTGGGTTTGTTTTTGTTTTTTGAGGGTGTTTTTGCATGTTTTGTAGCTCGAGAAGGTGTTGAGAGGCTTAATTTAATGTTGTTTTGGAGGGAAATTTGGGAGAGCTCAGGCAGCTTCCTAGTTTTATTCCTCCATCTTGGCTCTGACCCTGGAACTCAAGTAATATTCCACATACATAAAAATTGACCATGCATTAGGGCCCAAAAACCTCACAGTCAAATGTACAAAGGCAGAAATAGTAAATGCATCCTTTTCAGATCATGATGCAAGAAAAATTACATGTAATAAAGAGCCATGGAAATATAGACTGAAAATTAATTGAAAACTAAATAATCTCATCCTAAAGAATGAGTAGGTCAAAAGACAAATTATAGAAAAAAACAAATTCATCCAAGAGAATGACAACAATGAGACAACATACCAAAACTTATGGGATACACGCAATGCAGTTCTAAAGGGAAATTCTATATCCCTGAATGCCTACAAGAATAAAAAAAAAAAGAGGAGATCAAGGAATTGGCAATGCAACTGAAAAAGCTACAAAAATAAAAAATGGAAAATCCCCAATTAAATACTAAATTAGAAATTCTTAAAATCAAAGGAGAGATTAATAAAATTGAAAGTAAGAAAACTATACAACTAATGATTCTATGGAAAAATCAATAAAATTGATAGAACTTTGGTTAATTTGATTTTTAAAAAAGACAAAAAAACACAAATTACCAGTATCAAAAATGAAAGGAGTGAATTCGCCATCAATGAAGTAAAAATTAAAGCAATAATTAGGGAGGGGCTATTTTGCCCAACCGTATCATAATAAATTTGACAATCTAAATGAATTGGATGAATATTTGCAAAAAAATTTAAATTTCCCCAATTAACTTAAGAGGAAATAAAATACTTGAATCGCTCCATTTTAGAAAAATAATATTGAACAATCTATCAATGACCTCCCTAAGAAAAAATTTCCAGGGCCTAATGGATTTACAAATGAATTCTGCCAAGCATTTAAAGAATAATTAATTCTAATTCTAAATAAATTATTTGGAAAAATAGGTGAAGAAGGAGTTCTATGCAATTCCATTTATGACACAAATATGGTGTTGATATGTAAACCAGGCAAAGCCAATACAGAGAAGATAAATTGTATACCAATTTCCCTAAAGAATGTCAATGAAAGAAATTTAAACAAAATATTAGCTAGGAGATTACACCAATGTATTACCAAGATAATACACTGTGACCAGGTGTAATTTATACCAGGCATGCATGGCTGGTTCAACATTAGGAAAACTACCAACATAGTCGACCACATAAATAATAAATCAACCAAAATAATATTATTATCAAAATAGAAGCAGAAAAAGGTTTTGACAAAATACAGCACTCATTCCTATTAAAAACACTAGGGAGCATTCGAATAAATGGAGCTTTCCTTAAAATGATGCCATCATATCATCTGCAAAGAGTGGTAGTTTTGTTTCCTCCTTGCCTATTCTAAGTTCTTTAATTCCTTTTTCTTCTCTTATTGCTATATTTCTAGTACAATATTGAAACATTTCAGAGTCCACCTGCGAAGACAAGCCCAGAAACACTATGAACACAATTACAAAACACTTTTCACACATATAAAATCAGATCTAAATAACTGGAAAAATATTTATTGTTCATGGATAGTCTGAGCTAATATAATAAAAATGACAACTCTACCTAAATTGATTTACTTATTCAGTGCCATACCAATCAGACTACCAAAAATTATTTTATAGAGCTAGAAAAATATAACAAAATTTATCTGGAAGAAAAAATGATCAAGAATATCAAGGAAGCTAATGAAAAAAAATTCACAGGAAGGTAGGTTAGCCATACCAATTTTGAAGCTATATTATAAAGTGGCAGTCATCAAAACTATTTAGTACTTGATAAGAAATAGAGTGATGTCTCAATGGAATAGGTTAGGCACAGGAGACACAGCAGTAATTGGGTTTTGTTTGTTTGTTTGTTTGTTTGTTTGTTTGTTTTTGTGGGGCAATGAGGGTGAAGTTATTCTCCCAAGGTCACACAGCTAGTACGTGTCAAGTGTCTAAGGCTGGATTTGAACTGAGGTCCTCCTGAATCCAGGATTGGTGCTTTATCCACTGTGCCACCTAGCTATCCCCACAGTAGTAATTGACTATAGTAATATACTGTTTGATAAACCTAAAGACAATAGCTTCAGGGATAAGAACTCACTATTTGATAAAAAATTGCTGGGAAAACTGGAAGATAGTATGGCAGAAACTAGGCATAGACCAACATCTTACACAGTATACAAAAATAAGGTCAAAATGGGTATATGATTTAGACCTAAAGTGTGATATCATAGGTAAATTAGGAGAGGAAGGAATAGTTTGCCACACAAAATGTTGATTTTGATTACATTAAATTGGAAAGTTTTGTACAAACCGAAGCAATTCAGCCAAAATTAGAAGGCAAATTGAAAGCTGGGAAACAGATTTTATAGACAGTATTTCTGCTAAAGGCCTCATTTCTAAAATATATCAGTAACTAAATCAAATTTATAAGATTGGAAGTCATGCCCCAATTGAGAAATGGTGAAAAGATATGAACAGGTAGTTTTCAGATGAAGAAATCAGAGTTATCTATCGCAATATGAAAAAATGCTCTAAATCACTATTGATTAGAGAAATGCAGATTAAAACAACTCTCACACCTATCAGATTGGGTAATACGATAAAAAATGGAAAATAATAAATCTTGGAGAAGCTGTGGAAAAATTGGAACGCTAATGCATTGTTGGTGGAGCTCTGAACTGATCCAACCATTCTGCAGAGCAGTTTGGAACTATGCCCAAAGGGCTGTAAAGCTGTGTACCCTTTGACCCAGTAATACCACTACTAGATCTTTATCCCAAACAGATCTTAAAAAAGGAAAGGGAACCCACATGTAAAAATATATTTATAGCAGCTCTGTTTATGTTTGCAAACAATTGAAAATCAGGGGCATTCCCATCAATTGGGGAATGGCTGAACAAATGGCGGTATATGAATGTAATAGAATACTATTTTGCTATAAGAAATGATGAACAGGCAGATTTGAGAAAAAATCTGCATAGACTTAACTGGACTGATGATGAGTGAGGTGAGAAGAGCCAGGAGAACATTGTACAAAGTAACAGCAACATTGTGTGATAATCAACTGTGGTAGACTTAACTTTTCTCAACAATATAATGATCTAAGACAATTCCAAAGGACTTATGATGGAAAATGTTCTCCATATCCAGAAAAAAGAACTGAGGAATCTGGATCCAGATTGAACCTTACTGTTTCTACTTTTTTTGTTTTTCTTTTTTTGAAGTTTTTCCCTTTTGTTCTGATTATTTTTTCACAACATGACTAATGCAAAAAATATATTTAATGTGATTGTACAAATATAACCTATATCAGATTGCTTTCTGTATTAGGGAGGGGGCAGGGAGGGAGAAAAATTTGGAATTCAAAATCTTATAAAATAAATGTTGAAAACTCTGGAAAATAACTTTTTTTGTGATAAAACATGAACTAATGTTTCCAAAGTGCTTAACACAATGATTGGCACATAGTAGGTGTTTAATATTTTTTAAAAATCTCTATTATCTTAACACTGTTCCTCTTATAATGCTAATTATGCAACTTAGGACTATACAATTTATCAATCTATATCAACTATAAAACAAAACACTGCTAATACTATGTTCACTATAACTAAAATCAACCTAATTAATCAGTCAAGTTTGATAATGATACTTATTGCTAGCTTATTAGTTTTCCATCATCCCTCTCCTAATTACCATGTCATCTTCCAGCTAGAGCAGGACTAGTAATTAAAGAAATACATAGTCTAAGGGAAAGGTAATTATCTCCAACAGGAGGGGAACGAGAAACTAAAATTGGGAAGACATAACACAATGTCTGCCTGGGTTTTTACCAAAAGGACTAGAGGAAGCAGATATATAAGGGCTTAAGAAGAGAGATTAGAGCTCAAAGCTGAAATGAGTGAGCTGAAGCACTTGGAATATATAATAAGAAATGTTTTCAAAAAAATTAAATAGAGTCTAAGACTGCATGTCTGTTTTTGTATAGGAGACATAAATGTCCTGTCATGTCTGGGGAATCACATCCTATAAAGTTCCAAATGAGAACCACTTCCTCTTATTGACTCATTTTCCCCAAGTAACTTTGTAAGTTTGTGCTCTTTGTACACATAACAGTAACAAATAAAAGAAAAGAACAAAATTTTCCAATACTCTGGGGGAAAACCAATTGCTGTTAATGAAATTCTAGAATCTAGGGGTTTAACAAAAAGAAAACAGAGACCATACAAAAGTTAAAGATAATCTAATTTGATAATTTTGAGTTTTAGAGTTGGGTATTTTCCTCCTTAATATAGTATGGAATGGAGTCTGACTAATATCTTCTTCTGTCACAGTTGTTGTTGTTCTGGTGGTTGTTGTTTATCCTTTGTTTTCAAAGACAATCAATGACATCAAGGGGTGTTGTCTTGACTTGCATGTGAATTTTATTTAAATGAGGCTATGGTGCATATAGAGTGAAGTTTAAGACCCTTTCTCTAGCAATTGAGGGCCCCACATAAGCTGACATTATTTTACCTTTGTATTCTTTTTTTTTTTCAAGCATTTTTTTTTTTTTGCAGGGCAATGAGGGTTAAGTGACTTGCCCAGGGTCACACAGCTAGTATCAAGTGCCTGAGGCCAGATCTGAACCCAGGTCCTCCTGGATCCAGGGTTGGTGCTCTATCCACTGAGCCACCTAGCTGCCCACCTTTGTATTCTTAAATTCCAGTCACTTATAATCATTTTGTGCTTTATCCAAGCTTCATTATTCTTCACATCCAAACTTAGCACAAGCCTTTGTGCCCTTCATTCCTTTGTTCATACTCTTGCCTATACCTAAACTCTGTTCCTATTTCTTCTTCACATATTAAATATACTAATTATCCTTTGAAGCTTATATCAAAGATCTTCACAAGATATCCAGAAAATATTCTCTCAACCCTCTGGTCAATAATGACCTTCCCTGCTCAAACCTTTCATAGCACTTTTTTTAAAACTCTAGAGTACTTATTATGTAGCATTTATAATTTTAGCTATCTGTGTATTAATATTATCACCTAACTAGGCTATTAGATACTTGAAAGTAAGGACCTATATTTCAACTTTTTCTCCTCTCCTAGTGCCTCACCTGCTGTTCTCCACCTAGTATGCATTTAATAAATACTTATTAAATTTTTACTTTATTGTATTAAAATATTATGTTGTACAATAGATTGTTGAGTCATATTTGAGATACAGGAGAAAAGAAGAAGGGATGAAGGAGTCCAGTCCTTTGATTTTAATAGGAATTTTCTGGTGTGAAAACTGTTTTCTACTAATGCAGATCAATAAATTGTAACTTCACCTCAGAGAAAATATACCTGGGGTTAAGTTATTTGCCCAGAGACTGGACTTGATTAGTCTTCCTGACACCACAACTGGCCTGCTATTGTGCCATGATACATGTGATTATATAATAGTATTATCTTGAATATATAACATGTTGTAATATATAAAGAGCTGTTGAAAAAAAAAAGTTGGGTTCAATCTTCCATCTGAAACATACTGGTTGTGTGACCCTGGAAAAATTACTTGACCTCTCCATATCCTCAGGCAACTCTTGAGAGATACATAATGCAAAATAGTTCCCAATATGCTTTGATACAGGAAAATTCCTCAAGTAGGATCTTCTGCCAGTTATTTTAAAATAATAAATATTATCATATTAATACCAATAGTATTTATTGTTGATTGCTATTTAAAACCAATAACTAATAATAATAACAAATGCAAGTCTGGAATCTCACACCTGAAAAAAGCCATGAAAAATAGGTATTCCTTCAAAATACAAATAAATATACCAAATTTCCAGTTATCCTGCATGATGCAAAAATTAAATCCATTCTAGATAACTGAGCTTTCCATGACTCCAAATTCTTTGTTTAATTGGTTTGCAGGCCCAGTCCTGTTACTTCCGATCTTTGTAAACTGGGGTAAATCATTTCCCCTAGCCCCTAAGTTCTTCCTCTATAAATGAGGGAGCTGGTCCAGATGATGCCTAGGGTTTCCTCCATCTTTAAATTTTCCTATGTTCACTGTGTTCCACCACTTCTTAGTTTCCCTTTCCTCTTTTAATACACAAATCCAATCCCACCTTCTATAGGAGGCTTCTCTAGGTAACCTACAGCTACTCCTTTTACATTACCTTAATCTCTTTATATCTGGTATTCTCCTTATTATGTACATGTTGTCTCCCCATCACAATAGGACAAGGATTTCTGGTTTTGCTTTGTTTTGTCTCTATCTGAATCCTGTATCCAGATATAGTAAAATACATGACATATATTAACTGCTACACAAATGCTTGTTGATTGGCTGACTGACATTATGAACTACAAGACCTTCATGGAAGAAATGAGAACTGCCTTTCTGCAAAAATAATTATTGGATCAAATGTAGTGATAACCTTCTTTATAGGTATATTTCCTAGCTTTAAAAAATGTTCACTGTCATTATCAGGGTCCTTTGCCTTATAAGTAGCATTAAGAACAATTTTTACTATCTAATGTATCATAGAAGCACCATTTTTAGGTTTTGAGGTGACAAATGTTACAAAAAAAGATTTTGTGCTCCCTGTGATGTCCCTACTCCATGAACAGAGTCCCTAGGGCTCTCCAACTCTCATTCTAGATGTCCCTTCTCATATATTATTGGTACCTCTTCTCTCTAAAAGTATAGGATCATGGGATTTAGATCTGAGATCATACAGCATAGGTTTCTTATCATCCAACTTGAACTGCAGGAGAGAATGACTTTCCTGTCTCCTTTACTTTGCTCCTTGAAAGCAGCCTAAGACTATTTGAGTGATTAAGCATTTCAGTGAAACATATGCAAGATTAAAATAACAAACGATAAAGTAGCTAAGATATTGGAGCCTTAAAAGTAATTAATTTTATTCCTATATGAAAACGCTTTATCATTTAAAAAATACATAGGATTACAAAGGGGAAAAATCACATTGATATACATAGATTCATATATATGCATATATTATATGCAATATACACCATGTTATATACATACACATGCACACATATACATGTATGTACATGTATATAATAATGCATGTATATGATACACATATACATCCATATACACTTCTATATAATACATGTATTTACACATACATATACACATACCTATATGTCTATATGCATATTTGTGTGTATGCATGTGTACATATATATGTAAATATATGTGTGTAGTTATACAGGAATATAGAACTTGGATTAAGAATACCTTTTCTTAAATCTGGAAAGACTTATATGAACTGATCTATAGTGAAGCGAACAGAACCAGGAGAATGTTGTGCTCAGTGACAGCAATATATTTTTTTTTGGCAGGGCAATGGGGGTTAAGTGACTTGCACAAGGTCACACAGCTAGTAAGCGTCAAGTGTCTGATGCTGGATTTGAACTCGGGTACTCCTGAAACCAGGGCTGGTGCTTTATCCACTGTGCCACCTAGCTGCCCCTAGCAATATTGTTTTGATAAAGAACTATTCTCAGCAATACAATGATCCAAGACAGTTCCAAAGGACGTACTATCTATCTCTAGAGAAAAAACTAACATTGATTGAATAACAGACTGAAGCATGCTATTTTTCACTGTCTTCCATTTTTTCTTTTATTTGAGTCTTATACAAATGACTATTATAGAAATGTTTTATATAACATTACATGTATAACTTATATCTGATCACTTGTTGTCTTGGAAGGGGGAGGGAAGGGACAAAGGGAAGGAAGGATATAATTTGGAAATCAAAACTTTAAATAAAAATATTTTTAAAGTTAAAAAATAAGAATATACATGTAAATGCTTGATTAAAATAATAACTCCAAAAAAGAATACCTTTTCTTAATTTCTATTTCTATTCAGAAGGCCACCATCTTAGTTGCATGCCCTCCTCACCTCTTGCCTGGACTATTTGAATGCCTCATAATGTCTCCCTGTCTCCCCATCTCAATGCATCATTCATACAACTAATAAAGTGATTTTTCTAAAGTTTATACCTTAGTATGTCACTCTATTGATCAATAAACATCAGTGTTTCCCTATTGTTTTTAGCATCAAATAAAATACTCTCTATTTGAATTTTAAAGCCTTTTGCAACCTTAACCCCAAAATGAGATATTACTGTACATGATCCTCATAAAGAGGCTCCAAATACTATTGCTGTATAAGAAATGAGGTGGGGCAGCTAGGTGGGGCAGTGGATAGAGCACCAGCCCTGGAGTCAGGAGGACCTGAGTTCAAATCTGACCTCAGACACTTGACACTAGCTGTGTGACCCTAGGCAAGTTACTTAACCCCAATTGCCTCACCCCAAAAAAAAGAAAGATAAAAATGAGGAGCAGGCATATTTCAGAAAAACCTGGAAAGGCTTGCATGAACTGATGTTGGGTGAAGTGAGCAGAACCAGAAGAACATTGTGCAAGTAACAGCAATATTGTGTGATGATCAACTGTGATACTTAGCTCTTCTCAGTAATGCAATGATCTGAGAGAATTCCAAAAGTCTCATGATGGAAAATACTTTCCACATCCAGAAAAAGAACTATAGAATCTGAATGGAGATACTATTTTCACTTTTTTGTTGCTTGTTTTTTTTTCTTTCTTGAGGTTTTTCCCTGTTGCTCTAATTCTTTTTTCACAAAATGACTAATGTGGAAATGTCTTTGCCATGATTATACACATATAACCTATATCATATTGGTTCCTTACTTGCAGAGGGGGAGGGAAGAGGGAAAGGAAGAAAAATTTTGAACTCAAAATCTTATAAAAATGAGTTTTGAAAACTACCTTTACATAGAACTGGAAAACAAAAACACTTTTAAGATTAAAAACAATAGAGACATGGTACAGAAGAGTTCCAGGGAACTCATGATAAAAGAGGATCTCCAAATCCAAGAAAAAAAAAGAAAGAAAGAACTGTGGAGTATAGATGCTGATGGAACCATATTATTTCTTTTGTTTTGGGTGCTGTTTTTTTTTTTCTATTTTGAGGTTTTGCATCACTGCTCTGATTTTTTCTCTTGTAACAGGATTAATGCAGAAATAGGATTAATGTTATTAAGTGTATATATATATATATGTGTGTGTGTATATATCTATATCTATATCTATATGTATAGAGATATATAGATATAACCTATATCAGATTACCTGCTGTCTAGGGGAGGGGGGAGGGAGGGGAGGGAGGGAGAAAAATCTGAAATTGTAAAGCTTGTATAAACAAAAGTTGAGAACTATCTTTACATGTAACGGAAAAAATAAAATACCTTATACATAAAAAAAAAAAAACAATAGAGACTCCAAAATGTTAGATGAAACTGTGGCTGTATCTCCACTCTGCAAATGAAAAAAATTGGGTCAATAATCAAAATTAAAATGCTGACAACTGAAGATACACACATACACACTTTTGTGTGTGTGTATGTGTGTGCGTGTGTGTGCGTAATAATAAAGAATGAACACAGATTTTTTCCCCCCTTGAATTTATCCAGAAAATTTTCTGAGGTCCACATTGTACTTAACACTACATTGACTTTCGCGCCAAAGATTCACAGTAGACCCTGTCCTAAGATTATATCTGCCTTTGTTTTCTGATTTATAAGAATTAAGAATATAAAAGCCAGAGTCTGAGGTACTCTCAATGTTTCTGATCAAGTGACTGAAAGTCAGGAACATTTGGAGATAATACTGACAATAGACTGAATTAGTTCATTTTGTTTAAGGAGTGCAATCAATCCTGAGAGGTCCTTCTGAATGTTTGGCAATGTCTGTGAGAGTAAAGCCGAGCACAGTGACATGCCCTCAATGATACAGACATGATCTCATGGGGGTGCAGCTATCCTAAAATCAACCAGAGAAGCTGGACAGAGCCCAAGAAAGGGTAATGAGCACATTTAGAGAGGCCAAGCTTCAGATAGTGAGAGAAGGACCAAATAAGCATTATTTATAATGAAAAGGAGACAGGATAGAATTATAGTGAGAGTATCATGAAATCAAGAGTATAATAATAATAACCATAAGGTCATCCTGTGCTTAATAGTAGGTCTGTAACAAATAAGGAGACACCATGAACTTAGGGAGAGTCTGTCTTTGCCTCTTAGTTCCCTATATGATTAAGAACTATCCCTTTCTGACCTCCAAGTATTTCTCCCTCTTTAGCTTTAGGCCTCAGGAAGTTTATAGTCACCTAAGAAATAGCATTCACTGAGATCACAGGTTGGAGAAGGAAAGCTTTTAAATGACCTACTCTGATCTCTTATTTTAGAAAATCAGAAACCCAGGACCTGAAGGGTTAAAATAACAGAAGTCAAGGGCAGCTAGGTTGTGAAGTGGATAAAGCACCAGCCCTGAATTCAGGAGGACCTGAGTTCAATCCTGCTTCGGACACTTGACACTTACTAGCTATGTGACCCTGGGAAGGTCACTTAGCCCTCCTTACCCTGCAAAAAAATAACAGAAGTCAGTGAAGGGTATGTTTTTTTGGCTCTTAATCTGAGGTCTCAGTGTACTATAATACCCAAAAAAGCAATTAATGCCCCAAAGTATTAAATATTTGGAACCTAAAATGTATAGAATTCCATGTGTTACAACACCATATCATGGCACATGATCATTTGCTCACATTCAAAAACCAAGGTTTAGAGGGAAGCATATTTCTTGTTCTGGTTGACTCCTGATGAAACAATGTCTCTGAACCTGATACAATGATATGAGGACATGCTCCCTCTAGATCCATTTCAAATTTTGAGAGGATATGCAAACAAATAATACAAGATTTTTAGGGATGAATAGGTTTGAGAAACATATTGTTGAAGGGCATGTCCACATTATGGAAATCAGAGATGGATTGGCAACTTAAAGTGTTAGCACTCTTCTACGTTCTTTTCTAAAGAACTGTATTTCCCCTTGTCAAGAAAATTCATGACTATCTAAGCAAGCGTAATAAGGTTAATCAAAAATCATGCTTTGAAAGTAAATTGACCTCTGTTTGTGTGTGTGGGGGAACATATACCTACAAGCCTATGACAAGGGAAGGGACTAATACTATAACACAATTCAGTGCCTTAGGGCACATGTTTTCTCTACCCTCTTTTAAACACAAAACCTTAGTTGCTGCCATAGGCAAGATGCTGGTCAAAAAATTGATCAGGGCTCTAATCCCATTTGTCAACTCCTTTGCCCATAAATTTAGAAGCTTGAGATGAGGCCAGCTTTCTAATAAGAAAATGAAAGAGCCTGGGCCATAAAACTACTATGGGTGAACCATTCCAAGATAGAATACGTGATGAAAAGTTTGAGAAAAAGAAAGGGATGGAGAGAGCGAAAGTAAAACACTCTCATCTGATCCCTCTTTAAGAGGGATATATTGGGGTTTCTGCAAAGCAAGACAATAGTTCTTTTGCAGACTACTTAGCACAATGCCTAGAACATAATGGATAATAATGTTTTATTGGAATGAATTGTTAAATAGAAATAGAATGAAGGCAATGGGACAGAAGGATGAAGATGTGGGGAAATGATAGGAGGTAAAAATCTGACACTAAGAATAGTAAATCAGGAGTGGGCATTAAAATTGGATTAAACCTCATTGTTTTTGTTCAATCCTGTTTGATATTTTGTGATCACTTGGACCATTGCACACCAATATAGTCCATGATGTTTTCTTGGTAAAGAAACTGCATTGGTTTGCCATTTCCTTCTTCAATGGATTAAAGTAAACAGAGGTTAAGTGACTTGCCCAGAATCATACACCTAGTAAGTGTTGTAAGGACTAAAATTCTAGCTATACTGTCTAAAATAAAATTCAAAATGTGGGTCCTAATCTGTTCCCCTAGTTTTGGGGGAAACTGACTAAAATCACTGATAAAATGAGTTTAGGTTTTTATGGATTTATTGAAAGATAGTAAAAGAAGAGAAAGATTGAGAACAGAATTCCTACAAGCTGGCAATCCTATCTTTCCTCAACTCTTCTTTCTCGTCCTCTGCCGCCACCATGGTTAAATCAGGAACCCAAAGAGACAGTGCTCTCTGCGCAGGCTCTCCTTCCTTCTTCCTGTCCCCTCCCAGAAATGGGAGGTTCTTCAAGCTGGTTGGTTGACTGGGCCAGAAGTTCAAAGTTTTTTTTAGTTTCTGAGAACCATGCTTTCTTAAGTACTTTCAAGTACCAGCCAGATGTGCTTAGAATCTAGTCAACTACCAATCCAGTCAAATCAGTCAGTAATCCACTCAGGTGGGCTCCTGAGTATCTGCCAAATATCATCTATCACATTTCATTATCTTGACAGTTTCCCCCAAAGCTGGGGGAACAGATTAGGATCCACATTTAGAATTTTAAATTACACACTAGTGTGGCATATAGACTATCTACTATTGCTCACCTTTGCTAACCTTTGCTTTTCTTTATTAATAATTTTTATGTCTCTTCTTGTTTTCACTTGCTTGCTGATTATTTACTAGTCTGACAAACTGAATCTGGCCTTTGGGTACTTTGATGCTCATATTCTTTGGAGACTGTTATATTCCATAATTCAAATCTTGGAAAAATATGATTGTTAAAAGAGATAGGTCACTGTTTCAGGAAGAACATTGGGGTCATTAAAAGTGATATTAAATTTCCCAAATAAAATTTAGCCAGCTCTTTCTCTTATTCAATTCATTGATTATCTGAAGCTTTTATCCATGACACTTTGATGGACAGAATTAGTGGCAGGCCTAAACTCCTGAGTATTGGGGAAATAGACATTTTCCATATACTAGTTTTTTTTTTTCGTTTGTGATGTAAGGTCAAATAAGATAATGTATGTTAGGTTCTTTATAAGCCTTGGGAATTTATATAAATACCAGAAAATATTTTATAATAATGTCTTTTGAGTGATTACAAATCTTATTTAGGAAACCTTGCATCTATTCTCCTTGCCTCTTTTGGGTAGTTAGTATGATCATTGAATATTTTTGCCTCTTCCAAATATCTTGGAAATTAATCCCTTCGTGGTCACCATCTGTAAGGGCTAAAATTCTAGCTATATTGTCTAAAATATCTAATGAGTGGTCGCCAATAAATTATAAGCTTTAGCAAGAGTTAGACTTTTAAGCATTTATTAAGGAGAATAAGAATTTGGTAAAGAAAGAAGGAAAGGCCTGGGTTCATCTATCTATTAAAGGGAGAGTGCATTTCTAGCTGCCTTCTTCACCAGAGTCCTCAGGAAAGAGCAAGAGTCAGAATGCCAGCCTCCCCCTTCTTCCTCCCACAAGCAATCGTCACATCCTGACGCCAAAGAAAAGACGCATGGTCCTGCCCTCAGAGGCCCTCTCCTCATGTTGGAGCTTTCCTAGAGTAAGTCTCCAGCAGGTGGCATCATTCCAATAGTTAAAGTTTGTTAGGCCAGATTTGAACACAGATCTTCCTGACCCCACTGAGCCACCTAGCTGCCTCTGGATTCAATTTAGTGAATAAATTATTTGTGGTGTTATCTCATCTCTTAGGCAAAATAGAGAATGATGATATTAATATCTGTCATTTATGATTCTTTAAGATTTGTAAGGTGCTCTCTATTCATTATCTCACTTGAAGTTTCTAGTGATTCACAAATTCCAACAATGCTAATGAATAGTATTTCCCAGCTATCAATTTTGTATTCCTTATGCAAGTCATATACAGATTAGATGCTATGAAATAGAACACTTCAGTCATCTACACTGTGGGGACCAATTTTTAATTGGGGAGTGCTAGCTAAGCGGCTCGCCACAATAGTGGGGCAAGGAAGGAGACCGGCAGCCTCCCTCAGAACAGAACAAGATTTATTTTAACAAGAACGAACTTAAAAAAAAAACAAAACACAAACAGGATCAGTAGGATCAAGGGAAAGGAAATAAAATGGGGAAAGGGAAATTATAATACCTGAAAAAATTCCACCAGCCAGGAATCAGCTGAAAATACATAGCAGAATGCCTGTCGCTTTCCAGCTTCCACCTAGAATGCCCAATTCTCCTCCCCCAAACCTAGAAAAACCCCACACAGCCCCAGCCAATGGGATGGCTGCTCTGACAGTCACATGACTGCCCTCACTAGGCTTCCAATCATTATAATTTTGTCAGGCCCATGTAGGTGTCGGCGAGTGGTGATGACGTGAGGTGCCAGAGCCCTGGCAATGGCTACAACCAGTGGGTGGAGCACTGTGCAGTTTGCAGGGCTCCAGGCCAGTGTGCAGCAAAGCATAAAAACCTCAAATAATAATGAATTCTTTACAACACCTTGACCTACTACCTTACTGGTTATGTTATGCTAGCTCTTTCCAAATCATGCTGATGGGTTTCTTTGGGCTAGGAGGTATGTGAGTCATTAAAAATAACTTTAAGGTCCCTTTTCAAGAATTCACTTGTCAAACAACTATTCCCTTTCAGCATTTGGTGACCAGTTCATATTTCATAATTGTTAGAATTTGAAGGTATATATTTATTTGGTAAAATAAAGTCCCACCCATACAATTGGAGTTTATAAAGTATTCAAGGAGGACTAGAACTTCAGTTGTGAGAGTTTGCTGAGTGCTTTTCAGGGTTTTGAGCTTTGGTGTCCATCTGTAACTCAACTCTAACTTGTGGCTCAAAGAAGCTATAGCTTGCACAGCAGCTATACTCTGGGAAAACATCAAGGCAGATGGGTTAAACCAAGTCGAAGGTAAGTAACTGGCTTCAAACCCACTGGGGAAGGGGAGGATGTCTACCCCAAGCAGGTGAAGACTTTGCTAGACAGAATGGGTAGATAAGGACAATTTATTCTAACGGTCATGAAAGTGGCTGAAGCAGGGTCTGTTGAGTACTTAGAGCTTGGTCATACAATGAAGACACCAAAGTCAAACACTGCATCCCAGGCCATCACCAGTTGTCTTTTTTTTCTAGAATTTTATTCTCCTAATTACATGTAAAATACAAATTTTGACATCAATTTTTAAAAAGCTTTATGTTTAAAAATCTCTTCCTCCCTCCCTCCCCAACCCCCTCAAGAACTCAAGCAATTAAATATAAATTATACATAAGCAGTCATGCAAAACATTTCCACATTAATCAGGTTGTGAAAAAAAACAGACAAAAACAAAACTTCAGATAAAGGATATAAAAAATACGCTTCAATATGTATTCAAATACCATCAGTTCTCTTTCTGTAGATGGATTGCATCTTTTGTAAGACCTTCAGAGTTGCTTTGGATCATTGCATTGCTGAAAATAACCAAGTCATTCACAACAGATCATCTCACAATATTGCTGGTATTTTGGATACAGTACATTTCACTTTGGATCAGCTCATGGAGGTCCTTCTGATAGAATCCTGCTCATCATTTTTTAGAGTAAAATACGTTGATATAGTATTTTAAAGAGAGATTTCCTTAAAATAAACCCACGAGGATGATTATTCCAACAACAGTAATAGATAACATTTATGTAGTATCTTATACCTGACAAAGAATTTTCTTCACAATAGCCCAGCAAAGTAAGTACCATAGGTTTTGTCATCATTATCATCAATCAATCATCATCCATCAATACTCATCATTATCAATCAATCCTCCTCCTCATCCTCCAATAAACATTAATCCATCCATCAAGCAATCAATCATCATCATTATCACCATCATCATCTTACATTACATTTGCCTCTGCTTCAAAAAATTTTTTTCACAGTTACTATTAACTGTTTCCCTCCATCCTATTCCCTCCCCATGTGATTTGATGTATTTTCTGTCTTCTTTCACCTTATCCCTCCTCAAACATGTTTTGCTTCTGACTGCCCCCTCCTCCTCTCTGCCCTCCCTTCTTTCACCTCTCCCTCCTTAACTCCTTCCCCTTCTACCTTTAGGGTTAGATAGATGATGGCCCTTTTTCTCAATTTATTTCTATCATCTGCCCTAATACTGAGAAATTTCTTGAGTTAGACATATCATCTTGCCATGTATGAATATAAACAGTTTAACCTTTTAACATCCCTTATGATTTCTTTTTCCTGTTTGCCTTTTTATGCTTCTCTAGTGTCTTGTATTTGACAGTCAAATTTTCTAGTCAGTTTAGATCTTTTCATCACAAATACCTGAAAATCCTCTTTTTCATCAAAGTCCCATTTTTCACCTGAAAGATGATGATATGACAATAATGAAGACAAGAATAATGATGATTTTTTTTTTTGTGGAGAGGTGAGGCTTAAGTGACTTGCTCAGGGTCACACAGCTAGTGTCATGTGTCTGAGGCCAGATTTGAACTCAGGTCCTCCTGAATCTAGGGCTGATGCTCTATTCACTGTGTCAGTTTTGCTGTATAGGTGATTGTTTATTGTGATCCTAATTGTGGGGACCAATTTTTAATTGGGGAGTGTTAGCTAAGTGGCTCGCTGCAATATTGGAGACCAGCAGCCTCCCTCAAAACAGAACAGGAAAAAAACAAAATAAAACAAAACAAAATCAGAACAGGATTTATTTGAACAAGAACAGACTTAAAACACACACACGCACACACACACAAACAGCTTCAGTAGGATCAAAAGAAAGGAAATAAAATGGGGAAAGGGAAATTATACAACCTCAAAAGATACCACTGTCCAGGAAAAAGCTGAGAATATGCAGCAGACCTCCTCTTGTTCCAGCGTCCAGCTAGAATGCCGAATTCTCCTCCCTCAATCCCAGAAAAAACCACACCAGCCCCAGCCAATGGGATGGCCGCTCTGACAGTCACATGACTGCCCTCACTAGGCTTCCAATCATTATGATTTTGCCAGGCCCATGTAGGCGTCAGCGAGTGGTGATGACAGAGGTGCCAGAGCCCTGGCAATGGCTACAACCAGTGGGTGGAGCACCGTGCAATTTATGGAGCCCCAGGCCAATGCACACCAAGTCATAAAAACCTCAAATAACAATTAATTCTTTACCATATAAATGCCAGCTATTATTATTATTATTATTATTATTATTATTTATTGCTGTTATTTCCCTTTTCATTCCCTTTGTTTGACTGTTCATGTCTGCATCTATATATGCATTGTTCCCTTTATAGGCACAGTCAGTGTGCATCCTATTCTTTTGGTTCTGTTTTCTTTCCTTTGCATGATTTCAGATTAATCTTTCCAAATGTCTTTTTATTCCTCAGATCCATCATTTTCAATTGCATTAACATACTCCATTGCATTGGTGTAACACAGTTTATTAAGCCATTTACCAACTGTTGGAAAATTAGGTTGTTTCCAGTTCTTAACAATTACAAATAACAGCTACATATTCACATATAGGTTTCTAGAGCCAAAAGGTATAATCTTTTTTGTTTCTTTAAATGCAACTATATCAAGCCCTTATTAATACTATATGTGTTATTATATATAAAACACTCTAGGTGCTTAGGGAGATAAAAATGTGTATAACGTGGCTCCTTCCCTCATGCAGCTTATAGCGCATTTAGAAAATACAACAGAAGAAAAATATATATTATGTAATTTTTCATGATAAATGCACTACAGAATCACAAAACAAATACTATGAGAGATCTAATGAGAAAGGTCCTTTCCAAATGGATCAGGGTTGGGGCAGCTAGGTGGCACAGTGGATAGAGCACCGGCCCTGGATTCAGGAGGGCCTGAGTTCAAATATGGCCTCAGACACTTAATACTTACTAGCTCTGTGACCCTGGGCAAGTCACTTAACCCCAATTGCTTCATTAAAACAAAACAAAAAACAAAAAAACAAAAACAAATGGATCAGGGTTGACTTCATGGGGGAGATGTGTTTGAAGTTGGACTTTTAAAGGATGAGTAGAAATTTACCACATGGAGACATTCTAGACTTAAACCATTTTGTAAAGAGAAGTATCTGATCAAGGAGAGTACAGGTTATCTTATAAGGACAGAAATCAGTTTAGTTTTATTGGAATAAAGGGTGTCTGGAGAATATAATAGAGAGTTTGACTGTTGCATATATATGTTACATAGTATCAGAGTGTTGTTCAGTTGTTTTTCAGACATGTCTGACTTTTCATGACCCTGTTTGGGTTTTTCTTGGCAGAGATACTTGAGTGATTCACTATTTCCTTCTCCAGCTCATTTTACAGATGAGTAATTGAGGAAAAAAGGGTTAAGTGATATAACGATTGGAATGACGCCACCTGCTGGAGACTTACTGTAGAAGAGTTCTGCCCATGAAGCGAAGGTCTTTGAGGGCAAGACCAGGAGTCTTTTCTTTGGCGTCAGGAAGTGACGCGGGCTAGTGGGAGGAGGAAGGAAGAGACTGGCGCTCAGTCTTGCTCTCTTTCCTGAGGACGCTGGTGGAGAGGGGAGCTAGAAATGTGCTCTCCCTTTAATAGATAGGAATCTAGGCCTTTTCTTCTCTCTTTACAAAACTCTTATTCTCCTTAATAAATACTTAAAAGTCTAACTCTTGCTAAAGCTTATAATTTATTGGCGACCACTCATTAGATATTTTAGACAGACTAGCTAGAATTTTAGCCGTTAACAGTGACTTGTCCAGGGTCACAAAGCAATAAGTGTCTGAGGTAAGGTTTGAACTCAGGAAGATGAGTCTTCCTGATTCCAGACCTGGCATTCTATTTACTTCATCACCTAGCTGCCCGTATAGCATAGTATTGTGGAAGACTTTAAATGCAATGCAGAGAAACTAGAACTAGATTTGGTAGGTAATATTGAGCCACAGAATAATATGAAACCAAAGGGTTTAAAAGTTCATTATGGCAAGGGCATAAAAATCTAATATAATGAAGCTATTGAAACAGTTCAAGTAGGTAAAATTCCAAAATTTGGATCATGAGAAATAGCAAATTCCAAAAGATTGTAAAGTATAACCATGTCTTTGCAAATTTGAAGTAGAGTGGAGATTTTTGCTGGGGTAGAGGAGTTTGAGAAATGATATTGCTGAATTGTTAGAGGGGTAGTCAACATACAGGTTAAAGTATTTGAGGATCAAGCTGCAGAGGAACATGGTGACAATGTTGGGAGAACTGAGAGAATGAACAGAAGGTTGAAAGATGAAGGGAAAAAATAAGAAGAATATATGGTATTAACTCTTACTATGGCCTTCCAGATAGCTAGGAAGATATTTTAGCAAATATTAACATACAAGTGATAGTAGGTTGCAGAGGTGACAAGAACACAAATAGCATGTAATTAATGATTATCAAGTGGAACTCTAAACAAAAGGAAGAAGAAATTTATATCTACTCTATATCCCATGTGAATTCTGCCAAGAAGACAGAAGTCCGAATTCCTCTGACCCTTCCATATGACCATAAATTACTTACCAGAGGAGATATTGATTCAGTGTTGATTTAGCCTAGGCAGGCATGCAATTCAGCCCAATTTACATTTGTGTGTGTGTGAATATATATATATATATATATATATATATATATATATATATATATATATATATATATATATATGGCCTACATTGTGCTACATGCTAAGAAACAGAAAGGAAAAAAAAGCAAAAGTCCCTGATCTCAAGAACTTTACATTCTATTAGGACAGAGGGCAAAAAAAAAAAATAAAGACAATGAATATTCCAGTTTCCCATTATTTATTCTATTCTGTATATACCCTTTCTTTAATTTCTTCTCCCTATATCAGAGATAATCTTTCCTGTGGAAGATAGAGTTGAGGTAGCATATATTTTGAACAACAGGTCACTTGAAATCTAATTATGTAATTCTGGAAGTAGTTTCCAACTGTGCTTAATGCTTTATTCCGGGGTATCCCACCTTGGCAAGGATTTACCTTAGACACACATCTTGACAAGAACAATTTAAAACTAGGGAGCCTCTAAGCATTTGCTCTAACTTACTTATCCTCCATATGCAACTGAGAAAGGCTCATATCTTCTGGGAGCCTTGTATCATGGCCCCCTTGTGGGCATTAATGATCCTGCTGTTCAACCCATGGAGTGCAAACATGCATTGAGTTTCAAAAGGATACCACTGGGAATTGGTCCCAACTCAGTGCTGTGAATAGCAGCATCAGAACAGCTGTTATAGTTTCTCCACCTCAGGGTAGTGAAAGAGAGTTATGATAACTGTCAGAAAGAGCCAGAAATCTCCAGATTTGTGTACCACCTTCCCATTCTAGTCGTCTTGATTTCTGGGCTTTTATAATTATTATTATTGCTCTTCTATTCCCAGAGAAGCAAAAATAGCAAAGACATATCACTGCACTGAGCTTCCAGTATATAATAAAATTTCCTCAGAAGATAATTTAAAAGGCTTTAAGTTTCAAGCTTCCTGATATTAAAAAAAAACCTAGGGATTTAGTACATCAGCAAATAGGAATACTTAAGTTGACAATGTGATGTACAAAGTACACTATAAAAGAGAGAGCAAAAGGCTAAGTCATTGTCTAAATCACCAAGTGAATCCTTTGAGGTATGGTGCCCAACATAGGGTAGGGATTTTTTTTGAAGTCATGTAACCTTAATGTAAAAAGTATGGCATAAAAAATCAATATGCCACCCATGTATAACTGAGTAAATACCTTTTAGTGAGTTTCCCTAGGCCTGAGAATATATTGACCCACAGTCATGTAGCCAACAAGTGATAGAGTTAGTATTTGAACCCAAGACCTCCTGATTACAGGTCCAGCACTTTTTGTACTGTGCAAATCTTATAGAGTTGGCCATAGTGGCATCTTCAGAACTTGCAGTGGGCTTTTTGTTCCCAAATAGTACAAGTGAAAATATGGAGTAGATGACTGAAAAAGTCCCTTCTAAAGTCTAGTATCCAGATTGCTGAAATAAAAAAGGACAGACAGGCCCAAGTAAGAAAAAGTGATCAGGTTAAAACTCTCATACTCATCAGTAATAGGATCATGCTCAGAAAATGCCATTGTGAGCCTGGATTGGATAAAGTGATTAAGTCTTATTTAAAAAAAAAGGAAGACAAGAAAAATTTTAAAAACTCTACTCATAAATTGAAAGGTAAATGACAATAAAGCATAATCTAAATGCATGTTCAGTCATCAATGTTAATAAGAGTGACATTAAGTATTAATATGAAAAAGAATAATGAAAGAGGAGGAAAAGAAAATTAGGGTGGTGTGGTTGGGGATGGACATTTAAGGGGTTCTTTGATTTTTTTTTCTCTTCTATGTTATACCATATCTAAGTCACAATAAAACGATTGACAGATTAAATATATTTTTCCCTGTCTGTGTAGCAACATTTAATTGGATCATAGAATGTTACATTTAGAAGGGACCTTTGCTGTCATCTACTCCAAATTTCCACTTGTACTATTGGGAACAAAAAGCCCACTGAAAATTCTGAAGATAATAGTATAATGATGATAGATAGATAGATAGATAGATAGATAGATAGATAGATAGATAGATAGATAGATAGATAGATAGATGGATGGATAGAGTAGATAGATATGGAGAGAGATTGAACTGAAATGCTGAAATAATATTCTTAAGGAAACAAAATGTGAAGAGACTTTCACAAAAAAGCTGTAAATCCATCTTCATTCATAAAATATGCCACAGACCCATATCATTTCTATAGAATGCTAAGTCCTAAAAAGCAATTTGAAAAAAAGTTGGATGAAATTCCTTTAAAGGTGGAGTGAGAAAACAAACTAAAATGTTCAAGAACATTAAACTTTATGTATTAAGACAACCTGGAAACAGTTTTCCCTAAGAAGTACATAGAGAATGACATAGTGAGAGATTTTTTTAGGATTTCTTGTTAATTCAAATTACTAATCTAATGCAAGTAGGACATAATTGTAAAGGGTAAGAAATCCTAATCTAGGATCTTAGTTTTGAAGAATCAATATTTATTCCTTCATTCATGCATTCATTTGTTCATTCAGTAAATATTTCTAATGCTTATTATTGAGTGCTTCCTGTGTATTCTTTGGAAAACATTCTTGTTTAATATACTAAACTAAACCACAATATAAAATAATAACATTAATGTGGCATGAATTTCATTCCCTTGGTATTCAATCTCCTTTAGATGAGTTGATATATAAAAGACTTCACAGGCCAAAAATAGCTTGAACAGTAGCTAAGCATTATAGAAAATGTAGTTCAATGACTAAATAGAATTGCTATGTGATTGAAAAAGCAGGGCAAGATTATGTGACATGGAAGTTTGAAGACTGTCTCCAACAGAAGTCACAGCAGAAGAAGAGTAAAGAGAGGAACCACAGTAGATGAGACATTATGGGCTCTAGAGGACCCAGGGTTTACTGGCATAGACAGCATCTTCCTTGGGGGATGAGGGAGCAGGTAGAACAGCAATAACTGGAGTGGAAGACAACTTCTATCATTAATGCCTAGTCTTTGCCCAGGAATCTAGGCAGTAGGTAGAGTATTCCCTCATTTCACCTTCTCTTCCCCTAGCTCTCTTCAAAAATGACTGAGATAGAAACCCAGAGTTTCCTTGTTTGCTTTTTGCTCTGTCCTTTGTCATTTAAATAGTAGCTTCTTTAGGTAAATTATGAGATAGATCTCAGTTACTCTACATGCATATTTTTAATTAGCCAGAAAGTAGAATGGGATGACTGTGTTCTTGCTACACAGAGATTAATCAGATGGAAAGTATCCTCTCCAACTTCTTGGCTAGGTGCTGCCTGGGGGCTTGATGAGATGTTTAATTTTGAATTTTATCAATAGCTTTATAAACTCCAGCAAAAAAAAAAAAAGAGCAGAGAAAGAATAAGAATGCATCTGGTACTATTGCCCCTAGAAACAAGTTAAATTATTGCTCTTATAACCAGGAGTTCCTGAGGATAAACTCATAATTCCCTCACAGAAAAGGGAAGGCAAGAAATTTTAAAAGAGGGGGGATAGACATAGCCAAAAGGTAGGATCTGCCTCTGAGACATCTTTCAAATATGTTCCATTATCTTCATTCACACAGTCACCTCCCTATTTCAGGGCCTCATCACTTCTTGCTTAAACTATTGCAGTAGGTTTCTAACAGATCCCTGTCTCAAGAATCTCCCTATTCAAATCCTTTCTTTATATATCTCAAAAAGTGATTTTCCTGCACTGTAAGTCTGACCATATCATCTGTTTAGTCAATAAAATGTAATGGCTTCCTGTTACCTCTAGGATAAAATACAAAATCCTTGATTTGGCATTTTAAGCACTTCACAACCTGACCCCTTCCCATCTTTGCTTTATTCACTTCCAATAACTCTGTCTATAGTGATCAACTTGCTGTTACTCACATAGGATACTGAATCTTTCATCCCCATGTCTTTGCTATAGCTGCCCATTCCACCCCACTTAATTGTCTTACTCTTCAATTCTATCCTATTAGTCCTTGGCTTCCTTGAATGCATTCCTGTTCTCCCCAACAGTTGGAGCCTTCCCATCTTAGATTACCTTTCACCTAATCGGTATGTATTTTGAATATGTATATCTATATCTATATCAACTATCTATGTCTATATATCTATTGGTCTGTCAGTCTACTTATCTATCTATAATCTATCTACCTATCTATTTATCTATCTATCATCTATCTATCTATCTATCTATCTATCTATCTATCTATCTATCTATCATCTATCTATCTACCTGCTATTGCCCCATTGGAATGTAAGCTTATTGAGGAAAGGGCTATTTTTGCCTGTCTTTTGATTTCTGGTGTTTAGCACAGTACAGCCTCACAAAGTAAGAATCTAATAGGTGTTTGCTAACTGATTAGCCATATAGAGTTGTATTTTGGGAGTTCCCCCCAATTTCAGTATTTCATATATGATTCAAAGATTACATCAAAGTGAAGTGTCAACTATAACTTATAGCTAGTAAGAAGATTGAGTTTTACTTGAAATTAATGAAAGAGTTCTTCATTTCTATAACACAGTAGTATCTCATCACAATTACATACCACAATTTGTTCAGCCAATCCCCAGTTAATGGGCATTGATGGGCAGTTCTTCACCAACACAAAGAGAATAGCTATACATTTTTTTAGAATGTAGAGGTTATTTCCTTTTTTATGCATCCAGAGAAAGAACTAATAAATAGAAATATGTATAGAATAATTATGTGTGTTGTGTCTAATGGTAGCTATCTCTAGGGAGCAGGGGAATGAGGAGTGAAGAAAAAAATGAAAATTAGATGATATCCTTACTTTATATTTTAAAAGAATAGCAAGTTGTACACAATAGATTTGCAGTTTCATGTGCAATCATCCTTTTAAATTCTTCTATATGGTGGAATTGCTTGTGTAATTTCATAATAAAAATGTTTTTAAAAAGAAATTAATGAGGGGCAGCTAGGTGGCGCAGTGGATAGAGCACTGGCCCTGGATTCAGGAGGACCTGAGTTCAAATACAGCCTCAGACACTTTACACACTTACTAGCTGTGTGACCCTGGGCAAGTCACTTAACCCCAATTGCCTCACCAAAAAAAAAAGAAATTAATGAAAGTATGTGGGGGCAGCTAGGTGGTGCACTGGATAAAACACCAGCCCTGGATTCAGGAGGACCTGAGTTCAAATCTGACCTCAGACACTTGACACTTACTAGCTGTGTGACCCTGGGCAAGTCACTTAACTCTCATTGCCTGCCCTCCCCCCCAAAAAAAAGCAAAAAGGAAAAAAAGAAATAGAAAGTATGTGGTTGGCCCAAATCTCCAAGACAACAGAATGATTGGGCATAGCTTCACACCAGCTCTTTGGTTATTTTAGCATTTGATACTACAGTAATGCCCCATGGTGACTTTACAGAACTACTGTTTCTTTTGGTTAATTTTCTTCTGCTCAGTCTTTCCAGAAAATATTTCATAATATCATTTCTAGGTTTAAAAAAAATCAGAATTGTGATTTCTGGATGGTCTATGGAAGATAATTAGCAATTGTTATTTACATTAAATGTCTTTCTTCTGGCCTTTTTAAGTAAATGTATTAATTGCTCATTTGAATCATCAGAATTGAAGACATTTCTCAATTTATACAGAGGGCAGATCTGAGGACTAAGCCTCACTTTTGATTTCTAAATCAGCTGAGCCAATGGGAAATTTCCTGGTCTCCTAAAAATCTTTCTTTTGTTCTTAATAAAGTTTGTTTTTTTTTAAAAAAATGTATACCTTTTTGCTTTTACATTACCTAAATTTCCCCTTGTATTCTTGTCCTTTTCCCCTCCCCAAGAGCTATTCTCTATAACCAAAAAAAAAAAAAGGAGGGGAGGGAGGGGAGAGAAAAAAATCAGCAAAACTGACACATCAAATATATCTGAAAAATATATGCAATTTTCCAGAGACCTCTCACCTTTGAAAAAGAATGGAGAAGGGTCTTTTCTCATTTCTCTTCTTTGGGACTATGCTTATTCTTAGTAATTTTTCAGTTGCTATTCTTTTGTAATGGTTATTCTTTCCAATTACACTATTGTGGTCACTGTGTATTTTTGCTGGCTCTCTTTATTTCATTCTACATTACTTTATGTATTATCTTCCCTTTTTATTATATTCATTTTTTTCTTACAGCAGAGTGATATTTCATTGTATTCATGTACCACAATTGGGTTAGCCATTTCCTAAATGAGGGGCATCTACTTTACCTCTAATTCTTTGCTACCAATGGAACTGCAACCAAAAAGTACTGTTGTAAATATTCTAGTATATGTAGAGACTTTCTTTTTAACAGTGACCTCATTGGGACAGAATTTTTGTCTCTGATTTGTGAAAAGTAACTAGATGCTATAGTGGATAGAGCACTGGTTGATCCTACAACCTGAAAGAAATGTTCAAATCAGGACTTCAGACATTTACTAGCTGTGTGATCCTGGGGAAGTCACTTAATTCATTTTTCTCATCTGTAAAATATGAATAGTACCTACCTAGAAAGTTTGTTGTAAAGCTCAAATGAGAAATTTGTAAATCTCAATGTAAATGCTAAATTTGTCGGGTTTTTTTTGTTTTTATTTTTTTGAGGACTTTAGCTTTCCTGAACTATTCGTTCCAGAACTTCTCTCATGTCATGAAAAATAAAGAAGTATTTTAATGTGTTTGCCACATTGAGATTAATCAAAATAATCTTATCATGTTTTAGTCAGTGCTATTATGAGAAAGATAAGTGATAACTATAAATATTTCAGCTTGTATTTTAAGCAATTGCAAAGGTCATCACAATATTTTATCTTGAATAATATTTGTTCTTATCTCCAATGATGTTCCCCTGACAGGGCTGGTCTTAGATCAAAGCAAAAGAGAGTTTGTTTGTTTGTTTGGGGTTTTTTTTTTTTCTGTGTATGTATGTGTATGTGTGAGAGACAGAAAGAGACAGACAGAAACAGCAACTCAGACAGACAAAGAGGAAAAGAACTATGGAATGGTTGCTTTCTTCCAAAGTATCTCATTCAGTGTAATTTTTTTTTTGCAGGGCAATGAAGGTTAAGTGACTTTCCCAGGGTCACACAGCTAGTAAGTGTCAAGTGTTTGAGGCTGGATTTGAACTCAGGTCCTCTGGAATCCAGGGCTGGTGTTTTATCCACTGCACCACCTAGCTACCCCCTGTGTAATTCTTTAGCACATGAATTTCTACCATTTGAGATTCCATTAACTTAAAATATGTTATAGCAGAACATTTCCCTGGTTTTGGAGTTAGATCTGAGTTCTAGTCCCAGCCATGCCATTAACTAGATGCAAATCACTCAATCCATCTACATCGAGGTTTTCTCATCTGTAAAACCAAGGCATTGAACTAAATTGTGATCCTACTCATCTCTCAGATTTTTTATCAATTAAATGTTATTTGTCTCCAGTTAAACATCTCATCCTCTTGAATGAAATCACTGACACTTGTACCTACATTGTCTTATATTTGAACTTTGTAATGTAGAATTTTATTTTGATTTGGGGACCCTACCTTTGGGCTGAGATTAGAAAGCCTTGGGCCCTCAGGGTTTTTTCTGTGTGGGAGGGGCTGAGCCAAAAAAGCCCAATGGGCTTTATGAAACACCAGGTGAGATGACTGGGTGAAAAAGCCCCAGCTCCCTCCACCCTGAGCAGATCTATCCGACAGATCCCAGGCTTGTCCAGGCCAGCCTCAGGCATAGCCCCTACAGAGGTCCCAGGAGCCACGGGTCCCTGGATCCCTGGGAGTGGTACACACAGGACGCTCCAATGTCCCCCCCCCAGCTGCAGCCCTAGTTCGGGTGATGGATTAGCTTGGTGTGTGGGGGGGTGCAGGGAGCCCCAAGGTTTGAGTGGAGGGAAGGAAGATATATAAACTGGAGAGTTAGACGCTGAGGGGGGAATGGACAGAAAGGAACTACAAGGACACTAAGGAGACTGAGGCTACATAAAGAGAGGAGGAGGCAGTACAGGAGGTTAGAGAAACCGGGTGGGGGGGTGGCAGAGAGCACAGAAGCAGTCAGCACAGGGTACAGGTTGGAGAAAGCAAAGTTGGAGAAAGCAAGAAGACTGGGGGGATGCTGGAGCACTAGGAGAATGCTAGAAGAAGGTCCGTTGGTAAGCAGGAGGAGGCTAAAAATGTTCCAGGTGCAACAGGTGGAAAGTGACACATCAGAAAGCAGTCAGGTTGTATGTTTTATTTCCCTGTATTTTTATGTTAAAATTGTATCTCATAAATAAACTCTACTTTGATTATTTAGTTAAGAGGCTTCTTAATCTTTTGCTTATCAATTTGGGAACAGTGTGGAGAAATTTTTAAAGGCCCATACTAAATTAATAGCAGTCAGATAACCAAACAGTCAAAACTCCACAGATTAGTCCTCCAGTCAGATTAGTCCCCCCAAATTAGCCCTAGTCATTTAAAATATTCTTACATTTGAATGGCACCCCAGATGGGACTTATGGCCCAATTATAATTTTTCTATACTTATAATTTTTCATATAAATCCTATGATATAATTTTTCCAGATTAGATTATCTAATAATTATTATTTTTTTTTTACATATTTAATGGTGAGCCAGGAAGGAGTTTCTAACTTACTAACCTGATAAATCTTTTCTAAAAAAAAAAGGGCCACTAGGGAATTTCTTTTATATAAAAAGAATTTTTTTTCCACCCAACTGTTTCCCTTAATTTTTTTTGTGAAAGCCTCTTTTTTTCTTTTTATGAGATATTTTATTTTTTCCATTACATGTAAAGATAGTTCTCAACTTTTGTTTATACATGCTTTACAATTTCAGATTTTTCTCCCTCCCTCCCCTCCATCTCCCCTCCCCTAGACAACAGGTAATCTGATATAGGTTATATCTATATATCTATATACATATACATATAGATATATATATATATACACACACATATATATATACATAATAACATTAATCCTAATTCTGCATTAATCCTGTTACAAGAGAAAGAATCAGAGCAGTGATGCAAAAACCTCAAAATAGAAAAAAAAAAAAACAACAGCACCCAAAACAAAAGAAATAATATGGTTCAATCAGCATCTATACTCCACAGTACTTTCTTTCTTTTTTTTTTCTTGGATTTGGAGATCTTCTTCTATCATGAGTTCCCTGGATCTCTTCTGTACCATTGCATTGGTGAGAAGAATATAGTCCATCACAGTAGGTCAACACTCAATGTTGATGATACTGTGTACAATGTTCTTCTGGTTCTGCTCATCTCACTCATCATCAGCTCACGTAAGACCCTCCAGGTTTCTCTGAACTCTTCCTGCTCATCATTTCTTACAGCACAATAGTATTCCATTGTATTCATATACCACAACTTGTCCAGCCATTCCCCAATTGATGGGCACCCCCTCAACTTCCAATTCCTTGCTACCACGTAAAGAGCAGCTATAAATATTTTTGTACATGTGGGTCCCTTTCCCCCTTCCATGATTTCTTTGGGCAAAAGACCTAAAAGTGGGATTGCTGGGTCAAAGGGTATGCACAGCTTTATCGCCCTTTGGGCATAATTCCAAATTGCTCTCCAGAATGGTTGGATCAGCTCACAGCTCCACCAACAATGCATTAGTGTTCCAATTTTCCCACAGCCTCTCCAACATTTATTATCTTCCTTTTTTGTCATTTTAGCCAATCTGATAGGTGTCAGGTGGTACCTCAGAGTTGTTTTAATTTGCATCTCTCTAATCATTAGAGATTTAGAGCATTTTTTCATATGGGAATAGATAGCTTTGGTTTCTTCATCAGAAAACTGCCTGTTCATATCCTTTGACCATTTCTCAATTGGGGAATGACTTGGATTCTTATAAATTTGATTTAATTCCCTATATATTTTAGAGATGAGGCCTTTATCAGAAGCACTGGCCTCAAAAATTGTTTCCCAGCTTTCTGCCTCCCTTCCAATTTTGGATGCATTGCTTCTGTTTGTACAAAAATTTTTTAATTTAATATAATCAAAATCATCCACTTTGCATTTTATAATATACTCTATCTCATGTTTGGTCAAAAACTGTTCTCCTTTCCAAAGATCTGATAGGTACACTATTCCTTTCTCTCCTAATTTACCTATGGTATCACCTCTTATGTCTAAATCATGTATCCATTTTGACCTTATTTTAGTATAAGGTATAAGATGTTGGTCTAAGCCTAATTTCTGCCATACTATCTTCCAGTTTTCCCAGAAGTTTTTGTCAAATACTGAGCTCCTATCCCAGAAGCTGGAGTCTTTGGGTTTATCAAACACTACATTACTAGTGTCATTTACTACTGCATTTCCTGAGCCTAGCCTATTCCATTGATCTACCACTCTATTTTTTAGCCAGTACCAGATAGTTTTGATGACTGCTGCTTTATAGTAAAGCTCCAGGTTTGGTACCGCTAACCCACCTTCCTGTGAATTTTTTTTCATTATTTCCCTGGATATTCTTGATTTTTTGTTTTTCCAGATGAATTTTGTTATTATTTTTTCTAGCTGTATAAAATAATTTTTAGGTAGCCTGATTGGTATGGCACTGAATAAGTAAATTAATTTAGGCAGTATTGTCATTTTTACTATATTAGCTCTGCCTATCCATGAGCAATTGATATCTTTCCAATTATTTAGATCTGATTTGATTTGTGTGAAGAGTGTTTGGTAGTTGTGTTCATAGAGTTCCTGGGTTTGTCTTGGCAAGTAGACTCCCAAGTATTTTATATTACCTACCGTTACTTTAAATGGAATTTCTCTTTCTATCTCTTGCTGCTGGACTTTGTTGGTCATGTATAGAAATGCTGATGATTTATGTGGATTTATTTTATATCCTGCTACTTTGCTAAAGTTGTTAATTGTTTCAAGTAATTTTTGACTTGATTCTCGAGGATTCCTTAAGTATACCATCATATCATCTGCAAAGAGTGATAGTTTTGTTTCCTCCTTGCCTATTCTAATTCCTTTAATTCCTTTCTCTTCTCTGATTGCTAAAGCTAACATTTCTAGAACAATATTAAATAATAGGGGTGATAATGGACATCCCTGTTTCACCCCTGATCTTATTGGGAAGGCCTCTAATTTATCTCCATTGCATAGAATACTTGCTGATGGCTTTAGGTAGATACTGTTTATTATTCTAAGGAAAGCTCCCCCTATTCCTAAACTCTCTAGTGTTTTTATTAGGAATGGGTGCTGTACTTTGTCAAAAGCTTTCTCTGCATCTATTGAGATAATCATATGATTTTGGTTGGTTTTCTTATTGATGTGGTTGATTATGTTAATAGTTTTCCTAATGTTGAACCAGCCCTGCATTCCTGGTATAAATCCCACCTGGTCATAGTGTATTATCCTGGTGATCACTTGCTGTAATCTCCTTGCTAATATCTTATTTAAGATTTTAGCATCAATATTCATTAGGGAAATTGGTCTATAATTTTCTTTCTCTGTTTTTGCTTTGCCTGGTTTTGGTATCACCACCATATTTGTGTCATAAAACGAATTTGGTAGAACTCCTTCTTCACCTATTTTTCCAAATAATTTGTATAATATTGGAATTAATTATTCTTTAAATGTTTGGTAGAATTCACCCGTAAACCCATCTGGCCCTGGGGATTTTTTCTTAGGGAGTTCATTAATAGCTTGTTCAATTTCTTTTTCTAATATGGGTTTATTTAAGGATTTTATTTCCTCTTCAGTTAACCTGGGCAGTTTGTATTTTTGTAAATATTCATCCATTTCTTTTAGATTGTCAAATTTATTGGCATACAGTTGGGCAAAATATTTCCTAATTATTGCTTTACTTTCCACTTCATTGGTGGTAACATCACCCTTTTCATTTTTGATACTGGTAATTTGGTTTTCTTCTTTCTTTTTTTTATCAAATTAACCAATATTTTATCTATTTTATTGTTTTTTTTCATAAAACCAGCTCTTAGTTTTATTGATTAATTCTATAGTTTTTTTGCTTTCAATCTTATTGATTTCTCCTTTAATTTTCAGGATCTCTAATTTAGTGTCTAATTGGGGATTTCTAATTTGTTCTTTTTCTAGCTTTTTAAGTTGCATGCCCAATTCATTAATCTCCTCTTTCTCTTTCTTATTCATGTAAGCATTTAGAGCTATAAATTTTCCCCTAAGCACTGCTTTGGCTGCATCCCATAGATTTTGGTATGTTGTCTCATTATTGTCATTCTCTTGGATAAAGTTATTGATTGTTTCTATGATTTCTTGTTTGGCCCATTCATTCTTTAGAATGAAATTATTTAGTTTCCAATTGATTTTCATTCTACTTTTCCCTGGCTCTTTCTTACATGTAATTTTTATTGCATCATGATCTGAGAAGGATGCATTTACTATTTCTGCCTTTCTACATTTGACTATGATGTTTTTGTGCCCTAATACATGGTCAATTTTTGAAAATGTGCCATGTACTGCTGAGAAAAAGGTATATTCCTTTCTATCCCCATTCAATTTTCTCCAGACATCTATCATGTCTAACTTTTCTAGTAATCTATTCACCTCTTTCACTTCTTTCTTATTTATTTTTTGGCTAGATTTATCTAATTCTGAGAGGGGGAGATTCAGATCCCCCACTAGTGTAGTATTACTATCTAATTCCTCTAGTAACTCATTTAACTTCTCCTCTAAGAACTTGGATGCTATACCACTTGGCGCATACATATTCAATATTGATATTACTTCATTATCTATAGTACCTTTAAGTAAGATGTAATTTCCTTCCTTATCTCTTTTAATGAGATCTATTTTTGCCTGCACTTTGTCTGAGATAAGGATTGCTACCCCTGCCTTTTTTACTTTAGCTGAGGCATAATATATTCTGCTCCAGCCTTTTACCTTTACTCTGTGTGTATCTCTCTGCTTCAAATGTGTTTCTTGTAAACAGCATATTGTAGGGTTCTGGTTTTTAATCCACTCTGCAATTCGCTTCCGTTTTATAGCAGAGTTCATCCCATTCACATTCACAGTTATTATTACTGACTGTCTATTCTCCTCCATTCTATTTACCCCCTTTGTACTTTTCCCCCCTTCTTTCACCCTATTCCTCCTCACCGACGTTTTACTTCTTACCCCTGCCTCCCCCAATCTGCCCTCCCTTTTTATCACCCCCCTCTCTTTTCTTTACCCTTTTCTCCCTTGCTTTTGTCCTCCCTTCTATCAGTGCCCCCCTTTCCCTTCCCCTTTTGTTTCCCTAAAGAATGAGTTAAGTTTCTTTATCCCAATGAACATATATGTTATTCCCTCTTTGAGTCAAATCTAATGAGAATAGGATTGAAACCATGTTCCCCCCTCCTTTCTTTCCCTCTATTATAATAGTTTTTTTTCCACCTCTTCATATGATATAATTCATCCCATTCCACCTCCCCTTTCCTCTCCTCCCCATAGACTCCCTTTTTATCCCCTTAATTCTTTTGTATCATCCCATCAAAGACAATTTATATTTATACCCTCTATATAAAGTCCTTCTCTCTGCCCAAATACATTTACAGTTCTTAAGAGTTATGAGTATTATCTTCCTGTGTAGGGATATAAACAGTTTAACCTAATAGGGTAATTTTTTCCCCCCCTCTGTTTACCTTTTTAAACTTCTCTTGAGTCTTGTATGTTGAGATCAAATTTTCTATTCAGTTCTGGTCTTTTCACCAGGAAAGATTGAAAGTCCCCAATGTCATTAAATGTCCATCTTTTCCCCTGAAAGAAAATGCACATTTTTGCTGGATAATAGATTCTCGGCTGCAATCCAATCTCCTTTGCCTTCCGGAATATCATATTCCAAGCCTTGCGGTCCTTTAATGTTGAAGCTGCCAGGTCCTGAGCAATCCTGACTGTGGTTCCATGATATTTAAATTGCTTCTTTCTGGCTGCTTGGAGTCTTTTCTCCTTCACCTGATAATTCTGGAATTTGGCTACAATATTCCTTGGAGTTTTCCTTTTGGGGTCTCTTTCAGGAGGTGATCGGTGGATTCTTTCAATGATGATTTTATCCTCTGATTCTATGATATCAGGGCAGTTCTCCTTAATAATTTCCTGGAATATGGTATCTAGATTCTTTTTCTGGTCATGGCTTTCAGGCAGTCCAATGATTCTCAAATTGTCTCTCCTCGATCTGTTTTCCAGATCAGTTGTCTTTCCAAAGAGGTATTTCACATTTTCTTCTATTTTTTCATTTTTTTTATTCTGCTTGACTGATTCCTGGTGTCTCATGGATTCCTTATCTTCCAACTGTCCCACTTTAATTTTTAAGGCATTGTTTTCTTCAGTGAGATTATGCACCTTTTTTTCCATTTGGCCAAGTGAATTTTTTAAGGTATTGTTTTCTTCAGTGAGATTATGCAGCTTTTTTTCCATTTGGCCAAATGAATTTTTTAAGGCTTTGTTTTCTTCAGCTTCCTTTTCCAAGCTGCTGATTCTTTTTTCATAGTTTTTTTGTTTTGCTTTCATTTCTTTCCCCATTTTTTCTTCTACCTCTTGCAATTGATTTTTAAAATCCTTTTTGAGCTATTCCAGGAAGGCTTTTTGTTCTTGTGACCAATTCACCTTCCCTTGTGAGGCTTCAGATGTAGACAATTTGAGGCTATTGTCCTCATCTGAGTTTGTGTTGGCTTCTTCCCTATTGATACAGAAGCTCTCAATGGAGAGGACTCTTTTTTGCTTCTTACTCATTATTGCAGCTTATTTATTTATTCTTTAATTTGAGGTCTGCTCTGGGGGCACCAGGGTCCCTGTTTTGGGCTTCTTGTGCAGGTGTATAGGTGCTGTGTGACCGGGCTTTTACTCTGAGGCCTTTATGGTGTGTGGAGATGCCCCACCCTGCACTTCCTGTCTGATTGTGCTCGGCCAGCCAGGCGCCAGACCCCGGCGTCTGATCCTGCTATTCGTGGCCCTCTCGGCTGGTGCAGGAAAGTTTTTCCACTGTCCTTCTTGGCCACCAGATTTTTGAACCAGGTTCCGGGAGCCTCAGTTGTTCGGCTGTGGCCCGCAGCTCCTGCTGACTTGCCCCGACCCTCGGCGCGGGTTGCTGCCCTGCGCTGGGCCTCCCTTTTGCCCGAGTCAGACCGACCTTTTCCTGAAGTCTTCTAAATTATCTCTGGTTGGAGGAATGTGTCTCTCTGTCTTTTTGCAGGTTCTGTAGTTTCAGAATCTGTCCAGAGGCTTGATTTAATGTTCGTTTTGAGGGAACAGAAGGAGAGCTCAGGCAGCTTGCTGCTTCCTCTGAGCCATCTTGGCTCCGCCCCTGTGAAAGCTTCTTAAACCTTATAGTTTTTTTCACTAGTGGAGAAAAGCCTTAGCATTTATACTGACTATGATTGAATATTTGTTTTACCTCTTGCCTTTTTTCATTGTGGTATTCTGGGACAACATATTGTCTCACTTTAAAAGAATGACTAGCTCAGTATTTTCTTATGGCCTTACAGGACTTTCCCTCTTCCATACTATAAACAATTTTTGAAATGATGGGATGAGTGAGTCTATTTTCCCCACTGATCCCATGGTTACTTATTAAATTAATAGCAGTCAGATAACCAAACAGTCAAAAATCCCAGATTAAGTACCCCAGTCAGATTAGGCCCCCTAAATTAGGCCAGTAAGTCAAAATATTTTTATATTTGAATGGCGACCCAGATGGGACTTATGGCCCAATTATAATTTTTCTAAACTTTTAATTTTTTTTTTATGTATAAGGTATTTTATTTTTTCCGTTACATGTAAAGATAGTTCTCAACTTTTGTTTATACAAGCTTTACAATTTCAGATTTTTCTCCCTCCCTCCCCTCCCTCCCCCATCCCCTAGACAGCAGGTAATCTGTTATAGGTTATATCTATATATCTCTATACATATACATATATATATATATATATTTATATATATATATATACACACACACACATATATATATACACATAATAACATTAATCCTATTTCTGCATTAATCCTGTTACAAGAGAAAAAATCAGAGCAGTGATGCAAAAACCTCAAAATAGAAAAAAAAAAACAACAGCACCCAAAACAAAAGAAATAGTATGGTTCAATCAGCATCTATACTCCACAGTTCTTTCTTTCTTTTTTTTTTCTTGGATTTGGAGATCCTCTTCTATCATGAGTTCCCTGGATCTCTTCTGTACCATTGCATTGGTGAGAAGAATATAGTCCATCACAGTAGGTCAACACTCAATGTTGATGATACTGTGTACAATGTTCTTCTGGTTCTGCTCATCTCACTCATCATCAGCTCACGTAAGACCCTCCAGGTTTCTCTGAACTCTTCCTGCTCATCATTTCTTACAGCACAATAGTATTCCATTGTATTCATATACCACAACTTGTCCAGCCATTCCCCAATTGATGGGCACCCCCTCAACTTCCAATTCCTTGCTACCACATAAAGAGCAGCTATAAATATTTTTGTACATGTGGGTCCCTTTCCCCCTTCCATGATTTCTTTGGGCAAAAGACCTAAAAGTGGGATTGCTGGGTCAAAGGGTATGCACAGCTTTATCGCCCTTTGGGCATAATTCCAAATTGCTCTCCAGAATGGTTGGATCAGCTCACAGCTCCACCAACAATGCATTAGTGTTCCAATTTTCCCACAGCCTCTCCAACATTTATTATCTTCCTTTTTTGTCATTTTAGCCAATCTGATAGGTGTCAGGTGGTACCTCAGAGTTGTTTTAATTTGCATCTCTCTAATCATTAGAGATTTAGAGCATTTTTTCATATGGGAATAGATAGCTTTGGTTTCTTCACCAGAAAACTGCCTGTTCATATTCTTTGACCATTTCTCAATTGGGGAATGATTTGGATTCTTATAAATTTGATTTAATTCCCTATATATTTTAGAGATGAGGCCTTTATCAGAAGCACTGGCCTCAAAAATTGTTTCCCAGCTTTCTGCCTCCCTTCCAATTTTGGATGCATTGCTTCTGTTTGTACAAAAATTTTTTAATTTAATATAATCAAAATCATCCATTTTGCATTTTATAATATACTCTATCTCGTTTGGTCAAAAACTGTTTTCCTTTCCAAAGATCTGATAGGTACACTATTCCTTTCTCTCCTAATTTACCTATGGCATCACCTCTTATGTCTAAATCATGTATCCATTTTGACCTTATTTTAGTATAAGGTGTAAGATGTTGGTCTATGCCTAATTTCTGCCATACTATCTTCCAGTTTTCCCAGCAGTTTTTGTCAAATACTGAGTTCCTATCCCAGAAGCTGGTAAACTTTTAATTTTTAATATAACTCCAATTATATAATTTTCCAGATTAGATTAGTTAGTTAATAATTAATTTTTACAGTAACAACCCTATTATATGTTTTATATATGTATATATTTTGATGATGTATAAATATATATAGTTTTCTGATCTTTATATTCATTTTATACATGAGGAAAATGACTCAGAGAATCAAAGTCTAACATAATTATGTAGCTTGTTAATTTTCTGGTGAAGGATTTTTACCCAGATATTACTAACTCCAAGTCTAACACTCTAGACACTGGAACATATTAAACCATTTACAAGCATTAAGACCTCAGCATAGATTATTTTATTGGATGCTTTTTCCTAATGTTACCCATAGTGAATGGGATACTGGAGATATATTCATATGGGGAGAAGAGAGAATGAGTCCAGTTAGCCCATCATAATATGGGCCTCTGAGTAGAGAGAAGTAGCATCATATGCTGAGTGCTAGGACAGAAAGGGGCATCAACAGTCCATAGATGGATATTAAAAGGGATAAGTGGATGGACATCCAAAACAAATCACAAGTTTGCAGATAGTTGTGAAGCAATGGGCCTTCCTTTTCTGTGAGTGGGTGGAGATTTGTTAAGATGAAAAGATTAGGTGGGCCTGGGCTGAAGATTCAAACACTGAATCCCTTTCCTGCCTGGAATCTCTTTTCTCTTGGCTGGCTCAGCTCTCTATTCAGAATCCCTACCATCTCAAGGTTATGTGTAATCATACAAGAGATTACCTCCAAAGACAGGCTTATGACAAAAAAAGAAGTGGGCTTTTGAGAAAGCTACAAGAATTATTTGGGAAAATGAAATACCACCAGAAGTTTTTGAAAACTGAAAGGATAAGATAAAATATGAAAGTGTCTCTTCAGAAATGGGAAATACAATAGAACTATTCCTGTGAAATCTGCACCTGCACTTTTGACAACTTCAAACCAAAATGCTAAGCCTGAGTTTGCATTCTTATGCTGAGATGGACGACAGAGATACAGACACAGCAGGAGAACATTTCTAACTCGTTTGTTCTTCAGCTGAAGTGCTTTAAAAAATCATTTTGCATATTTTCCCTTAAATGGAACTTTTCATGCCCCTGTCACCCTCATTAAAAGCAATAAAAGTTGACTCAGCTATAGGAGAAATGTGCAGCCACCATATTCTTTATTGAAGACCATGTGCTGCTTTTCTTGATAACATCTCATAATGTGATATCCACTGAAAGGACAGCCGCTCTTACATTTCTGTCTCTACTATGTCAGGGAAGTGTAACGATTGGAATAACGCCACCTGCTGGATACTTACTGTAGAAGAGTTCTGCCCATGAAGCGAAGGTCTTTGAGGGCAAGACCAGGAGTCTTTTCTTTGGCGGGAGGAAATGACGCGGACTAGTGGGAGGAGGAAGGAAGAGACTGGCGCTGACTCTGGGGCTCTTTCCTTTGGACTCTGGTGGAGAAGGGAGCTAGAAATGTGCTCTCCCTTTAATAGCTAGGAATTTAGGCCTTTTTCTCTCTCTTTACCAAATTCTTATTCTCCTTAATAAATGCTTAAAAGTCTAACTCTTGCTAAAGCTTATAATTTATTGGCGACCACTCATTAGATATTTTAGACAGTTTAGATAGAATTTTAGCCCTTAACAGATGGCTGACCACGAAGAGGAAAGCTAACCCTTAGTCTTCTTCTGATCTTCTGGTTGGGTAAGACATTTCCCCTCCCTCTCCCTTTAACTGCTAAGTACTGGCGTACTGGCTGTGTTTTCCCTTTAAATTTTTTCAAATGGACCTTTTAAACTCCCTAATTACCCTATTTTTGATTTTAGTCTGTTTAACCAGACAAATGGGAGATAAGATCATGTTAATGCTTTGTTTTTGTGGATTTTCTATTTTTCTTTTTATTTTTGTTAAAAGAGCCAGCAACTTACTCACACAAGGAAATATCTCTCGCTCTCCCAACCATGCTTTTTCAGAGAAACCTGAAGAGATTCAGGCAGCTTTCCCCAGTTCTAACACTAATTGTTGCTCTAATTTTGCATGCCTGGAGGCAATGACCCACCCTCTAGAAGCTTTTAATCCCCTAGCACCTGGAGGCAAAGTGGGGAAAGAGGAATCCAGGCCTGAGTTCAAAATCAAGTCTGATTCAAATTGTGCTGGTCCCTCCCCTCCTCTCCAGACCCCACCCTCTACTCCTCCTATGGCCAAGCCCATAGCTTCCCCTGCCTGGGAAGTCCAGAGATCTGATGCGCATGCTCAACTTTTTCTACCTGCATTTGCAGCTTCAGGCTCAGCCCTTCCCCAGCCTGACTATGCTTCTGAGACAACCTTAGAAAACCCTTTAAATTCCAGATATGCTCGTTTTGTTCATAATTTTGCTAACCTGCTTTTGTCTTTAATTAGTAATCTTATAAAGCATTTGTATGGTGAAAAGCCTGACAGACAATATAGAGGGGTTAAAGAAGAAAAACTTAAGCTGAATAAGAATGACAATCAACATAGTTCAAGACTCCGCTTCTTTTGCCATGGAAGGGTATATATTTTACAGAAATGTGGAAGTAAGCAGCAAGGTATTGATATGAGTATTGGGGATTTTAGATATCGGAATCAAAAGTGTTCTAACTTTACTCAGAGTATTAAGGTCAGTTCAGAGGTTACATAGGATTTCTATGCCATTACATATACATTTTGAAATTAATGGTATGGGTTTATTTTCATAGAGATTTTCATGCTTTTGAGATTGGGTCTTATACTTAGTTTCTAAAACAAGGAGAATATCTGTAAAAGTTTTTTATAGTCATGTGATCAAGTTTATATTTTATAATACTCTTATTGATATTAAGTTCATATTCATTTAGATTTCCCTGGTTTGAATTTCATTGTCTTTTATTGTTCCATGTGTATTTTTTTTTTCTATTTATTCATCTCTAATTTTGAAACATTGCAAGATGGTTTTGATTTCATAATACAATGTTAATTCTAGGAATATTGTGCTCCCATTTTCTGAGTTATTTGTTTTTGCTATTTTTTCTCAACTGATTATTTGATCAAACTCTTTAAAGCATTTACCTGGCAAATTGTTTGCCATGGCAAGTGTAAATTGATTCTAGAAGTATTATTTTTGATAAGCATATTCCAAAAAAAAAAAAAAAAAGAGGGGAACATTTGTAAAAGTTTTCTTTTTTCAAAAAAAAAGTTTTCTTTGAGATTCTGTTGTGCTTTAACTTGTATTTAAATATGTTCTGATTTTTCACAAAGGTAATTGTATACTAAGTACAAAAAAGGGGTATTATTTGAAATTGTTGCATAATTATATATTGTGTTCTGAGTCAAGATGTATTCACATTTTTTGCAATCATTTATTATCCTCAATTTTTAAATCCATATGAGACTTGGATTATGGGAACTTATCATTTAAGACATTAATTGCCTTTATTCTGAGTTATCAGATGCCAGTTGGCCAAGATGCCATCCAATCACAAGAGGAATACATGCAAGAGCAGACACTGAACTGTCACATGAGGGGAGACATGCATGAAGTCAAGGTATGGCCGAGGGAACGGCTTTTGACAAATGTTGAGGTTGGATTCTCTTGGTTTAATATTTTATTTTATTTTTCCCCACAATATTGTACAGATGGCTGGAAGTATTGATCCCACCCATCTCACTTCTACACCTGGCTTCTATGCTCCCTCCTATATGCCTGATGCCATGGACATCTCAATCCCATGCATCTGATTAAGTCTGACTCAGTTTCTTCCAATATGTTCGGTGGCTTGGACATATATTCCATCCACCTATTTTAAGCCTGGCATACTGTATGAGCAGTACATATTGCTCAAGTGTGGGAATGCTCATATCCCATCATTTCTCTGTTCTTTTATGGTAACCCCCATAATTATCTCAGGTGTCATGATAAATACAGTGTTGAATTTGGCCTTGACACCTGTTACCAATTATATTAGATTTTTTAATTTCTCATAATGGCATGAGGATAATTAGGCAGATGATGCAAAAAGTGATGAAACAAAGATAAAAAAATTATTTTTAATAATTAATATCGCAGCAATTGTCTTCTCAATTACCCTCCATAAGGGGGGGACTATAGTAATATTATAATTTTAAAGAATGGTTCAATTTTTGTTTTATTATATGTTTCATGTGTAACAACTAAGATTCTGAATTCCCTTAGACATGTTTTTGAAAACTTTCATTGTTTGATTTGATTATTGACAAAGCTATTTTAAAGTTGTGTTAAGCTCAATTTTGTAGGAAATTTTCCTGGCTGATTACCAGCATCCACACATCAACCCCTGAAAAGACTTCCATTCCACGACTACACCTAGAGGACATCTGAGAAAAGACTTTCAGAGACTTTAAATGAACAGTTTTGATTTGTTGTTTTTGTTGTTTTTGTTGTTTTTTTTCTCTTTCTGTTATAATATATACCATCTGTTACATGTATTCTCTGCAGAGGCCCTCCCTTTGCAAGACTAATGTCAAAGCGTCGGTTCATGAGGACAAAAAAAAAAATCGCCCCTCTGGACAAAACTTTCCTCTCTTCCTTTTCTATATTGTTGTTCACATATTATTAGTTAGCAATAGTTATTATATTGTTTTTACTGTTCCGTCAAGGAAACATTTTGTTTCTTGAGGAACAACAGGGGGGACTGTAACGATTGGAATAACGCCACCTGCTGGATACTTACTGTAGAAGAGTTCTGCCCATGAAGCGAAGGTCTTTGAGGGCAAGACCAGGAGTCTTTTCTTTGGCGGGAGGAAATGACGCGGACTAGTGGGAGGAGGAAGGAAGAGAGTGGCGCTGACTCTGGGGCTCTTTCCTTTGGACTCTGGTGGAGAGCGGAGCTAGAAATGTGCTCTCCCTTTAATAGCTAGGAATTTAGGCCTTTTTCTCTCTCTTTACCAAATTCTTATTCTCCTTAATAAATGCTTAAAAGTCTAACTCTTGCTAAAGCTTATAATTTATTGGCGACCACTCATTAGATATTTTAGACAGTTTAGCTAGAATTTTAGCCCTTAACAGAAGGCAAGGTGAGAAAGAAACTTGTACAGCTTTCATACAGTACGATGGCTCTTTCTTGACCTGATATAATGTCAACAGTGCCTTCATTAAAAAAAATAAATCTACATTACTTCCTTTCTGATTTCTGTCTCTAGAGGAAAGATGGAAGAGCTGTGTTGAAGGAGAAAAGAATAATGAGCTCTCTGTCCTCCAATGATAAGGTGCCTGGATGACTTTTCAAATTCACAAAAATATGTATGAGTGCTCAGACAGCTGCCTGGACTCTGTATAGCACTGAAAACATGATTGACTGAAAGACTCAAACACAACTCTAGGTCATTAATAAAGAGGAGCACACTAGAGGGGGCTCAGGACTAACAACTCTAGAAACACCATGCCCTCAGGATAAAACATTGGGGGTTGTAATCTGTAACCTTTACTAGGAATGAACCTGCCTGGAAGAATACAGGTAGTGAGCCTGGAAGAGCTATACGGTTCACTTATTTCTCCCAGTTTTTTGAAATCTTCTATACCTCTAATTATACCCTGCGCAACATAAGAAACCATCGGGGAGAAACTTTGAGTCAAGTGTAGTATTAATCAATAAATCAACAAACATATACAGTCAATTCTCAACTTTCATGGGGATACGTTCCTAGAAAATGGCACAAAAGTAAAAAACCCTAGTGTTGATACATTGAACCTATGGGAAATAGAGTGTTAGGTTCCCATGACCCCCCCAAAATTATAATCTTTCACTAGATATTGCTGAAAATAGATTTTTCTGCATACAGTTCCATATAATAAAACTTTAATTCTGATAATATGCAATTTTCCTAACACAGTAACCATGAAATAACTAGTACACGCAAAATACATTGTTTTTTCTTGCTAGTAATTCCCTAGAATTCTGTAACCTTTTTGTGCTAACGTCTCAATAAATATTTTTTCCTAAAAAATTTATTTCAGATAATACCATACTGCTATAAACCTCTCTATTTTGGCTGCTCTTGCTATCTGAAAACCAAAGAAGAGGTTGTTGTGACTTGAGTCACTGCTTTTGGAAGATGCCAACACATGAGAGGACTCAACATTTTGAATACACAAGAAGCTCTCTATTTTACAAGAGTAAGGTAAACAAGTCCAGTAAACCATCTAGTAGAATCCCCACTATTCCACAAATTGTGCCATATTTGCACCTCTCTCTTTACCTTTACTGGACATACCAGTGAATGATCATGGTTGCCAATGTGAAAGTGAGATTGAGGTTACTAATAAAATCACACAAATGCTTGAAATTACAAAAGTTAAATTGTGCATACTACATGACCAGCACTGGGCTATATGCCAGAGACACTTAGGCAAAAACAAAATGGACCCTAAAGTCAAAAAGTTTGCATTCTATTGAAAAAAATATTATGAAATATATGCAAATTAAATAATTAAGTCTCAAGCTAAGATTTGAAAAAGGGAGTCTAAGCAACAAATCTCAGGATAAAATGAGTTCCAGGCATCAGTGTCAGCCTGTGCAAAGGAACAGAGTTAGGAAATGGAGAGTTGTGGGTGAAAGTCATAGAAGATTCAGGACAGTTTGGCTGGACCAGAGAGTGTAGAAAGGGAAATACTAATTAGATATGTGTGATAAGTCCAAAAATGTATACTGGAGCTGGATTGTGAAATGCTTTAAACAACTAGAAAAGAACCTGAATTTGATTTTAGTGGTAATAGAGAACCAGTTCTTGAGGAACAGTGACATAAGCAGACTGGGATTTTAAGAATATCACATTGGATATGCTGAGGCCAATTGTATTTGAAGGACACCATATTTGCAAACTGCATCCTGTTGGAAAGCTCCCCATACTACACATACACAGATGTGATTTTTCCCTTTTGGCTTGTTGCAACATCCTGTTTACATGTAGTGTAGTCAACAGTTTAGGTGTCTAGCTGCCATACAAAGTATACCAGGAGTAGCTGAGCCAATGACTTTAACCAGCTGCTGACTAACCCCCATCATCACTGTAGATGAGCAGCATGGGGCAGCCCCCATTTGCTTTTTTCAGTTGCTCTTTCCATTGATGTATTGTGGTATACATTTCCTATTTGTTGAGGCTTTGTAATCTTTGGGTAGCAGGTTAAAGCCCTCTCCTCTAAAATAGGAGACACCACTTCCAGAAGTCTCTGTACTCTTGTTTCAACAGTACTACTGCAAAGGAACTAGAAAGTTTGGCAAAAGTATTACAATGAATTCTACTGGTCAGGGAGTCTGTTGACAAAAAAAAAATAGATCACTTTGATAGATACTTAGAACATAGGTTGAAGAGGAACAGACATGAGGAAGAGATGAAATAGGAGACTATTTCAAAAATTCAAGATATATATATATATTTTGGGGGTGAGGCAATTGGGGCTAAGTGACTTGCCCAGGGTCACACAGCTAGTAAGTATTAAGTGTCTGAGGCCGAATTTGAACTCAGATCCTCCTGACTCCAGGGCCGGTGCTCTATCCACTGCGCCAGAGGGTGCCACCTAGCTGCCCCTCAAGAGAGATATTTTAAGAGTCTGAATGAGGATGAGGGCCATGAGAATGGAGAAAAGGGGACAAATTACAGAAATATTAAGGAAGTAGAATTGACAGCAAGTGACAAACAACTGGAAATGACTTAAGGGATTCAAATCCAGGTGATTGAGAGTGGTGCTTCTCATAATAGACTAAATGAAGTTCAGAAGAAGAATGGGTTTAGGAAGAAAGATAATCAGTATTGTTTTGGACTGGTTTAATCTAAACTACCTAGGGCAGTTAGGTGGTTCAGTGGGTAGAGTGTTGGTCCTAGAATCAGGAAGACTTATCTTCCTGAGTTCAAATTAGATACTTGCTAGCTTTGTCACCCTGAGCAAGTCACTTGTGAGATTTAAAATTGGATATTAGATCATAAATCTCCCCTACTTAACCCTTCCCTTAATTCATCTCCCAGACTAGTAAATGGAAGAAGCTTCTGGTTTTCTAGATAGAGCCTTTATTGTATATAAGGTGTTGTTGATTAGAAGGATAGGAAAACAGAAATACAGTACAAATCGTCTTAAATCTAGGCTGTCTATATTCCTTATAAAAACTCACCAAACCGATTTAGGCCACCTTTGGAGTGAGTCAGACCGTCTGTGCCGCGCCGCCCGGAGTCCCGCCAAGCCGGCAAAAAAGGCTACTCCCGTTCTCTCCACCCCGGAAGTCAAAAAACCCGGCAGGCAGTCTGACATGCGCAGCAGGCGCACTGTACCTGGCAGGCAGTCTGACATGCGCAGCAGGCGGACTGTACCCGGCAGGCAGTCTGACATGCGCAGCAGGCAGACTGTTCATCTCCTCCCCAAAAGGGTGGTCCTTGAAAAACTGGCGTCTTTCACTTATCCTAACCGACTGTTAAAAACTTTCATATTTTACCACATTTCCCCCCTTTGCTTCCTCAAGAAACGGAATGTTTCCTTGATGGAACAGTAAAAAGAATATAATAACTTTTGCTGACTAATAATATGCGAACAACAATACAGAAAAGGAAGAGAGGAAAGTTTTGTCCAGAGGGGCGATTTTTTTTTTTTCCTCATGAACCGACGCTTTGACATTAGTCTTGCAAAGGGAGAGCCTCTGCAGAGAGTACATGTTACAGATAGTATATAACAGAAAGGAGATAGTAAAAGCTAATAAAGCAAAACAGTTCATATAAAGTCTCTGAGTTCTCTTGTCTTCTTGAAGTGGTAAGATGTCATCAGGAGGAAACTGGATTCTGGTCTGGAAAACTGGATTCTGGACTCTGGTCTGGAAAGCTGGATTATCTTCTTTAACTGTTTGAATTGCTGTATTTTTAAAACCTTAGCATAGCATTGTCAATGATCAAATTAATAAATTCCATTACATTCCCTCCTTTATATGGTTAGACTTGTAATAGAGGGTTGAGGTAGTTATGCAATGTGTAACACTTTTTACCACCATGTGTCTGGATCAAAGCCAAATTTAGTATGTGTTCATGACACCTGAAAATGTTATGGAAAGGTTATCATACCATATCTCATGGTTCTGAGACAGCCAGTGATTGTGCTAGGCCACAGGTGAATTCAACTGAGTGAGATAAAAAGATAAATAAGTTCAGTTAAATTAGGTTAAATTAGGAGGGAGAGAGGATGAATACTGGACTGTGCCTAGTAATTGTGCTCTACATAGTCACCATCATAAGCAAACCATGGACTTACGTATACCTGTCTCTCCTTTTGTTGCACATATATTCTCTCCAGGGCCTGCGTCAGAGTTCACAGCAAGTTAGTCTCTGAAATGATAAGTTTCCATATTTCTGAAATCTCATTAATTTCACCAAAGACAATATGATGGTAAAAATGTGTGCTATGCTGCATAACTGAGAATATATTAGTGATATATACAATAATTCCAAACCATACCCAGAGTATAATGACATATAAATAATAAACGAATGTAAATAGCTGATTATATTAGGCATTGTTACATAATCTTCTTTTAGACATTATTACATAATCTTCTTTTAGCAAGTAGACCACATCATCTTATACATGAATTCTCTGGTATAACAGTAGCAGATACTTAAAGTGGTGATTAATTCATCAAAAAGAAATAAGACTTCAATTAGCAAGATTCAATATTCAATGTTTTCAGTGAGGTATCAAGCAATTTCTGGTACTTTTTAGTTAAACAGAACAACATACAAGAGAAAGGAGAAAAATAAATAAATAAAACAAAACTCATTAGAACTCATGGTTCTCTCAAAAAGAAAGAGTAAATAAAAAAAAAGAAGAATTCTGGTAGCTTCTGAGGCCCGATAGCCTCACCCACAGCATATACTTAAAATGTCTTTGAATAATCACTTAGTTTACAAAATTTAGTTTTAAAGAAAAGCAAAAGAAACAAAAGTAAAAAAAAAAACCAAAGCAAAACCAAAAATAAAAAATAAAAAGCAAAAGATTCGCTAAGCACCCTTTTGTGCTCTTAAAGAACTTAAAGGTGCAGTCAATTCCAGGTCTTTTCAGTGCCTTTCAAAAGTCAAAACAAAAACAAAAAAAACCCAAAAATTAATAAAATAAAAAAAAAAAAATAGTTGAGGTAGGCCAGAAAACTAGGCCATGTACTTCAGTGCTTTTGCCTGTAGAAGGAAATGCTTGTTAAATTATAAGGTATTTAAGCTGCTAGAGTTTGGGGTATGCCACATTGTTTTAACTGGTTCCCCAATTCTCTGCATGCCAAAGTGGCAGGGGTTTCTGAATTGTCATTGATCTTTCTAATGCTGTCATAATGTTCTTTATGGTAGAAAATGTGGAGTTCTGTAGCATCAGTTTTGTCTGTGCCACTGATTTTCAATAAAGGCTGATTTAATTGATGAACCACAACATTCAGCTGATGCTGCTTAGCAAATGCTACAATTGTATCATTTCCTCCCCACTTTCCAAATTTCTTTAATTCATCAACATATTCTTCAAAAGGGGAGTCATTTACTATAAAAGACTCAAACTCTTGTCTATGGTTAATCATATAAGAAGCAGCTTCTTGTCTGTGTCTGAGATGATTTCTACAGTGACCTTCTAGCTGGTCTGCTAAAGCCCTAAAAAGGCAATTTCCGTCTCCTGATACTTTACGAAGACTGAGTCCCAAAGCATTTAACTGATCAGTGGGATTCTTAAATGGGAACTTCCTGTTTCCTCTGAACTTTCTTTGCTCTTTAACAGTTGCTATCGTTAGGGTTTTTACCTCTTTAGCGTCTACCTCAGGTCTATCTGAAATCTCTTCACCTATGAATGGTGCAGGCTTTATATGAGAGCAATGAATCCATGAGTCTTTTTCACCAATTTTAATGGCGGTAGGAGTTGTCAATAATACCTGAAAAGGTCCTTCCCAGGCAGGTTGAGTTCCACTGGTTCTCTGAAAATTCTTTACATATATTTTATCTCCTGGGTTGAAGTTATGCAATGAAAAGTCTAATGGTCCTGCCTGGACCACAGCTCCTGCCTCATGGAGTTCACGTAGCCTGGTCTGTAATTCCTGTATATAGGAAGCAACAGAAGTATCACCTCCCACCAGTGATGTATAAACTGGGGAAAAAGTTTTAGCTTGGATAGGAGGGTGACCAAAAAGCATTTCATAAGGAGATATATGAAGTTCTCCTCTTGGTCTACTTCGTAGATAGAATAATGCCAATGGTAGAACATCAGGCCATTTCAAATGGGTTTCAGTACATAATTTGCCAATCATACTCTTAAGCTCTTTATTCATACGTTCGACTTGGCCTGAACTTTGTGGATGGTAGGGCGTGTGGAATTTTGGAGTCACTCCCAAGAAAGAGTAGATTTGGGATAAAATCGAATCAGTGAAATGTGTGCCTTTGTCAGAATCGATGCGGGCTGGTGGGCCAAAACGAGGTACTATCTCTTTAAGAAGAATTTTGGCAACAAAGGCAGCTGTGGCTCGGGGGCTGGGAAAGGCCTCCACCCACCGAGTGAGCTGATCAACTATAACAAGGCAAAATTTATAATGTCCTGCTTTTGGCATAGTAATATAATCAATTTGTAAGTGCTCAAAAGGTGTATATGCTAGAGGACGCCCTCCATAAGCTTTGACCTTAAAAGCATACTGATTATAAGACTGACATGTGGAGCAGCCCGAGCAGATTCGAGATGCTGTATTAGTCACACCTGGTGCTATCCAGGTTCTCTTAATAGAGTCTACAATGCCTTGTGTACCAAAATGGCCTTTTCTGTGAACAGAGAGGCATACCTGGTGGTAGAATTTCCGGGGAAGAAATGGCTTACCTTCCGGAGACACCCAGATGCCATTGATCTGTTTCGCCTTAAATTTCTTTTTCCACTTTTCTACTTCAGAATCGTCATAGGTTAGGTTGGAAGGAATATCCTCAGAAGGTGAAAGGTTAAATACATGTTCAGGAGCTTCTAATGCAGCAAGCTTGGCTGCAGAATCGGCTCGTGCATTTCCCTTTGAAACAGGATCACTATTCCCTGTGTGGGCAGGGCAATGTACAACGGCTAGGGAAGAAGGCAGTTTTAGGGCATCTAAGAGGTCCTTGATAAGGTCCCCATTGGCAATAGCCTTGCCCGAGGATGTTAGAAAGCCTCGTTGACGCCAAATCATACCAATAAAGTGGCATATGCCAAAGCCATATTTCGAGTCAGTAAAAATGGTGGCACTCTTATCTTTAGCTATATTACAGGCCTGTGTAAGAGCCACAAGTTCAGCAGCCTGTGCACTAAAATGGGAAGGCAGAGAAGCTGCCCAGAGGGTGTCATAATCAGAAACTACAGCAGCTCCAGTAAAACGGGTTCCCTCTCTCATAAATGAGGAACCATCTGTATAGAGGACAAGATCAGGATTTTCTAAAGGTGTATCAAAAAGATCATCACGGGGTTTTTCAGCCATATCAACTAAAGAAGCACAGTCATGCAACGGTTCCCCCGAGAATGGTAAGTTAGGGAGTAGTGTTGCTGGATTAAGAACTGTGCAGCGTTTTAAAGTGATATTCTCATTACCTAACAGGGTTATTTCATACTTAGCCAGCCTTTGATCTGAAAAGGCTTGTGTCCTGTGACGTAGTAAGAGAGCCTCCACTTCGTGAGGGCATTGCACAGTTAGAGGGTTACCTAGGACCAAATCAGAGGCTTTTTCTACCAAAAGCGCTGTGGCCGCCACTGCTCTAAGGCAAGGTGGCGCTCCAGCCGCTACAGGGTCCAGCTGAATTGAATAGTAGGCTATAGGACGTTGGTTAGGCCCCAGTGACTGAGTCAGGACTCCAGAAGCCACCCCCCTTTGTTCATGCACAAAGAGAGTGAAAGGCTTACTATAATCTGGCAGTCCTAGGGCAGGTGCTGATAACAAGGCCCGTTTTAATTCTTTTATGGCTGAGAGATGCTGGGGATCCAACTGTAAACTGTCTGGAACAGAACTTTTTGTAAGAGCTATGAGGGGTTTAGTAATTTCACCAAAAGAGGGTATCCATTGTCTACAGTACCCAGCTGCTCCCAGAATGGCTCTCAACTGCCTCTTAGTAGTGGGGGCAGAGAGTTGTTGAATGGCCTGGACTCTCTTAGAAGAGACAGAGCGAGTTCCAGCAGCCAAAATAAATCCTAAATATTCTACCTGGGGCAAACACCATTGTACCTTTGTCTTGGAAACCTTGTGTCCTCTCTTGTGCAGCTCCAGCAGTAAGTGACGGCTATCTTCCTGACAAATTTCAGCATTAGGAGAGGCCAAAAGTAAGTCATCTACATATTGTACTAGTGTGGAGCCCTTAAAGGTAATAGAGGCCAGATCCTGCTGTAAAATTTGGGAAAATAATGTGGGACTGTCTACAAATCCCTGTGGGAGTCTAGTCCAGGTCCACTGTCTATTTTTCCAGGTAAAAGCAAATAAATATTGGAAGTCCTCATGTACTGGTATGGAGAAAAAGGCAGAGCAAAGGTCTACCACTGTGAAACATGTAGATTCATAGGGAATTGAGGAAATTATCATAGCCGGATTTGCGACTATAGAATGTCTAGGAATAACATAATTATTAATCGCTCTAAGATCTTGCACAAAGCGATAAACAGGTTTACCATCTGGCCCAGGCTTGGGTTTTTTAACTGGCAAAATGGGAGTATTGCATGGAGAGTGATGACATGGAATAATAATACCCTGGCTTTTCAAAGCCTCAATTATAGGGGTGATCCCTTCTATTGCTTCCCTAGACAATGGATACTGTGGAATGGAGGGGGGTGGTCCCCCCTTAACTTTAAAGGTAACAGGCATGGCAGACTTAAGGAGCCCCACCTCATTAGGGGATGAGGCCCATAAAGACTCAGGAATGTCAGAGGGGATTTTGGATACCTCCCCTGCTGTTCCTTGAGCTTCTGTAAGTAAAATTGGTAATAAATGAACAGTATCCTCTGGCAATTGTAAGGAGACAGCCCCATCTGGAGCACAAGATATGGTTGCTCTAAGCTTGCAAAGGAGATCACGACCTAATAAATTTACAGGGGCATCAGGCATGAGTAAAAATGAATGTTCCACTGTTAAGGGCCCCATAGATACCATGCGAGGATTCAATTTTGCCACTCTCTGGCTCTTTCCTGAGACTCCCACTACATTCAAAAATCCTACAGGTCTACACCCAGCATCTGGTTTGCTTACTAATACTGATTTAGAGGCTCCTGTGTCTAGCAGACAATCATAATAAGTCTCCCCCACTTTTAAGGTGACATGTGGTTCATTACTCTGGGGAGGTGAATGGACTGGCACAAGTGCATTCAAAAAATCTGGATCTGGGAATATATGGCTTTCATTATCTATGTTCCATTCCTCCCCAAGACACCATCATTCCTGTGTCCTCTTCTGAGGGGGGTCTTGGTTACCATTATTCTGGTACTGCCTTTCTGTATTCCTCCAAAAAGATCTATTTCTATTTTGATTTCGCCTGTAATTAGAATTAGAATTTCTTCTCCAAGTCCTACATTCTCTCAATTCATGCCCCTCCTTACGACAGTAACAACACACCTTAGTGTCCTTGTTCCGGTGTCCACATGGCTGACTAGGAATCGCTGGTGCCAGAATGCTCTGTTTAGGGTGATCTGGATCTTCCTCACGTGAGTCAAAGACATAATTTGCAAGTTCCTTAATTCTATCTACTGAGAGATTTCTCCAGTCTGGACATTGTTTCAGAAAGTATCTGCGTATTTCTGGCAGTGAATTATAAACAAATGTGTTGAGAATGATACAGGAATCTCTTAAATCTACTGGATCCAATCTGGTGTACTGTCTAGCGGCCTCACAAAGTCTATCATAAAATCTGTTTGGTCTTTCATTAGCCTCCTGAGGTAGGCTTAAAAATTTCTGCCAGTTTTCCGGTTTTCTAGAGCAAGATTCCATTCCCTTCAGAAGTGTTTCTCTAGCATCTTTTAATCTTTGGAAATCCCTATCATCATTATAATTCCACTCTGGATCCTTTAGAGGCCATTCCACATCGGCCTTACCTTTCGCAACAAGGGCATTTCCTGCTGAGATAATATCTGTAATCTCAGTTGGGGACAGTAAAGTTTCCAAAAGGCAAGTAACATCAGCCCAACTGGGTTGATATGCATTAAATATAGTCCTTAACTGTGAAATTACAGTGTTTGGATTTTTCTCAAAACTAGGGATGATTGATTTCCATGCGCTCAAGTCACTTGGTCTAAAGGGGCTATATTTTCTGACTTGAATTGGCACTCCCTTCTTACTATGTTCTATAGCTTCCTGCAGAGGGAGTAGTTTCTGCTGATCTGATTCTGAACTTGGATCATCTCTAGTAGAAACAGCCATTTTGAGGTCTCTCTCCATATGTGAGAGTTTCCCCCACATCATAACAATGATAATAACAAAAACAATGATAAGAACAAAAACAAAAAAAAAACAACAAAAAAAAATAAAATCCTTAGTCGTATGAACTATGGATGTGGTATTAAAAGGTATTTCAATTGCAGGCATAAAATTTCTACTTATATTAAACGTATTTTCCCAAAGATTCTCACGTATACTATTATACAAAAAACTTTTTGCTGCCTGAATGAGGAAAAAACCAATAATGTTATGAAGGACCATTGAATAAACTATTCCTCTAAGTCGGGATGTTATGCTGTCCCAATACATTCCGATGAGAAAAATCAAAGGGATGGTAGAATATTCGAGCATCTTGCCCTTTAAACTGGGCTGGCTTTTCTGTTTAAAGCAAGACTTTTAGAGGCTTAAAGTCTTTAAGGGAGATTAGACAAAGGGAAAGTCCGCGGGGGGGGGGGGGGGGGGGGTGTATTTGGAAAATCCACCGAATTAGCCGGCTTATGGCCAAACTAGGGAGGGTGGGAGGGTCCTTAAGGTCCCTTCGGGGTCGCCAAACTGTGAGATTTAAAATTGGATATTAGATCATAAATCTCCCCTACTTAACCCTTCCCTTAATTCATCTCCCAGACTAGTAAATGGAAGAAGCTTCTGGTTTTCTAGATAGAGCCTTTATTGTATATAAGGTGTTGTTGATTAGAAGGATAGGAAAACAGAAATACAGTACAAATCGTCTTAAATCTAGGCTGTCTATATTCCTTATAAAAACTCACCAAACCGATTTAGGCCACCTTTGGAGTGAGTCAGACCGTCTGTGCCGCGCCGCCCGGAGTCCCGCCAAGCCGGCAAAAAAGGCTACTCCCGTTCTCTCCACCCCGGAAGTCAAAAAACCCGGCAGGCAGTCTGACATGCGCAGCAGGCGCACTGTACCTGGCAGGCAGTCTGACATGCGCAGCAGGCGGACTGTACCCGGCAGGCAGTCTGACATGCGCAGCAGGCAGACTGTTCATCTCCTCCCCAAAAGGGTGGTCCTTGAAAAACTGGCGTCTTTCACTTATCCTAACCGACTGTTAAAAACTTTCATATTTTACCACACACTTCACCCAATTATAAAAACTGCCTATTAGACAGGTAATTAAAAATGGCTGTTGATGATACAAGATCACAGTTCAAGAGGGGGATAGTGTTTGGTGACATAAATCTTAGTCAGTTTTATAGAGCTGATAATTGAACCAATGGGAACTGATGAGATCAATGAGAGTGAGTGTAGCTAGAAAATAAAAGTGGGCTTAGTAAAAAGCCTTTGATTATACTAACACTTGGTGGGAAGGGAGAGGGGGGCATAAAGGTGAAGATCCAGAAAAGGAGAGTGAAAGTGGTCAGACTTGACAATGTAATCCTATCATAGAATGTCTCTTTATAACACATCATTTTTATTATACCAAAGATCAAATAATGTGCTAGTTATTGTTTCTCTCTTACAAAGACACAGAAAACCTATAGAAATAAGCATGACTTTTGTCACATCAGTTTACTTAGGTGGTACAGTGGATATGACACTTGGTCTAGAATAACAATGACCTGAGTTCAAATCTTGCCTCAGATACTTACTAGTTAAGGGATGCTGGAAAATTCCCTTTGCTTACCTCAGTTTCTCATTTGTAAAATAAAGATAAAGTGTGCATATACTTCCCAGAGTGGTTGTGAGGATCAAATGAGATTATTTGTAAATCACTTAGCACAGGGCCTGGCACATAGTAGGGGTTTAATAAATGTTTTTTTCCTTCCTCTGTGAATTGGGAGATCAATGTAGTGTTAATCCCTCTTACTTCATAGTAGAAATAACACTCTACATGGAATATCCTTTTAAATCCCATTTCTGGAAGTTAAGAATTGATCCTGGTCAAGCTGCTTAAACCTCTTTAAGGATCAGTTTTCTCATGTGTCAAATGAGGATGAAAAATAAATAAATAAACACAGCTACTAAAGAAATTTACAGGTTTGATGTGAAGAATACATGAGGTAACTAGAATATTGTTTCTGGGGGAAATGCCTCCCACAGTAGGATGCCAACATATCCATAACTTAGCTGCTGTCTTAGGCAATTGTCTGAAGCTAAAAGTGGGTTCTGGGGCAGCTAGATGGTGCAGTGGACAGAGCACTGGCCCTGGATTCAGGAGTACCTGAGTTCAAATCCGGCCTCAGACACTTAACACTTACTAGCTGTGTGACCCTGGGAAAGTCACTTAACCCCAATTGCCCCGCAAAAAAAAAAAAAGTGATAATGAATCCATGCCTTTCTTTCTCCAAGGTCAGCACTGTGTCCATGCTGCCTGATACAGCACTGGAAAAGTGCTTTAGTACAACTTAGAATTCATAATAATCTAATTTATTATAAGATGTTATCAATTGAATTTGACAGGCATACATTAAACACCTTTTCTGAACCAGGTTCTTGGTTAGTTGCTGAGTATATAAAGATAAATATTGGACAGAGCCTGATTTCAATGAGTTTCTCTTCTCCTCAGAAGTTACAAAATTTGAATACTTAAGTGTATGTAGGTATGCATGTGAGTGCATATATGTATATATATATATGTGTGTGTGTGTGTGCGTGTGTGTATGTGTATAAATGTCTATGTTGTATATGTGCACATGTGTGTATAACATGCAGATATATCCAAATAAAACAAGCATATTTATAATATATAATGCATATATGTATATATTTTGTATTTTTGTAATTGTTCATTCTTTTCAATCCTCTCTGAATCTTTGTAACCTTATTTGGGGATTTCTAGCCAAAGAGACCAGAGTGATTTGTCCTTTCCTTATCCAGCTCATTTTACAGATGAAGAAACTGAGGCCAAAACAGTTAAATGCTGTCTGAGGCCAGATTTAAATTCTGATCTTCCTGCCTCTAGGCTTGTCATTCTATTCACTATGCTACCTAGCTGCCACATACATTTTGTATACATATACATACAAATACATAGGTATATGTGAAAATATATATGTATATATGCATACATATAAAATCTAAAAGTTTAATAGAACCAGTAATAACTGAAGGAATGAGAAAAGACTGTGTTTGTTTTGGGGTTGTTTTTGTTTATTTTTAATAAGTAGTGACATTTGTGATGAGCTTCGAAGCTAGTTGGTAATAGTAATGGTTGTCATCATCATCTTTGGCATTGTCTATTATTATTTATATTAGCACCCTTGTAAGCTGGACTAGTGATATATTATGAAGCGTTTGAAGTGTCATGCAAAAGAATTCATATTTTTTCCTAGAGATCTATAAATAATAGTGAACCATTGAAGATACTTGAGCAAGAGAGTCACAGTCTTGTTTGTGCATTTGGAATATTAATTTGCCAAATGTGCAGAGGATGATTTAGAGAGGAGAGGCATTAGATGCAGGGATACTAACTAGGAGACCATTACTATAATCTAGGAAAGAGCCTGATTTGGAGTGGTTGTAACGAGAGTCCAAAGAAGAATTGTATATCACAAATTTAAGAGAACTAGACTACAAAACTTAGCAACAGATTTGGATGAAATGAGGGGGTATAGAAAATGGTTACAGGAAAGGGAAAAGTCAAGGATGACTCCTGGGTTATAAGTCCAGATGATTAGAATTAAAATAATCAGAGAAGTGAAGGGAAGGGTTTTAGTTGGAAAGATGAAATCAGTTTTGAACATGTTTGGTTTGAGCTATGTATTGAAGCCTCTAACAGGCATTTTGAAATGCTCAGGAGAGAGATGAGGCATAAATGTGTAGATGTAGGAATCATCTGCCTAGAAATGAAAGATGAGTCTCTAAGAGGGTTTATAAAACTAAGGAGCTGGGCAGCTAGGTGGTGCAGTGGATAAAGCACTGGCCCTGGATTCAGGAGAACTTAAGTTGAAATCCAGGCTCAGCAGACAATTGATACTTATTAGCTGTGTGACCCTGGGCAAGTCACTTAACCCTCATAGCTCCACAAAACAAACAAACAAACAAACAAACAAAAACACTAAGGAGCAACTATTTAGAGTATGGCAATCCCAAAGAGAGCAACCTCAGCAAGGAGTTGTTTTATTTTGTTTTGTTATAATAGAGATACATTTAATTGATGTTTTTCCTTTATTTGGGGAATTCTCTTTATCTAAAGGAAGGATTCTGAAGTCTGATCTCACTCTTCTCCAAAGATAACTGAAGAAAATTATAGGGTGGTCTTTGGGGCCTTAAGGAGCTACTACAATCACAACTTCATCTGAAATAGGAGAAAAAGATTAATGAGTGCTTGAAGCTAAGATTCTTAGTGAGTTGAATAACAAGACTAAATTTAGAGACAATGGAACTGCTGTATCAGCCTCTAGACAAATTTAAAGAAATCCCACAGAGAAGGGATGCCCAAGTATTTTGCCAACATGTAGGAGGATGCTCCAGGCTACATGGAGTTTTTGATGAACCTTTATGCAAATGGCATCAGTGCTACTGGTTTTCCCATAACCCAGGAAAGAAAAAGGAACTTTTAAAGGGGGAGGACTGGGGGTATGTCTGTTAGCAATGAATAAAGACACTGATCTTGAATGAGTCTCTTTGCCCATACAGAGTAAATTGGGCCAAAAACAGCCTCAAGAAGGATAAGTCCCTCATCTAGCATTTCATCACTGGAGCTACAAAGAACAGTGGTAACTAGTGACTGATCAAGAGATGTCACTTTAAAAAATGTATTTGTTTTCACACTGCAATCATATCCAGATATCCCCATTCCACTCTGAACCACTTGTATTAAAAATAAGGGTAGGGGGCAGCTAGGTGGCACAGTGGATAAAGCATTGGCCTTGGATTCAGGAGGACCTGAGTTCAAATCCAGCCTCAGACACTTGACACTAGCTGTGTGACCCTGGGCAAGTCACTTAACCCTCATTGCCCCACAAAAAAAACCCAACAAACTAATAAGGGTAAAGGGGCAGCTAGGTGGCACAGTAGATAGAGCACCGACCCTGGATTCAGGAGGACCTCAGTTCAAATCAGGCTTCAGACCCTTGACACTGACTAGCTGTGTGACCCTGGGCAAGTCACTTAACCCCAAGTGCCTCACCAAAAGAAACAAAAACAAAAACAAAAAACTGGTAAAAAAAAGTAGTTAAGTGAAATTTGCCAACACAGAGACACATCTAGGAGAGAATATGATATTTGATCCCTATAGTCCCCTACTTCTCCAAGAATCTTAGACCCAAACTGGAAGGGACCAAAGAAGCCATCTAATTCAATCCCCTCATTTATATGAGAGGAAACTGAGATACAGAGAAATTAGTTGAACTTTTCCCAAGATCATACAAGTGATACGCAATAGAGGCAGGGTCTGAACCCACATCTACCTCGTTTGGGGGGACTGATAATAAATCATTTACCATTGAAAAAGTGAAGGGCCTACTATCTATGGTGTTCTCTTCCTTACCTATCACTCCCTGTATCTTTATACCTGTTCATCTTATACCCATCCCTACTCTACCTTTTCATTAGGCCATCTTGAAACCTCATTCTTTATTTAATAAGTTCCCCAAGAAATGACTATATATTTTTGCATTCAGTTGATAGCTGTTATTCCATCATCACCACCAGCAAAAAAATGTAAACTCATTGAGGGCAAGAAATGTTTCATTTGTGTTTTTTTGTGATACTAGTATCTATCATAGTTACTGGCAAGTCAAAAGTATTAAATGATAAATTAATTGAATGGCATCCCAAAGGCTAACCTGGGGACACTATGCCACAGGTACCACTGAAATAAGATTGTATGATCATAGACACAAGAGTTATAAGATACCTCAAAGACCATATAGTTCAAACTCCTCATCTTACATATAGAGAAACTGAAGCCTGTGAAAGACATGTGACTTTTAATATAACAGCTTTAATAAATATAAGTGATGAAAACTTAATACAGGTAATTTGGCTCTAGTTAGTGCCCTTTCCACTGAACCATGATGTCTTATAAAAAATAAAAAAGATCATTCCATTGGATACATTTACCCCTATTTAGTTTTACTTGCTCTTCATTTTCATTTCCCATTGGAATCCATCTTCCACATAAGGTTGACACACCTACCTCCATCACCCTGACTCCAACCCTGCCCCCACTGTGTTAGACAAGCTAGGTAAGGCTTTGCAAACGATATTCTAAAGTGAGGGAGCACAACCAGCATCTTAAGCACCATGTGAAGAATCCTTACTCTCCCTCTTACAATGGGGTCATCTCATACAAAGGAGGGAGCTAAAATTTTAAGTTTTGCTTTATAGGCCCATTAGCTAAACGATTTTGAAGTATGACAAAATGTTTTCATGGGGGGAGGAAGGAAGAGAGAACAAAATCCCTGCATTAAAAAATAGTATAGCTAGATACTTTAAAAGTCATTCAGAAAACTAATACACTGTACAACTATGAAATCATAGACAAATGAAATAATGTAAGATATATAAATAATGTAAGATAGTTAGCCAATGTCAGGTGTAATGATTAGAATGATGCCACCTACTGGAGACTTGCTGTGGGAAAGTTCCACCATGAGGAAAATGCCTCAGAGGCATTGTGGCTTTTCCTTGGCTTCAGGAAATGACGTTTGCTCATGGGTGCTGCCTGTCAAGGCTACCAACCAATCAACTTGAGTAGCCTTCATATTTTCTGTGAGGAGACAGGAAGGAGGAAAGAGAGCCTGCACAGAGAGCTCTCGTGTTTTTTGGGTTCCGGACTTGATGGCGGTGGTGGTGGCAAAGGACTTCACAGGAAATTTGAGGAACGATAGGAATGCCAGGCTGTTGGAATTCTGTTCTCAATCTTTTTCTTTCTATTTTTCAATAAACCCTTAAAAACCTAAACTCATTTTATCAGTGATTTTAGTCAGTTTCCCCCAAAACTGGGGGAACAGATTAGAATCCACATTTAGAATCTTAAATTACACACAGGCTACCCTTTGGAAAACCCGTTTTTTTGTTTTTTGTTTTTTCCCTTTTGGTTTCTTTTTTTTTGTTCCAGTATGAAAGATATTAATGGAGAACTCTGTATCTGTCTCTCTGTCTCTTTATCTTTCTATACATGCACACATATACATGTGTAACCATATATGTATATATGTATGTATAATCATATATGTATGTACACATATAGCTGTACATGAATGTGTGTATATATAAATAAATTTTAAACTTAAAGGACAATTTAGCCTCATAAAAATTTAACAATATGAACAGCCCCAACCATGTCCTTACTACCTAATGCACTTCATCAAATTGGAAAAGTACACACATTCACTTGCTTTTCCTATTTATATTCCTTTCCCTAACATTGATTTACTCACTGTACCATGAATCAGCATAATTACATAAGTCCAGATACACTGAGCAACATGGATATGCTAGCAAATTATGCCTTCTAAAATATAAGTACACAATGTGGTAGACTAATACTTTTTAAGACTTTATCAAAAAGCATTTGGAGGGGCAGCTAGGTGGTGCAATAGATAAAGTACCAGTCCTGAAGTCAGGAGGACCTGAGTTCAAATCCTGCCTCAGACACTTAACACTTACTAGGTGTGTGACCCTGGGGAAGTCACCTAACCCCAATTGCCTCACCAAAAAACAAAAACAAAAACAACAACAAAAAAAGTATATGGAGGTAGCTCATCTTATCTTTAGAACCTGTACATAGTATCTGGCACATAGTAGGCCCTAGATAAATGCTAGTTGACTGACAAACTGACCAAGTTAATCATTATTATTTTTTAGCACTGTTTCAGATTTTATTATTGTTATTCTTTCCAATTACATTGTTGTAGACATTGCTGCCTTCCTGGTTTTCCTTACATCACTCTGTATAAGTTCATATAACTTTCCATTATTTTATCAATTCTTCATATTCATAATGTCTTGTCATAGAATAATATTCTATTATATTAATGTATCACAATTTATTTATCTATTCTTCCAATGATGGGCTTCTATTTTATTTCTATTTCTTTGCACTATAAAATATGGTACTATAAAATTTTACTACATAAAGGACTTTTCTTTCTATCTTTGAATTTTTGTCTACCATTATGCCTATCATTAGTGTCTCTGGGTCAATGAGGAGAAGCATTTAGTTAGCATAATTCCAGATTGCTTTCCAGAATGGTTGGACCAATTTGCAACTTCACCAATATCATTGTGGTACATCCATCTTCCCACAGTACATCCCCCCCACCCCATTCCCATTGGTTTTCTCTATTTGTTGTCATCCTTGAAATGTTTTTTTGGTTTTGAGGCAAAATATCAAAGTTGTTTTTAATTTAATTTCGCTTATTTTTAGTAATTTGGAGTAACTTCATATTTTTAAAAATCATTTTTCGATTATTTTGAGAACTATTAATATACTTTGACCATTTATCCAATGGGGTATGACTCTTGGTCTTCAGTATTTATTTTTGTCTCTTATCTATCTGGGACATGAAGAATTTATCAGAAATATTGACTGCCCTCCAATAAACAGTGCCTCTTCTTAACCTGGCTACACTGATTCTGTTAGTTCAAAAGCTTTTCAATTACTTATCATGGAAGTTAGTTACAATACCTTTTTTCTGATCACTCCTTTCCTTTGTTTGGTTAGGAAATCTCTATCTTGAAAAAGCAGTGAAAGGTGTATGATCTAGTTCCTTTCTGATTGTTATTTTAAAAAATTTTTTGTATCCATATCATATGTCTATTTTTATTTTATCATGCCATACAATGTAAAGTGTTAGTCTAAACTAGTGGTATCAAAGTCAAATAGATTTGAATGCTACTTAACAATAAATAAGGTTCCCTGTGGGCCACATATTTACTTAGCAAAACACATATTAACATATTATATATGTTCTATTGTATTACTATTTATTTTGTTAAATATTGATCAATTACATTTTAATATGATTTGGTCCCACTTGGGACCACATAGGGCAGGAGGGTCTTGTTTTTGACACCTCTGTTCTAAATTGATTTTCTTTCACAAAACATTCATGTTTCCAGAAGTTTTCAAAAAATAGTGAGTTTTCCCCAATTCATGTTCTCTAATTTATCAAATATTGAGTTGTTGAATTTCGTAGTTTATGATTCTTCCCCATCTGGCCTGTTTCACTGACCTACTTTTCTATTTTTTAAACAATTCCAAATATTTTAATGACTACTCTTTATAGTATAATTTGAGGTATGGGACAACTACTCCCTCTTCATTGCTATTTCTATATTCCCCAGGAGATTCTGTGAATAACTAGATCTTTTGTTTTTTCCCAATGAATCTTATTATTATTTAGTCTAGCTCTATATACATCCCTTTGGCAGTTTGATTGGTTTAGTACTAAATGTGTAAATTAGCTTAGGTAGTTCTGTCATTGATATCATATTATTACATCCATTCCATGAGAAATTAATATACTCAATTATTAAATCCTCCTCTACTTAAGGGATGCTTTTTAATCATATTTATATTCAGATGTCCCTTGTTATATTGACTCTCAATCAATAAATATGTATTAAGTGGTTACTATGTGACACTCTCATATTTTATTTTTGCATTTTATAATTCTATTAAATGGAATTTCCCCTTTTTGTTTTTTCCTTGATTTTGTTATTATTATATAGAAATGATATTAATTTATATTGATATAAAAGTAACATTTCTGTAGTGCTTTAATGTTTAATGTGATGTATGGAGTGTTCAGGGAGGACTAGCACCTCTAGTGTGAGGGTTTGCCAAGTCATTTTCAGGGCTACTCATCCACCTTTGGTGTTGAATTGTCATCAAACTCTCACCTGTGGCTCCATAAAGTTATATAACATGAGTAGTGGTCATATCCAGGTAAAACTGTCTCTGCAGACAACTAAGTCAGGTTGTAGGCAACTAACAGACATCAAAATTATCAGTGAGTTAGGGGTATTTTTACTCCAAGCATGTGAAAACTTCCCCCAGCAGAATAAGCAGATGAGAACAATTTATTCCAAAGGCCATGAAGGAGGCAGAAGCAGGTGTTGTGGCGTGCTAAGAGCTTGGTCAGATTCTAAGGTCATGCAATGTATCCTAGGCCATAGTCAGTCATCTTAACTTTTGTCTTGACAATGGACTTTCGATGACTCTAGAAGAATGAGGCTGATGACTCTGCCTCACTTAAATTCAATTCTTGCACAAGTCAAGAAAACATCCTATATAATGTTACTAGTCCTCTTCAAACAACAAGAAATTTCAATGTGTACTTTCCTTACAACATCAGGACATGGGAGTGCAAGAATCATTTTCCCCATTTGATAGATAAGAGTCATTGAGGCGAATTTACTTGCTATCCATATAGTGCTAGTATGTCTCAGTCAGCAATTGAACCCTAGTTCTTTCTCATTTAAACACTCTTTTCAATTTACCAAAATACTTTCCTTATATCATAATTATCCAATCGACATGTTCAGACAATGAACTAGTATGAGTTTACTGGAGTTTTGTCCAGTGGGATTGTTGGGGATGGGTGTGTGTCCTCCTCCAACTAGCCCCACCACCTTGCCCAGTCTTGGTTGGACTGATAATCCCTGTTGCTGTTATATTCTTCTTCTGGAGTTCCCACCAAAGCAAATTTCACCCCCTCAAAAAATTTGTACCTGGTCTGAGTATTCAAGACTCATGGAACGTCCATGATTAGTATGGGACCCTCAGAGGAATAAGCAATTTATATATGCAAATTGGGATTCTCAACGCCTACAAACATAGGAATGTGAATATGCTCTCCTCTCTGGAAGTACTTCTCACTATTTGTTGTTGTTGTTGTTGGAGATACATCAGTATCATGCTTTCTAATTCTAGGTGTACTCCAAGGTACTATACTGGCACTTCCCTTTTCTCTCTATACTCTTTCACCTGGTGACCTTATCAGCATTTATGGGTTTAATTATCACATCTATGTAGAAGCATCTATGGGTTTAATGATCACATTATGTAGATAATTCTAAGAATTAAATACATAGCCTTAGTTTTGCTTCTGAGATGCAGTCCTACATCACCAGCTGCATATCAGACATTTTGAACAGGATGTTTAATGAGATAAGCATCTTAAATTCAATGTATTTAAAACTGAAGTCATTATCTTTCACCCCAAATACATACTTCTTCTGAATTTATGTTGAGGGCAGTACCATCCTTCTGATCACCTAGATTTGCAACTTCAGAGTTTTCTTTAACTCCTAAGTTCCCTCATTTCATATCTGAAATCAGCTGCCCAAATCATGACAATTCTAACTCTTCAAAAATTCTCAAAATGTCCCTCCCTCCTTCTCTCTATTCCTCTGCTTTAGTTCAAGCTCTCAACACTCCCTGCCTGACCCACTTCTATAGACTCCTGATTTCTCTCCCTGCCTCACGTCTTTTTTCTCTCCAATGTATCCTCCACACATCTACCCATGTCATTTTCCTTAGTATTAATACTTATCCCAACTATTTTTATTTTTTGTTTTTTATAGGGCAATGAGGGTTAAGTGACTTGCCCAGGGTCACACAGCTAGTACATGTTAAGTGTCTGAGGCTGGATTTGAACTAAGGTCCTCCTGAATCCAGGGCTGGTGCTTTACCCACTGTGCCACCTAGCTGCCCCCCCACTTTTCCCAACTATTTATTAAATTTCACTGACTCCATATTGACTCTATAGAATTCTCTTTAGAATGAAATACAAACTTTTTCATTTATATTTAAAGCTCTTTCCAAACTGGACCCATCCTACCTTTACATCTTTATTATATTTCATTTCTTGCCATACATTCTGTAGTTTAATCAAACTGGTCTTTTCTCTGTTCCTCAATCAAATAAATAGAAAAACAAACAATATAGACATGGAAGGAATAGAGGGTGAAATCAGTGTTGGCCCACCAGAGGGAGTATTTCCTTTGGCCTTTATCCCCTTGAGGAACACAGTACTTCATCACTAATCATTGTACCTTTATACACCTGTTCTCCATACCAAGAAGAAACTCCCTTCTAAATGCTACTTTTTGTAATCACTAGTTTCCTTCAATACCCCTTAAACACCATCTTTTACATGAAGTTACTGATGCCTTTCCCTGACATCTTCAACTCCAGGATACCTTATAACTGTTGTGCATGTGTCCTATATCTATCTGTATATGTACATATTGGTTCCTATCATTTCAATGTAAGCTCCTTGAAGGCAAAGGCCTTATCATTTGTGTTATCTTATCCCCAGCACCTACTGCACTGACTGGTACATAGTATCACTAGGTGATTTCCAGAAGGGTTGAACCAATTCACAGCTCCAACAGTGGAGTACTTATTGACTGACTGATTGATTGGAACATTGTGTCTTCCACCTCTCTTTGTCTCCTTAGCACTGGGCAGCATGCCCTGCAAAGACCAAGCAATCAATGAATGTTTGTCAGTGATTACAATGGCTGACATGCTTTCTGTCAAACAAATAATCTGTGCACTCCCTATTATAATTCACTTTGTGGGGTGTGGGGGAGAAGAGTAGAGAGCTGATTTAGTTCCCCTATCCATGGTATTCATCATATCATAGCTGACAAATGCCTTCCTCCCATATCTCTTATTCTTATAATTCAAAATCACTTTTGAAAAAAAAAATTTCCCCTGCTAAATCTTTTCATACTATGATCCCTATATAGCTTAATCCTAGCCCTCCCCAAGCCTATTTTTCCTCTGTCCCTACTTTCCACTGTAGATTGTCTTCTATTGTTAAAAAGTTCCTTTTCATTCTACATTTTTTCATCTTACATTCCCTCCATCTTCATGTATTCACTGAAACCAAGCTTTCTTATAAAAATTCCACATCTTTTGGCATCCACTCTTCCTTTTCTGGCACCTCTTAACTACACAGGACCAGAGGAACTACGGTCCTTGTCAATCATGCTCCCTGGCAATTTCAGACTCTTTCTCTGCATCCATGATTTAGTAATCATGTCTCCAATTTTGAAACTCACTATAGCCTACTCCATCCCCTTTTTATTGGTTGCTATATCCCCTCATCCTGGAGGTTATTAATTCTTCCTCTTTTATAATAAGTTTAGTGCCTGTCTGCTGGGTTTCTTTTGTAATCCAATTCTACCCTAATTTGAACAGCCTGGTCTCCTAATTTATAAAGTATCTTCAATGCTGATAACTTTGGCCTACAGACTTTCATAACCTGGACCCTTCCTAACTTTCTAGTTTTCTTACACTTTCCTCTCCTGCACACACCCTACGATCCTGGTCTCTTTGTTTCTTGTACAGGATACTACATCTCCTAGCTTCATGCATTTTAACTGACTGTCCCACATGCCTGGAATGTTCTTCCTCCTTAATGTCACCTCCTGGATTCCCAGGTTTCTTTGAGCTTTTAGCTAAAATTCTACCTTCTGCTACAAGTCATTCCCCAACTCTCTTAATGCTACTACTTTCCCTCTGAGGTTACTTACAATCGTCCCTGTACATATCTTGTGCATAAAATACTTGTTTAAATATGGTCTCTCCCATTAAACTGTGAGTTACTGTGGGTTAGGAACTATTTCTACCTTTCTTTGTATCTTCAGTGTGATACTTATCAAAGTGGCTGGCACACAGTAAGTATTTAACAAATGCTTATTGACACAGAGAAGTATTATATTTTAGAATTATCCCCTCCCCCCACACCACCACTAATCAATTGAGTTTGTCCAAGTGTTAAAATTTCTTGTTTCAGCTCTTGCTAGGATAGTCATTGACAAAACTATTGGGCTTGAGTTTTATTACTCACCACACCATGGTATTAAAATAATGAATTTGAGTTCATTTACTCATTTTTTTCAATGTTATATCTAAACAGAAACAATGATAACTGGACTTAAAATCCTGAGGTCAGGATTTAAATATTATACTTTATATTAAACTTTTGACTAAGTGGTTGTATAACTTGAATGCTATAAGAAGAATCCTGACCTGGGACTCTAAGATCTGGGACTTTAGTCTTGCATCTGTCCCTTACATGAGGAAAAAGCTTTCCCTCTCAGTTCCTTCTGTAAAATGATAGTTTTGGGATAAATGGTCCTTCTAGCTCTTGAGGTTTTAGCAATTTTTAATGTTTCTTGTTGTCTTAGAATCCAGAATTCCTAATGGGGCTGCATATCATAAGAAGATAACTACAATATTCCCTTTGTGAAACAGAGAAATATCATATGTAATAAGCCTCAATTTTCAAGCGAAAATCTGGCAAAAAAATAAATAAATAATTATCTAAGATATGAGTTTGATAGAGAAAAGAATCATGGTATTACATATATGTAATATGTCTTTGTATATGTAATATTATACAAACAAATATGCACATGTGCATATATTCATGTACAGAAAGTAATGTGTATATACTCATATGCATATGTGATATTACATATATGTGATATGATTCTTATCTCTAGCAACTTCTATATCTGTCTATATTACATGTATATGTAATAGTATATATAGTGTATATCCATATATAAGTATTTACATATATGTGTGTGTATATAAAAAGTTATATATTTAAACTTTAAAAAGTGCTTTAAATCCATCATCTTAAAAACATCCTTAAAAATCGAAGTCAGATGTTCCCTATTCATATCAGTCCTTGATAGGTTCTCATAGTCATTTGTAAAGCCATGGGACAATTGGATTTAGAGCTAGGAAGGACTTTAAGCATTAATCTCCTCATTATGGAGAATAAAAACAAAGTCTAGATAAGAAAAGAGATTTGCCCAAGGCCATACAGAAAATAAGTACCAGAGTCTAGATGTAAACACTACTTCTCTGATACCAAATCCTCTGCTTGCCCACCTGTGTGACCTTGGACAGTGAGTGGCAAATCCAGGATTCAGACCTAGGTCTTTTGACTCCAAATTCAGAATTCTTTCCACTGAACCTTGCTGCCTCCCTTAGGCTAACTAAGGATTATATTTAACCCATTTATCTGTCATTTCACATTGACTTTTGAAGATTTCTGCTTTCTAGCTCTGTGTTTTTAACCTCTGAAAACCACAGTTCCAACCTGAGGGGAAAAACTATTTCAGTCTCTACTCTAGAATAATTCTGCTAGCTAAGGGAACCAGAGGCAACTTGAGATTTACTGATTGACTTGACTTCATAAAGAATGTATTAGGTGCTTCCCTGCTTTTCAACCTGATTAAACTTAACAAGTACTTGCCAATGGAATGCTATTTTTCACCACACAGTGTAGCTTCTTAAATGCCTTGTAAAATTCTATTTTTGAAATGCCTTTTCATTTTTCATAGACTTCAATTCACTAGGTGATAAGGAAAGAAAGACAAACAAAATGGTCCTTGTGACCATTCTACTGGGGGGGGGGATGAGACAGGGCACACTTTATATAACATGTACATAGATATACATATAAGGATGCCAGTTAAAATGGGACAGTAAGCACTAACAACTAGGTAGATCAACAAACGCTGGGACTTTATCACAGTCTTATGGAAATATTTTCTATTTTTCCTATACTAATATCTTATTATATGTAAAGTACTTTTAACAATGCCCAGTTTCTCACTGAAACAATGGCTTCTCTTTTTAACACCAATATTCTTCTGGTGATGGTTCATGATTGTGAGACTTGGAACAGTCAAGTTTCAGAAGAATTTAAGTTGAGGAAAATGCAAGGCCATTGCTACCTCCAAATGAAAGAAGAGAAAGATTGTAAAATTCTATTTTTGAAATGCCTTTTCATTTTTCATAGACTTCAATTCACTAAGTGAAAAGGATAGAAAGACAAACAAAATGGTCCTTGTGACCATTCTACTGGGGGGCAGGGGGGGTTAAGGGTCTTGATCAAGGAGGGAAGCACAGATCTTCTTGAACAAAACTGAGTTCATTTGTTTTCCTAATTCTATCATACTACCTCACTGTTAGGTGGTTTAGTTCAAATATTTCAATACTTGGGAAATACTTAGTCACCAAAAACAATTTTAATCAAGTATCCTGGTTACTTAAAGTGGGATAGCACTCAAGAGGAATCCCAGAGTCAGAGAATTTTATAGTAAAAGAAACCTTGGCTATACCTGACCCATATCAGGGTGATGGAGGCAGGGTTACTTCTATGATACAACTGACAAAAGGTTTTATAACTTTTGCTTGAATACCTCCAGAGACATTGAAATAACTATCATTTTATTATGTAATAGGTTAAATTTTTAAGAATTTATTGTTATGGTGGTTTCTTAGTTCTGCTTTCTGGGAGCAAAGAGAATGAGTTTAATCCTACTTACTACTTTGGTAACTAGACCAAGGGTTATAGTTGGTAACAATCTATTACATGAATATGTATGTACATACACACACACACACACATATAGTAAGGGCCAAATTTTAATTGGGGAATGTTAGGTTGGGGTAAGGAAGGAGATTAACAGCCTCTTTCAAAAAAAAAATCAAAACAGGGTTTATTAACAAGAACAAATTTAAAAACAGAAGTAAGATTAGTAGAACTAGGGACAAGGGAAAAAGGGAATGGGGGAAGGAAAATAATATGACCTGGAATCACACCAACTGGACTCAGTTGTTCCCAAAGAGCAAAATGGCTGTGCCCCATCTCTCTTCCTCTCACATGCCAGAATGGAGAATGGAGAATCTCCTCCCTTCTCCTTCCCAGAAAATCCTGGGCCGTCCACACAAAGCCTCAAGCTAATTGGTTGGGAACCCTGATTGACAGTCACATGACTGCCCTCACTGGGCTTCTAGTCATTATAATTTGGCCAGGCCTGTGTAGGCATCAGGGAGTGGTGATGAAGTGAGCTTCAGTGTCATAGTGACAGCTACAGCCAGTGGGTAGAGCACCATGCTGGCACAGAGGCAGCCGCGCCAACTGGGGCACACCATGGGGCTTCTAATTTTAGCCAAAGATGGGGTCATAGAAACCTTAAATCACAATTATTTCTTTTATATATATACACACATATACAGATAGTATATATATTCCTACACGAATACATACATAGATATATATGTATGTATGTATATATGTATATACACACATATGTATATATATGAATGTATTAGTGTAGGAATTACCTTTTTCCAAAATTTGTAATTTCTTCTGTGTGTTTTTCTATCCCTTAGAGCCTTAGTAGAGGCATCCCCAAGAGGAAGAAGTGAACTCTTTGGTTATCTGTTTCAACCCCTTATTTCACATGTAAGGAAACTCAGATTCAGGAAAGTTAAGTAACTTGACCTGTATGGTCTACTATTGTGACTTGACTTGAGGTCATAATAGGTAATAAAGCATCAGTGACTTGATCTGAAACCGTCTGTGTCCTGACTCTTTTCCCTATACAATACGGCTTTTATGAGTTGTAATAACCAGGAAACTAACCCCCTTTTGGTGGTGAACCTCTCCTGGATTAGTCTTTTGACTACCCTAGTCCCCAGCACCTCTATGTGACAGTTTTCTAGTCTTGAAACTACCAGATCATGCTGGTAGTATCCTGATTCTGCCTTTAAACTCCGAGGCTCACTTTAGTGAAAAAGATGAGGTATTAAAGAAGGATTTTAAGTAAAGTGTTTCAGAGATCAACCCCATACAAATTCATCCAAAGGCATGAGTTCTTCTATTACATGTGGAAACAACCTTTTCGAAAAGTTGTATTTTTAGGGCAGCTAGGTGGTGCAGTGGATAGAACACCGGCCCTGGAGTCAGGAGTACCTCAGTTCAAATCCGGCCTCAGACACTTAACACTTACTAGCTGTGTGACCCTGGGAAAGTCACTTAACCCCAATTGCCTCACTTAAAAAAAAAATAAAGTTGTATTTTTAAGTGAGCTAACCTCAGTGACTATTCAATAACAGGCCTTATTAATAGGGAAAGCAGGACAGTGCTCACGTTGCCTTCTCTGAGAGTAATAGTAAGACCCTCTTGACCATAGTAATACAGTAAAAAAAACAGGAGATAGAATCTATACACACCTAGAGAGAATCTTAAAAGAAATCTAATCCAGTTTCATTTATAAAATAAGCACACTGAGACACAGGGATTTTAAGTGACTTGCCTAAGGTCACAGAGGTATCAAGTAGTAGATTCACACCTAATATCTCTGACTCAAAATTCTGAGCCCTTTCCACTATATCACAATTTCTCAACTACCACATGGAATCAGAGGACCTTGACTGAAATTCCAGCTCTGTCACTTATTATCTTTGTGACTTAGTACAAATCATGGAAACTTTCTATACCTCAGTTTCTCATCCATATATTGAACGGATTGAAATGAGTCACCTCTAAAGTTCTTTCCATCTCTAGATCTATGATCATATGAAAATATCTTCTCAATCTCCCTGGTACCAAGATGCCTGTAGTTTCTGCTCCTTGAAAATCAGTTATTTGGAAAAATAAATAGTTCTGAGTTGATCAACACATTAAACTAATTGCTACTGCTGTGTTAATATCTTGTGACCATCCTTTCTTGAAAAAGGTCTTTTTTGTATCTTGATGTCACAATAGTTAAGTTTGTTTGTTTTGGTTTTGTGTGTTATTTTTTTGATGGGGCAATGAGGGTTAAGTGACTTGTCTAGGGTCACACAGTTAGTAAGTGTTAAATGTCTGAGGTCAAATTTGAACTCAGGTCCTACTGAATCCAGGGCCAGTGCTTTATCCACTATACCACCTAGCTGTCCCCTGTCATAGTACTTATGGAAGGAGAAGAGGTAAGGAAGGAGAAAGGAAAACTAAAAATTGGGGCAAAGACAGAAAGATCTCAAGTATACTAAAATGTTTGTCTGTGTATGTGAGCAAAATTTTGTAAAAAAAAAAAAGTGGGTACCAATTGGTTGGAAAATAATAATACAAATTATGGTATATAATGTACTATTTTAACACTGTAAGAAATAATAAAGAGTGGGAATTCAGAAAAACATGGGATTATGTACAAAATGATTCAAAGAGAAGAAAACAGAATCAAGAGGAAAATGCACATAACAATGAAAAACTTTAAAGGAAAATAACACTAAAAACTAGTTAATCTCATTACTAAATCCAATGTCCAATCTTATTCCTAGAAAAGAGATAAAGCATATCTTCCTCCTGTGGAATAGAAAAATGGGGACTGTAAATATGGAAAATTGAACAAGACATTAGATGCTATTGCTGTGTTGGTCAACTTTGCTAAATTGTATTTTTTATTTGTCACAAGGAAAACATGGGAGCTGGAGGATATATTTGGAAATGATGGCATTATAGGTTTTTGTTTGTTTGTTTTATTAAAGGCATCAACAAAAATACATTTAAAAATAAATTAAATAGTAAAAAATGGACAAAATATACTTCAAGGGAATTTGAAGAATCTTATCTTATATGTAACTATCACAACTTAGTCTCTTTAGCCTTCATTTTTGAAGATACTTTTTTTGAAAAGGACCCTATTTTTTATAATATATTCATCACATATTTAAAAGCCATGAACTCTAAATTTTCAGCCATGTCATTCATTCTCTGAACATATAAGCATGGTTATATTGGAATTCATTTTCATGGTTTTTATCAAAATGAAAGGATTATTCTCTGGTCAGCTTAATTACTGCATCTCAGTATCAAGAGAAAATTGACCAATTTTTACTTTTGATGGTGAATCATCAAAGTCAGGCACCAGCTTTAATCACATAGCCTGCTCTTGCTGTCTTTCCTTTTGACAAATACACAAATGTTCATGAGAACTCTAATTCAACCTTCACCCTTTCTCCAAGGTGTTCTCCCTGTCTTGAGGCTAGAAGACTAGAAGTGGTAGGACCTAGATCTATGTTGTCCCTGGTACAGATCTGACAAAAGCCTGCATTAGTTCCAGGAACAGGACAAAACTTCAGATCTTTTCCTTCATGGATTCATTCAGAAAAAAACTTCTAAACCTATGCCAGAATCTAGTAGCAGTTCTGATACTGAGTTGTGCCCAGAACTAACTGGCTCTACTGAACATCTTTTAAATAGCTTAGAGATATCCAGTGCATACAAGGTGTCCTAAAAACATGCTGGAACAGAACAAGACCACATATTCAGATTCAGGCCAACATAGGAATTGTTCTTGATTATGAATGTTTGCTACAAAGATTTTGTTTTCTTATTTTTCCCGTGGGAGAGGGTGGTGAGAGAGAAATTTTAAAAATTCTAGTTAATATTTTTAAAATACAATAAAAACAAACAATGCATTTTGTCCTACCAAGAAGAAAGCATAGAGGGGCTAGTGTAGGTGTTCGAACAAAAAAACTTCTTCAAGCAGTTTCTTTTCTCACTCAGCCAAGCTCCCTTTGTGAAAATGTTTTCCCATTTCCTCCCCTGGTTTTGATCATTTTCATTTATTTTTCTTCCATTTTTCATTCAAGCTTCAATGCATCCTTCATACTATGTAACTAAGCTACATGTAATCAAACCTGTCCCCAAGACATCTTTTTCCTGGATAGCTCAACCTTCTTGTCCATCCACCTCGCTTTAGAATTCAGAAAGTTCCTTCAGAATTGAGCCAGGAAGGTTTGGGGTTAGACTCAACTACATTAGTGGGAGCATTCACAAATGGCTTTGCAGATGAAGCATAAACCTAATTTATTTACGTGACATGGTCATATCAAGACATACTGCCCCTACTCTTCCTCAAACAGTTTAGGTTGCCCCAGTCACTATTGATTTTTACTGGCTTCTCTCCTATTAAACACAATTCACCCATGTTCTTCTTACCTCATTACTTTCAGACCATGTATTTCTTTTAAAAAATAGCTTTTCATGTTCTTTCTCCATTCACAGTGATGCTTGTAACACCTTCAAAATTAGTATCATCTGCGAATCTAATTATCATTCTCCTCACCTCCCTTCTTCACAATGATAACTGAGGCATTGAGGCGGTCAAATAAAATCAGACAGTAACACTGATCTCTAAGGTTCTTCCTTTAAGCTCCATCTCCAAACTCAGTGCTTCTCATTTCTCATTATCTTTTGGTTTACATCTTTTAGACAGCTTTCTATCCTTCTGACAAGTCCCATAGAAAGCCAGTTTGCATTATTTTTTTCTGCATTGTGTTCTCATAAATTTGAAAAGAGGAACACTGTATGAAAATAATGCAAAAGATGCAGTGACAGAACAAATGTACAATAAAGCAACAGTATTAAGGTCAGGGAAATATTTAGACTTTACAGATGTGAGTGGCAAACAGTATATTTTTTCTAACATGCCTAAGGCAAAGAAACCCCAGGGACTGCTATCTGCAGAGATCAGCAATGATCATTGAGCTGAGCACTGACCCAGCTTACTATTAGGAAACTTCCTGAAGTCTTCTGATAAAAAGGTAGTTTTACATGGTATGTAGTTTTCCTCCCTGCCCACAACTTGCCTTTTTCTCTGCAATTGTTTTCCATTTAGCTCTGGATCACAGCAGTAACTTCCATTTTAAAATAGAGAAAAGGAATAGCATTTTTCCAATTTGGGAGAAATGGTCATTTCCATCATGCAAATATTTATTTCCTAATCTTCTTACTCTATTAAGGTCTAAGCAATTTATTTTTCCCCAAAAGACTCCTGCTTCCTATCTCACTTTCTTTGATCTTATTTTTATTCTCTCCAATACAAACTCTCACCTTCAGGCGAAAAAACCTCTTCTTATTGTTTGCTGAATGTACCAAGTGGGTTTTTCTATGAGGCCATTGTTGCCACCCCCACCCTCCCTGCCCCCTTACCTGGAATACTTTCCCCTTTGTTCTCTCAGGCATACCCTTCCTTCTAGGCCCAAGTCATTGAGTTTGGTGAAGTCTTCCCTGACAACACTAGCTCATGATGACCAATATAACATACCCTACCAAATAGCATACCAAGCAACATAAACTAGTTATTTATATTTTGATGCATGGATCCTGTTATCCCTTTTAGTAAGCTCCTCAGGTCAGAGTCTATTATTGTATAATATCTTTGCATCCATTCTAAATAGGGGGCAGCTAGGTGGTACAGTGGATAAAGCACTGGCCCTGGATTCAGGAGGACCTGAGTTCAAGTCTGGTCTCTGACACTTCACATTTACTAGATGTGTGACCCTGGGCGAGTCACTTAACCCTCTCTGTCTCATAAAAAAATAAAAACAACAACAATAAATATCATGTAGTAGGAATTCAATGAATATTGGTATATGATGATTATTATTTGCTTCAATCTATGATTAATAAAACAAAAACACCCCTTTTTCCCTTTCCCTCCTCAGTTCCCTCCTCCCCATCCCAGTCCCCCTTGCTCCCCTCCCCCCCCTCCTTGGCTGCCATGTTTTCTGACCGGCCCGGCTTTGGCTTCCCCCATAAGGAAATGGCCAAGGACCACCAAGGACCCCTGGGGCGGTCGCTACTAAGGAACCCAAGCTAACGAAGCTGGGGGGAAGCCATGGGGTCTAGCAGTAACTGGTTGTCCGAAGTGAATGTCGTGCTGGTGATGGCCTACGGGACCTTGGTATTTGTGCTGTTCATTTTTGTGAAGAGGCAGATCATGCGTTTTGCTATGAAGTCTCGCCGGGGCCCTCACGTCCCCGTGGGGCACAACGCTCCCAAGGATTTGAAGGAAGAGATTGACATTCGACTATCCAAGGTCCAGGATGTAAAGTATGAACCCCCGCTTCTTGAAGAGGATGATGCCAGACTTTTGCAGCTAGAGACACCAGGAAATCAACATTGCTACAGCTACCTGTATAGGATGAAAGCATTGGATGCCATTCGTGCCTCTGAGATCCCATTCCATTCAGAAGGCCGGCATCCTCGTTCCCTGATGGGCAAGAACTTCCGATCCTATCTGCTGGAGCTTCGAAACACAAGTACCCCCTTTAAGGGTGTCCGAAAAGTCTCATTGATACCCTGCTAGAAGGCTATGAGACAGCTAGATATGGAACTGGCGTCTTTGGCCAGGCTGAATATCTACACTATCAGGAAGCACTGAGTGAACTGGCTGCGGCTGTCAAAGCCAGCGGTGGGAGTTCCCAGCGGCAGCATCAGTCAGCAGCTAAGGATCTAACGCAGTCTCCTGAAGTTTCCTCCCCAACAACTATCCAAGTCACCTATCTGCCCTCCAGCCAAAAGAGTAAAAGAGCCAAGCACTTCCTAGAGCTGAAGAGTTTTAAGGATAACTACAACACACTAGAGAGCACTCTCTGACTGCATTTGGGGATAGCCATAGCCAACATGGCTCCAGTAGGAGAATCCAGTCTCAGTACCCAGGGATTTCTCCAGGGCAGGAGACACAGCAGCACTAAACAGCATTGGTATCATTATGTCCTCCCTTAGCTTATCCCTCTGGTCTGCTGCAGAACTTCAGCTCCTCGAGGCCCTCTTTCCCTCCCCAGTAGCATTTTTATGGAGTTGAATCCACTTAGTTTCCCTCCGTCTGTGTCAGTTCCTCCCTACCCCAACTTGTTTTGATCATGGTTATTTTTTGACCTCTCCCAAAGTCAGTTTTATCCTAAATAGGTTAGTGGGGGCAGGGGAGGGGGCACTTATGATGTTAGAAATGGAAACCACAGAGCCCCTGTCTTACCCACTTGGGTGGGAACTCTAGCCCATGAACATGTCATTTAAAGTTGTGGAGTGAAAAGGGCAGATGGGAGCTAGGGGGTTGTACTTAAACCAAGCCCTGTTGAGATTTGTGTTGTGTTTAGTGCACTGCCTTGCCCTTCTCTTTGAATACTGTAGATCAAGATGTGACTGAGGGGAACTGTTGTGATATAAGCACTAATTCCATATTCCCCGATAAGTCACTGCACTGATCTGACTTTATAAACTGGTTATTTAATAAAAACAACTTTAAAAATAAAAAAATAAAAACAAAATCATGGAAATCCAAAAAGTCCAGGGACTTTAGACAAATCACTTTTTTCCTGTTATTTCCTCCTCAGTTTATTTAAATATAGGTAAAAAGTATATACTTGTCTTTGCTGAGAACCTCTATATAGGTAACATTTGTGCATAGTAAACAAAAAGGAAAAAAAAAAAGTTGTCCCAAAGCTACAAAGAAAACATATTAAAGGCAATTTGCCCAAGGCAAGAATAACATGTAATCACATATCATATAATGAGATCAACTAGATTCAAATTCAAGATGACCCACAATGCCTTACAATTCCACTTTCTTTGGTGTTTGGAGGGAAGTCAGCTAATAACTGAATAGTTCAGACCATTTTCTTTGTGAGAGTTAACAAGATAATAACATGGGATGATATAGGTCAAGGCAGAGAATCATCATATGCTACTATTATTCTATATGTCTTCAAAAGTTTTCCTTGGAATCTTTTTTTTTAATAGACTGATTATATTTTCTAAAAATATTTTATTCGGAGGGAATTATTTTTTAATTACCAAATTAATTACCAAAGTAATACCAAATTGTATTGGGAAAAATTAATTAACACAAGATGGCTTCACTGTAAAATTAAAATGTTTATCAGGGGTATACTCAGGAGTGGAAGGGAGAGAATCGAAAACAAAGATTCTGGCAGATTGGTTCAAATGTCCTACCTTACTCAGAACTTCATCTGAAATATTTAGTTGATTAAAGCCCAAAATGAGTTTTAGCTTGATTTATTTGGGAGTATTTCTATAGAGCTAAATATTTCCAGTGTTAATATATGGGTTAACTCTCATTTTCCCTCCAGCTACCCCACCACAGCTCACTTTTGTCCCACCACATTTCCTCTAGGAAAACAACAACAACAATAACAACAACAAAAACCATTTGAAGGGAATCGTAAGTCTGATGAACAGCCTTGCCCAAACACCTATGCGTGTCTGTCTCTAGGTCATTGTGTGAAGTTAGGCCAAGAAGCTCAGGACTCTTCTTTGTCTTTTCAGACAAATGATGGAGTGAAATCTACCAAGGGTCCGAGGCACCAAAGATGGCTTGTTAAAATTATATCAGGATGTAAAAAAAACCAAAGTTACAAGGATTAAAGAAAACTAGAATTGTGGCATTGATGTGGATTTCCTAGGGCTCCTACTTCAACCTCTGTCCCAATCATAAATCCCTGTGCAGCATTCCTTAGGAAAGGTATCACAGCCTTGCTAAAAACTATCTTGTGATAGGGTCACCATAATTCTGTACTAACTGGTCACAGCTCCAGCTTGATGTCTTCTAGTGAAAAAGGACTTTAAATGGTCCCCATCCTCCTCCCCACCCCCAAAGACATACATCCTCCCATCTAAGGCAGCCTATTTAATCTTTGGGGGTATTTCTAATTGTTAGAAAGCTCTTCCTTATATAAATTGAAATCTATCTGCCTATAATTTTCATTTGGGATGGGTCTAGTTTCTAATCTCTGGGGATAAGCAGAGCAAGTATAATCCCTTTTGAACAAAGCAATTCTTCCAGAATAATAATAAGCCATAATTATACTGGAATGATTGTTGTTGTTGTTATTTATTATTATAGCATCATAGCAATTTAATACTTATAAAGGATTTTATTAATACTATCTCATATTATTCTTGAAATAACCCTGGGCGGTAGGTGCTATTATTATCCCCATTTAATAGTTGAAAAAACTGAGGCATAGAGAGGTTGTGACTTGCCCAGGGTCATACAGCTAGAAAGTGTCTGAAGCTAAATTTTAACATAGTTCTTCCTGACTCCAGGACAAGTACTTTGCCTATTGTAGCACATAGCTGCCAGTCCTTGTAGATGTATATCATCTCCTTCTCTAGCTCCCTCCCTCTCTCCTTCTTGACCTCACATGGACACATGCACAGACACATGCAAAAAGACATGCACACACAAATACATATGCACACATATACACACACAAATATATGTGCACATGCACACAAATATATACACATACACATACACTGTGGTTCATATCTCAACACTAAACATTTCTACTTCAAATAGTCTTCATTTCAAATTAATTTAGTAGCACATTTATTCTCCTTTGGACAAACTGGTTTGTCAAGGTTCTTTCAAAAACCAACAGCACAGCAAAGGATATAATGTGTTTGTTCTAAATAGTGCAAAGAATAGCAGGCCCAGTAACTCTTTTCTTCTGACACCGAACTTCAAATATAATCTAAGATCAGACTGAATCAGAAGGTCCAGGGTTCAAGTTCTGCTTCTAACAGGAACTGGATGTATTTCCCCAGTCAAATCATTTTACACCTCAAGGCTCTTTTATAATTTCTAAAACTAGACATTGTAAAGCAGTTACCAATTTTCATTGACAAAAACATTTCTTCACTAGAACTCCCATAGGGTGATAAAATCAAGTCTACTTCAACATCAAGATTATATTATTAGACTTTTTAATACATTTGACTTTTGTTAAGTTTCCATTACCTAAAAACATAAGTTGTTGTTTTTTGTTGTTTTTTTTTTTTTAAAGCAGATGAAGAGTGTCAGAGCCAAGATGGCCGTGACTCCCACAAGCTCCAGATAAACCTGTCCACTCATGCCCAAATAATGCGGTAAACAAACAGAACCCAGAACAGCCTAATGCACATAAGAACAGAGTGAAACTATTTCTCTGCAAAAGAGGGCAATTCCGATTACCTACTGATCAGGCTGAACAGCTCAGCGCGCAGTCCGGACCCAACCAACGACAATGCTTCCAGTGCCTATCAGAGTCTTCAGCACCAGCAGCTTCTGAGGCTCGGATCACAGACTGGTGAGGGGGTTCAGCAGTAGGCAAGGGGGAAGTGGAGGCAGTATTTACTAGAGTTGGGGCAAAGCACCCTGGGTCTGAACCAGTGGGCTGAATCGTGTGGTGGTAGCCCAGTGGGGGAGGGACAAAAGCAGGCCAAGCTTCTGACCATAGAGAATCAGAGTTCAATCATACTTCTGTTTCCGGGTCAAAGAGAAAGCGGTCATGATTACTCAGAGGCCAGGCAGGCTGAGAAGAAGCCCAATCACCCCCTGGGCCATGCTGTAGCATGAACAATGTGTCCTGAAACCAGTGCTACATTTTAAGAAGGAGCTAAAAGCCAAGAAATAATAAGCCAGAATGAGTAGGCAGAGAAAGCAGATAATCAAAAACTTCTTTGGGGGAAAGATAGAACCAATACAACCTCAGAAGAAGAAGATAATAACAGGGTAAAACCTCCAACATCCAAAGCTTCCAAAAAAAACATAAATTGATCTCAGGCCATGGAAGCTCTCAAAAGGGACTTTGAAGGGAAAATAGGAAAGAAGATATAGAGAAAGAGAGGAAAGAATGGAAAGAGAAATGAGAGAGATGCAGGAGGGTCATGAGAAAAAAGTCAACAGTTTGAAAAGCCAAATGGAAAAGGAGATTTAAAAACTGTCTGATGAAAATAATTGCCTAAGAACTAGGATTGAACAAATGGAAGATAGCGACCTTATGAGAAACAAAGACACAGGAAAGCAAATCCAATTGAATGAAAAAATAGAGGGCAATGTGAAATATCTCCTTGGAAAAACAGCTGACCTGGAAAATAAATCTAGGAGAGATAATTTGAAAATCACTGGACTACCTGAAAACCATGACCAAAACATGAGCTTAGACACCATCCTCCAAGAGATTGTTTTTGTTTTTGGCCAGGCAATTGGGGTTAAGTGACTTGCCCAGAGTCACACAGCTAGTAAGTGTTTAGTGTCTGAGTCCAGATTTGAACTCAGGTCCTCCTGAGTCCAGGGCCGGTGCTCTATCCACTATGCCACCTAGTTGCTTCTATCCTCCAAGAGATTGTGAGGGAAAATTGCCCTGAAATTCCAGAAGCAGAAGAATAGAAATTGAAAGAATCCACTGATCACCTCCTGAAAGTCATCCCAAAAGGAAAACCTCCAGGAATATTATAGCCAAATTCCAGAACTCCCAGGTCAGGGAGAAAATATTGAAAGCAGCTAGAAAAAAGGAATTCAAATACTGTGGAGCTCCAATAAAGATAAAGGAAGATCTAGCAGCTTCTACATTAAAGAACTGGAGGGCATGGAATATGATATTCCAGAGGGCAAAGGAACTGGGACTACAGTCAAAAATCACATACCCAGCAAAACTAAGCATAATCTTTCAGAGGCTAAAATGGAATTTCAATGAGAAAGAGGACTTTCAGGCATTTGCTATGAAAAGACCTGAACTGAATAGAAAATTTGACTTTCAAATACAAGACCCTGGAGAAGCATTAAAAGGTAAACAGGATAAAGACTTCATGAGGGATATTAAAAGATCAAACTGTTTATATTCCTACTTGGGAAGATAATACTTCTAACTCATAAGAACTATCTCAGTAAGGAATTCACAGAGGACACAGGTCTGAACTGAATATGAAGGGATGATATCTGTATAGCATTTATGTTTTGTTCTTTGTGATACAGACAGGGTGGGGTGTCTTATTTCTGGGGCCAGATTTGGGCTTGGGGCCTCCTGGGCCCAGGGCTGGTGCATTGTCTACTGTGCCACCTAACTAACACATGATGACGTATTTAAAATAGGGTTGAGGTGTAGGAGGAATAGACTGGGGGAGGGGAAGGGGAGAGATGGTCTGGGGAGAGGTAGTTCACATGAAGGAAACAAGAAAAAAGCTTATGGAGGGGAGGGGAAGAGGGGGGAAGGAGTTGGGGAGTGAGTGAACCTTAATATCATCAGAATTGGCTCAAAGAAGGACTAACATAAATACTCAAGTAGGTATAGTAATATATATTTGCCCTGAGGGAGGGGAAGGAGATAAGTTGGGGGGGAGGAAGGGAAGGAGGAAGGGCAGATTGGGGGAGAGAGAAGTAAAGAGCAAAACACTTTCATGGAAGGTGAAAATGTTCTGCATTACTGCACAAGTATGACATATTGAATTGCTTGATTTCATAGGGAGCATTGAGGAGGGAGGGAGGAAGAAAATTTAGAACAAAGAATTAGCTCAAAGACCTTAATCTCATCAGAGCGGACTCATGGAGGGAATAGCTTTTATACCCAATTGGGAGGAGCAATCTATTTAACCCTGAAGGAAAATAGGAGGGGAAGAGGATAAGGAAGGAAGGGTGAAAAAAGGGAGTGCAGAGCGGGGGAGGGAACAGTCAGAAGTAAAACACTTTTGAGGAGGAATAGGTTAAAAGAAGATAGAAAATAGAGTAAATATCATGGGAAGGGAATAGGATGGAGGGAAATAGTTATTATGAATGATTATAATGGCAAAATGTATGGTACCTACCTTGCTGGGCTATTATGAAGAAAATTATCTGTCAAGTTTAAGGTACTATATACAGGTTATGATGAACAGGATACTATCAGACAAACCTGGAAAGACCTACATGAACTGAAGCAGAGTGAAATGTACTGTATACAAAATAACAGCAATAATGTAAGATGATCTGCTGGGGAGCATGTGGTTATTTTAAGCAAGGCAATGATCCAATATAACCCTGAAGGCGTTATGAAAATCGCAATCCATCTACAGAGAAAGAACTGATAATATCTGAAAACATATGGAAACACATTTTTTTTCCATTTTTTCCTCCTCTTTGACAATTCCTCAATCTGAAGTTTTGGGTTTTTTTTTTTACTGTTTTTTCTCACAATCTAGCTAATGTGGGAATGTTTTACGTGATTACTCATGCATAACTTATTTTGAAATGCTTGAATTCTAGTGGGTGGGAGGTGGGAATGGAGGAGGAAGAGAAGTTGGAACACAAAGTTTTAAAAAACATTGACGTTAAAATCTGTTTTTACATATATTTTGGAAAATAAAATTCTATTCAATAATAATATAAATAAATAAATAAATAAAAGCAGATGAATATTATAAAAACCAAGTCTTCTCCATACTATATGTGTAGAGTTGAATTTTTTAAATAAAGTTCAGGACTTTACATGTATCATACTAACTCTAATCTTATTAAATTCAAACTCATGAAGGACATTGCACTGTAGCAAACATTATAATCTAATCATATAACCATTTATTACATGACAACTATGTGAAAGGTACCATGTCTGTGAAATATTCTCATTTTTTCTAGTCAAAATTAATATCAGATTCTTTGAAACTCATAGATTGATTTATTTTTTCTTTCTTTAAACATGTTCTTTTTTTTGTATTATGGTTATTTATTCACATTCCTTCTCTGATCCAATGCAACAGACATTTATTACATGCCTACTATGTACAAGATATTGTGCTAGCTAGATTCTACTGAAAGAAATTATTATGCTATTAGATTAATAACTACTTATTAAATTGCAAATCCAGGCTCATTTTCTTTCATAACTCCTCCTAGCCCTCAAGGAACATGCTACTCATTCTTGGTCCCTACCTACCTAGGAGACCTAAGTTTTGTTTAGAGTATAAACAGAATTCAGACTGAGTGAGCCCTTGCTCTGAGGGAAGAAATCCCTGCCTCTGTTCCCTTGCAATAGGGTGACCCAACTCATGAAGGAGAAAACCAGCCAGAGAGGTCCAGATGGAGAGGAACTCCTTTGCCCAGATTGCTGGTGGCTCCTGAATCTTATGAAGAAGCAAAGTTCTTAGTAGGAGTAGCTAAAGACTTTTATGATACCTCCTCACTAAGTGTCCATCAATCAGGGTTGATTTTCATTTGTCAAGGGAATTCTGTTTCAGAAGGATTAGTTAAGGCTTTCAGGATCTCCACTGAGAGTCTTTGGTTACTAACAGAAACCACTGATGATGAATTTATTGATTGATAGCTAGCCTAATTAATAAATTGATTATCAGAAACTTTTTCTCTCAAGGATATTTATTCATATCCCTAGATACAAAACCAAATGAAAAAGAAGTTCTGCCATGTTTTTTGTGGTCACCAAATTGTGTTTGCTAAATTCTTGAGGGCTAGGCTGGATTTTCTAAATTATTTGCCACTTATATATTAATGGCTATTGCACCAGTTTAGGCAGCAAGCATTTATTATTAAAGTATATTAAATATTAGAAGAATATTGACCATGTGGTAGTTAACACAAGCCAAAAAACTCCCAGCAACATATTTCTCAGAGAGCACTTGTCCTAACAGCCTACCCTGTACTAAGAGCAGAGCACTCACCAGCCTAAGGGTCCAGGCCAAGAATGTGTTCCAAGATGGTGCCAGCAAGAGGCCTCCTGTGTTCTTGGCTTTTATCCTCTTTGGATAGCAGATCACTACACACTGATAAAAGCTAATTGGCTAGTATCATTCAATCCCATTGGTTGGCCTGATGGTACGGTGGTCCATATTAAGATGAACTATACTGTGATAATATCAGGGCCTAATGCGGGAGACCCTCTGAGGAGCAAAGGCTCATTTTGATAAGTGTGGCTTAATCCCATCAGTTCACTGAGCTGGTCAAAGAGTCTATTGCCCATTTCTATTGTTTTTCCTGAACAGGATTAGGCCCTGAAAGAGATTAGAATTTTCTCAAGGACTGAGATTTCTAAAGTGGGGTGTCCCTGGGTCCCCACGAAATTCATTTTTAATAATTATTTTCTCACAGCCATTAAGAAACATGCATTCTACTAGAGGAGGTGGATTCACAAAATGATATTATGTGCAAAAAGATAAGTGCATATTTAATAACATGTATATATATATATATTACACATATACACATATACACATATATCACATGCAAATAACAGTTCATACACACACACTTAGAGCTTCTAGCATGGTACCTTGCATTTAGTTGACACATAATAAATCTTAATTCAATGGGATTATAACATATATGCATGCAGCTAAGTGGTGCAGTGGATTGAGCACTAGGCCTGGAGTCAGGAAGACCTAAGTTCATATACCGCCTCAAAGACCTACTAGCTATATGACCTTGGGAAAGTCACCTAACCCTGTTTGCCTCAATTTCCTCATCTGTAAAATGAGCTGTAGAAGGAAATGGCAAACCATTTTAGTATCTTTGTCAAGAAAATCCCAAATGGAGTCACAAAGAATAAGACAACTGAAATGACAAGAACAACATGTGTATAATACATAAATGTGCGTATATATTTGTGTATATATGTATGTATATGTATAGGTGTGTGTATGTGCGGGGAGAGAGAGTAAGAGATGGAAATTTTGTATATAAACTCATACAAGGTTGCTATCATTCTCTTTAAGTGCTATGGCTGATTTCCTCATTAATACTCCATCCAGGTTCTAAGAAATTTAAGGGTATATTCTCATATATTCTCCTAAATTAGTAGAAATACATGGCTTCCTAATTAATTATTTTATTACCTCTGAGTCCTGACCCTGGTTTATTAAGTAATCTGGAGAAACCTTTTTTCTAATAAGTTTTCATTTATTTCTTTCTCAATACCAAACCCCCCAGTTTTATAGGCATTGAGAAAAATATTACTAGCTATATAGTTTATTAACATATAATAATCAATACAAAGATATATTTCAACAATATATCAACTTTGAGAAAGGCCATAGCCCAAGTTATCTTTAATAATCAACTTCAATGACAGACTCCTCAGTCCATCAATTCTGTTCTCTTAGGAAGGCAGGCAATTTTTTAAAAAAATTCTCCTTAGGGTAGCCCCTCCACAGCAAATCTTACCAACAATATAAGAATGAAACTTAATTCTCCCAGGGAATGTCTTTTCAAAGTTTTTTCTTAACAGTAAACTCTCTTAAGAAAGAAGCTCTCTTAGGTGTTCCTCTTGATGCCTCAAATAGTCTCTCTCCAATATCTACCTCACAGTGTTAACACTCCTCAGCTGATATGTAAAGCATTAATGCCCCCAATATTCCACTACATCTTAAAATTTTAATAACAGTATCCATATTATCTGTGGAAAGATCTATTGCAATTGGATTTATACATACAGAGTTATTTATATTATTCCTTCAAGACTTTAAGTGACATGAATAAAGGAACCACGCCTCATTCAATCTTTATACCTCAACCAACACCTAAGACAGGTTCTACACACAGTAAATTTGTTAAATTCTGCAGAATGTTTGTTAAATTTAATTAGACTGATTTTTTAAAAGAAAAAAATTAAAAGCTTAAAAATCCACAAAGTTAAAGCTATCCAAAACCAAAATGTGCTGACATTCCATATCAGCATGAACTAATTCTTCAAAAAGAGGTTGGAAAATAACTCACTCATCTATGGTTTCGTTAAGGTGATTCATGTTCATTTAGTTTAGTTTTGATGACTTCTAAGGTTACTTCATACTCTAAAATTCTACAATCACATAACATAACCAAAAAGTTTAGATAATATTTGATTACAGGACAGCTTCATTAAAAAGTGAGGGTAGAAATGATGCTCACTTGCATCCTTAATGATGTAAATAACTAAATTTTATTATTTCTATCAGCTACTAATCTAAAGCAGAGAGAGAATGTATTTGTTTTATTTTTATGCTGTTTTTATGATTCCTAAGTATTCCTTTTTACCTATGATCTAATGTTGCATGATAATTCATTTACATCATGTTATTTGATTTCTTTATTTTCATATAGAAAGATATTAGTTTAGCTGTGCAAATAATTTATAAGTTGATGTTTAAAACTCTTCAGAAGGGTTTGAAATAGAGTTTTGCTCTTTTCCCAACTGGTGGACTTCTATGCATTTTCCTTATTTGGCCTCTATATAAAATGATCCATTCAATTAAATATTTATTTGTTGTTGCCGTTGCTGTTGCTGATGATATAAGCTGGACTTTAAATAGAAAACAATATTTTTGTCACCAGGAATATTGAGAGAAAATGTTTCCCCTTATTCCAAAATTCTCTCTTACCAATGTGCAACAAGACCTCACTAAGTACTTACCATGTGCCAACACCGTGCTAAGCATTGGGGATACAAATTGTTATTGATGTTATTGTTTGTCCTTAATTTTCAAAGAGGATCACTGACATCTCAAGGGTGATGTCTTGACTTGCACTTGCTTTGGATTCAAGACAGGCAGAGTTATGGAAAATCATCATCCTTACTTTCTCTTCCAGAGTCATCAAAGTCAAGTGGCAAGACAAAATTTAGGATGCAAAGGATGACCTTGATACCTGAACGAGCTCTAAGTAACCCAAAGAACTTGCTTCTGTAGTCTCCATGGCTCTTGGAAAAAAAAAAAATCATCTGCCCATTCTGTCAAGGGAAGACTTTACATGCTTGATGTAGATATTGCCGTAACTCAGCCAACTAGTTTGATGACTATTGGTTAACCTCAAGCTGATTTAACTTCTCTGCCAAGATAGTTTTATTGGGGTGTGGCCACTGCCCATGCTACAACTTCTTGGAGTCGCAGGTGAGAATTGTGTGGCAGGTAGACACCAAAATTGGATGAGCAGCTGAAAAGTGCTCACAATCCCTCCCAACAAAGTTGTTACTCCTCCCTGAACACACTCCAAAAGATGGTCCTTGCCCTCAAAAAGCTTACATTCTAGTTGGTGCAAGACAACACACAGAAAGAAGCTGAAAAGATAGAGTAGGATAAGAAGTTACCCATGTTAGAGAATGCTGACAAAATCCAGAGAATCTGAAGCTCATCAGAGAGGTAAATAAAATCTGATCACACTGCTCCTCTCTACAAAATGGACACATTGGAAGGTACTGACCAATGGGAGAAGTGAATAGGCCCAGAGAAGGGATATTCCAGGGTGTGGAGGTCCTAGGCACTGAAAGAAGTTCCTGTTGCAACTGGGGCATGGCGGTAAATTTTGTCATGTTATATATAGGTAAAGGTGAATTAATAACAAGCAATAAAATTATCAATGAGAGGCCATGACAGAAATATACACATAAAGCTGCAACTGTATGATCAGGTCCTAAAGAAGTGGAATAGAAATGTTTAAGGTTATTGGGAAAAGGAGACCATGTGATGAAAGGTTACTAAGTTAGAATGCAAATCACTTTTTTTCTAACAGGAAAGCAGTAAAATAAGTAGAAAATAGTCTCAGGCATAACCAGATAACTAGTAGAATCTTGTCAATTTTTCTTCACAGCCTCTCTCTGTTTCTGTCTCTGTCTGTCTCTCTGTCTGTCTTTTTCTCTCTGTCTCTGTGTGTCTCTGTCTCTCTTGCCTGCCTCTCTCTTTCTCTCTCTCTCTCTCTGGAAGCAATCCATTTAAGCTCTATCTGTTTCTGTTTTCCTGAAGAAAAACAAGAGGAACATAGTCTTTATTAGAGAATTCAAGTCCAAAAGCAGACTGATCTTGGAGGTGTCCAAGTCTCCAGGACACAAAAAGACTCAAATACCTCAAAAAGAGAAGTAGGAAAGGAATCTCTAAATAATCTTGAGTCAAGAAAATTACCCATAGTACTGGATTTGAAATAAATCTAAAACTTGTAAAATCCATTGTAGATAATTGATGATGATGATGCCTTTATATAGTACTTTAAGGTTTATAAACCACATTACAAATATTAATCCTATTTTAGCCTCACACCATCCCTGGGTGCTATCATTATCCTCATTTTGCAAATGAAGAAACTGAGACTTAGAGGTCAAATGATTTGCCAGGGTCACACAGATAGTAACTTTCTGAAGCAGGTTCTGCCTCTAGGACCTGTGCTCTATCTGCTGCAACACATAGTACCTCTAATCACTTTACATATATTGACTCATTTGACCTTCACAAATTACCCTTTAAAGTAGGTGTTATTATTATCATCCTAATTTTAAAGAGGAGAAATTCGTAGCCTTCTTCTCCCATGACACTGATAAAAAATGTCAATATCAGCAGAGAGGACTTTATTCCCTCTCTTGTTACAGAGACATCTCCCTTGACATTCTAGATTTGTTTTGCTCCATTTAGTTCAAATGATTTAATGCAGTTTCACAAATATTGATTATGTTTCTATTGCACTTTAAGGCTTTCATAATTTCCATGTGTTATTATCTCATTTGATCTTCACTTCACTACAACCCTATGAATGAAGTATTTTGGGAATTATTAGCAAACTAAGTATTACAAAAGAGTTATATAAGACATTCCCTAACTTCAAGAAGTATACGATATTTTGATTATTATAAATAAGGGTTTGGAGAAGAGGAAATTAACTAATTCACTAGGTATACAATTCAAACTACATGATCCACAGAAAACTTCGTTTTCACTTATAACACTAGTGCTCTAAATCTCATTATCTTAACAAGTTCTTCTCAATTGCTTTCTTTTTTTTTCTTTGAAGCACGTTTAGCCCCTTACATTTCTATTTAAATTTTATAGTTTTTCAATGTTCCTCATTTTTTCATAGACATTGAATGCTTTATGTTTTCTGTGTGCATAAAGTTTAGGAAAACATTTTCTTTCTGTCTTACTTTTTGTTCTCAGTTTAGTCAGCTCATCTACTATCATCAGATGCAACATTAACTTTGCATTTTATTCAGGCATCGATCAGAGAATGTTCCATGTCAGCTCTCTTCTAATGGTATCATGTCATTTGAGCCTCACTACAACCTTCTGAGCTAAAGGCTATTATGATCTTCATTTTACAGATAAGGAAAGTGAAACAGACAGAGGTTAAGTGACTTGCCCAGGGTCACACATAGCTAGTCAGTTTCTGAGGCCTGATCTGAATTCAGTTCTTCCTGACTCCAGGCTCAGAGTCATCCACTGTTCCAGTAGCTATGCTACATCTAATATCTATAAAGCACATAGGTTTCCAAATGACATTCAGCACATTGCCTAGTAATTAATAAGTCCATCATCTCTTCTTTTCTTTTCTGTTCCCTTCTCTTCCCTTCCTATAGAGAGGGATAAATCTGCCTGGCAGAGGGAATTCTCACATGAGAAAGTCCTTTCCTTTCCTTTCCCTGTGTAATTTACATATGCTACTAATATCCAAATACATTTGATAAAAGTATAGTCCTGTTCTAGTGTTTATTATGTGTACAAATTAAAGTTTGTATATAATCAAAATGTTTTGATTCTCTGAAAAGATCAAATTAAGGAATGGGGAGTAGAATATTTGCTTTGCAAAATAATTCATTAGGAATTTTTTTAACAGAATAGGCCCTGGAAGACACGTGAAATGATTCAATTAACAATTTTTAAAAAGACACACAGAACTTTTCAGGAATACCTCTGTTGAATAAAGAAAAGTATTCTCATGCCAGTGCCTTTCTAAGAAATCTTCTTGGGGGCAGCTAGGTGGCTCAGTGGATAAAGCACTGGCCCTGGATTCAGGAGGACCTGAGTTCAAATCTGGATGCAGATACTTGACACTTACTAGATGTGTGACCCTGGGCAAGTCACTTAACCCTCATCACCCTGCAAAAAAACCAAAAACCATACAAAAACTAAAACCTCTTTCAGTCAGTTTTGCAGAGTCAGTGAGTTCCTTTCCTTTCCTTTCCTTTCCTTTCCTTTCCTTTCCTTTCCTTTCCTTTCCTTTCCTTTCCTTTCCTTTCCTTTCCTTTCCTTTCCTTTCCTTTCCTTTCCTTTCCTTTCCTTTCCTTTCCTTTCCTTTCCTTTCCTTTCCTTTCCTTTCCTTTCCTTTCCTTTCCTTTCCTTTCCTTTCCTTTCCTTTCCTTTCCTTTCCTTTCCTTTCCTTTCCTTGGTGGTAGAGTAGATAGAGCCCTGGTCCTAGAGTCAAGAAAATTTGAGTTCAGATCTTGTCCCAAATACTACCTGGTTATGCTATTTTGGGTATGAAATTTAACTTCTAAGTTTTGTGTTGCCATCACTTGCCTCAATGTCCTCATCTGCAAAATGGGGATAATAATAATACTTCCCAGGCCTGCTGTGAGGATAAAAGGAGATAATATAAGTAAAATGCTTTGCGAATCTTAAAGCACTACAAAAATGCTGTGATTATCACTGTCTTATTAATTAGGCTTTTGCTTACAGATAGTAATAACATGAAGGAAGCCAGCCTTGCCTGGTAAACTAAAGCACAGGCATATATAGAAAGGATGTCCTTTCTTAGAACATTAGCAGTAACAAATATATTCTGGCCAAGACCTGGTGAATTCAAACACTAGGCTCTTTACCTTGTTAGGAAAGGCCCTGGACATCACTTTAATTTTGTGTCCCATAGATCCAAACAGAGTTATAATTAACTTCCTGCAATGTCCCATTGTTACCAGTTACTACATAGTCAACCAAAACACCACCCAAGTAGGAATAAGACTCTGAGGGTAATCATAGTCACTTGGGATTTTTTCCAGTTGGTCACAATTATGAAAACACCTGGGAGCAAGTAATTTCTGCTTATTCACTGTGATAATTCATGAGACTGAAGGGCCCTCCACAAACTTCATTCCTTTCCAGTAAGTGTTGTAATGGTCTTTGAGTGACTACAGAATGAACCATGAATGAACATATTCAGTAAAGACTTCTAAAAGTGATTGTTTTTAAGGAAACGCTGCTTGCTGAGCATACCTGCACTGCTTAACTTCATAATATTTTTTTATATGTGCATTTTCCATATTTTTAAGGAGGAAAAGAGTGGCAGTATGGGCTAGAAAGGAATGCTCAAGGGCTGTTTTTTCTTGACTGGTATCTTTATGCAATGCTAACCTAGGAGGTTTTGTTCTCCATAATGGTACAGATGGTATCATGGTGTGTGTGTGTGTGTCTGTGTGTGTGTGTGTGTATGTGTGTGTGTGTGTGTGTGTGTGTGCACATATCACTTATAAGGACAGACTTTTTATATCAAGTGTTTATAATTTTATTGCTGTGGGAACTGTCTCCATGTTTATAATCCATTTATCAATAACTTAGTAAATAAATTTTAGACAGTGGCATATATAACAAAATAAAGCTAAATATTGGATGTTGGAGGGGATGTGGGAAAACAGGGACACTAGTCCACTGTAGTCTCCCCCCTGCCAAGGGCTCAGCCCTCTCACCAGACTGTGAGTTTGGTTCCAGATGACACTGGTACTTCAGCTGATACAGTGTATACAATGGACTAATGATAAAGCATACCATGCACCTCAAAAAAATATGTCTTAGTTTCCTAGTTTCCTTAGTTTCCAAAGACACTAACTGACATGCCTATGATTCCTTGAGAGGTGATGTTAAAACCCAGATTTTCCTGAATAAATCATTTATTAAGTGCTTTTTATATGTGAAGCATTACACTAAGCACAGGAGATAGAATAGAAAATAAAAAAGCAAGACTGTCGTTACTTTCAAGGAACTCACATTCCAACTGGAAAGAAACCTATATGGAAAGTTTCAACTGCAAGGCAGATGGAAAAATCTCATTGTCATTAGGGCAAAGCACCAAAGTTGATGGTATTTTTTAAATTTAATGCCATTTTCACTGATAAAATCATATATTTCTGATGTAGAACCATTTTACAGAGTCAAAAACTGGTGTCAAGAACTTTCTTTTCTGTGTCCCCAGTAACTGTGGCTCTAGCTCTTTCAGGAGCATTTGCCAGGTTGTATCTCCATAGGGTTTGCTTTCAAGGCTGTTGACCGAGCGGACTGGGCAGAAGGCCTTTCTCTTCCCAAGTGCCTTAGGTTCAACATCTGAAGAGAGATGGAAATTAAGGTGGTGGTAGTGGTGATTTGATTTGCCTTTTCTTCATCATATTATTCACACCATACTGCCTCTGCAGCTTTACTAATTGAAACCAAACATAATTCTTTGACTATTGCATCACTTGTGTAAAACATTACCAACTTATCTGTGACCCACCCATGTGCTTGGGATGATAAATATGAAGTACCACAAGGATTTGACTAAATTTGAGGTTTTACATGAATATTATACAAATGTTAATATTTATATCCATAAAAAATATATCATCTCTGTCTATACATAAAACAGAGGCAAAGAAAGATCTAACAGGCTTTTGGTGAGTCATTTTTCAGGTCTGTCAGACTCTTCACAACTTCACAACTCCATTTTGGGTTTTCTTGAAAAAGATACTGAAGGTTCGCTATTTCCTTTTCCAGCTCATTTTACAAATAAGGAAACTGAGGCAAACAGGGTTAAGTGACTTGACCAGGGTCATACAGCTAGTAAATGTCTCAATCCAGATTTGAATTCAGGAAGATGAATCTTCCTGATTTCAGTGTTCTTCTGTACTACATAATTGCCCAAAGAGGCTTTAAGAGATATTTAAAAATAGTAGTAGAAAGAACACAGGATTTGGAGTAGTTGACCCTGATTCAAATACCAACTTATTTCACCAGTAGGAACTTACATGAGTTAAACACATACCTTTACCACCCACCCCAAAATTCCCAGTTCCCTTATCTATGAAATGAAGATTGACTAGATTAACCATATGATTTCTTTCTTCTTTTTTGCTTATTATTTTAATATTTTTTCAATGCATTTCATTTTTATATCATAGTAATTTTCAGAAATTTTCACTTTACTTCTTCTCAATCCTTCCCCTTATCATTCCCAGATTTAATTAAAAAGTTAAAGAAAAAATAATGAAGCAAAATCTTCTGATATAGTGACCATGTCTTTCAATGGATCTAATGTTCTTCTTTCATAGTCTCCTACCTATGCCTTAAGAAAGGGCAGCTAGATCAGGGTGGATAGATTTCTAGGTCTGGAATCAGGAAGATGCATTTTCCGGAATTCAAACCTGGCTTCAGACATCTACTGTATGTGACCCTATGCAAGTCACATAATTCTGTTTACCTCAGTTTTCTCGTTTGTAAAATGACCTCGAAAAGGAAATTGCATACCACTCCATTATGTTTGCCAATCAAAACCAAATTAGGGTCATTAAAAGTAAGATATGACTGAAAAAGATTGAAAAATCAACATTCTGCCTTAAGAGGAGTAGTATGTTTCCCTATCTCTTCTCTGGGATAGTTCTTGATTTTTTTAGTTATTCAAATTCAGCTTCTATTCAGTGGTCTTTCATTTATATAATTTTAGCAAAGTTATAAATTGTTCTTTTTGTTTTACTTGTTTCATTTTGCGTCAACCCATACAAATCTTCCTAGATTCTTCTGAATTCCTTATCTTTGACATTTCTTACCAAACAATAGCATATAACAAGGAATGGTATGAAGGAAGGAAAGAAGAAAAGGAAGGAAAGAAATGGAAAGAGGGAGGAAGGAAATAAAGAAGGATGGAAGGAAGGTAAATAGGAAGAAAAGAAAGAAGGAAGATAAGTACTAAATATATATGCATATGTGTGTGAGTGTATACATATATATATGCATTTTTCTGCCTTCCTTCTATATACATACAAAAGGAATTAGGGTGGGGTGAGTGGCACCATTAATTGGAGTTTCTAGGAAAGAGCTTCATAAAAGGATTCTAGAAGTAAAATGCAATGCTTTATCTGAATCTTGAATGTAGCTAAGGATTCCAAGGGCAGTAGTAATAAGGAAGAGTATTCCAGTCATGTGAGACAGCATGTTAAAAGACATAGAAGTAAAAAATGAAATGAGGAATATCAGGAAAAGCAAATAAGCCATTTTTGGTTAGAATATAGAATTAAGTAGTGAAATGTGAAACAATCTAGAAAACAAGATTGGAACCAGGCTGTGAAGGGCATTCAGTGGCAAAGAGAGCAGCATGTCATTTGTTGTATAAGCAGTCAGGACAATTGATGCTTCTCTCCCATGGGAGTGGTATGACCAAATCTATGCTTTGGAAATATCAATTTGGTTATTGAGTAGAGAAATTAGAAAGGAGAGATACTAGAGGAAGGAAAATCAAATAAAGAGGCCACTGCAATAGTGGTGAAGGCCAGGAATATGATGCTAACCATGTGAGTAGAGAGGAGAGCATGCTTATGGGAGATCCACTATCTGTCTTGAAGCTCTCCCACCACTAAGTCAAAAAAATAGAATAGTGGTGAGGTATATGGGTCAAGCATAGTCATAGATTCATAGAATATTACATCTGGGAAGGATTTTCAAGGCCATCTTACCTAATCGACATTTAAGAAACAAACGACCAGATTGAATAAATTTACCCAATATCACACAATTAACCTAACAGAACATCTCTAAGGATAGAAGTTTTTAAATGATATAATAATTGAATTTATGGAAATATAAGGTACCAAATACCTGACTCCTTTGAGACCCTTCACTTCCTCTGAGGCTGCTGGTTACATTTTGCTGGAAAAAAATTATCAGTAATATTTCATGTGGCTCTCAATTCCCTTCCATTTCCCTATGCTGATACCACCCTCTTAACATATTACTCCCAGACATGTCTTTAGCTAAGGATTTCTCTGAATGAGGTTGATCTGCCCTTAATGTTCAGGAATTTAACATGACCTGACCTAGTGAAAATATGCCAACACTTGGTCCCAGGGGGTTGCAAGGACAAATGTGGACCTGACAGATAATTAAGGCCCCCTGACTGATCTGGTATAGTTTGACCAGATATACCTAGTAACAGGATGTAGAAACCTCCTTTCTCCCACCCGCTTTGGTCATAATCCCTGCTTTGCTCAGATTTCCAACCATTTTATGATCATATGGAGATGTTATCCTTGATCTTTGTTAGAATGCATCTGATAACATCCTAGGGCCTATCAAGCAGAACTGTGATACTTTAAGTGACCTCACAGCTGCAACCCACCCTCCCCCTAAAACTATGATCCTTCAACCCTTTGGGAAGCTGTAAAGAATGGACAACCCACAGAGAATTCACATCCTTCTACCCATTATAGAATTTAGGTGTAACCTTTGCTTTCAGAACACCCACAAACCGAACATTTTTTATATGCCCAAAATTCCATTTGTCCAAAAAGAAGTCCTAGGGTGTCCTTCAGAAAAGCTATGACTAATTTTTTTTCTTTCACCCAGTTATTATACCAGCTTAATTCTTAGTAATGTTCCTTATGGTAGAAGGTAGGTCCTAGGACTCAGATTGAATTACTTTACAGACAAGAAAATAAAACAATGTGTTCAAGTAAATGAGAATTTCAGAATACAAATTTCATACAGCCCTTTGATAGGAGCAAACTTCTTTTCTCTCATTACTGCCCCTTGTCAATAGTCTCTATTGAGCCAAAGATATTTGAGCAGAACTAGTACAAGGTGAAATTGGGGCATTGTCCCAGGGTACCATATTCAAAGGACACTCCATTTGGAGGGACCTGGCAGAGCCTGAAATCCTTCAGTGATGAGTACAACAGAGCTTAGAATGGATTTAGCAAGAATAATTATACTAGATAAATTAGATAGCTCCCTCTGTTTCCTCACCTTATTCCCCCAGCCCTCTCAATAGTCTTCCCAGGGTCACAAAAATGTCTAAGTCCAATGAAGAAAAGAAAAATGAAGTCTCCAAGCCATAGGGAAATAGGTTTATTGAGAGAGGATCTATCTCACAGTAAAGCCAGTGACTAGGTATGGTAAGCCTGCAAAGACCTTGAGCAGTGCCAGACTCAGACATTTATACCCTATGAGGCTTAAATGCTTATATATCTTACTATTTTAAGACATAAGTCCTCCTATTTCACCTACATAACAAAGTCAAATGATATAGTTCATGAATTCAATAGAAGTTCTGAGACTTTTACAGATGTTCCTTTAACTGTTAATGGACAGTTAGGATACCATTTCTAGATACAAAAGTCATGTCCTTTCAGCTGATTGGTTGACCATCTAGGACATCAGCTTGAGGAGAAAGTGTCCATATACATGACAAGGTGTCCTGGTCAGTCATGATCTCTAAAGCTGATTGGTACTTTCAGCTTAGAAGATACTATCTTTAGGGCCTTGGTTAACCACAATGTACCACAATGAATATAGTAAAAGGGACTTAGTTATCCAGAAAAAAACAAGTTTACAATTGATACCTGAAAACACATTACTGCATTGGCTCAAGCCACTAAGGAATATATTGGAGTACATAACGAATAATTATATAATATCTGTGCTCTGTGCTATAGTATTATTAACTTAAAAAACACAAAGAGCACTTAATCTTGAGTAAATCACCATTTGTAGTCTATTATACTGATTACTAACACAATTAAATCTCTTATATTTAAGGGGTGGGGAAAATTCTCACTCACACCAGAAGCTTACCATTCCTCTCTCTACCAAATGATGGCATGCTCACTGCACCTTGCTTGGACAAGCCAATGCAATCTAAAAGGCTAATTCTAGTAAGCCAAAACAAATTCTTTCGGTCACAGCCATAAAGATGCTCTTTTGTTAATTTTGGATGTGGGGCCATTGTGCTCTTTCTTGTCCTCTGTTTAAAAGGCTTTTGAATTCCTCACTGCCAAGTGATGTTCCTAAATGCCTTTTGTATTTGTGTGTGTGTGTGTATGTGTGTGTGTGTGTGTTTGGGTCTGAGACAGAGACAGACAGAGAGACAAAGAGACAGAGAGAGAAAGAGAGAGAGAGGGAGAGAGGGAGGGGCTGGCATTTATTTATAATAGATCAGCATATTCCAAGAGGGCTGTTAGGATTTATTTACAGGATGGAACACATAGTACAAATATGTCATTAATAGTGTCATTGATCAAATGCCTTTCTACCCAAAAGGGGTCTAAAATTAAAGTAGTCCCTGGAGTTATTACCCTGTCTGTGTTAAAGCTTTCAAAGTGATTATAAGGTTGTACAAGATTGTTCTTTGCCTCCTGATGCCAACAATCTGAAATCTTGCCATAGAAAGTGAAAAGGATATTCTCAAGTATCCTGAAATGTAAACCTTAAGCTCAGAATGAGCTTTGAAAAAGACACTAAGTCCTCAGTCCTGGAAAAAGAAATCTCTCACAGCCTTAATCCTTACCCTTGACTGTTTGGAGAAAAAGTCTGCTGCCGAGGAGGCCTAACAGGTCACATTTTATAATAGAAGATAATGAATCCAGAGAACACAGGTCTTCCCAGAATGGATATAAGGGCTGGCTAGAATCACAACAGTTACATGCAAGTTGAAGAATCATGACATTAGGTCTCTCCTATAAAAGGTCAAGAGGAAGAAGGGTTAGAATTTCTGTGCTCAATATATGGCACTCCTTGATGATTTTATTCTCAGAATCAAGTAATACTGATTCACTAGAGCATGACTAGGAAAAAAAACATCAGATATGATCAGGTCTGGGCACCATATTCTAAAATAGAAACTGACAAATGCCACAAAACCAAAGGAGAGAACATCAGATTGGTAAAGAATCACAGTATGCATAGAGTGGGAGTTGGACCTTGGAGGTCACCTAGGAGTTCAACCTTTACATTTAATGGAAAAATAAACTGAGGCCTGGTGTTTTAATTGAGAAACCATGTCATTTAGAAATAGCTCAAGGGACTTGGAGTGGTTAGACTGATGGAAAAAACAAATTAAAGCTTCACTGAAATCTCTATCTGGTCCTTCCAATAATGTGGTCTTTTTTATGGTGTAGGAGAAGGACAATTTGCATAAAGCCATAGGACCTGCATTCAGATTACAACTCCATTTTTATGCCTACATGACTTTAGGCTACTCATTTAACTTCTCTGGGTCTCAGTTTCCTGACATAAAAAGAGGTAGTTTGACTAAATGATCTGTAAGATCCCTTAAATCCAGGACTCTTGAATCCCTGGCAAACTTGGTATTCTATCACTATTCCCAACTTGCTAATATTGAAGAACTGAAGCATATATCTAATCCGCTCCTATTCATGAATAACTATACGAATAACTTGAATGCTACAAAAGGAAATTACAAAACTGCTGACTTTAACTACTGACTGATGGTATCTAACCTCATCCAGGGCTTAATTTCTATGCTTAATCTCCTATTCAATCTTCTGTATTCATGTCTATGGATGTTCTAATTCTTTCACTCACCTTCATTCATTCCTTAAATTATCAAAACCTCCTCCTCATTCTTATGCCCTACATTACTAAGAAGATTGAGACATTATCTATGAATGCCCTCAGTTTAATCTACTAGGTTTCTCTCACTCATTTTTAAGGCTAGGAAAACTGAAAAATGAGAATGGTCTCAGGTTCCCTAGAATATAGCTAATAAATGTTGGAAATAAGATTTGAATCAGTTTTACTAACACTGAAACTGGAGGGCAGGGGCAGAGCCCAGATGGCAATGAAAGGTGACAACAAAGCTGAACTCTCTAAGTATTCCCTATTAACAGCTTTAAAATAGCACCTCAAGCCAAATTTGGAGTGACAGGTCCAACAAAATATGAGAGTGAGACATTTTCTGGCCTAAGAAAACTTAGGAGGTCAACAAGAGAGATCTATGACACCTGAGTAGAGATCTATGCAGAGTGCACGCATTTGGTATGCAACAGCAACAGCAGCGTCAGCAACATCTACAGTATATTTCTACCCAGAGATAGTAATAACTGGTTAGAAAGAGATTATGAGGGACTCAGTGCTGGCACTAATTATAACTGGTTCTCATTGCCAATTCTATTGCCCATAAGCAATTCTGGATCATAGTTCCAGAACAGAGAGGAATGCTTGTGATTTTGTCAAAAGAGAACAGGAACCCTGGTCACAATTCCAAAGCTGAGAGGAACACTAGTGCTTGTGGCTAAAAGGGAGCAGGGGCCTTTTCTGGGTAAAGACCAGAGCACAGACCAGGAGAGAAGTGATCACGTCTGCCCATATCACATCACTTTGGAAGCACCTACAACTTACAGACCCCAGAACTAAGTCTAAAAACAGCAGACCAAAAATTCTGTAGCTTGGGAAAGGGCCTCCACAGCCCCAAATGAGCAGAATCCAATGTTGACATATACTTCCAAGTAAAGAAAGAGTCTGGGAAAAGGAGTAAACAACAAAAACAAAACTTGACCATAAAAGCTACTATTTTGGCAGTGAAGACCAACACACAAACTCAGAAGAAAAGAACACAAAAATCTTCTACAACCAAAGCTGCAAATAAAAATACTAAATATACCACAATCTGACAAGAATTCCTAAAAGAATGTTTGCAATCAGGCTACTATGGAAATTTCTATTGGAGTTCATATGCACAATTAAGAAAATTTACTTGCTATATCAGGGAGTGGAGTGGAGTGGGAAATGGAGAGGAAATTTGGAAGTCAAAATTTTTAAAAAAGTGGTAAAATAAATAATATATATATTTTTTAAAAATTACTGAATCTATGGCTCTTTGCACACTCACAAATCACAAACATTGACTTTTAGTTCCCACAGAATTATATCAATCTTTAATCACAAGCAATCAATTTTCACAGATTCAGTGGATTATCATTAACAGTTGCTCCTGATATCCTGACTTCTTTCTTCATGCTATCAATAATTGGTTAGACTCTGAATTCAAGACTACAAAAGCCTGTTCCCTAACTATACTGAACATCATATTTACTAGTGTCAGAAGAATATCCTGATAAAAGCTTTATGGGGTAGATGATCCTCAAATCCCTGTAACCTTGATAACTAGATAAGTCTTCAACTCCTTTCAACTCAGTTTACATTAGCCAAAGGCAATGGTACTATCTAATTACTTCTATGTAAATTATGTTTTCCAACAATGTTATGAGTTTATTCAATATAGCATGTTTTATATTTCTGATATATCTCTCTTGGTCTTTAGAAAACTCAGTTTCTAGACAGAAAGAGACAGAGTCAAGAAGTAAAATGAAAGATCTTAACTGTCAAACCTAATCCAAAATCTCTCCTGCAACTGACTAGAAAATACACCAAACAGTATTCTGAGTGGAAAAGCCTCAAGAAAAAGTTATGAGGCAGCTAGATGGTGCAGTGGATAGAGCACCAGCCCTAGATTCTGGAAGACTTGAGTCCAAATCTGGCCTCAGACGCTTAACAATTACTAGCTGTGTGACCCTTGGCAAGTCACTTAACTCCAATGGCCCCACAAAAAAAAAAAAGAAAAAAAAAAAGAAAAAAAAAGAAAAAGTTACAGTGAATAATTTTTTGAAGCTGGGGCAGCTTAGTAAGACAAAAAGAGAGTTTTTTTGGACAATGGGATTTGGGTTAGATGTGAACATGGAGTCATGGAAGCAGAAAATTATGAAAACTATACCAAAAGCGGGGTGTAGAGCAGCAGCAGTGCCCAGAGATGACAAGGGGACTGAATACCTAGCCAGAAAGAGATCCCAAAGGATCCTTATACTATTACTGTGAGCAAGATTAATGCTATTTGGGGCAGCTAGATGGCGCAGTGGATAGAGCACCGGCCCTGGAGTCAGGAGTACCTGAGTTCAAATCCGGCCTCAGACACATAATACTTAACTAGCTGTGTGACCCTGGGCAAGTCACTTAACCCCAATTGCCTCACTAAAAAAAAAAAAAAAAAAAAAAAAAGATTAATGCTATTTGGCTGCTCTGTCATCTATTACACAGGTCTAAGTCACAATTCCAAAGTGGTGAGGATTAGTTACAGTCATGAAGAAACATGGGCTCTACCTATGTAAGAAAGAGAGCACAGAACAGGAAGGCAGTCACTAGACCACCCCATGGACAACATCACACACCACATTGCAAACATCAAAAACTTATAGGCCCTAGATAGAGCTTTGAAAGCAGAATTATATAAAAGACAAATGTTCAAGGCAGTCATTTCCCTTCTTCCTCCCCCTACCCACCCTGAGGTGAACAGAACCCAATGCTAACATAAAGTCAAAAGTCAAGAAATAGGATGGAAAAATGAGCAAATAAGAAAGAAAGAAAAGAAAAAGAACATAACTATAACATGCTATTATGGGGAGAGGGAAGCTTAAGACGCAAACTCAGAAAAAGACAACACCTTTAAAAACTTCTACCAGCAAAGCCTTAAAGTTAAAAAAAAAATACATATTGGAAACAAGATAAACAAGAAACCTAGAAGATATAAAGAAATGTATTTTAAATGAGCAAAAGATGATTTTAAAAATCAAATGATAATGATGTAGGAAAAATTGGGAAAAGAAATTATTTTGGCAAGAAAATTATGAAACAGAATTAGTAGCTTGGTAAAAGAGGCTCAAAAATATAATTTGTAATATGATCATTGAAAAGTTAAAGAACTAGGATTATTACCAAGAATAATCTACTCAGCAAAACTAAACATTCAAGGGGGAAATAGACATTTAATGATAGAAAGGATTTTCAAGAACTTTTGAATAGAAGATCAGAGTTGAATAGAAAATGTGACATTCAAACATAAGACCCAAGAAAAGCATTAAGAGTTAAACATGAGGGGCAGCTAGGTGGCACAGTGGATGGAGCACCGGCCCTGGAGTCAGGAGTACCTGAGTTCAAATCTGGCCTCAGACACTTAACACTTACTAGCTGTGTGACCCTGGGCAAGTCACTTAACCCCAATTGCCTCACTAAAAAAAAAAAAAAAAAGAGTTAAACATGAGTGAGAAAGCAAAAGGGATTTAATATGATTAAACTGTTTAAATGCCATATAGAAAGTTGATACATATAACTCCCAAGAAATTTATCATCATTAGGATATTTATATGGAATTTTTTAGATAGAAGACATCAGTATTATTCTATTATTTTGTAATTATTTTTTAAAAAGTACAGGAGAGGGGCAGCTAGATGGCTCAGTGGTTAAAGCGCTGGCCCTGGATTCAGGAGTACCTGAGTTCAAATCCAGCCTCAGACACTTAACACTTGCTAGCTGTGTGGCCCTGGGCAAGTCACTTAACCCCCATTGCCCCGCAAAAAAAAAAAAAAAAAAAAAAAAGTACAGGAGAATGAGAAAGAAGGATTCTAAAAGATACAATAGACAAGGAAGAAATATCAATATAAAAGTCATATGCACCAAATGGCAGAGTATCCAGATTCTTAAAGGAAAAGTGAAATAGGTCATAGGAGGAAATAGTAAAATTATACTAGTAGGGAACTTCAATTTATTACTCTCAGAAATAGATAAATCTAAACAAAATTAATTAGAGATAAGGAGATGAATATGATTTCAAAAAAGTTAAATATGTTAGACTTCTAAAAAATGCTATGGAAATAGAAAGAGGTATATATTTATCTGAGCTGCACATGACAACTTCACAAAACTGATCATGTATTAGGACATAAAGAAGTCACAAACAAAAGCAGAAAAGTTGAAATATTAAATTAACCTTTTCAGACAATAATGCAATAAAATTATATTCAATGACATAACTCCGAAGCATAGATTAAAATTAATAGAAAACTAGATAATCTAATCTCAAAGAATGAAAGGATCAAAGAAAAAGTAATGAAAACAATCAATTTTATTAAAGATAATGACAACAATGAGATCACATACCAAAGTTTGTGAAATGCAGACAAAGTACTGCTTAGAAAAAATGTATATTTCTAAAAACATCCATAAGAGAGAGAAAGAATAGCTTAGTTCAATGAGCAGCAACTTAAAAATAAAAAACAACTAGAAAAATCCACAACTAAAATTAAATCAAATTAAAAGTAAAAATAATATTTAATAAATAAGACTAGAAACTGGTTTTATGATAAAAATAATAAAATAGATAAACCATTGGTTACTTTCATTATAAAAAAGAAAGAAGAAAACCAAATTCCCAGCATCAAAAATGAAAAGGGTAAATGCACAATCAATGACGATGAGATTAAAGCAACTATTAGGAGGTTTTGATGTAATAGTACCAAAAAACTGACAATATAAGTGAAATAAATTAATACATATAAAAATACATATTTTCCAGATTGTTGTTTGTCTTTCATTCTTTTTTTTCTTTTTTTTTTTTTTAGTGAGGCAACTGGGGTTAAGTGACTTGCCCAGGGTCACACAGCTAGTAAATGTTAAGTGTCTGAGGCCGGATTTGAACTCAGGTCCTCCTGACTCCAGGGCCAGTGCTCTATCCATTGCACAACCTAGCTGCCCTATCTTTCATTCTTAAAGAGGAACATGACAAATATCATGACTTGCAGTGAATTGGATTTAGGTCAGGGAAGGCTGTGTAAGATCACCAACCTCACTGTCTCTTCCAAGGTCATCTGGGTCCAATAGCAAGATATACATCTGGATGACTGGAGATAGCCCCAGGTGTTTTTAAGGGAATTGGAATTAAGTGACTTGCCCAGTGTCACAGAGCTCGTAAGTGTCTGAGGTGAGAACTGAACTCAGGTCCTTCTGATTCTAAGGCCAGTGTTTTATCCACTAAACAACCTAGCTTCCTCAAATTATCCAGATTAACAGAAGAAGAAATACTTGAATAATCCTATTTTAGAAAAATAAATTAAACAAACCATAAATAAGTGGTCTAAGTTGGGGGGGGGGGCAAAATCTTCCTGAACTTAAGGATTTACAAATGAATTTTACCAAACTGTTAAAGAATAATTAATTCTAATATTAACTATTTGAAAAAAATAATTAAAGCAAGATTTCTACCAAATTGCTTTTATAACATAAATATGATTTTGTTACCTTAACCAGGGAGAGCAAAAATAAATAAAACTTTAGACGAATTTCACTAATGAATATTGGTACAAACATTTTCCAAATATACTAGCAAGAAAATTACAGCAATATATCACAAAGACCATACAGTATGACCAATCTGAATTCAAACCAGGAATGCAACATTGATTCGATATTCATAAAATGAAGAGCTTAACTTATTATATATAACAAAAATTATTTATTATATCAATAGATGCAGGAAAAGCTTTTGACACAAATTCCTATTCAAAACACTAGAAAGGATAGGAATAAATAGAGTTTCTCTTAAAATTATAAGTATCATCAATCTAAAATCAAGATCAGGAATTTTCTATAATTATACATACTAGAAGCCTTCTAAATAAGATCAGAGGTGAAGCAAGGACATCCACTACCAACATTATTGTTCGATATTATAGTAGAGATGCTTGTTATAACAGTAAGAAAAAGAAATTGAAGGAATAAGGAACAAAGAAACAAAACTACCCTTTTTGCAAATTATATGGCGCTAAACTTAGAGAACTCTAGTGCCTAGAATTAGATTAGATACTCAATAAACAAAAATAAATGACCACAGTAACCAAGTGTTTGTTAAACCCAAAGATCCAAGCTATTGGGACAAGAACCCATTATTTGACAAAAACTACTTAGAAAACTGGAAGTCTTTCTGGCAGAAACTAGTTATAGACCAACAACTCACACAATATACCAAGACAAGTTCAAAATAGGTACCTGACTTGGACATAAAGGACTATGTGATGAACAATTTAGGCTAGCATGGGAAAAAAAATCACTTGCTAGATCCATGTATAAAGCAATACCAAACAAAAAATTGAGGAAATAATGAGAAATAAAATGGATAATTTTGATTAAACAAATTTTAAAAGATCTTGTACAAACAAAACCAATTCAGCCAAAATTAGAAGGAAAGTAGGAAACTGGACGGGGGAAGAATTACAACAAATTTCTCTATTAAAGGTCTCATTTCTCTCTCTCTCTCTCTCTCTCTCTCTCTCTCTCTCTCTCTCTCTCTCTCTCTGTCTCTTTCACATACACACACACACATGCAAATGTGTGTAACAGAGCCAAATTTATAAAAATAAGAGCCATTCACCACGTGATAAATGCTCAAAAGATATCAACAGGCAGCTTTCAGAAGAGTAAATCAAAGTTATCAATAGTTGTAAGAAAAAATGTTCTAAATCATCACTGATTAGAGAAATGTGAAATAAAACAATTCTGACATTAACATGACAATAGTTAATGTGACAGAAGAGGAAAATGACAAATGCTGGAGGGGATATAGAAAAGTAGATGCACTATTGGTGGAACTGTGAACTTGTCCAACCATTTTGGAGAACAATTTGAAACTATGCTCAAAGTGTGTAAAACTGTGCACACCTTATTACTCAACAATACCACTACTAGGTTTGTACCCCAAAGAGATCTAAGAAAAAAGGAAATGGACCCATACTTAATGAATATATTTATAGTAGCCCTTTTTTTTTGTGGTGGTAAAGAACTGGAAACCAAGAAAATGCCCATAAATTGGGAATTACTAAACAAGGTATGGTATATGATTGTGATGGAATACTGTTATGGTATAAGAAATGATAAAGTAGATTGTTTCAGAAAAACCTGGGAAAACTTATGTGAGCTGCTGTAAAGTGGAAGGAACAGAACTAGAACATTGTACATAGTAATAGCAATATTGTAATGATAGACAACTGTGAAAGACAGCTGTTCTAATCAATAAAATGACCCACAATCATTCCAAATTACTCATTATAAAAAAAAAAAAACATGCACTTCCAGAGAGGAGTAATGAACTCTGAGTGCATATTAAAACATATTTTCTTTTACTTTATTTTTTTATTCCTTTGCAATATAGCTTATGTGGAAATACAGTTTGCATGAATTCACATATATAATGGGTATTATATTTCTTGCCTTCCCAGTGATTGGGGGAGGGGCAGGAGGGAGGGGAAAAATTTGGTACTGAAAATAAAAGTTAAAAAAAGAAACAAACTAAAAATGTATATGTCTACATGAACAAATTGATATGAAGACTATGGACAGTTATCTAAATGATTTAGAATGTAAGCTCCTTGTGATGAGAAATTGTTTCATTTTTTAATACTTGTAACCCTAGCACCTGGCATAGTCTCTGAAACAGAGTAAGTACTTAGTAAGTGCTTGTGGGTTGATAATTAAGTGAAAAGAAACATGAAATCTAATTTTATTTAGGTAGAAGGGATGTTGATTTCTGTTTATCTACCTTCCTTTGGGTCCTCCATTTCCTCTTGGGAACACATTTTCAAAGTCACAAAATTTGTTGTTTACTGATCCAGCTGAAGGGCACAGACTAAAGTCTTTTGGTAAGGAACTGATTGCTATTTGCTTCCAGAAATAAATGTGGCTTAACTGGGCTTTATTTATTGATTGGTTGGAATTGGTCCAGATTGCTAATGAAATTGACTGTAGGAGAGAGAGATTTGTGGTATTCAGAAAAGAAATAAAGGGGATAGGGAGAAGAGGAGACCTGTTTAGCAATTTTCATGTTAAAACAAATTTTCAAATTCCACTTCCAACTGAAAATGTCCTTTTCATTTCCTTCTTTTTTTTTTACTTAAATCTACCTGGTAGGGACAAGAATACATCAAGTAACAAGTGATGCAGAGCAAATGCATTAAGCAAACTCTCTCCTACAGAGAGAAGCAGAAAAGATCTTCAGAGACCAGAGATGAGGAGTTGACTGACACATATGAATCTTACAAAGGTTTTCAACTTCCAATTATCATACAGAATAATTTTCTAGTTAATGCAGGATTTTTACCAAGGAACTTCACTTTTTCTTATTATTTTCTGTAGGGCAACTGTAACATTGGAGGCAACAGAAATTTGGAAATGAAAGGATCCCACTTAGAAACTGCTCCTAAACAGGTGGAAGGATTGGAGGGCACCAAAGGACCAACCTGCTGAAAGCCAGGTGATATTACTGAGCTGCTTTTTCATCTTGATTATTTCTGAATGGACAGCAGACAGGGCTAGAAATATCCCTCCCACAGATGCCAAGCAGCAGCTGAAGCTTAGAGAGAGAGAGAGAAAAAAAAAAAAAAGCTTCTTCTCCAGCCTGGAAAGCAGAACACTTCTCTTAAAGCAAAGAGAGGATGATCTACATTGTCCTTTGCTTTGCATCTCTCTAGTGTGCTTATAATGTGATATTGGCATATTACATTTATTTCTCTGTCTTTTTCTGTCTGCATCTCTCTGTGTATGACCAAGTGTAATTATAAACCATCAATCCATTATCACGGAGAGCATTCTAAATTCTGTACTATCCACATAGCACCCAGCAGCAGTGCTATGCATGTACTATAAAGGAAGTTGGTGGGGAAAGCTCAATTTACACATTTAAAACAATTAAAGAATAAGACATCACATATTTATCAGATTGTGTTGAATGATGCTATTGGACAAGATCTGGGGTCTTGTCATAGAGATTTATCTTTAACCTGACATAGTAGTGAAGAAGAAAAAATTGCATGCAAATAGGTTCCATTCTATTCTTGACTTGACTAAATGACTAGGGAAAAAAAGAGAATAACATTTTGTCCTTTATAAAGGGAATGGGGAATGGACATATGACTTCTTGGGTAAAGGACAATCCCCAATAGGGAAAATCCCTTTACTAGGGACGGTTTCTGTTTTAAAGAGTTACTCAGGTCACAGAGAGTTTAAGAGACTTGTCTAGGGTCCTATACTCAGTATTTCAGATGTAACACTTGAACTTCATCTTTGTTTCTAAAACCATCTCTCATTATACCATAAATCCACTATGCCCTTTGAACATGAAGAGATCATTACTGGACTATTATCAGCAAAATATAAACTTTGAGTTGTTTTTCTAACCACAAAGCTGTGTTTTTCCTTAGTCATCAATACCCCCTGTTCCACTCTGGGTTTCCAAAGGTGCTGTTTTAAGAAATAACCTATAAAGTAAAAAAGCTTTCCCTTAGGGCCTAAGAGAAAGATTTCACTCCATGCAACACTGCATACAAAGATGGAACCCAAGATATTGGTTTCATTAGTATCAGACTCATTAGCACCAACACATCTAAGTGGCCTCAAGGGACAGTTGCTATAAAGATTCATTATGTAATATCTGCAAAGGCCCCACTAGGGAGAGCCTGCCCATAAGGAATTATGATAATAAATCTGATAAATGATCTAAGCCTTAACACCTTTAGTGCACATGTTGACAACCCCCATATGCAAACATCACCATCAAAATGAGCAAGAAGTAGCCTGGGGTTTGCTTGCCAATAAATTCTCTCTTCCAACAAGAAACAAATGGCCTGGGTATTGGTACCATATTTTGCCATTTGAGTTAATCCTTCTCCATCACAAAGGGAATATTTTGACTGTTAAAATCAGAGAAAGCAAATGAACAGCAGGTGTTGCCAAATATACACAGCTCTCAGACAGCATCTCAGAACTAAGGGAAATAGCTCATTATCAAAGATGAACTCAGCGATGTCCAGTTTGCTGCTTTATTCCCATAGATAAAGAAAAGTGAAGGGAGTAAAATGATCAAAAGCATATGTCATTAACATTATCAAACTGTACAATTCACCAGCATCAGAAAGGATGAGCAATGAAGTTGAAGTCTAGCTTATAGTCACTGGCAAGAGAATATGTTCCTTCAATTTTATTGAAGTGAAATTGTCTAACCAGGATTTTCTCCTCATAAACCTTGGTAGGAAACAAGCCACGGTATTATATTTGAAGCAATGATAAGCTCTTGATTCCATAAAAAACTGAGAGACTGCAGGGTGAAACTGTAGTCCACAATTATCTCCGGGTACAAACAAACTGTCTTGGGAAATTGCAAAAAAGGGAAATGACTGCTCTGCTGCTATTTAATGGTACAACCAAAGAAAGCCATCGCATGATTATTGCAGGAAGCGTGGAAAGTTCACCCTAGTGCTTCTTGTAGTCTGTATTCACCATGACTGCATCCCATCTCCTTTCCAAGTTGAGCCATGCCAAGTACTTAGGCTCTTTAAATGTGTATATTGAAAGAGTAGCTTCCCCCCACCCCCAGTTAAGTGAACTTTAACTTCATATGTGCATTTTAAGTATAAAAATTAATATATTACCTTTGGCAACATTTTTAATGATAACGTCCCTATTCTTTGAAATGACATTGGTCATAAACAGATCAATTGTGTCCAGAGCAAAGCCCAAAAAAGGGTAGAGATTAAAAAGAGGTAAAGAGAAGCTATCACATACAAATACTGAAGTATTTTTAAAATAAAAAAACTGCATGAAACATCTACAAGAATTTTCTATTTTATTAAATATGTTTTTACAAGAATATCCCTTTACCTCATTATAAAAGTTTCCTAGAAAAATAGCCCTTTATCCTACTATAAAAGTTTCTAATGGAAACATCTCATGCCCTAAGGCATATATTAACAAAGGTTGTTATAAAGCAGCTTACAAAACCTGATACTGATGGGGGAAATCAACATTACACATGTAACCCCTTTTCTTTCCAAAGAGTGTGACAGATTTTCTCTAAAAGTCCTTTACGGTGCTTCACGGTGTATATGCAGGGCAACAAAAATCTTGACTGAAAAAATGCTGTATAAATGAAAAATGAATGTAAGTTCTTTGAGATAGACCAGTCAAGAAAAATGTAAGTTACAGAATGTTGAATGGCAGACTACTGCCCCAGAAACACAGACATGAAGGAGAAGCCATCTCCCATCACATCCTTTGACCTTTAGAACTTGCAGCCCTAAAGACTGGCAAGAACATATACCCCTGAGTGAGAAAATAATTCCCCTTGCTCCTAGCTTAAGACCTTATTTACTCATGTACTTTTTCATACTGTATTTTATTCTGCATAAGTCCTATAATTTATATTTGCAGCTTTCTTTGATGGAGAGGATTACTAGCTATTTGTAATCGTCCTCTTTGTAAACAAAATTTGTTGGAAAGGAGCAAATCTGATAAGCATAAGCTAAGGGCTACTTTCAAGCAATAAGACCAGTTTTTATTCTGAATTCATTATCATCCCCCTAGACTAGAGATATTTGAGAAGTGGCAGACATATTATTCTAGCCTAATAACTTTCTGGAAGATAAAAGAGATTGCCTGGCCTCAAACAGTTCTGGATCCTGTCTGACCCTTCTTAAGCTATGCTGCTAGTAGTACAGAAACGGCTCTCCTACAACTGGGACAGATCCCAGACCATATCTATTCATGCCATCCATGAGCTGCATCTTTATATATTAGACCCCATATCCATAAAAGAAATACAAATTAAACCATCTCCAAAGCACATTTCTGGAAAAAATGTGAAACCAACTTGCATTTGAGAAATTGGCAAAATAAAGTTTACAAAACTCAATTCTGGTATGGAGAAAAATTACATTCACACATTTTGGATGGAAGGCAAATTTATCTTTTTGGGGATTAATCTAGCAGCATACAAACTCTTGGTATAAAATTAATAATCTCTTATCCAGTTATCAGAAATATACCCTAATAACTTTAAAAAAGGAAATTTATTTGTTCAAAGATATGTATAGCACAATGGCTTAGTATTCTCAAAAAGTAGGAGCAATATCATTCCAGCTCTAACTCAGCCTGTTGGCCTCAGAGGCCAAGTTAATTGCTGATCAATCAATTCACATATATTAAGTGTCAGAAGGGGGCAGATAGGTGGCACAGTGGACAGAGTGCCAGGCCTGAAGTCAAGAGGACTCATCTTTCTAAGTTCAAATCTGACTTCAGACACTTACTATCTATTTGAGCCTGATAAGTCGCTTAACCATTTTTCCCTCAGTTTCCTCATCTGTCAAATGAGCTGTAGAAGGAAATAACAAACTGCTCCAGTGTCTTTGCTAAGAAAACCAAACGGAGTCACAGAGAGTCAGACACAACCAGAATGATTGAAAAACAAGGAGTGATGAAGATTCAAATTCCCTCAAAAAAGAAAGTAGCAATACTGTGAAGAGAGAGTACTGTTCTAGATACTGGACAATATAAAATGCTAATCCCTGATTTCATGGAGCTTATTATCTGATGAGTGGATAATATGTCTATATAAGTAGATACAATACAAAATCAAATATAATAAGTTCCTAAAAGAATTGCAAAGTGCTATATGACTAACAAGAGAAAGTCATTAGGGAAGATATCTAAGAGCCAAATATTTAAATTTGGCTTTAAAAAATTGAAAGGAATTCAATGAGCAAAGAAGAGTAGGCATTCTAGGGATAGGAAAGAGGCTAAGTATAGATACTGAGGCAGGAAAATCTTGGCCTTGTTTTGGAATGTCAGTTAGTACAATTTGACTATAATATAGCACATATGGAAGGCAATACTATGAAATACATCTAGAAAGTCAGGGTACTGTCAACTTCTGAGTTGTACAGGTAAAAATGAAAGTAGGAGAGGAAGAGGATAAGGAAGTAAGGGTGAAAAAAGGGAGTGCAGAGTGAGGGAGAGGATAGTCAGAGGTAAAACACTTCTGAGGAGGAATAGGTAAAAAGAAGATAGAGTAAATGTCATGGGAAGGGAGTGGGATGGAGGGAAATAATCATGATGATTGATTATAATGGCCAAACGTATGGTACATACTTTGCTGAGCTTTTATGAAGAAAATTCTCTGTCAAGCTTGAGGTACTATATACAGGTTATAATGAACAGGATACTATCAGAAAAACCTGGAAAGACCTACGTGCACTGAAGCAGAGTGAAATGTACTGTATACAAAATAATAGCAATAGTTTAAGATGATCTGCTAGGAAGCATGTGGTTATTTTCAGCAAGGAAATATAACCCTGAAGGACTTATGAATATTGCAGCCCATCTGCAGAGAAAGAACTGATAGTATCTAAAAACAGATGGAAACACATTTAAAAAAATTCTTTCTTTTCCTCTTTGACAATTCCGTAATCTGAAGTTTTGGGTTTTTTGACTGTTTTCTCTCACAACTAGCTAATATGGGAATTTTCCCATGACTACTCATGTATAATTTATTTTGAATTGCTTGAGTTCTTGTGGGTGGGGGTTGGAATGGAGGGGGGAAGAGCAGTTGGAACACAATTTTTTTTTCCAGTCATTGAATAGAATTTTATTTTCCAAAATATATGTAAAAACAAAATTTTAACATCAATTTAAAAAAAAAAACTTTGTGTTCCAATTTCTCTTCCCCACTCTATTCCAACCCCCACCCACAAGAACTCAAAGCAATTCAAAATAAGTTATACATGAGTAGTCATGGTAAAATTCCCATATTAGCTAGTTGTGAGAGAAAACAGTCAAAAAACCCAAAACTTCAGATTAAGGAATTGTCAAAGAGGAAAAGAAAAAAAAATTAAAAATGTGTTTCCATCTGTTTTCAGATACTATCAGTTCTTTCTCTGCAGATGGGCTGCAATCTTCATGAGTCCTTCAGGGTTATATTGGACCATTGCCTTGCTGAAAATAACCGCATGCTTCCCAGCAGATCATCTTACACTATTGCTGTTATTTCGTATACAGTACATTTCACTCTACTTCAGTTCATGTAGGTCTTTTCAGGCTTTTCTGTGCATCATAACCTGTATATAGAACCTTACGCTTAACATAGAATTTTCTTCAAAAAGCCCAGAAAAGTAGGTACCATATGTTTTGCCATTATAATTAATCATCATAACTATTTCCCTCCATCCCACTCCTTTCCCATGACATTTACTCTATCTTCTTTTTACCTATTCCACCTCAAAAGTGTTTTACTTCTGACTATCCTCTCACTCTCTCTGCACTCCCTTTTTTTACCCTTCCTTCCTTATCCTCTTCCCCTCCTACTTTCCTGCAGTTAGATCACTCTTCCCAATTGGGTATGAAATCTATTCCCTCCATGAGCCTGCTCCAATGAGATCAGGGTCCCTGAGTTAATTCTGTGTTCTAAATGTTTCTTCCTCCCTCCCTCCTCAACCATCCCTATGAGATCACGCAATTCAATATGTCATACTGGTGCAGTAATGCAGAACATCATCTTCCTTGAAAGTGTTTTGCTTTTTACTGCTCTCTCCCCCAATCTGCCCTTTCCTCCTTCCCTTCTCTCCCCCTCCCTTTTCTCTCTCCCCTCCCTCATGGCAAAAAATATATTACTATATCTACTTGATTATGTATGTTAGTACTTCTTTGAACCAATTCTGATGATATTAAGGTTCACTCACTCCCTAACTCCTTCCCCCTCTTTTACTCTCCTCCATAAGCTTTCTTCTTGTTTCCTTCATGTGAACTACCCCTCCCCAGACCATCTCTCCCCTTCTCCCTCCCCCAGTTTATTCCTCCTACATCTCAAACCTATTTTAATGATGTCATCATGGATTAGTTAGGTGGCACAGTGGACAAAGCACCATCCCTGGACCCAGGTGGTCCCAAGTCCAAATCCAGCCCCAGACATAAGACACCCCACCACGTCCGCTCCACAAAGAACAAAACATTAATGCTTTACAGATATCATCCCTTCATATTCAGTTCAGACCTGAGTCTTCTGTGAGTTTCTTACTGAGATAGTTCTTATGATTTTAAAGTATTATATTCCCATGTAGGAATGTAAATGGTTTGATCTTTTAATATCCCTCATGAAGTCTTTTTCCTGTTTATCCTTTTATGCTTCTCCAGGGGATTGTATTTGAAAGTCAAATTTTCTATTCAGTTCAGGTCTTTTCATCATAAATGCTTGAAAGACCTCTTTCTCATTGAAATTCCATTTTTGCCTCTGAAAAATTATACCCAGTTTTGCTGGGTACGTGATTTTTGGCTGTAGTCTGAGTTCCTTTGCCCTCTGGAATATCAGCCCTTTGGTCTTTTAATGTAGAAGCTGCTAGATCTTGCTTTATCCTTATTGGAATTCCATGGTATTTGAATTCCTTTTTTCTAGCTGCTTGCAGTATTTTCTCCTTGACCTGAGAGTTCTGGAATTTGGCTATAATATTCCTGGAGGTTTTCCTTTTGGGATCTCTTTCATGAGGTGATCAGTGTATTCATTCAATTTCTATTTTAGCTTCTGCTTCTAGAATCTCAGGGCAATTTTCCCTCACAATCTCTTGGAGGATGGTGTCTAAGCTTTTGTTTTGGTCAGGGTTTTCAGGTAGTCCAATGATTTTCAAATTATTTCTCCTAGATTTATTTTCCAGGTCAGCTGTTTTTCCAAGGAGATCTTTCAAATTGCCCTCTATTTTCTCATTCAATTGGATTTGCTTTACTGTGTCTTGGTTTCTCATAAGGCCACTAGGTTCCATTTGTTCAATCCGAATTCTTAGGCAGTTATTTTCATCAAACAGTTTTTTAATCTCCTTTTCCATTTGGCTTTTCAAACTGTTGACTTTTTTTTATGATTCTCCTGCATTGCTCTCATTTCCCTTTCCATTCTTTCCTCCTTTTCTCTACATCTTCTTTCTATTTCTCCTACTTTCTCTTCAAAGTCCCTTTTGAGAGCTTCCATGGCCTGAGACCAGTTCATATTTTTCTTGGAAGTTTTGGATGTTGGAGCTTTGGCCCTGTTATTATCATCTTCTTCTGAGGTTGTATTGTGGTCTACCTTACCCCCAAAGAACTTTTTGATGGTCTGCTTTCTCTGCCTACTCATCCTGGCTTACTATTTCTTGTTTTTTTAACTCCTTCTTAAAGTGTAGCGCTGCTTCCAGGACACACTGTTCAAGCTATAGTGTGGCCCAGGGGATGGTTGGGCTTCTTCTCAGCCTGCCTGGCTTTGCATTCATTTGATTTTAAACTCTCCACTGGGGGGGTGGGGGGGCGGGGGGGGGGGTGGGGGTGGGGCTGCTTCTCTGCTCAGCTCCTGTTCCCAGCTTCAGAGGGTCTCAGGTATTTTAGGTTGGGGGGGGGGCAGGTTTTAATCTCACCTGGCCTGTTCTCAGGCCCAGAGATAACCTCAGGCATACTTACTAAGCAGCCAACCAGAAAAGCTTTCTGGGGTGTAGTTCTCAACTTCTGATGAGCCTGCCTGCTCCCCTCCCCCACCTGGGCCTTCAGACACTCAGGATTTCTTGCTAGTTGCCCTCTGGGGTGGGACAGTCAAATACTTCCCCCCAGTCCACTGGGACCCTTGCATTTACCCCCTGGGCCAGCCGTTCAGCCCGATCACAGGCTTGGTTTCAGAAGACACCAGTGCTGCAGCTGATTCAGAGGCACTGGGGCAAATTCCTCTGGCGGGTGTCTGGTGTGTTGGCCCGATTGTGGGGTTAGGCTTTATTTATGGCCCAGCACGGCCCCCTGAAATCTATCTATAGCTGTAGAAAACTCTCAGCCAGAATTTTTGTGTGTTTTTTTGCCCCAAGGGTTCTTTTATTGCTATTTTTGGGGTGATTGTAACAGGAGCCCTCTGTTAATACCTTTCCTCTGCCATCTTGGCTCTGCCCATGGAACACAAATTTTTTTTAAAAATTGATGTTAAAATTTTGTTTTTGCATATATTTCAGAAAATAAAATTCTATTCAAAAAATGAATTTGAATTTTAATTAGTAGATAACAAGTAGTCACCAAAAACTTTTTTTTTTTAGGTCAGGCAATTAAGATTAAGTGACTTGCCCAAGGTCACACAGCTAGTACATGTTAAGTATCTAAAGCCAGATTTGAACTCAGGTCCTCCTGAATCCAGGGCCAGTGCTTATCCACTGTGCCACCTAGCTTCCCCATTAAAAACTTTTGAGGAAATAATACACACATATGTGGATATATGTGCAAATGTGTGTATATGAACCACATATGTGTGTACATGTGGCAATTAAAAAGGTTCAAGACACTTAGTTTCTGACGAACAATCATTTTATTAATAAGGTAAGTAATAAAAGGATGATCATTTGGACATCTCTCTGGGAGAGCCAAATTTTGATACTGAGCATTATTTGGGTGACTTGCCTTAATATTGGGGTCCTAGACATATGAGGGACCTTTAAGGTTTAACCCTCCCCTATGAACAGCCCTTTTTTAGATATTTCTCCATGGCCAATAAGAAAAGAGCCTCTAAGCTTTAGTTCACAAAATGATCAGATTTCATTACTTGGGAATTAAACAACAAAGGTGAAACTAATAAAAAATCAAAGATAAGGAAATAGGAAAATAGAAATTCAGATAGATATTCTTTACTCTAAACTTAACCTATACAGTCCCAGACTATTCCCAATTAAGCTAGTTCAGAGGAATTTAGGGTTTTCCATAAGTAGCTCACCAAACAACTGAACAGCCCACCAGTCTAAGTTTGCTCTCACAGAGAGAGCAGTCGCCTGAGATAGAGCAACAAACACAGGCTGCCAGCTCAAGGGCCCCAGCAGAAAGAGCAATTGGGAGCTCGAGTATGGGAAGTAGCCCACCTCCCTTTCAGGAGCATTCAATGTCCCCTCCCCCAAAAGGGGAGGTCCTTCAAAAAGATGCCTTTGTAACCTCGGGGTGGGCCAGATGTGGCCCCTCCCAAATGAGTTAATTAAAAACGGGAACATTAATATTAACCACAAATAATTTTTACCACATCTCTTAGATCAAAGACAATCATGTTCATGGGGCTTACAATTAATATAGGAGTATTCAATGAGGGGCTGAGAGTGATATCATTCATACTTGGACAGAGAAATTTCTGACCAAGATCTAAGAGAGTTAATGCAATCTCATCAGTAATATCATTCAAGAGACTGACTTTTTTAAAATCAAGAATTTGGAAGAAAGGAAGACCTATGGATCTCCCCAAAATATTGATTATTAATAATAATTTCTCTCATACATATATGCATATATATATGTCTGTGTGTGTTTGTGTTTGATACATATGCTAAGTGTTGTGACTTTATTATGAATGGTTTGAAGAAAGTGAGTAGTCTGGAAAATCTATTATAGGCCAAAGCTTCTTAAACTATGGGTTATGACCCCATATGGAGTCATCTAGCTGAATGTGGGGTGGAGAAAAATTTGGAAACAGTAAAAAGATATGTGGACTTATTTTATATACCTCTATACCTGGGGTGCATAAAAATTTCTCAAACAAAAAAGATTGCAAGTGGAAAAAGTTTAAGAAGCCCTGTTCTAGACTATTAACAGTAGTCAAGGTGAGCGGTAATGAGAGCCTGTGGGAGTGAAAGTAGGCAGAGAATATAGGAGAGAGATTTAGTAGATGAACATAGAATCAAAAGGACACGGTACCTGATGGGATATAAGAAAGAAAAGATCTAGATAAAGGCAAAGAAAACACTTGGGTTTTAAACATGGTAAACAGACAGAAATTATGAAATCAGAAGGAAGACCTGGTTTGGGGGGAAATAATATATCTTAAATTTTGAATGAATTGCACTGATGGGCCCTTCAGACATGAGATTCCAGTCTAGGTCCAGCAAGAGATATAAGGGTCATCAAAGAAGCTATGTTAATTACTTGGAGGGAAGTGATCATCATTGAATTCATAGGAATGGATAAATGGTGAATAGCTAACTTTTCTGTGATATAGAAATAAATTAAAATATTCAAATGAATCAGGAATGACCAATACAAAAATGTAGAAAGAAATTAATAATAATAATAACAATAATAATTAACATTTATGTAGAACGTGTCAGGCACTGTGGGAAACACTTTAAAATTATTTTCTCATTTGATCCTCACAACAGCTCTTGGAGATAAATGTTTTCATTATCTTCATTTTACAGGTGAAGATGTTGAGTCAAATAGAGGTTAAGTGACTTACCACAGTCACACAGATAGTGTGTCTGAGATTGAATTTGCACTCATGTCTTCCTGATTCCAGGCTCAGTGCTCTATCCCATGCACCACATGAAATATTATTGAGTTTTTTTAAAGTGGAAACTGAAAATCAGGAGAAAAAAAGAAAAAATTTAGATAATGGGAAAATGTACAAAAATGTATATAAATACAAAATCAAGATAATGGAAGGTAACACAGGGGCAGGGAGTAAGGGATGGACAGTTTTATACATATATACATATACATTGTGATGAATTCCTTTTCAAGTTGAATTATTTGTACATGTAATTTTTGGAATTGTTTAAAGATTAGTTTGGTATAGCAAAAAATGAATGAACAAATAAACATACATATAAATGATAAATAAAAATCCATTGTGAGTTGGAATTATGAAAGTTTATCTGATATAATTTCATTTTTTAATTAGTCAATTAATTTCAGCACCAGGAGTCTGTTAATGTAGGAGTTAGGATCACTCACACTCCTATTACATTTTGCTTTGCCTCCAGGTTTTCTGTTGCACACAGAATCATAGAAGATTTGCTGAAATATGTAAATCATTTCCATACTTTTATAGAGAAGTTCTGTCTGGAACCTGACCCCTACCACTCTTTGGAATCCACTTCAATAGATCTCAATTATTTTTTGCTCTAGCTTTATTGCTCAGAAACACATAAGACACTTTTAAAAAGAATATTGCAATAGGTAGAGTATAAATCTCCAGCAAATTAAACCTGAATCTCATCTCTAGGCTTTGGAAAACCCTAATACTCCTTTGATTTGAGAAAGTTATGACCTCTACAGTTATATAATATTTTGGATTCTTCAAACCAAGAAGTCCAACTAGAAACATTTGAGTCACTTTCCCTCTTCCTCATTCCTATAACCATTCTGTTACCAGCTTCTGTCATTTCTTTCTTTGAAATATATCTCTAATTTACCTCTTCCTTGTTACTCCCACTAATCTCCCTAATCTAGACCTTTATGCCCCCACATCTGGATTTCTGGCTGGTTTCCCTGATTCTAGTCTCTCCTCTTGTAATATAGCCTGACAAATATTTTTAAAACACTCTTTTCATCATGTAATTTCACTTGTTCAAGAATTCTTAGTGACTTTCTATTATCTGCTGCAACTCATACAAATGCTGATGTCACCTTTTCAAAGAATACTCTCCAAACCTTGTCCTAAATTTATTTCTTACCATTCCTTATCATGCAGGCTCTGCTTTAGTGAGTCCAAGGTCTTAATTTATACCCTTTCCTGAATGTCTTCTTTTCCTTATACTATTCCTGCCAAATGAAATGCAAGTTCTATTCCCTTCTGCTTAACCCACTTCTATCCATTCTTTATGAAGCATCTCAATACTACTCTACCTGGTTCAGTGGGTGAGACATAATAGACCAAATAGGTATTGCCTGGGACCCAGAAACTAAAAAGACCTGCTGAGGTCTGAGAAAGTGAATTAGGTAACAAAAGGAAGTCTTTTGTGTTAGCAAAGCATGGCAGCCAGTGATCTGGGCAGACAGTTGACATCATGGAAGTTCAGAATTGGAAAGCAAATGAGTATCTTAATATATTAGTAGAGAGAAGTCAAAGGACACAGGAGAATGGTAGGAGGCAGGGATCCAGAAGGGATGCTTTCAATATCTGGGATGTCTCATTCAGGACTTAGCCAAGCCATTAACTAAAGTAGCTCATGTCAATCCTATATTCTCTGAATATCTAGCATTATATCAGCTTCCACATTTTAGCATATAATTGTTTCATAAATCATTTCATGTATTTTTCCTTTAAATATATGGCAAGCTCCAGGAGGGCAAGAACAATATCCAATACATAGGAAACTAGGTGGCACAGTGGAGTAAGGAAGACCTGAGTTCAAATCCAGCCTCAGACACATATTTTGTGCGTGTGACCTTGGACAAATCACTTGACCTTTCTCTACCTCAGGTTCCTAAACTATAAAATGGGGAGAAAAAAATCTATAAGTAAATGAAAATAATAATAGCATCTATATTACAGGGTTGTTATAAAGTACAGTGCCAATAGTAGGTAGTAGGTTTGTTTATTTTTTGTTTTTGTTTTTGCTTTTGTTTTGTTTTTTTGTGGGGCAATGAGGGTTATGTGACTTGCTCAGGGTCACACAGCTAGTAAACAGTCAAGTGACTGAGCCTGGATTTGAACTCAGGTCTTCCTGAATGCAAGGCCGGTGCTTTACCTACTGTGCCACCTAGCTGCCCCAGTTAGTAGGTATTTAATAGATGCTTGATACCTTCCCCCCTTTCCCTTATACTTCTGCTATATTACCCTGCAGAGTGAGTGTGTATGTGTGTGTGTATATGTATATACACATATATGTATATAAACTGAATAAATCTTCGCTGATTCATTGATTAAAGGACAAGTTTTGTAAAGCAAATTCAATAAAACACCTTAGGGATAAAGTAGCTGTAGGTGTCCATACTTTTGGGATGGGTTGTTCATACCTATCCAATGCACAAGAAGCTTTCTAAATATAACCTTGAATTTGCAATATGTAGATAGAGCCTCACGTTTAAGATAATACTTTTATAGCAATTCTCTGAAGCTAATATCTTAACTCCTGCTCCCACCTAAAGGTTGAAATCAGATGGAGGGCTGATTTTTGGGTTTTTCCAAGCCTAACATTTTGAACCACAAGCTAATTGTATCAATAGTTACTGGATATTCAACTTCTTTTTTGTCCCCCCTCTTCTATCAAACCCAAATTCTGCAGACATGGAACAACAAAGTGGACAGAAGATAAGGAAATAAAAATAGTAATTGGGTCAACCTGATATTTAATTAAGGTATATTGTCCATGCATGGTATCCATCTAATCTAAATTACTTCAATCAGATTTATGAGAATAATTTGAGTTTGTCAAAATGCTATGTTCAAAATACGGTTTTACCAATCATTTTCCCTTTGCCAATGAACCTTCACTTAGATTATTATATGCCATTATGTTTATATTACTGATATCCACTGTTTTAGTCATTACCACAACCCTGTCTTAGCCTTAACACCTCCCTGTGGAATCAAAATCATTATGATGACAGTGTCTCCCCTCCAAGCTCTTAACCCCCATAGGAAATAATACAGCTTTTCACTTCCATCTCACTTCTGATCTGTCAAGGAAGCATCAAATATTTTCCTTGTGGTAGCATCCTAGCTCAGGATTTCAGTTTTTACTGAGGAGAATCTTTGATTCTCAATAAATTTACTTGACATACATGCTATAGCCTTTGACCATGACCCAAATCTGCCATCCAAGAGAAAATGTGGCACAACCAAGGCTTGAAATGTGGAAAAAAGAAACTAAAATGGTTTTTAACCAAAGATTTTGAATATGAATACATCTCTGATCACAGACTTGACAATTTAGCACTGGACAATCATAAAAAATATTTAAAATAGAATTAAGACAGTTCAGGTACATAGAATAATGCTGCATAAAGTATATCATTCAATAAATCTTTGAAAGTCAATGTGGCCTATCATCCAGCATGCTAGACTTGGGGTCGAGACCTCGATTAAAATCTTCCCTTAAACACTTCCAAGTCTCTTTATATCTATGATCCTCAGTTTTCTTCTCCATAGAATGGGCATGATTATGCCTACTCAAAGGGCATTTGTGAGGCTCATATGAGATAATGTATATAAATGCTTTGTAAACTTTGAAGTACTATATAAATATCAGCTATTATGGTTATGTGATAATGATGAATAAAACTAAATTTTATTTGAGTAAAGTATATAAACCCGTGAAACAAAGGAGGGTACAAGAATTCTCAATGCTAGAATGTCAAAGTCCTCTGCTATTTAAACTTGGTTATGATAAAAATATATATTTTTATGTAGCATTTTTTTGGGGGGGTAGGGCAATGAGGGTTAAGTGACTTGCCCAGGATCACACATCTAGTGTCAAGGGTTTGAGGTCAGATCTGAACTCAGGTCCTCCTGAATCCAGGGCCACTGCACCACCTAGCTGCCCCCATGTAGCATTTTAAAACATATAAAAACATTTTCCTCAGAAGTCTGTGATGTAGGGGCAGCTAGATGGCGCAGTGGATAGACCACTGGCCCTGGAGTCAGGAGTACCTGAGTTCAAATCCAACCTCAGACACTTAACATTTACTAGCTGTATGACCCTGGGCAAGTCACTTAACCCCAATTGCCTCACTAAAAAAAAAAAAGTCTGTGATGTAAATAATCCAAACTCAGGGTCAGAGAGATTGTGATTTCTCCTTGGTCCCAAAGCTAGCTAGCATGAGAAGCATAATTCGAACCCAGGTCTCCAGATTCCAAATTCAACATATGTTCTACTGCAGTGCACTGAGATTCAGTACCACAGTGCTGTTTATCAAGGAAGAACAAAAACGTGAATTACCTGGTCCTAAACTGCCTAAGAGAAAGAAGAGAGTAAGGAAAAGGCATTGAGGGAAGGCAAGAAAGTAATTCTAGGATAGTTTATAAAATTCCTGGCTCATAGTAGGTGATTTAATGAATGTTTATTGGTGATGCTAGGTGGCACAATAAATAGAGTTCTGGGCCTGAAGCCAAGAAGGCCTGATCAAATTACTTAACCCTTTTTACCTCAGTTTCTTCATCTGTAAAATGAGCTGGAGAAGGAAATGACAAATTCCTTTAGTCTCTTTGCCAAGAAAAGCCAAAGGGCATAACAAAGAGATACTATTGAAAACTACTGAACAACTAAAATAAAAAAATAATTGCTTGTGGATTGTAACTGAATTTCTGAGCAACATATCAATCTTTTTTTCTTAACTCATCTTCCTTTTCTCCACACCTTAATTCCTGTGGTTTAAATAGTGTCAAAAAGCTAAAACTAATTGGTTAATATAAAGAATACATGGATTTATTGGGGCCTTAAAAACCACACAGTCTTTTGCACTCAGATGTTATCTGCACATTCTGCAGAGTGATAAAGACTGTGAATTTCTTTACCCCCCCTCACAAAACAAAAAAACCCCACATACCGTTTTGGTTTTGGTTTTTGTTTGTTTTGTTTTGGTTTGGTTTTTTCAGGGCAATAGGAGTTAAGTGACTTGCCCAGGGCCACACAGCTAGTAAGTCTCAAGTGTCTGAGGCCTGATTTGAACTCAGGTCCTTCTTTATCAACTGAGCCACCTAGCTGCCCCCCACATATCTTTTTAATACATTTTATTTTTATGTTGTCCACACACATTCCTCTTCCTGCTTTCAAAGAATGATTCCATGTAACAAAGGACTTTCATCACACTGAAACAGACTGTTTAAATTTTTCCATGCTTCTCTGTACTCACTATATCAATTGTTTTTTTTTTTCCCCAAAGTTAACAGTCCATTATATTCATGTCTATAGAATTTTAGCTATTCTTCAACCAATAGGCATCAACGTTTAAGGGTTGGTTTTTTTTGGTAGTTCTTTCACATGCAGTTTTATATAATATTTTCTGAGATTGGATATTTAAGATTTCCATTTGGTCTTCTGTTAGTTTTAGTATTTTTGAAAATATTACTTTCTTTTTTAATTAGTTTTGTAAACAAATGATTGGGTATAAGAGGTTCTAGTACTTTTTAAAATTCTTTTGGTTTTGTTGTGATTTTACCATGTTAATTTGCTAACATTTAATTCTCTACTTCTTTTTAACCACATTGGGTAAAGGTTTATCATTTCTATGGTATTTTTGCTTTCTAATGTATCCTATAATTTTAATATCTCTTTTGTGTTTATTTCATATTTATTTTCTTACTGAATTTCTATTTTAAAGGTACATTCTGTTCACCAATTCTCTTCTTTTCTATCTTGAAAAATGTATCCTTTTAGGGATGTGATTTTTCCTCTATGGATTGATTTAACTGCATTCAAGAAATTTTGGCTTTTTTCTTTCATTATTATGAATCATCTTTCACATAATTATTCATCTTTTCTATGATTTATTTTTTGTCCCAATCATTAGTTAGAATTTCTTCATTTAAGTCTCCATTTGGGTATATCTTTCATCTATGTACATGTTTCTGTATGTATGTGAGTGTGCACATGTGTGCACACAAACACAATAAATGAACTGAATGTTCTTTTTATTTTATTATGATCTTTAAAGTATGTCTTTAGTATTTCTGACTTTTTATATTTATTTGCAATATCTCTTCATGTTAATGCATAGTCAAATTTTGTAAAGGTTGTGGCACCAAGAAATATGTATTATCTACAGTCATCCCATTTGAAAGATGCCATAAGTCCATTTGGTGGTGTTTAGAAGCATTCAAGAGACATAATTTCTGGGTAATTTAATAATTTTATTAATAATGCCAACATTTTAATAAAAGGATGGTCATTTGGCCATTTGTCTCTTAGACCAAAAACAATCATGGTGACAGGCTCCACAGCTTATACGCCTATTGGAAAAGGGATATTCCTGAGGGTGGAAATCAACTCTAATTGTTTAACTATTAATGAGAAAATGAAAATTACATTGAGAAATTGTACCTGAACTTTGTTTATATAATTATTTTTTTTCCAGGGCAATGAGGGTTAAGTGACTTGCCCAGGGTCACACAGCAAGTAAGTGTTAAGTGTCTGAGACCAGATTTGAACTCAGGTCCTCTTGAATCCAGGGCTGGTGCTTTTTGCACTGTACAACCTAGTTGCCCCTATATAATTTATTTCTAAGTTAGCCCCAGCCTCAGGCAATTTATTCAAAGAATTTATCCCCACCCAAACCTGAGTAGACCACAATGGCTGCCCTACCTGCTGTAACGATTGGAATGACGCCACCTGCTGGAGACTTACTGTAGAAGAGTTTCACCCATGAAGCAAAGGTCTTTGAGAGCAAGACCAGGAGTCTTTTCTTTGGCGTCACTTCCTGACGCGGGCTAGTGGGAGGAGGAAGGAAGAGACTGGCGCTGAGTCTCGGGCTCTTTCCTCTGGACTCTGGTGGAGAAGGGAGCTAGAAATGTGCTCTCCCTTTAATAGATAGGAATCTAGGCCTTTCTCTCTCTCTTTACCAAATTCTTATTCTCCTTAATAAATGCTTAAAAGTCTAACTCTTGCTAAAGCTTATAATTTATTGGCGACCACTCATTAGATATTTTAGACAGTTTAGCTAGAATTTTAACCCTTAACAGATGGCTGACCACGAAGAGGAAAGCTAAACCTCAGTCTTCTTCTGATCTTCTGGTTGGGTAAGAAATTCCCCCTCCCTCTCCCTTTAACTGCTAAGTACTGGTGTACTGGCTATGTTTTCCTTTAAATTTTTTCGAATGGACCTTTTAAACTCCCTAATTATCCTATTTTTTATTTTAGTCTGTTTAACCAGACAAATGGGAGATAAGATCATGTTAATGCTTTGTTTTTGTGGATTTTCTATTTTTCTTTTTGTTAAAAGAGCCAGCAACTTACTCACACAAGGAAATATCTCTCCCTCTCCCAACCATGCTTTTTCAGAGAAACCTGAAGAGATTCCCGCAGCTTTTCCCAGTTCTAACAGTAATTGTTGCTCTAATTTTGCATGCCTGGAGGCAATGACCCACCCTCTAGAAGCTTTTAATCCCCTAGCACCTGGAGGCAAAGTGGGGGAAGAGGAATCCAGGCCTGAGTTCAAAATCAAGTCTGATTCAAATTGCTCTGGTCCCTCCCCTCCTCTCCAGACCCCACCCTCTACTCCTCCTATGGCCAAGCCCATAGCTTCCCCTGCCTGGGAAGTCCAGAGATCTGATGCGCATGCTCAACTTTTTCTACCTGCATTTGCAGCTTCAGGCTCAGCCCTTCCCCGGCCTGGCTGTGCTTTTGAGACAATCTTAGAAAACTCTTTAAATTCCAGATATGCTCGTTTTGTTCATAATTTTGCTAACCTGCTTTTGTCTTTAATTAGTAATCTTATAAAGCATTTGTATGGTGAAAAGCCCGACAGACAATATAGAGGGGTTAAAGAAGAAAAACTTAAGCTGAATGAGAATGACAATCATCACCATAGTTCAAGACTCCGCTTCTTTTGCCATGGAAGGGTATACATTTTACAGAAATGTAGAAGTAAGCAGCAAGGTATTGATATGAGTATTGGGGATTTTAGATATCGGAATCAAAAATGTTCTGAATTCACTCAGAGTAATAGTATCAGTTCAGAGGTTACATAGGATTTCTATGCTATTACATATACATTTTGAAATTAATGGTATGGGTTTATTTTCATAGAGAGTTTCATGCTTTTGAGATTGTGTTTTATACTTAAGCTTTTACAATAGTCTTGTGATCAAGTTTATATTTTATAATATTCTTATTAAGTTCACATTCATTTAGACTTCCTTAGTTTGAATTTCATTGTCTTTTATTGTTCCATGTGTATTTTCTTTTATTCGTTTATCTATCTAATTTTGAAAAATTGCAAGATGGTTTTGATTTCATAATACAATGTTAATTCTAGGAGTATTGTGCTCCCATAATCTGAGTTGTTTGTTTTTGTTATTTTTTTCCTCAACTGATTATTTGATCAAACTCTTTCTTTAAAGCATTTCCCTGGCAAATTGGTTGCCATGGCAAGTGTAAATTGATTCTAGAAGTATTATTTTTGATAAGCATATTCCAAAAAAAAAAAAGAGGGGAATGTTTGTAAAAGTTTTCTTTTTTCAAAAAAAGTTTTCTTTGGGATTGTGTTGTGCTTTCACTTGTATTTAAATATGTTCTGATTTTTCACAAAAGTAATTGTATACTAAGTAAAAAAAAAGATATTATTTGAAATTGTTGCATAACTATATATTGTGTTCTGAGTCAAGATGTATTCACATTTTTTGCAATCATTTATTATCCTCAATTTTAAATCCATATGAGACTTGGATTATGGGAACTTATCATTTAAGACATTAATTGCCTTTATTCTGAGTTATCAGATGCCAGTTGGCCAAGGTGCCATCCAATCACAAGAGGAATACATGCAAGATCAGACACTGAACTGTCACATGAGGGGAGACATGCATGAAGTCAAGGTATGGCCGAGAGAACAGCTTTTGACAAATGTTGAGGTTGGATTCTCTTGGTTTAATATTTTATTTTATTTTTCCCCACAATATTGTACAGATGGCTGGAAGTATTGATCCCACCCATCTCACTTCTACACCTGGCTTCTATGCTCCCTCCTATATGCCTGATGCCATGGACATCTTAATCCCATGGATCTGATTAAGTCTGACTCAGTTTCCTCCAATATGTTCGGTGGCATGGACGTATATTCCATCCACCTATTTTAAGCCTGGCATACTGTATGGGCAGTACATATTGCTCAAGTGTGGGAATGCTCATATCCCATCATTTCTCTGTTCTTTTATGGTAACCCCCATAATTATCTCAGGTGTCATGATAAATACAGTGTTGAATTTGGCCTTGACACCTGTTACCAATTATATTAGATTTTCTAATTTCTCATAATGGCATGAGGATAATTAGGCAGATGATGCAAAAAGTGATGAAACAAAGATAAAAATTATTTTTAAAAATTAATATCACAGCAATTGTCTTCTCAGTAATATTATAATTTTAAAGAATGTTTCAATTTTTTTTATTATATGTTTCATGTGTAACAACTAAGATTCTGAATTCCCTTAGACATGTTTTTGAGAACTTTCATTGTTTGATTTGATTATTGACAAAGCTATTTTAAAGTTGTGTTAAGCTCAATTTTGTAGGAAATTTTCCTGGCTGATTACCAGCATCCACACATCAACCCCTGAAAAGACTTCCATTCCACGACTACACCTAGAGGACATCTGAGAAAAGACTTTCAGAGACTTTAAATGAACAGTTTTGATTTGTTGTTTTTGTTGTTTTTTTTCTCTTTCTGTTATAATATACACCATCTGTAACATGTATTCTCTGCAGAGGCCCTCCCTTTGCAAGACTAATGTCAAAGCGTCGGTTCATGAGGACAAAAAAAAAAAATCGCCCCTCTGGACAAAACTTTCCTCTCTTCCTTTTCTATATTGTTGTTCACATATTATTAGTTAGCAATAGTTATTATATTCTTTTTACTGTTCCGTCAAGGAAACATTTTGTTTCTTGAGGAACAACAGGGGGGACTGTAACGATTGGAATGACGCCACCTGCTGGAGACTTACTGTAGAAGAGTTTCACCCATGAAGCGAAGGTCTTTGAGGGCAAGACCAGGAGTCTTTTCTTTGGCGTCACTTCCTGACGCGGGCTAGTGGGAGGAGGAAGGAAGAGACTGGCGCTGAGTCTCGGGCTCTTTCCTCTGGACTCTGGTGGAGAAGGGAGCTAGAAATGTGCTCTCCCTTTAATAGATAGGAATCTAGGCCTTTCTCTCTCTCTTTACCAAATTCTTATTCTCCTTAATAAATGCTTAAAAGTCTAACTCTTGCTAAAGCTTATAATTTATTGGCGACCACTCATTAGATATTTTAGACAGTTTAGCTAGAATTTTAACCCTTAACACTGCCTAGGGTCTAGATAGGAGAAAAGGTTAGCTGAGGCTAAAAGAAAAAGGGGTAAATCTCAATCTCCAAAAATCATTGGTTATCAATAATCATTTTTCTCAGTATTGTGAATTGCTGTTTCCTTTTGTATGATAGTAATATTTTGAAACCAACTGTTTGTTATCTTTTTTCAAGACATTCATTTCTATTCTGTGTATATGTTTTTATGTGTTTCATAATTGAAATATTGTGGGGTTTTGTTTTCTTATCCAATTTTTAATTCTATTGGGTTGCATAATTCATTCACATTTAAAATAATAGAAGTTAGGTTTATATTTTCTTTCATTTCTGATACTGCTTTTTTCTGTTACTGTTTTTGTGCTTGTTCCTCTGTTAATAAAATACTTTATCTCTAAAATGATTTTTGTGTAATGTACCTTAAGAAAACCTTGTTCTCACAGGCTTTTTTCCTTTCACTTTTAATTCTTTCTTCTCTTTGTTTTTCCCTTTTCTAATTTTTTAGTTTTATATAATGTATTGGTTTGTTTTTCTTTCTACCTTTTATTTAGTTATCTACATATTTCTCTCCCCACCCCCTTTTTTCCATATCGGGTAAGTAGTTAATTTAAAATCCCTCCCTATCTTATCCCCTTCAAATTATTTGGTTTACTAGTTTCTTTTTAAATTTTCTGTGCCTTTTTCTATTTTACCTTATTCTCTCCATTGTCCTCCTTTTCTATATATTCAAACTTTTATTCTTTGATTCATGTTTTTTATGTTTATGTATTCCTATTTTATTCTACTTTTGTTCTGCACTGAAATTCCAAAGTATCAAGTTTGAGTTTCTTTTTAAAACAATTTCTGTTATTGCCATATAGCACTACCTACTAGCTTGCCCAAGTATACCACTAATACAGATTGGCCCCATAATCATAGTGCAGTTTAATGCTAGCTAAATAGCTAGCATTTTAAGCTATAAAAGCTTAAGATTGCTCTTAGACTTTGGGGCCACCCTATATAATCATTGTAATGGGCCATAACCAGTCATACGGACTGACTGCCTCACCTGATACTTCCAGGGTTGTACAAACCTAGTTTATACTTAAATATAAAAACATACTTGGTTTATTGTTCTTGCTTTAAATTCCAAACTATTTTCAAGTTTGAGTTTCTTTCATCTTAAAATATGTTTTGTTAATCAGTACTCAGGAGCCGCTTGCGCACAACTGAGATGCGCCTTCAAGCTCGGGAGGAAGAAAAACGAATGAGATGCAGGAACCGACAGGCAACAGAGAGAGCAGTTTTCTGATGTCCTCATTGCGGCAGGAGCTGTGGCTCCCAGATCGGACTGCACAGCCACACTGTGGCCTGTGGCTCTTCAAGGCGCTGATCTATGGTTGTCTGCGACTGGTAGAAGCCTACTAGTTTGGGTATTGGTGGATTAAATTGCATGTGTAATAAGAAGAAATAATTGAGTGACTGTGACAAATATCATTTGCAACTAAGACCCCTATAGAAAAAAAAGTTTCCTTTAGGTCATAGCTGTTTCTGGACCAAGGCAGAAAAAAGAAAGAAAGAAAGAAATGTAACCGTCTTATGAATGCTTCAAGGCTGGGGTGCCAGTGGAGCTCAATTCTCACAATGGTAAATTCTGAAACTGTGCTTCAGGGTGTCAGATGAGCAGAGACAACACTGATGAGTGAGAACAGCCAATGAATTCCTCTGGTATTTAATTCGCATTCCAATGAATTCTTAAAACTTAATCAGTAGCACCCTAGAGAAAGAGAGAATTGGGCATAATGAGATCTCAGTGCTGAACTACTTTTCTCAAAGGTCCCTCTGTGCCTATAGAGTCCTAAGCCTAGTGTGATGTGATAATTGAGCCAGGATCTGACACATCCATATATCACGAGGGAAAGTACAGAGAGAAGAAAACCAAGTCCCTCAGTAAAAAAAATTAGGAGTAAGTGTTAAGGACAAGCACAGCACCAAAAGATTTAATGGATGGAGAGGATGAGGAATGAAACATTACTTCATCATGTTGTGGGGTTGTTTATAATTCAGACATAACTCTTGATGTAACTGAATGGAGCATAAAATATTGAAGTAATATAAAGTAATCATAGTTACTCGCTGTGGCCCAGGCCCACCTTTGATCTCCACCAGAGAGAGGGTTCTACAAAACAAAGAGTAGAGAAAATGTATCTTTGGCTTCTAACCTCCCCTCTTTGTGCCCTTCTTTTCAGGGTATATAATCTAGCATCATTCCTTGAGCCCAATTTGTCTCAGTCTCACCTTACTCAAGGATACATATTCTGGATCAGATTCCTTCAGGGAATTGATTAAGCTCCTTCAAGATGTTGTTCATTATTGGGATTTTTTTAAAAAATGTTTTCTTGTTTTTGTGATGATTAAAAGTTCAAGAAACGTAGTTTCTGGGTAATTTAATCACTTTATTAATAAGGCTAGCAGGCTATTCATAAATGGATGGTCATTTGTCTGTCTCTCTTAGTCCAAAGACCATCATGACAATGGGTTCACAGTTTATATACCTTTATAAATAGTAGGCTGTCAATGGGGCTGAGAGTGACCCTTGCAGAGAGAAATTATTTCTACTCAGACCACCTACCATCTCTACTCCTAGACCAATATCCTAACTTTGAGCCATCTGTACAAAAGGATCTGTCTCCATCCAAGCTTGAGTTAGACACAATGTGCTACCCCACACTAGATTAAAATCCTTGCAAGGTTTGGTGGGGTTTGACCAATTGGAAGGGAATTAATGCAATCCCATTATCAGTAATGTCTTACAAGAAAACTTAAAAGTCAAGACTTTGGAAGAAGAGGAGAGAGCTCTGAATCTTCCTGAGATATTGGTTATTGATAATCATTTCTCACACTTTTTTGCATTTTAATATAGTATTTTTGAAAAGTGAACAATCTTTAAAATCCAGAGGAATTAAGCACCAATAGTGAACACATGTATATTTACTGTTCCTCAACTCATATCATGTCAATATGAAAACCTGGTATTATGGAAAGATTATTTGTATCTAGAGTCAAAGGAACTGGGCTTAAGATCCTATTCTGCCAGTTACTTACTATTTAACCTTGGAAAGATCATTTAAGTCCCTTGAAGCACAGATATATCTGTGAAATGTGAAGAAAAATAATTGCTCTTAATGGTATTTGTGAGAGAATTACTTTGTAAATTATATACAAGACGATTATTGTCGTTGTTGTTGTTGTTATTGTTACTGTTATTGCACAATCAGCCACATATTCCTAAATCAGAGAGGTTGGAGAGTTTTTAGAAGATAGACATTGTGGAAAGATCAATATCCCCATCCAATCAATAACTAAACAAGTTTTAAGTGTTTACTATGTGAACGGATAGGTGCTAAGTAGTGGCAGTTAACCAGGAAATTATGTTGAGCCCAAACAGTCATCTGAGAAATAAAAATCCTGAGGACGATCTCAGTATCATTTAAGAATTATCCCAGGGGGCAGCTAGATGGCGCAGTGGTTAAGCACCGGCCCTGGATTCAGGAGTACCTGAGTTCAAATCCGGCCTCAGACACTTGACACTTACTAGCTGTGTGACCGTGGGCAAGTCACTTTACCTCCGTTGCCTGCAAAAAAAAAAAAAAAATATTAAAAAAAAAAAAAAGAATTATCCCAACTTGGGGGCAGCTAGGTGGTGCAGTGGATAAAGCACTAGCCCTGGGTTCAGGAGGTACTGAGTTCAAATATGATCTCGGACACTTGACACTTACTGTGTTCCATAGGCAAGTCACTTAACCCTCATTGCCCTGAAAAACAAAATAAAACAAAACAAACAAAAAAATAAGAATTATCACACCTTGCTAAATTCAGGTGGAGGCTTATTAAACACAAGAACAGGTTACTCTATATTACTTCTATAGAGACCTTTGAAAATATGATAGAGGATCACTTCTTTAAAGTATTTTAAATGTGGTATTGACAAAGGAGTTGATACCCAAACTACCATGATGTATTGATTAACAACAACTACAGCAACAGCAGTAGCAGCAGCAGCAGAGGAGGAGGAGCAGGAGGAGGAGGAAGAAGAAGAAGAAGAAGAAGAAGAAGAAGAAGAAGAAGAAGAAGAAGAAGAAGAAGAAGAAGAAGAAGAAGAAGAAGAAGAAGAAGAAGAAGAAGAAGAAGAAGAAAGAGAAAGAAAGAAAGAAAGAAAGAAAGAAAGAAAGAAAGAAAGAAAGAAAGAAAGAAAGAAAGAAAGAAAGAAAGAAAGAAAGAAAGAAAAATTAGGCAGCCTGGTACTGTGGTTACAGAGATGGACTTGGACACAGAGTTAGGAAAAGCTGGGATCGTATCTGGATTCTATTATATATTATATGACATAGGGCAGATCAGTGTCCCCATAATTACAAATCTACATTTAAAGAAGTCTATGTGGGAGATGTTATAAAATGAGACATTGCTGATAGAGAAATGGAATTGTACTACTATTTTGGAAAACAATTTGGGGGGCAGCTAGGTGGCCCTGGATTCAGGAGGACCTGAGTTCAAATCCGGCCTCAGACATGTGACAGTTACTAGCTGTGTGACTCTGGGCAAGTCACTTAACCCCAACTGCCTCATGAAAGAAAGGAAGAAAGAAAGAAAGAAAGAAAGAAAGAAAGAAAGAAAGAAAGAAAGAAAGAAAGAAAGAAAGAAAGAAAGAAAGAAAGAAAGAAAGAGATAGAGAGAGAGAAAGAAAGACAGAAAGACAGAAAGACAGAAAGAAAGAAAGAAAGAAAGAAAGAAAGAAAGAAAGAAAGAAAGAAAGAAAGAAAGAAAGAAAGAAAGAAAGGAAGGAAGGAAGGAAGGAAGGAAGGAAGGAAGGAAGGAAGGAAGGAAGGAAGGAAGGAAGGAAGGAAGGAAGGAAGGAAGAAAGAAAAATTTGGAATTATGCAAATAAAGTGACTCTATCCCAGCAAGTCACTGTTAAGAAGAAAGTCTCATACACATCAAAATATTTATAATAATACTTTTTTTGATAGCAAAGAATTGGAAACAAAGTAGATACCCATTGTTTGGAGGATGACTAGGCAAATTGTGGTACCTAAAAGGGTGGAACATGAATATTATAGCGCTGTAAGAAATGATAGGTGATGCAGTAGATAGAGTAACAGACCTATAGTAAGGAAGACTGCTCTTCCTTAGTTTATTTTTTTTTAAGATTTTTTTTTGTTTGTTTTTGGGTTTTGTGTGTGTGTGTGTATGTGTGTGTGTGTGTGTGTGTGTGTGTGTGTGTGAGAGAGAGAGAGAGAGAGAGGCAATTAGGGTTAAGTGACTTGCCCAGGGTCACACAGTTAGTAAGTGTTAAGTGTCTGAGGCCGAATATGAACTCAGGTCCTCCTGAATCCAGGGCCGGTGCTCTATCCACTGCACCACCTAGCTGCCCCTTCTTCCTTAGTTTAAATAAGGCCTCAGTAACTTACTAGCTTTGTGACCCTGGGCAAGTCACTTAACCCTATTTCCCTCAGTTTCCTCATCTATAAAATGAGCTGAAGAAGGAAATGGCAAACTACTCTAGCATCTTTGTCAAGAAAACCTGAAATGGGGTCATGAAGTGTGAGATATGACTGAACAACAACAAAGAAATGATATATGTGAATGAATACAGAGAAGCATGGAAAGATCTATATGAACTGAAGCCAAGTAAAGTAAGCAAAAACAAGCAAACAATAAATATGATTACAACAATGTAAGTAGGGAAAAAACAACCATACATCAAAAAGTCACAAAATTATAAAGTTCAATCAGGCTTTGAATGAAACCATATATGAGGAAACCCCAATCCTCACTTCCTTAATGGAGGTGGAAAGTCCACAAGTATTAACACATTGCATGTTTTCATTTTGTGTATTGCTAAGTTGTACTGGAGATTTGGGGTTTTCTTTTTGTATTTTTTTTTGTAATTTTTTTTTGCTTCTTTAAAATACAATTTTATTTTATACTTTTTAAAGGCCTCTGGCAAATTGATTTATTCAAATTAATTTTTAAACTGGGAGTTGAGTAAAAATCGTAGGATTGTAGGATCATAGATGAAGAGCTGGGAAAAAACTTCAAAGACCAGCTAGTCCAACCCCCTATTTTAAAGATGGGAAAACTGAGGCCTAGGGAGGTTTAAGTGACATATGAAGTTAGAAGGTAATACAACTTTTTTGTTGTCCTAATTTTTCTTGTTGGGGCAGCTAGGTGGCATAGTGGATAGAGCACCGGCCTTGGATTCAGGAGTACCTGAGTTCAAATCCGACCTCAGACACGTAACACTTACTAGCTGTGTGACCCTGGGCAAGTGACTTAACCCCAATTGCCTCACCAAAAAAAAAAAATCTTTCTTGTTAGAGAAAAAAAAAACTTTATAAAATTCACTTTTTTGTTAGTAAGTCAGAGTATAGCTGAATATTCCACTGATGGCTAAGATCACCACGTTGCCTTGGCTACAAAAAAATCAGTAAGCACTGATTAGCACTGGATACTTAGAAGAGGGAGAGGATTAAGTAGAATGCTTAAGAGTCTTCAAATTTATACTGAGAGTAGGAGTTTGGGGCACTAATATGAGTTTGTTTTTATTTTAGTGATTTGCCTCTAAAGGGACTCAGTCCTCGGAGGTGGGTAACAATGCTCTGGTTAACAGAGGGCTAGTTAACTGAGGTTTTCCTGTTCACACAAAGTTAATGTGTTAATCATCACAATGTACTATGGGACTGGCCAAGTGGTTTTTTGATCAAGTTGCTTTCCCTTCCCCAAAGCCCAGCACCTGCGTCTCAGAGACCCCCCCCCTTCCCCCCCTTCAGATGATATTCACAATGGCCAGCGGCTTTTTTTTTTTTTAATCATTTTTGCCTTAATGTTGACTTTCCTGGCTGGGCCCAGAGGCTCATCTTTCTTCAGAGGTCTCCAGATTTCTCTCGGGAATTGGCAAGGTCATGGACAAACCTAGCTGACTGCCCACAACCTTGTTCATCCTTGGTTTTCTTCGGGGAATTCCTTCCTTTTGGGGGGAAGTCAGGGTTGTGGCAAGCAGGGTGTGCGCACCAAGTGCTCACTGGTATCCTTGCCATGGCCTGAGTGAGACCTGCTGGCTTTGATAATACTTTAACTGCTTCTCAGCTAAATCGACCTGTTGTAACAGGTTCTCAATGCAAATCTGTAGTCTGGCTGTTCCCTGGACTTTTCTCCGCAGCCGCTTCAAGGAAATAGTTGAACGTAACAACTTCTTTGCAGAGAAGCTCCTCTTCAGACTCGGTAAGCTGTTGCCTCAGCACTGCGATGATCATCTTCACCACGATATCCACCTGCTGGTTCAAGGTCCTCTCTCGCTTCTACACTTCCTGTCTGTTTTTTTCTGAGTTAGCTGCACAAAAGCTGCCCGGACTTCCAACAGTCCCGTAGTCTATTGCGCAAGCTCTTTGGTCAGCTTGTCGATCCTCTTCTGGATGGTCCTGTCCACTGCCTCGACTATTCGATTGATCTTTTCCCTCACGTGGGCCTGAAAGGAAGCTTTGGCATCCGTGGTGGGCAGCCCAGGGCTGGACCGTGGGCCACCCAAGGAGTCAATGGAAGTATAGATTGATGGGCACGAAAGACACAGGCCTCTCAGCCACCACCTAGAAGGACTTCCTATCCTTCAGGTTTTCTCGGGACAGGTTACACAAGTTCACATAGCTTAATTTTGCCTGACTGCTCTGCCACTGCTCCCCAATTTCAGGGGTTCAGAGGAAGTGATCAGGTGTGTGTCCTTGAGGGGAGAGAAAAGGCTGCGTTTTGTCATTAGGCTGCTCTTTTCATAACTGTGGTTGAACTCCAGATGGGCCCTCAAGGATGACAAGCTTCTGAACCGGGTATGGGCTCCACACCGTGGACAGCAGAAGGGGAGGCACACTGTGACATTTTCAAAGGACTCCTGCCAGGGTTATCAATTTTCCTCAAAAGCCTTCTGTTGTGTTACTTTAAATCCAAAGCCTGAACCACAGACATTCTTTATCCATGTAATTTGGACTCCATGTGTCTAGAGTATCAGCCTTGGAGTCAAGAAAACCTAGAAATGTTATAGTGAGGATTCATTTCCCACCCTCAAATTCTGTGACTGTGAAATCCAACCTCCGACCCTTGCTCTAAAATACCATTAAAAAAAAAATGAGATGCCTCTTTGGCTGAAAGGGGAAATGGATACAGAAGATAACTATGATGATGTAAGAAAAAAAACGACATTTAAAAATCACTTATAAAAACAATCTGCATAGAAAAATGTCTTCATCTAGTGGTCCCTCTAACAATGAAATCAGAAGTCTGGTCAAAAAAGAAAGTATAATAATTATAAAGGTAGCTAGAATTACAAAGTAGAAAAATCACTATTTTTAAAACCTAACAACAAATCCCCATAAGGCAAATATAATCCCAGATTATATTTGAGAATTTAACAAATTAACTATCCTGGAAGTTAAGTATCATTAAAGGAAGAACCCTTGCCAACAACCACCTGGATATATTTTCTTGATCCATTAAGATTTAGGAATGATTTAAATAGATGTAGCTATGCTGAATATTAACAATCTCCCAGCCATGTGGAATAGAATCTTTAAAAATATAAAAACCTAGAAGGAGATATTAAAAACAGGATAAGGTATTTTCTCATCTCCATCATCCTTACCATTATTGGAAAATGCTTTCAATGAGCCTATAGAAGATGAATCTAATTCCCAATATTTTTATTCAATTACAAAAAGAAGTCATTTTATCCCCCTCCACAATACTCTAAAGAACATTAATTATAAAAGAACAATAGCATGATAGTGACTTGTCCTCAGATAATGTTTATATGTTTGTGTTATGACCATGTTTATGGATTTCTTGTTGTTGTTGTTGTTTAGTTGTGTATGACTCTTCATGACCCCATTTGGGGTGTTCTTTGCAAAGATACTAGAGTGATTTACCATTTCCTTTTCAAGATCATTTTACAGATGAGAAAACTGCAGCAAACAGAGTTAAGTGGCTTGCCAGGGTTACACAGTTACTAAGTGTGTGAGGCCAGATTTGAACTCAACAAGAACAATCTTCCTGACTCCAGGACTGGCACTATATTCACTACATGGCCTCATTTACCATATTTCTGTGTACCCTACCAAAAAAGAAGAGAATGAGTTAATGATGAGGATGATGAGGATGATGATGATAATAGCATAGTAACTCACAATAACCATGTGGGGTTAATCAGAAATTCTATTCTTTGATAAATACATGGTTTGGGTAGTAAATTTTCCCCTCCTACCTGACTAGAATGGAAGCCAATTGAGGGCAAGGACTGTTTCATTTTTGTTTTGGTATCACCAACATCTAGCTTAGTTCACAGTATGTAGTGGGTACACAATATGATAGACAACAAATATTTGCGGAATTGAATTGGTAATCTAAAGCAGGTGCAGACTAGTTGATCTCTTGGGCGGTCTAAATCTAGGATATTTGTTTTGGAGAGAAGGGGGTGTTTTCTGTGTAATTAGAAAGGAAGGTGTCACCAATAAATGTTAAGACTCAAGAACAGGGTTTTTGATTTCATCAGTGTGGGAATTTCTTCCTATGGAAACTCCTTCTGCCCATACAGATTCAGCAATTTGTCTGTAACTTCAAGCTACCTAGGGCACTGAGATGTTGGTAAATTAATCATAATCACACATCTATTTCAAATTGAAAATATGAGTTGAACTAAGGTATTCCTGACTCCACTCTGTCTAGTACTCCTTGTTGCATCTCTTGTCATTTATGTACCTATAAATGCTTAGGTATAGATATACAGATTGGGATTATACCTGCAATTTATTGTTGCAGAGGATTCTTTAATAAGGAAACTTTTTCTCCCAATACATGTTGGCAACTTAATAGTGTTAGAGATGTTAAGGGCTAAAATTCTAGCTATTCTGTCTAAAATATCTAATGAGTGGTCGCCAGTAAATTATAAGCTTTAGCAAGAGTTAGGCTTTTAAGCATTTATTAAGGAGAATAAGAATTTGGTAAAGAGAGAAAAAGGCCAAATTCATCTATCTATTAAAGGGAGATAATAGACACAAATTCCCAAACCTCCACATTTTATTATTCTTCCTATTTCTCAGTATGGTAAGTAAAGAGGATTTTGACCCATGATAACAATACTATGGAGTAGGTTGGCATAATTTATTTCCCATGGCCTCAGAGCCTACTATGCAATCCAATTAGTTTTCCCCTGACTGTCACCCCCAGGGTTCCATTGCCATCATACCTTTCCCTTGGTGTCTGTCTTCTTCCCAATCCTGCAATCTTAAGAACCAGACTTATAAATGAACTAGGCATTGCTATTCTATCACAGTTGTTCTTTTAGATGATCTTCTGTCCCAGGTGAAAAATATTCTAGTCATGGCTCTGCAATGATGCCCTTCCAATGTCCCTGTCCTCCCATTAATACTTTTCAGAAGATCTGCTCAAAATGGTCAGACTTTAAATCTAGATATTAGTGCAACAAACACTGTATATGTGTTTCTCCTCACTTATGCTATATGAAAGTTCTTCATTTTTTGGTCATTCATGCTTCAAAAAATTGAAATTATACTTACTGCCTGAAATAATACAAAAGCAAAGCAGAAACTAGAATTCTGCACCTTATAAAAGAAGGTTATCTTCCTTGAAATTTATGCCTGGATACTGTTTTTGTTGTTCTTCTTAGGGGGAAGGGGTTTGGAAGGGTATGATGCATGAGATAGTAGAGGGAGAGAAAGGGGAGGGAATATTTGCAAAGTATCTGCCATTGGGGAAAGAAAATTAAAACAGAAGGCAGCTATGGTAGGTAAAAAGTGTCAAAAAGAAACATTACAAATATTCACCTTATTAAACAGATATGATGAGACTTGTAATTAAGAGGAAGGGAATGGTTATGACATAAGATCAATAGTCACAAGAAATGTGCCCAAGTCTTTGTCTCATTTGGAAATTCTTTTGAAAATGAACGGCTGTGTGCTTATACACTCAATGCCATTCTTCTGATTAATTTTGTATCGTGCCCGAGATCAAACTCATTGACTTTTTTAATTTAAAAGAAAATGCAATGAGCTTGAAAGCCATTGCTTTATTGGGAGAGGCTGATAGAATCGAATCAGTTCTTTAAAGTGAAACAAAAGCAGAGATGTTAATATCTTAGTCTTCAACATCTCTGAATCACTCATAAGTCACAAGAAAAGGGCACCAGGCAAAACAATATACTTCTGCATTTGAAAAAAGGATCATTAAAATTTCTATATTCTTAAGGCAATAGGCATTTGTTCAGTATGTCTATCTTTGATCCATCTGGGAAGTTGGGGTGGGGGAGTTGTAAATGCTCCAGAAGCATTTACATTAGACTTAGCGGACAATGTTGAGAAGACAGAAAATTTGAAGATCAACATAGATTTTTTTTTTTATTTAGGGAAATTTACAGATTATTAATAATAATGACTCAATACCATTACCTAACAAACTATTCATTTTTTTCCTATTAAACTACTGTATGTCAGTTTAGGTAGGAGTGTTCATCAGTGAGTTTGTGTGATGTCCAACCCTCATCTAGTCCCAGTTTCTTCATATAAGTAGAAACTAGATCACCAAAGTCCCTTCTAGTCCCAAATTCTGTTCTGTTATACTTTGAATCTATGTGTTTTATGTAAGATTCTTAACCTTAATCTGATTTCAAAGCATTTTATGTTACTCTTATGAATTTATTAAACTCCAATTTACATAATTTATTCACATGTTTCTTGTTATTCATATTATATTACAGGCTCCTTGAAAGAAGGTACCATGTTGTAATTATTTTGTAGTTTTCCCAGCATGTATATCTATACTTGCCTATAGTGGGTGTTTAATGTTTGTACAATAAGCATATAAATCTATACAAAAAATGGTTTCTTAATACTGAATTTTTAGATATACAGTACTTGTACAAAATGAGTAAAATTGATTCTACACCTAATTAATTTGTTCCTCCTTGTACAATACACTTTCCATGATAAACAAATGTCTCCAATTAATATTAAGCCACTAACAGAGGTTAAAGTGCTATAGGATACATTGGTGATCATGAAGAATGAGAAAAGCACTCTTTGTTATACTCAGAGTGGTTTCATCAGCCCACATGCACTCCCTACACCCTTTCCCTTTGCTCCTGTTTCCTCTTACCTTGCTATCCTCTCTCTCTCCCTCCTCTCCTCTGTGTACTTCTTCTTGAAAGACCAATCATGTCCTTTCTCCTCCCTAAATAAAACTTGAGATTTAGAACTTAAAAGGCACCTCAGAGGTCATATATTCCAATCCTGTCATTTTATAGGTGACAAAGGGCCTTCTTATTCTTCTCTGAACATCTATTTCATTATTTAATTATAATGCTGTGGTTTCCATTTTTCATGTTTTATCATCATATTTGCAAGTAGATTATACGCTCCATGAAAGCAGGAAGTGTATCTTATTATTTTTTCTGTACCTCCTTCCCCAGAGACATAACATAACATAACATAACATAACAAAATTATCACATTTGGTGGCCACTATAGGAGCTACTCCTGCCATTTTTAATGGCTTCAAAACTTGTAATGATGATCAAATTCCCTGAATAGATATTAAATTGGTAGGTGGGCATCCAAAAGACCCACATTCTTAAGGTCATAGATGTCCCAGTTACTGAGAGAAATATTCCATATGAATTCCTATCATTCCTCATTTGTTATTTTGTTTACTTAACAAGTTGGACTAGATGACCTATGATGTTTCTTTTAGCTCTGAATGGATGATTTTATGATCTTGTGAGTGGCCAACCAGGCATTTTTTAATCCAGCAATAATGTTTTCTGAGACCTCTTTCAATTCAATTCTTCTGTCACTCATAATAGTTTTCCTTTTTTTTTTTTTTGGAAGGGCAATGAGGGTTAAGTGACTTGTCTAGGGTCACACAGCTAGTAAGTGTCAAGTGTCTGAGGCCGGATTTGAACTCTGGTCCTCCTGAATCTAAGGCCAGGGCTTTATCCACTGTGCTACCTAGCTGCCCCCAAAATATAGTTTTCATAAAGAAATAGGTTACTAGTGTGAGAAAATAATGGTTTTCTATGAGACTCAGAGAGCCTGGCCAGATGTCAGGAAAATTTCAAAGGACATGTAGTTGGACTTTTGATTGTGAATACAGACAATAGAAGTTACATCACTAAAACCCACACCTAACTGAAGGCTTTTCCCCCTCAGATGGCTCTGTACTCTAACATTAACAAGGACTGCTCATGGACCACCCTCAAGTCCAGTAAACCAATGAATTTGAATGATGCTAGCCAATTAGCTTTGAGCGATAGGGAAGTGCTGCCTCTTCTCTGGACCTACAGGAAGCTTCTGTTCAAACATGCTCTCATGTGATCTCTTGGCCTGAGATTTAGATGAGGCAGCCATGCCTTGCTCTCTCCCTCTTCTATCCTAGGTACGTAGGGCTTCTGAACTTTTAGAGCCATGTGTTCTCTCTTTATTAATATTTAATATGCTTAAATAAATGCTTAATGCCCAAAACTAGTACTATAGCCTAGAACCCCAGCTAAGTTTCCGTAAAACTTGGAACATAAATAGATAGGCACCCCATATAATTTTAGATGCCATACTAGTAAACATCTGTGTACTGGTCAGTTGCAACTTTTAAAATTATGTTTGTTTCAATGTACCACAATTAAAATTAACTGCAGCCTAAATAAGATATGTACATTATGTCATAAACATTTTAGGATGAAAATGTATTAGCATACTTATTAAAAGAAAGCATTATTGTGACATGGTGAATGGTGTGCTTCTGACACTAAAGAACTAGAGTTAAAGTTTAATTAATGCTAATTATGGAAAAATAACCAAATTAACTGAGCAAGATGGTTACATATTTATTTTTTAAAGATTAAAGATATTATTTTCCTTCTAAATAAAGGTTTGCATTAATCTCCATATCATTTCTCATTGTCTAACAAAAAAAAAATCCAAACATTTTTTCATGGCATTAAAGGATCTCTACCATCTGGTAACAATCCTTTGTTCCAGCCTTATCTCACACTACTCCCTTATTCTGTACATTATAGGTCATTAAAACTGGACTTTTTATCTTCTGTTTAGATATGTCAGTGTTTTCTGTCAACATGACTTTTCTCAATTTTCCTCAAGGTATCATATGTCCTCCTATCAAGCAATCAAAAGCATATAATTAGTGCCTTCTATTTGTTAAGCAGTGTGTTAAAAGCCAAGACTTCAAAGGCTACTCCACCCAATTGGGTGTGTATGTTATTCCCTCCTTGAGCCAACTCTGATGAGATTAAGATCTTTGAGCTAATTCTGATGTATATAAGGCTCCTTCCCTTCCCCACACCTCCCCCATCTCTCCCCCACTCCATAGGCCATTTCCTGTTTCTTTCATTCTGCCACTCCCTTGTCCTTTCCCCCAGGGTATTCCTCTCCACCCTCAATTTTACCCCAAAGATGACATCATGGGGAAGCTAGGTGATACAGTGGACGAAGCACCCACCATGGACCCAGGAGGACCTCAGCCCAAATCTGACCTCAGACACAAGACACTCATTAACCGTGACCACGCCCCCCCCTCCCCTGCCAAAAATGAACCAAAAAAACCATGCTTTACAGGTATCATCCCTTCATAATCAATTCCTACCTGTGCCCTCTGTCTAAATTTCTTCCTATCATCTTCCCTAATACTCAGAAGACTCTTATGATCTAGATATATCATATTCCTATGTAGGAATGTAAACTGTTTAACCTTCTAACATCTCTCATGATTTCTTTCTCCTGTTTATCTTTTTATTCTTCTCTAGGATCTTGCATTGGAAAGTCAAATTTTCTATTCAGTTAAGGTCTTTTCATCCCAGATACCTGAAATTGAAGTCACATTTTCTCCCCCTGGACGATTATACACACTTTTGCTGGCTAGGTGATTTTTGGTTGTAAACCCAATTCCTTTGGCTTTTGGAATATCATATTCCATGCCCTATGATCCTTTAATATGATCCTGACCATGACTCCACAGTATTTGAATTGTTTCTTTCTGGCTGCTTGCAATATTTTCTTCTTGGCCTAGGAGCTCTGGAATTTGGCTATAATATTCCTGGGAGTTTTCCTTTTGGGATCTCTTTAAGGAGGTGATTGGTAGATTCTTTCAATTTCTATTTTAGCTTTTGCTTCTAGAATATCAGGGCAATTTTCCCTGACAATTTCCTGGAATATGATGTCTAAGCTCTTTCCTTGATCATGGTTTTCAGGTAGTCCAATAATTTTCAAATTATGTCTCCTAGATCTATTTTCTAGGTCATCTGTTTTTCCAAGAAGATATTTCACATTAACCTCTATTTTTTTTTTTTATTCATCTGGATTTGTTTTATTTGTGTCTTGGTTTCTCATAAAGTCACCAGCTTCCATTTGTTCAATCCTAATTCTTAGGCAATTATTTTCTTCAGAGAGCTTTTCTATTTAGCTTTTTAAGCTGTTGACTTTTTTCTCATGTCTTTCCTGCCTCACCCTCATTTCTCTTTCAACTTTTTCCTTTGCTTCTCTGAATTTATCCTCAAAGTCCTTTTTGGGTGCTTCTATATGGCCTGAGACCAATTCATATTTTTCTTGGAAGCTTGAGATGTAGGGGCACTGATGTTGCCATCCTCTTCTGAAGGTGCACCACAGTCTTTCTTGTCACTAAAGAAGCTTTCTATGGTTTGCAATTTTCTCTGCCTGCTCATCCTGCCCATCTTTCACTTGACCTTTAAGTCCTTCTTAGTGTGGAGTCCTGCTTCCAGGATATACTGTCCCAAGCTTCAGGGGGTCCCAGGTGTTGATTAATGAAGGGCAGTTTCTTCACTCACCTGGTCCTGTCTAATCTATAGATAACCCCAGGCCAACTTGCCAATCAACCAGGCAGCAATATGTGCCATGGCTGCTAGCTCCAACAAGCTTGCACCACTCCCTCACTTGGGCTGCCACCTGTGGTTCCCCACAGTCTTCTCACCAGACCATGAGCTTAGTTCCAGAAGATGTTGGCACAGCAGATGATTCAGAGGCTTGGGGGTAAGTTTCTCCAGTGCAGCCTGCCTGGGGCTGTATCTGTGTTGGCGTGATCACAGGGCTGAACTCCACTACCAGCCCAGCTCCCCCTCTTTCCAAACTTCCAACATGTTTTTGGGTGGAAAATAATCTCGGCCATCTTTTTTGGGCTTCTGCTGCTCCAGGAGTTGTTTTCCAGTTGTGTTTGGAGTTGTTTTTGGTGTAATTATATCAGGATGTTTGAGCAGTTACTGCCTTTCCTCCACCATCTTGACTTCACCTCAAGACTTCAAAGACAGCATGACCCTAGGCAAGTCACTTAACCTCTCTCTGCCTCGGTTTCTCCAACTGTAAAATGCTGATACATTGAGAGGACTAATTGAGATAGTATTTGTCTTAAAATTTTTATTTTATTTTTAAATTATAGAATAAAATAAGAATTTTCATAACATAGTAGAAAAAAAAAATGATTGCATACAAAAAAAGGTACTTCAAACGCAAAACACAAACAGTCCTGACCACAAAGACTTTGCACTAGAATGTCAGACAGAACTAGTGTAAACATGTATATGCATAAGTAAACATACATATACATACATGCATACAGCTACACATATGTGTACCTTGTAAATATACATATATAATTTATGTAAAATCTTATACAAAATATGTACAGCAGATCAAATTAATCTTGTTGTTGCAACATGAAAATTTCTCATGTAGAAAGTCACACTTGAGTCAAGGCTTGATTGAAACCATGGATTCCAAAAGGTAGAAATAAGGAGAGAGACATGTGGAAAAACCATGGCAAGGTCATACAGAAAAGAGATGGGGATTGTCATTCGTAAGTAATAGCAATAAGGCTTGCATGGCTGAAAGCTTAAAGTCGGGGAGGGCATAAGGCTGAAAAAGATAGAAAGTTGTCAGGTTAGAAGATTTTTCAATGTCAAACGAGGGAGTTTATATTTGATCCTGGATGACGTAAGGATCACGAAAGAGTTTATGGGAAGAAATGTTACAATAAAGCAAAGGTCTAACCTGTAGTTATTTAGGATAGACTAGAATAGAGAGGGCCTGGGAGTAAACAAAATGTACACAGATAAATACAAATTTAATTAATCAAAAAAAGTTTTATTAAGCACCAACTACATAATGGACAACATATTAGATGGCATAGGATTCAAATCTAAAAATGCGTCCTGCCTTCAGTGGATTTACATTCAACAAGGGAATATTATTTACATATAAGTTAATACAGGAAATATACAACATAAATTCAAAATGATTTCAGGAGGATGGGCTGGGGTATTGTGTTGGAGTAAACTCAGAAGGGCTTTACAGAACCCATTGTTAAATTTTCAGTATAAACATTCATACCTCTATGGAAATCAGAAAAGTTACAAATCAGTGATTAATTTATTGTTCCGTTGATTGTTTAGACTTAAAGTAACGAAGAAAATGTTAATAATTACAGTTCAAACGTAAAATATGTCAATCTTTTTGGGGAGATGTTTATTAAACATTATTAGTACATCCCTCAGAAAGCAAACACAAACTGGGGTATGTGGGAAAATACTTCTTCAAGAAAGTAACTCTTATGGGGCAGCTAGGTGTCACAGTGGACAAAACACTGGCCCTGGATTCAGGAGGACCTGAGTTCAAATCCAGCTTCAGACACTTGACACTTACTAGCTATGTGACCCTGGGCAAGTCACTTAACCCTCATTGCCCTGAAAAAAAAAAAAGGAAGTAACTCTTAAATCAAAGTAAGGTGCCAAGAGGTGGAGTTGAAAAGGGCGAATATTCTATGCATGAAGGACAGACTGTGAAAAAGTAGAAGCAGATCAATTGGAATTTATCATATTATGAAAAAGTAAGTCCATTTGGTTATAACTTAGAATGATAGAATTGGGGTGGATAATATAATCAATATTAAAAGTATAGATACTGAAAAGAAGCAATCTAGGGGGAGAGAAAACACTAATAATATGAAGTGTTTCAGGAAGTCCCATATATTTGTGCTGATACCTAACAAAAAGTATGATACTAAAAAAGACAGAAGTGGCAAAGATTGAGAGCATTCTAGGCATAGTAAGACAACCTATTCAGGGAGAAGTGATGAAACTTCATGTATAGAGAATATTATGTAGGTCCATTTAGCTTAAACATAGTGTGAAATAAAAAGCCTAAAAGCACAGATTAGAGCCATATTATTTTTTTTATCATCAAACATAGGAGTTTTATACAAATGGTCTTGAATATTCTTAGGTAGGATAATGGAATGGTCATACCTGTGTTTTACAAATATCCATTTGTTAGTGATAGGGAGTTGAATTGGTGACAGGTGAGAATAGAAACAGGGTAATAGATGAGGAAGTTATTGTTTCAGTTTAATTGAATAGAATTTTATTTTCCAAAATATATGTAAAAACAAATTTTAACATCAATTTAAAAAAAAATTGTTCCAACTTCTCTTCCTCCTCCATTCCTACTCCCCACCCACTAGAACTCAAGCATTTCAAAATAAGTTATACATGAATAGTCATGGAAAACATTCCCACATTAGTTAGGTTGTGAGAGAAAATAGTCAAGAATACCCCAAAATTTCAGATTGAGGAATTGTCAAAGAGGAAATTTTTTTTTAATGTGTTTTCAGGGGCAGCTAGGTGGCACAGTGGACAGAGCACCGGCCCTGGAACTAGGAGCACCCAAGCTCAAATCCAGCCTCAGACACCCAACACCCACCAGCTGTGTGACCCTGGGCAAGTCACCCAACCCCAACTGCTTCACCAAAAAAAAGAAAGAAAGAAAGAAAGAAAGAAAGAAAGAAAGAAAGAAAGAAAGAAAGAAAGAAAGAAAGAAAGAAAGAAAGAAAGAAAGAAAGAAAGAAATGTGTTTCCATCTATTTTCAGATACTATCACTTCTTTCTCTGTACATGGGTTGCCATTTTCATAAGTCCTTCAGGGTTATATTGGATCATTGCCTTGCTGAAAATAACCACATGCTTCCCAGCAGATCATCTTAAACTATTGCTGTTATTTTGTATACAGTACATTTCACTCTGCTTCAGTTCATGTAGGTCTTTCCATGTTTTTCTGATAGTATCCTGTTCATCATAACCTCAATAAAGTACCTTAAACTTGACAAAGAATTTTCTTCATATTAGCCTAGCAAAGTAGGTACCATATGTTTTGCCATTATATTCAATCATCATAACTATTTCCCTCCATCCTATTCCCTTCCCATGATATTTACTCTATTTTCTATCTTCTTTTAAACTATTCCTCCTGAAAAGTGTTTTATTTCTGACTCTCCCCTCCCCTACTCTGCACTCCCTTTTTTTTCACCCTTCCTTCCTTATCCTCTTCCCTTCATACTTTCCTTTAGGGTTAAATAGATTACTCCTCCCAACTGGGTGTGAATGTTATTCCCTCCATGAGCTCACTCTGATGAGATTAAGGTCTTTGAGCTAATTCTGTGTTCCAAATTTTCTTCCTCTCTCTCTCCTCAACCCTCCCTATGACATCAAGCAATTCTGTATGTCATACTTGTGCAGTCATGCAGAACATCTTTGCCTTCCTTGAAAGTATTTTGCTTTTTACTGCTCTCTCCCCCAATCTGCCCTTCCCTCCTTCCCCTCTTCCCCACCATCTCCCTCCCCTACCTCAGGGCAAAAATATATTACTATATCCACTTGAGTATGTATGTTAGTCCTTCTTTGAGTCAACATCAGAATTGACTCAAAGAAGGACTAACATACATACTCAAGTGGATATTGTTTCAGTTTGAGCAAGTGTTAGTGACAACATGCATTAGCATGTTGGCCCTGAGAGTAGAGGGAAAAGGAGAAGTACAAGATACTTTATGAAGTCATAATAAATAGGACTTGGCAAATGACAAAAATTGGGCCTTGTGGCTGTGAGAGAGAGGGAGGAGTTGAGAGTGTCACCAAGATTGTGGGTTGAAGAGGACCAAAATAATGATTATACCCTAAACAAAAAGAAGCTAGGAAGAGGATTAGGTATTGAGAGGAAGAGGGAGGAAACAGTTGGCAGGGAATGAAGGAGAGGACATGGTACCAAGAAACCTAAAGGAAGAACCAAAGTTATTTTATTGGAGGAAATATTAGTCCTATGGAACAATATGTAGCACCAAATAGTCACGCAATAAATATTTAATGGATGAGTGAATGACTTAAATTAACTCTAGAAAAAATGCATTGAAGGTTGAAATACTTTTTAAAGTATTTTCTTTTAAGAGCAATCTAGAACAATCACTTCTATATCAATACATGGCAAAAGAAAATGAGGTGACAAAAGTCCAAGGATGAGTTTTCCCAAAGATTCAATATAAAGAAATGTGAAAAAATAATGTGAGAAGCCAAATGGAAAATAGATTGTAATCTTTTAGAAGGGCTTGGGGAAGGTCAATGTATAGAAGCGGTGAGAAAATCAACCTGTCCTTAGAGCAGAGAAGGGTCCATTAAAAATTAGATAAAGGAGTAAGTCAGACAATAAAGTCTAGACAGAAGACAAGGTTGGATGCCTTAAAGGTGTGGAAGATAGCTCTAGGAAGACAGGGAAAATAAATACATAGAACATAAGAAGTAGATAGAACAAAATATATGACAGGCAGAGAGCAAAGTTAGTAGACAATATAAATCTGTCATTTCAAGAAGTCTGGTGGGGACTCAAGTGAATGATAAATTTGGTTTCAATGACTTTTCCAGGGAAGCATCTTGAAAATATTGCCAAAGGACATAGTGAACAAGTCAAACATGGTTAATGGGAACACAATGGGACACAGCAGGGGAGATTTTCAATTCCATTTCATTTCATAGGAGTCAGAAAGTGAAAACCTATGAGGTAATTCAGGAAACTCACCAACCAACCTTCTAGCAGCATTACTGGCAGCTTATCACTAGAAAGAATTCACTCAGTTACTAAGACTTTGGTTGGTTATTTTACTATTTTCAGATATTAACTTTCAACTGATTTCTAATCTCTACTTAGGCCTGGGGTAGTGGGTAGAGGGCCAGTCTTGGAGTCAGCAAGAGTTGGTTCCAAATCTCGCTTTTGTGGTCATGTACTTTATGGTCATGGCCAAGACAATTAACCTTTCAGTGCCCCATCCAATTCTCCTAAGACTAAATTGCTGAAGAGTTACTGATTACATTGGTAGAGGAAGAGTTTCTGCTCTTGGAATTCAGTACATATTGAAATTAAAGGTCAAGATTATTTTTAAAGAGGTAATCTTTACATTGCACACAGTAACAGTAATATTGTATGATGATCACTTGTAATAGACTTAGCTCTTCTCAGCAATACAATGATCCAAGATAATTCCATAAGACACATGATGTAAAATGCTCTCCATATCCAGAAAAAGAATCTGAATTAAAATCAAAGCATGCTATTTTCACTTTTGGTTTGTTTGTTTTTTCTTTACTTTCTTGAATTTTTTCCCTTTTGTTCTAATTCTTTCACAACCTAATTTGGAAATATGTTTAACATGATCATACAGATATAATCTATATCAGATTGATTGTTGTCTTGGGGAGGGTAGAGGGAAAGGAGGGAGGGAATAATTTTGGAAATCAAAATCTTATAGGAACCAATGTTGAAAAATATCTTTACATGTAATTGGAAAAAAACAAATACTATTAAGATTGAAATAAAACTTAATCTTCAAGAATATGAAAAATAAACTGTAATATTTGTGGTTCATCACTCACATCACATAATTTGGAATTGACCTATTAAAGTATACAGGCCAAACCATCATGGAGAAGGGAGGAAGAAGGGGATTTCATTGAGGTAGGATTTGTTAATACATGGTACAAAAGTAGATAGTAGCAACCAATAGTCAATGCATTAATCCCAGGATCAAAAACTAGTAAACAAGAAAAGTTATGCCAATGGTAACAGCACAGGGTTGGTTTTCACTCTGGTGTTGCTACCTACATTTAAGAGACAAGGCCAGAAACTAAGCATGAAATTATATAGCCTTTCTCCACTGTCATCTCTATATCTTTTTTCCATTCATTACTGCTTTAATTCTTTGTTTTTTTTTCTCTTGTTTCTCTTCATAGACACACTCTTTATAACTCACTCACATGCATCAAATGGCATACCCTCCATTCATTTAGCCATCTAACATGGCCATCTTATATTAAGTTCTTCATATTCTTTTTTTTTTTTCCACTTCATAACCACCACCACAACAACAACCATCCTCATCAATCACTCTTTCCTTTCCTCAGGTCACAGTAGATATAACCCCTTTTCACTAATCTTAAATTTACCATATTTTAACCTGAGTAGATTATCTTTAAAAATTGAAAAAAATCTACATAAACTGATAAAGAATGTAGTAAGCAGAATCAATAAGACAACATACACGGTGACTACAATAATGTAAATGGAGAAAAGTACACACAAATACTAAAAATGAATACTACAAAATTATAAAGAATAAGTATTAAAATAGGAGAAAGGAGATGACACTCCCAACCCAGGTTTCACATGTTGCATGCCTTCAAACCTTTTTAATGTATTGATGGGTTATGATTTTTCCTGTTTTTCTTTTTCTTTGTCTTAAAATACTATCATATAAGATGACCCTTTGAGAAGGGAAAGAGGTAGAAAAACTAGTAAAAATTATGTGAGAAATAATCAGCAAAAAAATATTTTTTAAAAAGATGATTTGCTCAGTTTAAAGTATGGTAAATTTGAAGTGATTGTGGGAAAACATAATATAGATGTCCTATATACAGTTGAACATGTAGCTCTAGAGCTCAGAGTAGTGGTCAAGATGGGGATATCTGCCCAATTAGTAAAAATGAGTTGGATCAAGTTCCAGAACATTGCAAAATCATGTAAAAGAGATACTTAATTACTCAAAATGGCTTTACCTACCCAACCATTCAAATAGGACCAAGGGAATGGAAAATGGCTATTTTCCAATTGCAACATGTATATGGAACAGTTGGTACAGATAGACAAAGAAATGAGCCAGAGTTGAATAGGAATAAGAGTTGGGCTAAATTGCATTCAAGAAACTCCATATATATTTACTGACCTCAAACTTCCTATGAAAACATTTTTCTACTATTACTATGTGGTATCAAGGCATGAAACATCACGTTCCATGAATTAAAAATTAGTATCCTTCAGAGGCAGAGTAGCATGTTGTGTGTGAACAGGTTAAAACAATAATGTGGAACTCTGAGGAAGAGAAATAAAGGAAATCATTAAAGAATTATATTGTAAGACGAAAATATGAGCTGGCCATGTGGCAAGAGAAAAGGCTGAGAGAGGTGGAGTGCCCCACTGTTACCCTCATAATGTTGCAAAAAAGTGAGTGAGGGCTACAGCATGTTGGGTATACCTCCTGTGATAAAATTTTGAGAGGACATGGACAAGAGTCCTACAAAATGGGTGTGTAGATGGGTTGTGATATTCATTGTCATATCAATGAGATAAGATATTCATTTGAATATTTGAGAAATCATTTCTTCAATATGCTAGTCTATCAAAATCTTTTTAGATTCTGACTTCCATCCAGTGGATTAGTAATTCCTCTCAGCTTTTATCACCTGCAAAGCTTATAAAGACATCATCAGTGTCATTATCCATATCATTACTAAAAATATGAATAGTTTGGAGGTCTCTGTAAATCCATATGGTATCGCATTGTTTACATCTAAGTTGACATGGGACATTAAGAACTATTCTTCAAGTGTAACCAGTTTAGAATACATCTGATTGTATTATCATCTAACCTAGGCCTTCTTAACATTTTTCCACTTATGACTCCTTTTCACCTGAGAAATTTTTATGTGACCCTGGGCATATAGATATATAAAATAGGTATACATAATCTTTTACTTTTGTCAAATGTTTTGCAACCCCCACACTGAGTTACATGGCCCTATGTGGGGTCACAACACACAGTGTAAGAAGCTTTGATATAAACCACACCTCTCCATTTTAGCCACAAAATTCCTTTGAGAAACTTTTCAAATACTTTGCTGGAATCTAGGCAAATTTTGTCATTCCTCCAGGTTTCAATTTTTCCACTCTATCAAAAAGGGAAAATAAACTGAATTGAGTATGATCTATGCTTGTTGATGCTATGTTTTTCCTTTGTGATTAACACTTGCTTTTCTAAATGTTTCCTGATTGTCTCTTTAATTATACATTTTCAATCTTTGTCTACAGTAAGAGTCAACTTTATTGACCTATAGTTTGCAGACTCTTCCCTTTAAAAAGTCAGGACATTTTTCCCTCATCCAAAATTCCAGTGACTCTCTCGTTCTTGATCTTTTAAATATCACTGACAGTGGCTCAGCACTTATGCCAACCATTTCTTTCAGTACTTGATGATGTAGTTCATTTGAGCCAGGAGTCTTGAATTAATCAAGGGTAGTCATTTTTGTCCTATTCTTTTTCAAAGGTCATTCACATTCCCAGTGAAAACAAAAGGAAAATTTAAATTGAGCATCTCTGCTTTCTCTCTGTTGTCAGTTGTTATCATGCCATCCACCCCAGTAAGGGTTCCTATTCCTTCTTGGATTGTGTTCTTTTCCCAGATCAAACAAACAAACAAAAAAGAAAAACAAGCAAAATGCAGTTTTATTGTCCTTACCATTCTTTGTCAGCCTTAGATTATTTCAACATTTAGCATTCCTGACACTATTTCAATAAATGGTCTTATATTTGTGTCCTCTGCTAGGTGTCTTTTCTTCCATTTTCTATAAATTTTTCCCCCTTTAATTCAAGTTGTTTAGTGATATTACTGTTCCTTATATATGACATTTTAAACTCCCTTTTCTGTGCTTTTACATAGACTGTCCCACTTTACCTGCAATACACTCTCTCCTCCCTAGATTCCTTCGAATTTTATCTCAAATGCCACATAAGGTTTTTTCTGATCCCTCAGATTCTAGTGTCTCTTTCCCAAATGCCTTGTGTACATTTGTATGTGTATATGTATGTATGTATGTGTGTATACATATATATTAACATGCGTTATCTTCATTTAAAGAATGTCAACTCTTTAAAGGGAGAGACTGCTTCCTTTTTTTTCAGCATCCCCAAGTGTTTAGTATAGCTCCTAGAACTCATTAGATTCACTAATGTATTCATATTGATGGAGTGATTGATCAGTCCTCTACGTTTCCTCCTTGTTGTCTTCAGATAATTTCAAATATGCTCTTATTTCTTGGAATTGCAAATTATATCGAGTTAAATATACTATAATGTTATCATAAATATAATATATTAAGTTAAATACAGACATGAGATATTGGGACCACCTCAATACTCTTAGACCTCTACCCATCTTTACCTTGTGCTCCTAAATCCTATTCAGAGAAGTTAGGGTTTGACTGGGCAAGCAAAAAGAATTTTAAACATGGAATTCCAGTATAGAGATTATCTAAATTGGAAACAGAATGATCATCTAGTCCAGTCATTAGAGTATAAGTTCCTTGAGAGGAGAGACTGTTTTTTTTTTTTTTCTCCTTGTGTGTCCTTAATGCTTACCACAGTGTTGAGTAGTAGTTGCTTCCCAAATACTTATTGATTGGTTGCTTCTATAAAATTGAAGCTGAGAAGAGTTAAGTAACCTTGATGAAGTCATAGAACATGTTAGTCATGGAACTGAAACTTTCACCACATTATTGCATTCTTGGGTCAATTATCTTTCAAGTATATTAATGCTGCTATATTTTCTAAGACATTCAGTACAGTGCTATTTAAGTATGCAATCAAAGAAAGTTTAAAGTTTTATATTCCTTATATAAGAAGGAAAGAGGTAAAATTTAAAAAAATAATAAAGATTCTACAGTGCTGTACAGGAGGCTCTTGGTTGCTGGTTTAGAAACTTTTCAATTCTGAGAGTCTACATTTCTAAAAAAACTGAGTCACTCTTTTTCACTGGAAATGATTGTAAATATAACATAGGTATGAATAAAATATCTAGTAGTTGATTTTAACCTGTTTCCTCTAAAAAAGAAAAAGGATCAGAGGATCAGAATATGGACAAGACCCATGATTTCATTAGTGCAGGGAACTCCTGCTACTAATGTATGTTAGCTTTAAAATGTATAGTCTTTGAGAGTTTCTTAGACTCACTGAGAGGTTAAGCGACTTATCCAGGGTTGGAAAACCAATATGTTTCAGAGAGAGGACTTAAATTCATGTAATCCTTGCTTCAGATTTCTCTCGACTATGTTATGCTGTCTTTCTTTCTGGGAGCGGGGGGAGAGAGAGAGAGAGAGAGAGAAAGAGAAAGAGAGAGAGAAATTTTTAAAAGTCCCAGCAGATGTTACCTTACTCAACAAGATCACTGTAATAAACTTTGCTGATTTTTCATTTATGTTTACTGAACTAACTTCTTAAGTTTACCAGACACCCCCCCCCCAAAAAAAGGTATGAGAAAGCACTTTCTCTGCATTCTCTTCCACTCCATTGGTAGTAAATTGCCCTGTCTGTAATTGCTACCAAACAAATATTTTATGTTATGCAATGAGTATAAATGATTATTGGAAATAAATAAACTCTATAGTGTATCTATATATTTCTTATACTATGCTACTTCTAGAACTTGTCACTTCCTTCTTGAAAATGTAATTGATTTTTCAATATGATTTTTACCCTGGTTCTACTCCACAAGCATTAATTTGTCTATAATTAATGCTTTGGCAGGATATACCTTTTCATATACCTTTTCAGAAAAGCTGGGTTTTGTGCTTGATAGTACATATCATCCCTATAATTTGCATTTTGCCAAAGTTTGAACTCTACAAATAAATCCACACAATTTAATATTAAACTTCCAATAGGACCCAGAAAAACCAGGATATTTCTACATTAGAGAAACTTGGTTTTGATTTGAGTATCAATAATCATATTTTTCCACTCGAAATAAATATGGCAATTCAAAAATTAGGCAACCCAACAGTACATTATAATAAAAGATAATTTGGATTAATTCCTCTTGTAGCAACTGCCATTTCCCCCATAAGTATCAAATATTAAATATCTCCACTTCTTTCAAGAAATCCTCATGGTATTTATCAGTGTCTTGGTGTATTTCCTCTAAATATGTTTCATATTTTTAACATCCTTACTTAAATTTTATTAGCATAGACCCTGCCATATAGTAGGTGTTTAATTGAACGTTTATTGACTAAAATGTGGCATGCAAAGCAGAGAACAATGAGTCACATGTGTAAAGATCAGGAAAGATTAGAGCAAGACTATTCCTCATTATGGAATCATTCCTTTGGACTCATGGTTTATGTGCACATTTATCAGCTTTCCTTCTAAATTTTCCTGGGTTCCTCTAAAATTTTGTGTTTCTTCATTGCATAAGGCACAATAATGTTCTATTACATTCATATACCACAATTTGGTTAGCCATTTCCCAAGAAGAGTACATTTCCCTTAGTTGCTAATTTTGGGTTACCACAAAAAAAAAGATACTAAAAATTTTTTTGTATGTAAACATCCTTCCCTTCTTTGATTTCTTTTGGAAATAGGCTTAGAAATTGTGTGTACATATACGTATGTATGTGTATATGTGTATGCATAACCCTATAATATCTTACAGCATATATATATATGCATGTGCATGTGCATGTGTATATGCATGTTTTATATATACATGTATACATACATGTGTGCATATGTAATCTGAATTTAAGAGTATATAGAGTACTAGACATGGTTTGAAATTGTTTTCACCAACTGCTATGCTAATTAGCAACTCTAGCAACAATATACAAATGTGTTATTTTCCCACAGCCTTTTCAACAATTGTCATTTTACTCTCATCTTTGTCATCTTTGACAGTCTGGAAGGTGTGAGGTAGTACCTTAAAGTTGCTTCAATTTGCAATATTATTAAGAACATTGTTTATTGATAACATGGATTTATTCTTTTGAAAACTGCCTGATCACATCTGTCAATCATTAATCTATTAAGCAATGTCTCTTGGTCTTAATTTTTTTGAATCATCTCATACATCTAGGAATTCATTTATTATTTCCTGAAATATGGTAACTAGATTTTTTTCATGTCAAAATGTTCTGATAGCCTAATAATTCTTAGATTGTCTTTCCTGGACCTGTTTTCCAAATCAGGTGATTTTGTTACTACATTTCCAAGATTTAATTCTTGTTTGGTAATGTTCTCCTATTTCTTGTTATAGTATTGAGTCATTGTTTTCTATCTGGCTTATTTTACTTTTTAGGGTACTTTGGTCTTGAGTGAGATATATCCTGATATATTCTAAGGTGTCAATTTTCCATGATATTTTTTATTTCCTGGATTTCCCATTCTGTATGTCTTGTTTCATTATGCTTGAGTATTCTTCTATTCCATGTGGCTGGTACATTTTACCCTGACATTTTACCTGGACTTGTTGTGGAGTTGCTTTCCTCTTAAGGGTGTTTTTACCCCTGGTTGTATTATCTCATGGTGTTTGGAATTTTCCTTGGTTTATTCATTGTAGAGCCTGCTAGGCGCCTACCAAAGCATCTGGGAACTCTAGCACTAGATTTTGTACAAGTTCTTTCTCCTGTAGCTTCACTCAAGCTACCAGTGTTCCCCTGGATTATTATAAACACTGAAGGCTGTTCTTTCTTCCAGTTATCTATTGGAATTGGACATGCCTCAGGCTCCATTTCTGGGATGGGTGTATTAACCCCATCCTGCATACCTAGAGCTTGTTTTCTTGTGTGCTTTGGCCACAAATTTGAGGAATCCTTGAGTTTAGAAAAACTTGGGGATAGATTCTAGTGCTACCCAGTTGAGTTGTTATACATTGCTGATCCAATAAGAAAGCCCCAAAACTTCTCTTTTGCAACCAGAGTCGTGGGGAAAGTTTAGACTGAACCTAGCTTAGACACCATGGAAATAAGGTAGGGAGTGATAGAACTATAATTCCAATCTTGTGGCACCTCTCCCATTCTCTTTATTTAAAGTTTTGAGTTCCAAATTCTATACCTCTCTCATTCCCTCCCTCCCTCCCCTTCCCCCTCCCTAAGGTGCTAAGTAATCAGATATAGGTTATGCCTGTGCAATTATGTAAAACGTACGTCTCCCATTCTCTTTCATTTTTCACAAATTACTTTTGGAGGGTCCACAATCAAATCCATAAGTTCTTGTTTTAACTTTGTTATATATTTCATTTGAGCATAATTATGTGAACACATAGAGGGAAGCTGAGCATTGTCTTTCATTCTCCTCTTTTATCTAGGGTGTTATTATTTTGGGGGAGTATGATTATTTATTTCTAAGTATGAAGGACATTCTTCTCATTGGTCGAGAAAGCAAAAGAAAATACACATTGATCATGCTATTTCTTTCACATTCAAGATCAAATTCAACAAATTTTTATTAAGAACAAACTATACAATATACAATAATGTGATATTCATTATCATGATACAATCTGTCTTCAGGCAAAATTCTTGTTCTTTCTTTGATACTTCTCTTTCTCTCAACATAATTTAAACAAAATAAAATATTTCTTAAGTTTTGTTTTGTTTTTATCCTTAGCTGTCATCATCATCTTTAGCTTATTATTTTGAATCTTTAGTCTATTATTTCTCACCCCCTTCTGCTATCTTATTTGTTGTTGAATTAAAAAAAATGCACTGGACAAAGCCCAAGACTTTCTATTTAATATGTGCCTCCTGTGATTTTAATTTCAGCTAAAAATTGAACAGCATTTAATAACTCATCGTTTCAAATATCCAAGGTCTGGATGAATCACCATACCTAATGTGGAAGTCATAAAAACATAATGCAAAGAGCTATGAAAAGCTTGTCCCCTTTTGCCCTCACTCTGCAGGTGAGAGCAGAATCTATCAAAATAGTGATTGCACCACAAATCAATTACATTTCAAGCAAGCTCTGTTAGAACTTACTTAGAAAAGCTTTTCACTCCTGTGATAATTACTTAAATACCATTCACCAGAAAAATAAACCATCTTCTTTTTTATACAAGTCTTTTTTCCCAAATATTGGGTTTAGCAATTATTTCAGAACCAACCCATCTTTCCTCTTTGTTTGCTGATAAGTTTTCACCATGCATTCACCTTTTTCTATCTGTTTCTAATGTCTAGGTCAGCCAGATGATCCACATCCAACAGACCAATGGGTTCTCTTTTAAAATCTTCTAGACATATCCTTATTCCACAAATTTTTCTGCCTTTCTAGGTAGGTCATGAATTATCTCAGTTCAATATGGATTTTTTTTTCTTCAAGGGCATCTGGTTTCCTACCTGACATGTTAGTGCTGTTCCATCTCTCAAATCTAATTTGTTTGCACTAGCATTTATGTTTAAGTTAATTCCTTCAGAAACTTTTAAGCACCTACTTAGTTCAAAGTATTGTCCTAGATGCTAGAGGGAGGCAAAATGTGGATAAGATATAGTCAGTCCCTGTCCTTATGGGACTTACTGTTTAGTAGGAGGGATACAATATGAATATCAATAACACTAATACATATTGCAGGTAAATTTCCTTGAGTTGAACATTCCCAAATTTATCTATGTATTATTTCTTTTGATTTTCTATGTTATTAATTTCATCTGTATTAAATAATATTGTCATTATAATGAATTGCTTATTGAGAATTTATTATTTTCAAGCACTCTATTAAGACCCATGGGAAATTAGAAAAAAAGAAGATAAAAAGAGTAGTAGGATGGAGAGAGTGCTCTATTTGGAATTAATGTAATTGAGTTGAAATCTTGTCTCTATTACTCTGTACACAAGACCTTAGATATTGAATGACATGTTGCCCTCAATTTTCTCATATTTAAAATGCCCTAGTTCACCTCTTAAGTCCCTTACAACTCTAAATATATGGCCCTATGTTCCCTGGCTTCAGGAAGCTTACAAACTAGTAATGAAGATGTTATTATTATTATTATTATTATTATTATTATTATGATCATTCAGTCATTTCAATCATGTCCAACTCTTCATGCCATTTGGGATTTTCTTAGAAAAGAAACTGGAGTGGTTTGTATTTCCTTTTCCAGGTACTGAGGCAACCAGAGTTAGTGACTTGCCTAGGGTCACACAGCTAGTATCTGAGGCTGCATTTCAACTCAGGCCTTCTTAACCTGAGGCTCAGCTCTCTATCTATTGTGCCACCTAGCTGGATGGGAGATAAGGAATATAAAGTATACTTTGGGAGTTCAAAATAGGGAGATATTTTTTCTAATTGATACCAGGCCTCTTTCCAACTAGTTTCCAGAACCCTTGGAAAAATCCCAGAATCCCATGACTACCCCTCCCTCATCTATACTCCAAGGTGAGAACATTAAATCAATAGCCTTTCTAGAGTTTGGGCTGTGCTACTGCTGGTAACAGAAGGTGAATGAATCAACCATTTCTTAGTCCCCATAACAATGAAAGACCTGGAGAGACAGAAGGCTTCTCAACACCTACCTAACAACCCAATCGCTGAGATTTGACACATTTTCAGGGTCTCAAATACTTGATTGAGAAAATTTGTATCAGGACAGAAGCTTAGAAACAATCTACCATAGAAACAAATGCCATTCTGCAACTACATGGCTAGGAACCACATTCCTACTGCATGAATCTCTATTGTTCAAATGTAAAGTGTGAAAAGCCCCCTGCTACTCTTCTTTCCCCATGAATCACATCCTCCTTAATGTTAGTCCTCCTGAGACCATATCTTGTTCTGCTGTAGCCCTTCCTTTGTACTTTCTGTAACTCCTATATTTCCATCTTCTTTTACTCACACACAAATAAACACCCATACACACCTATGTAAACACACAGCCATATACATCAATGTAAACACACACAAACATGTGCATAAACACAATGGACTGAGGAGTAGGCATAAAATTTTTTAGTAGGCATAATTTTAACTCTTTACTACAATATTCAGAAGGCCATCTAGGTGATGCAGTGGATAGAGTACTGACCTTGGAGTCAGGAGGCCCCAAGTTTAGAGCCAGACTCAGACATTCTACACTATCTGTGTGGCCCTTGACAAGTCATTTAACTGCAATTGCCTCAAATATCTGGGGCCATCTCCAGTCATCCTGATGTTTATGTCTCTGCTGGTGACTGTACAGCCATTCTCACTTAAATTCAATTCACTGCAAATCATAATATCACTTCCAAATGTCATGGTCCTCTTCAAGAACAACAACAACACAATATTCAGACTCCCAATGCCATCATCATTTGGCAGCCCCTCACTCTTTGATGTTCACTCCCCAACCTATATCATCCTATATAGATCCTGTTTGCTCTTGTCTCACAGTCCTCAGTTCTCTTTTTCTGTCACAAGTATAGTTACTCCTGGGGTATTCAGCTCACAGTATTGCTGTCTTGCCCTCATACTTGGTGACTTCAATATATTTGTCAACTTGTCCCCAAATACTCTTGTCTCCTAGTGTATCAGTCTCCTAAACTTCCATGATATGTACATTCATTCTATCTCAGTCAAACACAGGAATGGCTGGAACTTTGATCTCAACATCAACTGTATCAATTTAACCCAAATGATACAGAAATTAACCTTTTTATCTATCCATCTCTCCTTTGGCCATAGTCTTCCTAATCCTATTCATTTTCCTTATTGTGACCTGTCCTTTGTTAACTATGTTCTAATATCACTTTACTGCTTTTGAACACTTAAATTCTTATTGTAGTAAATCATTTTAATACTACTCCTTATTCTGTTCTTAAATTTAATACCCCCTTGAGTGGTGACTCATTCCTTTCCAAACTACAAATGGGTTATCTTCACTATATGTCTTTTCCATTCCTCTCACATGTTCCCTGATGCTTATAGATCTTTCTTTTTTTATCAAAAACAAAAAAAAACCCTTGACACTGTCATTCCTTCATGTAATTTCTTCATTATCCTTCCATCTTTCTTCCCTTCATTGCCAAACTTAATGAAAAAGGGGATCTAAGTTTATTGCCCTACTTAATAACTGCTTATACTCTTCTTAACCATTACTCAACAGCCAAATCTCTTAAATGTCATTAACAATCTTTCAACTTAAATACAAAAACCTTTTCTCAGTCTTCATCTTTCTTGACCTTTATGCAGCTTTTGCCACTATTGAACATCCAATTGGGTTTTAATGTTACCACTCTTTGACATTTCCTACTTAGATTCTTTTGTTAGAACAACCTCCATGTCCTAAACACTTGGGCCAGGTGTACTCCCGAGTTGGACCCCTCCATCTAGATGTCCAACAGATATTATAAATTAACCATATCCAAAACTGATCTTATCTTTTTCCCTAAAGTGTAGGATTATGACCTTCTGAACTTCCCTTTTACTACTTAGAGCATCATCATCTTTTCAGTTACCCAAATTTGCAATCTCAGGGTCATCCTCCACTCTTCATTGTCCCTCATGTCCTTTATCCATTCAGTTACTCTGTCTTGTACCTCCTTAACACCTTTTACCCCTGTCTTTCTACCAACTAGTTTTGGTTTTCATCATGACCTCTTTCGTGGCCCTTCCTTTTCATTCAAACAACCACTATTCTAGTTTTAGTTCAGAACCTCCTTAAATGTCTATTTGTACTATTGCAATAACTCTGCCCTCAAGCTTCTCCTTACTTCAATGCATCCAACAAAGCTGTCAGAGTAATTTTCCTGAAGCTAAATTCTAATCAGGAGTCTCTCTTGTCGAACAAATTCCAGTGGCTCCCTATTACCTCAAGGATGTTAAGGGCTAAAATTCTAGCTAAACTGTCTAAAATATCTAATGAGTGGTCGCCAATCAATTACAAGCTTTAGCAAGAGTTAGACTTTTAAGCATTTATTAAGGATAATAAGAATTTGGTAAAGAGAGAGAAAAAGGCCTAGATTCCTATCTATTAAAGGGAGAGCACATTTCTAGCTCCCTTCTCCACCAGCGTCCTCAGGAAAGAGCCCCAGAGTCCGCGCCAGTCTCTTCCTTCCTCCTCCCACTCGCTCGCGTCACTTCCTGACTCCTGGTCTTGCCCTCAAAGACCTTCCCTTCATGGGCAGAACTCTTCTACAGTAAGTATCCAGCAGGTGGCGTTATTCCAATCGTTACAAGGATAAAATATAAAATTCTGTCATTTAAACCTGATCAAAACCCAAGTCCCTGCCTACCTTTCTAGGTTTCATATAAATCATTTCCCTCCTCACACTCTGCAAACCAATCATATTTTCCTATTTACTGTTCATCACAGTAACATTCCATTTTCCCTTTCCTTTGAATTGTATTGAATGTCCTCCTTGCATGGACTCACAGCTTGAAAGCAGAGGTAATGTTCTAGGGGCAAGAGGGAAAGTATAGCTACTCCTGGGGTCAAAGGCTTACATTTTCTTTCCTGGAAATTTATTTGGTAGTGGCAAAGATAGAGGATCTCTTCTATACAAGAGTTGATCATCCTCCCTGGTGGCTGAAGGGTGGGCTGGGCGGGGCTGAAAATTGGCCAATAGCCTAAAATGGTGGAAGAAGACTCATATTTCTGGGACTCTTGGGCTCAGAACTCTATGCTGTTTCCCCTGAAGTATGAGGAAAGATGGGGGTCAAGGTGATGTCCTGCCTTACACAGGTTCTCACCTTATACTTTATTTCTTTAGATAGACTAGCTTGCCAAACCTCTAGGTGAAAATTGGTCATCAGTGGCTGCTGATGGCAATGGAAGTGGCAAGTTTGTTCTTCACAATGGTTACTCCCCTGGAAAACGACTTGTGTTTGTGTGTGTGTGTGTGTGTGTGTGTGTGTGTGTATGTGTGTGGTGAGGAGGGGTTATATGAACTTTATAATTTGTAAATTCATTACATACATAAAATCTTGAGAACGGTACATTTATTACAAAGATTATGATAAAGAAAACCTTGATGCTTAAGTTATGTCTATTCAATTTTATAAAAAAATTATAAACTCTTATTTTTTAAAGCATACACAAAGTGGGTGATATGTAAATACTTATTCTATTTCTCCTTTCCTCCCTTTCCCCCTCCCATTAATAGGTTCCTTACACAATAATAATCTATAACATTTTTATACTACAATTGGTTCAACTAGTTCTTATTCTTTGGGTATGCCATTTGTCTTCAAATTCTACTGCTATTAATATTTTTTGACAAATATAACTTTTTCCTGGAAATAATCTTCTTAGGGTTTAATAGTGGCATCATTAGATAAAATGTTATAGTATTTTGCATGATTATTACATAATTCCATATTTTCCCACCACATTTTCCCATTTACTGTATAGTTGTCTTATGTCACTGATTTTTATCATAAATGTATTTTATTATTTTCTAGTTACTTGTAGAGATAGTTTTCAACATTTGTTTTTATAAGATTTCTAGTTTCAAATTTTTCTCCCTCCCTCCCCCCTCCCTAAGACGGTAAGCAATCTGATGTAGGTCATATATGTATAATCAATTAAACATATTTCTGCATTAGGCTGTGAAAGAAGAATCAGAACAAAAGGGAAAAACCTCAAAAAGAAAAACAAAATAGTAGAAATAGTATGGTTCAATCTGCATCTAGATCCCACAGTTATTATTTTTTTCTGGATTTGGAGAGCATTTTCCATCATGAGTCCTTTAGAACTATCTTAGACCATTGTATTGCTGAGAAGACTCAAGTCTATCACAGTTGATCAATACACAATGTTGATGATGCTGTGTACAATGTTCTCCTGGTTCTGCTCTTCTCAGTCAGCAGCATTTCATGTAAGTCTTCCAGGTTTCTCTGATCATCATTTCTTACAACACAATAGTATTCCAGTACATTCATATTCCACAACTTGTTCAACAATGCCCCAATTGATGGCCATCCCTCTAAATTTCAATTCTTTGCTACCACAAAAAGAGCAGCTATAAATATTTTTGTACGTGTGGGTCCTTTTCCCTTTTTTATGATCTCTTTGGGAAAAAGACCTAATACTGGTATTGCTGGGTCAAAGGGTATGCACAGCTTTTTTTTTTTTTTTTTTTTTTTTTTTTTTTTTTTCAGGGCAATGAGGGTTAAGTGACTTGCCCAGGGTAACACAGCTAGTGTCAAGTGTCTGAGGCTGGATTTGAACTTAGGTCCTTCTGAATCCAGGGCCAGTGCTTTATCCACTGCACCACCTAGCTGCCCTGGGTATGCACAGCTTTATAGCCCTTTGGGCATAGTTCCTAATTGCTCTCCAGAACGGTTGCATCAGTTCACAGCTCCACCAACAATACATTAGTGTTCCAAATTTTCCACAGCTTCTCCAACATTTATTATTTTCCTTTTTTGTCTTATTAGCCAATCTGAAAGGTGTCAGGTGGTACTTCAGAGTTGTTTTAATTTTCATCTCTCTAATCAAGAGTGATTTAGAGCAGTTTTCATATGGCAATAGATAGCTTTGATTTTTTTCATCTGAAACTCCATGTTCATATCCTTTGGCCATTTATCAATTGGGGAATGACTTGGATTCTTATAAATTTGATTTAATTACTGATATATTTTAGAAATTTGAGGCCTTTATCAGAAATAATGGCTATAAAAATTGTTTCCCAGCTTTCTGCCTCACTTTTAATTTTGGATGTGTTGCTTCTGTTTGTACAAAACCTTTTTAAATTAATGTAATCAAAATCATACATTTCACATTTCATAATATTCTCTATCTCTTGTTTGGTCATAAACTGTTCTTCTTTCCAAAGATCTGAAATATAGACTATTCCTTCCTCTCCTAATTTACCTATGGTATCACCTTTTATGTCTAAATCATGTACCCATTTTGACCTTATTTTAGTATAAGGTGTAAGATGTTGGTCTATGCCTAGTTTCTGCCATACTATCTTTCAGTTTTCCCAGCAGTTTTTGTCAAATACTGAATTCCTATCCCAGAAGTTGGGGTTTGGGGATTTATCAAGCAGTTCATTACTAAAGTAATTTACTACTGTGTCTCCTTTGCCTAACCTATTCCATTTATCCTCCCCTCTATTTCTTAGCCAGCAAATAGTTTTGATAACTTTTGCATTATAGTAAAGTTTCAGATTTGGTACCCCTAGCCTACCTTCCCATGCATTTTTTTCATTAGTTCCCTTGATATTCTTGACCTTTTTTTCTTCCAGATGAATTGTTAAATTATTTTTCTAGGTCTATAAAATCGTTTTAGATCATCTGATTGTTATGGCACTGAATAAGTAAATTAATTTAGGCAAAATTTTCATTTTTATTATATTATCTCGACCTATCCATGAGCAATTGATATTTTTCCAATCATTTAGATCTGATGTTATGTGTGTGAAAAGTGTTTTGTAATTGTGTTCATATGGTTCCTGGGTTATGTCACTGATTTTTAACCCATGAAGTGGGCTTTACATTTGCCCTATTTGATTATCATCATAGAAAATTAAACCTACTATTGCATTTCCTGGACCAATGAATAGTAGCTTACATTACTACCATTTTCCTATGCCATCCATATTTCTAGGAAACTTTGAAGTTTACAAAACACTTTGCTCAAAATTACCTTGTAAAACACTCAGCAAAAATAATAGTTCTTAGTTATATTACATTTTGCAAAGCATAACAACCATGGGAGGCCAATAATTCCAATATTATTACTCCTATTTTACAAAGTTAGATTCTAAATGTACCCCAGTTCCTTTTTGCATTATGCCATATTGTCTCTTCATTGTGGACTTGTTCAGTTTCTTTCAGTTGTGTCCTATTCTTTATGACCCCATTTGTTTTTGTTTGTTTGTTTTGCTTTGGTTTTTATTTTGTTTGTTTTTTTGGCAAAGTTTTGGAGTGGTTTTCCATTTCCTTCTCTAGTTCATTTTATGGATGAAGAACTGAGACAAACAGAATTAAGTGACTTGTCCAGCATAACTTAGCTAGTAAGTATCTGAAGCCATGGAAACAATTATGAATTAGCTTCCCAGGCTTTCCTTTATCAGTCTGTGTAACCATGGTTCCTTTTGCTTTTCTTCATTATATACTATTTCTTAACCCACTTAAAATGAGTTTTTCTCTCCTTTGAATTTTCTCCAAGTTTTCCATATCAAACTAGTGCTGGGAGTCCCTCCACTGTCAAAACATCATCATGATCATCACCACCACCACCATCATCATCTTACCTAGCATTTATATTGCACTTTAAGGTTTACAAAGCACTTTACAAATATTGTCTCATTTTGCCTTCACAACATCCTCAGGAGATAGGTGCTATTATTATTTCCATTTTATTGACAAGGAAACCGAGGCTGAGAGAGGTTAAATAATTTTCCCTGGTTCACACAGCAAATAAAATAACTTCACAGTACTCTATCCACTGTACCACTACCCATCAACTCTATTATTCATTTTCCACAGAAAATATTCTCATATGAATGTATTGCAGAATTATATCTACTTTTAAACAAAAGTATTCTATTTTTTCCCATCTCAGTTTTTTTTTAATACTTAAATCATCCTTGTAGTATCATAAGATCACAGAGAGGACCTTAGGGGCTATCACATACAACTACTTCATTGTATAGATGAGGAAACTGAAGAATGAAAATAATACTTCCCATCTCAGCCCTACAACCACCACTACCACCACCAACTTTAGTTTGTGAGCTACTTGAAAACAGAGACTGTTTTGTTGTTTGTTTGTTTTGCCTTTCTTTGTATCTCTCACACTGGGGATATAATGGTCACTTAATAAATATTTGACTTGATTTAAAGGACTTGCCCACTAACAAATTTCTAAGGCAGGATTTGAACTCGGGTCTCCTTAACTCTTCTCCATATGCTATAATACCTCCATTGCAGTCACTATCTTCATAGTCATAAAAACTAATGGTGAACCTAGCTGCTTGTCACCACACTCCAGGGAATGATGAGCTCAAGGCAAAATGAAATTGATAGAAGTCACCTCAAAGAGGTCATCTGGTCCATTTTCCCACCTCCAAATAGGAGTGTATGTAAACTATGCACCCTAGTTACCAAACCTATTCTGAAAACTTTCCTAGAAGGAAACTTTCTTGGTAGCTTCTCTAGGAAACCATGCCTGTGCCTAATTATCCTTATAGTTAGAGCTCACTTGTTCTAGTCTCCCTGGGTGTGTAGAACAGCTGGTAACCACACTCCTTGTAATGACTTCATAAATTTGAAGCCTGTGTCATCTTCGGCCCATCTCCCCCAGACTACCTAACTCCTATGTTGAGAAGCCAATGAAGAATGTTTTCAGCATTCAGGGATTGGAGATGCAAGCATGTGCTTAACCATTGCTGCTTGTCCTAACACATTGAGAAAATTTTACAAGAAATCAATCCATATTTGAGGGAAATTGACCTGGAAAGCATCAGTCCAATAGAAAACTTATTTTCTTCCCCTTTCTGTCTCTTTCAGGCAGACACAGGTATGAAAGGCACAATTTTTACTAACTCTAAGAGTGTAATAAAGACCACATTTTTCATGTTCCCAAAGCTTCTTCCCCTGGCATTGGGAGGGCCATGCATTTTGTTTCCATGGTACTGTTGTACCAAATATTTCTGGGTTTCATAATAAGAGGCTTCTGTGCCCACACTGGGCTCTGTCTGTTCGCCATTATGCCCTGATTGAGTAAGTAATGGATTAAGTATACTGCAGTGCCTCAAGTTACAAAAATATTTCAAGCTATCCTGGGAAATATATGTAAGAATTGCTTTGATCTCAAATTACTTTTCCCGCACAGTATATATCTCTGATTTTTTTTTTTATCTCTCCATTTCTGTCACTAATGTAACTTCTTCCACACAATAACTGTTAGAGTCTATCACATCAGGTATCTACAAGACCTGCTAAATACAGTCCTACTCTCAGTCTGAACTATACTTAAGTCCTATTACATTGGCTGGTGATCAACATTATTCAATTGATTTTTTTTTCTTTTTTTTTTTTAACCAATTCCAAGCAAAATCAATGAACTACTGAAATTCGGTGCTATATGACTTTTTTCATCTCTGCAATCAGATAAGTGCCTGTATCTCACTATTATAAAGATGGGCAACAGAACTACAGAACCTAGTGAGAGGTGTTCATGCCAGAGTTCCTTATGAATGTGTCTACCTTAGAGGCTTCCAATGATTTGGAAACTAAAAATAAATTTTATATATATATATATATATATAATATACATATGTTTGTGTGTATATATGTATATGTGTATGTGCATGTGTGTATAATATATATTCACACATATATACATACATATATACATATATAAAATATATAATTTCATAAGGTACATTTATTTATATTATATTTCATTTCATTTTATTAGATTTGGGCTCTCTTTCCTCAGCCCATTCAGGGATCATAATTTTGTCATCTCATTTGTTAGTTATCCTACCCACTGAAAATTATAGAAAAATGAAATCTCATAAATAATAATGATGATGATTCTACTTCACATATTGCGTGATTCACATACTCTGATATCCTCCATACATATAACACTCCATCTCCTGCTTGTTGCCCATGCCCAGAAAACTCTCTCTCTTTAACTCTACCCCCAAGGTTCCCTGACTTCCTTCAAGTTTCAGCTGAAGGCCCACCTTTTAAAAGAAGCCTTACCTAGGCCTTTTTAAACTTAGTGCCTTTTCTCTGAGATTAATCCCAATTTGTGGTCTTTATGTCTTGATGTTAGAGTTGTTCACATGGTGTTTCCACTATTAGAGTGTGAGATCCTTAAGAGCAGAGACTGGGTTTTTTTTGCCATTCTTTGTATGCATAATACACAGCAGTGCCAGGCATATAATAGATACTTAATAAATGCTTCTCGACTATTGTCTAACTCCCCAATGATGACAATGATCATAAAAGTAGGCTGTTAAACATTAGCCATTAAAAAGTAGCATAGTATCATGTCCCCAAATCATGTCGATCTATAGTCCATCAAAAAAGGTAAGAAAAATGAGAAAATAATAATAGAGGCAGGATGACATAATGAAAATTAAAATAGCCTTAGACTGAGAAGACCTGGATTCAAGTCCTCAAACTGACACATATCTGACTTCCTCCCAAGATCACATGGACAAGTCGCTTAATCTCTGAGTATCCTCAACCCTCTAAGACAAAGTTGGAGACGATCAATCCATAAAAAATTTAGTGGTAATGACTGTGCTAAGTATTGGGGATACAAAAAAAATGACAAATGACAGTCCCTGGCCACAAGGAACTAAAAATCTAAAGGGGGAGTCAACAAGTGAACAGATATACACTAAGCAAACTATATACAGGATAACTATATACAGGGAAAACTTTGGAGCTTACATTCTATTGTCAATCAGTTGCAGCCATTATCTAGCCAGGTAGCGAGTAACAGAGAGAGGGCAGAATACAATTATATTCAATCAGTCCAGAACTCATTCATTTTTAGTACTGCCCATGCTATTTCCTAACATGAGGCTTCATGTTAGGAATTAGCATGGGCAGGAAATATGTATACATGCATGCCCACATGTACATATGTGTATGTATACATACACAAGCAGGGCATGCATGTGTGTGTACACGTGTGTGTCCTGTCCATGCCTATATGTATATGTATATGTGTGTATGTGTATGTATATGTATGTGTGTGTGTTTGTGTTCTATTCATGCTTAATTGAGATATATATATATGATAAATATTGATTATATATCTATCAATCAATCAACTGAGTCAATAATCTATACACACACATACATATATATATATATACATATATATATACATATATAAACACACATATATATGTATATATATATATATATATATATGTATATCTTGGTGACCCTCAATTTTTTCATCTGTAAAATAAGAATCATTCCAATAGACAATCTTTAAGGTACCTTCCAAGAATAAATTAATGCATTAATAAATTAGCATTTATTAAATGTTTAGTGCTTACCAGACACTGTGTTAAGAACTGGGGTTACTAGTAAAAATAGACAAGATAGAGCTTACCCTCAAGGAGCCTGAATCCTAATGAGGTGGGGGGAAAACTCATAAAAATCCTGTTCTATTCTTCATGAACATATTTGGGGTTTTCTTGGCAAAGATACTTAATGGTTTGCCATTTCTTTCTCCAGCCCATTTTACAGATGAGGAAACTGAGGCTTCAAGAGACTTGCCCAGGGTCACATAGCTAGTATCTCAGGACAGATTTAATCCCATAAAGATGTATCTTCTTGACTCCAGGCCTGATACTTTATCCACCGCACTATGTAGCTACCTTTCATAAGGGAAAACAATCCATTAACAATAATTAGAAGGGAAGGAGGGAGAGAATATGCTCTGTGGAAATGGCCAGGAAGCTGAAGACTGGCTTGATTCTAGGGCAAGATAAAGCAAAAACTCACCATTTGGAGTCCAGAATCCCAGATCTCCAAAAAACTACATAAAATAATTCATTTTATTTTATTTTTTTCTCTGAAGGAATGGAAAGGCTGGTCTTGAACCCAGGACCTACACACCCTCACAAAATAATTCATTTTAAATAAAATTGATGGCTACGTAAATTATGGGACCAAATGTGTTGTGGTTTTTGGCTCTGGTTCTCTCCACCATAGACAACTCCCTATATCCTAAACCTTAAGGCTGAAGTCTCCCTACCTCCATTCTATATTTGGTGTTCTGCCTACTTTCAACTACACTGAACAAGATTCCCCACCCAGGTTAAGTTTAATACTTCTCATTTTATCACCATACTGCTAATTCAAGACTTGACTGACACTAAGTTTCTCAGTCTCCTCTACCCTCTATTTGGAGGGCTGCAGGGTGCAGTACCAAATTTACTCCAATTCCATCCTTCACAGAAGAAAGAAAATAGACTTTAGGACTCACTCCATTCAATATATGCTGCTCAGCCTGGTTTCAACTCAGAACTGCCTAGTGTCTCCTCTCCTTTCCCCATTTCTTGCCTCGTTTTGTGTGTTTTCTCCCTGCAAAAGATGGTAAGCTTCTTGAGAGCAGGAAATTTCTTTCTTTTTATTAATTGTATCCCCAGAGTTTAAGAGTAACTGGCACATAGTAGATGTTTAATAAATTGGATATTGGTGAGAACCAAATATTGACTTAGGTCAGCTAGATGACATAGTGAATAGAGCTCCCTGAACTCAGGAAGATCTGAGTTCAAATCCAGCATCAGACACTTATTAGCTTTGTGACCCTAGGCAAGTCTTTTAATCCTGTTTGCCTCAGTTTCCTCATGTGTTAAATGATCTGGAGAAGGAAATGGCAGACCATCCCAGTATCTTTGACAAGAAAAACCCAAATAGAGGTCACAAAGAGTCAGACATGACGAAGCAACAACAACAAATATTGACTATTCATCTACCTTTCCTTGCCACACCATCTTGAATTGTTGTATTCTGTAATGCAGTTCTCTACCCAGCTGTCACACTCTTTTTACCTATTGGTTAATCCAAGCTGTCTGGCTAGGCTTATTCTATTTTCTGCAATTGAGAACTCCCTTGATTATTTGCTCTGTCTCTAGGGGTCTGACTTCTGTCTGGGTCATGATCATTCCCATGATTGCCCAAACTACTACAAACTGAACTTCTGTTGTGATGCTCGGACAGGAAAGCAGAATTATCATTTAATTTAAGCCATTTAGCTCTTATTCTCACTATATCATTAATGTATTCCAATATATTTTTAAACAAACAATAGAAATGTTGAGAAGCCTTTAACCTTCTATATTTAACTATCACCATCAGTCCTTAACAGACTGCTGGTGAACAAACAAGATTGTTGAGCTTTGTCACTGAAATACATCCTCAAATATTTCTCATGAACAGACAAATGTGATTCAGTGCAGTTCTGAAGTCCTATGTTTAACAAATGGCAGTCCTTGGTGTGCAGATACCAAGCTCTTGACAGATCATTTAGAATGAAAAATATCCATTCGAAAATATATTAGAGTAGAACATTAATGGTAGCTCCAACTCTTCAGTAATCGAATGATTCGAACACTTTAAAATTCAATTTTCCTCAATCCCATGTTTGCCTTTTGAGGATGCATACTTATATAATTTATTATTTCAAAATTATGTTTATACACACAAAATTTTCCATTCATCACTTGAGCAACAGCACCTTAAAAAACAGACTGCCAGAGTTAGTTGTTGTTTGTTTTTTTTTTAAATCACCATCTCTGTCCCACAGACTGAAAATCAGATTAACAGCATTAAATCATCCTGTCTCTGGTAACACACATGAACTGTAAACTAATGAGGTAAGCAATTTTGCTTAATTGTAATCAATAGTATCATCTTTTAATTAAACAATATTGATTATATTATCTACAGGGTAGATATTGAAAAGGACAAGATTTTATATGTGCAAGTTCTCTTTGACTTGCAAAAATTATGCCAGAAGGTCTGTTGAATTTTGATGTACTATGTCACTTTAGGTAGAAACTATTATAAGAGCAGATGAGATTTCTGCAGACCCATTTCTCCTAAATCTGTTTCTATATTATGCAAGTAGCATATTTACGACTTCACTATGATGCATGCTTGTGGGAGGGTGAAAGATTTATTGATTTAAAAAAATTAGACTATTTACAATTATCTAAGTATTCCAAGATTTTTAATATTTTCAACTAGTTATCTTCACATTTCAAAAAAAAATATTATTTGGCCTCTTTTTTCCACCTCATTTACTGAATTCCATTTTCCTTTTTTATTCAGGGCAATGAAGGTTAAGTGACTTGCCCAGGGTCACACAGCTAGTATGTGTCAAGTGTTTGAGCTCATATTTGAACTCATGTCCTCCTGAATCCAGATCCAGTGCTTTATCCACTGCACCACCTAGCTGTCCAAACTGAATTCTTTATTTTGTGCATGGGGCAACTAGGTGGTACAGTGGATAGAGCACTCTACCTACATTTGGAAGAACCTGAGTTCAAATGTGACCTCATACACTTACTAGCTATGTGACCCTGGGCAAGTCACTTAACCCCAATTGCCTTAAACATCCAGAGCCATCTCTAGTCATCCTGATGTGTATCTTGGCACTGGACCCAGATGGCTATGGAGCAGAGATTGAAGCTGGTGGCTTTGCACATCCTTCCCTCACTTAAATCCAATTCACTGCAAGTCATGACATCACTTCTCCAATGTCATGGTCTTCTTTGAGAATGAAAAACAAAAAAGAACAACTTTGTGTATAGAATATAGTATAATGAAAGAGCATAAGATAGGGACAGAAGGGCAAAAGATGGGGGCTAAAATCCTTTCTCAATCATACACTAACTGCATGGTTTTAGACAAGTGATCTATATATTTCTCAGCCTCAGTTTCTTAATCTGTAAAGTGGTGATAAAAGTACTTGTATCCTTTATCTCTTTTGGCTTTTTTTCTGAGGATCAAGTGAGATTATATAAATGATAAACTCTATAAACTATACAATATTTTAAGTGTAAGTTATAATCATTACAACTATGAAGGAATACCCCAGTGAGCTATAGATAAAATAAATCTATATATGTAAAAGCCAGGAATTCAGTTAGGTAAACAAAAGAGAAAATAATCTTGGGCCCCTGGTATTAGCAACAATCTGTGATTCTGTTTCTTCATCACCTTATTACATGAGAGAACAACAAGAAATAGATTTTAAATACCAGGGAAACCCAACTTCCAAAGTTATTTAGTAGTACTGGTAACAATTACCTGGTTTATAGTCTAATTGCAGAGATGAAAAACTTGGTGGTTTGTGAAATTCTCACTTTAAGTTAAGTTGAGGTCTCTGGATCAGGAAGAGAAATTTCTTTTCTTTTCTTTTTTTTCTTTATTTTTAATTTTTTTTCCAATTACATGTAAAGATATTTTTAGAGTTACAAATTTTGCTCCCACTTTCTCTTCATTCCTCCCTCCTGAGGGCAGCAAACGATCTAATATAGGTTATACGTTACAATCATTTTAAACACATTTCCACATTAGTCATGTTGTAAGAGAAAGATAAAAAAAAATACAAAAAAGAATAAACAAGAACAATAACAAAAAAGCAACAATAAAACTGAGAAGAATATGCTTCAACCTGCATTCAGATTCCACAGATTCTTTTTCTGGGTGTGGAAAGGATTTTCCACCAAGGAAGAGAAATTTAAAGAAAAACTACACCTGAAAGCATTAGGCATCTTGGATGACCATGGTATTTATTTCTAAAGAATTGGGGGTGGGGTGCTGCAGCTAGATGGAATAGTACATAAAGTATGAGCCCTTGAGACAGTAGGGTGTACATTCGAATCTGACCTCAGACAGTTACTATCTATGTGACACTTGGAAAGTCACTTAACCCTCATTGCCTCAAAAAGTTTTTTTTTTTTTTTAATTAAGCGCTTGTTGGGGGTTGAGGACAACAGCCTCCTACTGGAGAGGTCAGAGGTTTCATAGCCAGGACTCTAAGACCATAAAGCAGGGGAGGGTTTTTGTTGGTGCAAGTAAAGGTTTCCTCTCATTTCTAAGAGTTGGAAAACTGTATTTACTATAATGAAATTCCACAGCTCTCATATATATGGTCCATTTATACAGTTCTTTCAATATACAATTTAATTCAATAAACACTTATTAAGCCAATACTGTCAGGAATGAGATCTTCCATTAAACTCTTTCTACTATGCTGGTTCCCTCTCAAGGCATGGCACTAAGTCCAAGATCTTGAAGTTTATGTCAAACAAACATAAGTCAAACAAAACTAACCTAATTTGGAAAGGCTTCAAGTGTGGAATCTGATAGTCTCTATTTCTGGACTGAAAAGCAGCCTACTTAGGTTCAGAGAGGCTCATCTCCAGTTTGGACACAAAGTGATGATTTGGGGGGGCGGGGTGGACAACAGTGAAAAGCTATGTCCCAAAGTCTTGGAGAGCTGTATTAGTGGGGGCATTAGCCACACCAATTAAACCATGGATCTTTCAGATATTGAAACATATGTCAGAGGATACAAAATTGAAATATGCAGACCATACCCTTAAGACCATACACTCAAGAAGTGTGTTATCTAATGGACTGTACGATGATATGTGTACAATAAGTCTTATGCAACCCAGTATGTGATAAAAGCAAAAGACAGAGGCAGGGAGATTCTCATGTTAAAATTGAGAAGGGACAGATCTCTTTCAGATAGGAAGAATAAGAAAGATTTCCTGAACGAAGTAACACCTAAGGTGGACTTTGAAGAAAGAAAGTAATTTCAAAAAATTTAGATCATGACTTGGTTGGGGACAGTGGGAATCCATTCCAACAAATGGGGATGGTTTGAGCAAAGGCATAGAAAGGGAAGAAACAATATGGCAAGAAGTAAATTTGAAATTCTCTATTTTGGTTTGACTGGAACATGAGGGGAATAATGTGATATAAAACTAAAAAGCCAGTTTGGTACTAGATTGGGAATGACTTTAGATGGTAGGATAAGGAATTTAAATCTTTGTTGTTGTTGTTGTTAGGCAATGGGAGCCACTGAAAGTTTTTGAGTAAGAGACATTATGAGAGCAATGCATTGAGGAAAAGAGACTGAGATCAAGAGGTAAACACCATTCTGGGTGGCATGCTAGGTGAGGAAGGCTCTCTGCTCTACAATTGTAATCTCACGACAAGATGGCCTCTGCAGTTTATTCTGCTGGATCCTCTGACGAGGCATATGACTGTTCCACTGCTTTCTACCCTTATTAAACCATATTTGAAATAACGTGTTGAGTTTTGGGCCTCACGTTTTTAAAAGCTAAAAAATTTCCAGAGGAAGACAACAAAGATGGAGGCATCAAGATTTACATGAGGAAAAATATTGATGCTATGAAAAAAAACTTGTAAGCATCAAGAGTAGAATATTTTCTCTTTGTTATTTCCTAGCTTCCCTCCCTCATGATGTTTTATAATGATGAATTTTTGTAAAGCATGGAATCTGGGAGGTCAAGCGGGTCCCAAATAAAACCCTACCTTCTTCTGCAGAGCCAAGATGGTGGAAGAGAGGTTGTGACTCCTGCAAGCTCCTGATAAAACATGTACTAACCCCACAATAATGCAATAAAATAACCCTCAGAGAAGACTAACTCACATAAGAACAGAGTGAGACTATTTTCCAGCAAAGACAGCAACTAGTATCACCTTCTGATCTGGCTGAAAGCTGAGCTCAGCTTGCAGTGAATACCCAGCCAAGAAAAGACAGCACCTCCAGTGCCACAGAGTCTTCAGAGCCAGCAGATTCTTCTGAGGCTCGGGTTGCAGAAAAGTGAAGGCATTCGGTTATTGGCCAGGATAAAGTGGCAGCATTCTGTGCTGGAAATGGAGTGAAGCAACCTTGTTCTGATGCCGTGGGCCAAATTGAGTGGTGGCAGCCCAGTGGGGGAGGTGCACAGGCATGCCAAGATTCTGACCATAGAGAATCAGACTTCAATCAGACATCTGCTTCTGGGTTGAGATGAGTAAGCAGAGAAAGCAGCTGATGATAGAAGGCTTCTTTGGGGGGTAACGTACACCCTTAGAATTTACCCTTAGAAGAAAGAATCCACCAATCACCTCCTGAAAGATATCCCAAAAGGGATATCTTCCAGGAATGTTATAGTCAAATTCCAGAGATACTAGGTAAAGGAGAAAATATTGCAAGCAGCTAGAAAAAAAGGAATTCAAATACTGTAGAGCTACAGTAAGAATAACACAAGATCTAGCAGCATCTACATTAAAGGACTGGAGGGCATGGGATATGATATTCCAGAGGGCAAGGGAACTGGGACCACAGCCAAAAATCGCCTATCCAGCAAAACCTATTATATTCTTTCAGGGAAAAAATGGGATTTCAATGAAAAAGAAGACTTTCAGGTATTTGTGATGAAAAGACCTGAACTGAATAGAAAATTTCACTTTCAAATACAAGACACTAGAGAAGCACAAAAAAGGAAACAGGGTGAGGCAGCTAGGTGGTTCAGTGGATACAGCACTGGGGCTGGATTCAGGAGGAACTGAGTTCAAACCTGGAATCAGACACTTGACACTTACTAGCTGTGTGACCCTAGGCAAGTCACTTTGCCCTCATTGTCCCACCAAAAAAAAGAAAGAAAAGAAATCATGATGGATATTAAAAGAATAAACTGTTTACATTTCTACATGGGAAGATAATACTTTAAACTCATAAGATCTTTCTCGGTTTTAGGGCAACTGAAATGAATATACTTAGACAGAGGGCACAGGTGTGAATTGAATATGAAGGGATGACATCTGTAAAACATTTGTTTTTTGTTTATCCTTGAATTTTGTGGGGCAGACGGGGTGGGGAGGCTTATGTCTGTAGCCAGATATGGGCTCAGGGCCTCCTGAGTCCAGGACTGATGCTTTGGCCACTGTATCACCTAGCTGACCCATGATGACATCTTCAAAATAAAGTTAAGAGGTAAGAGGAATACACTGGAAGAAAGGGAAAGGGAGAGGTGGACTGGGGAAAATCAGCTCACATAAAAGCAAAAGGAAAAATCTTATGGAGGGGAGGAGAAAATGGGGAAGGAGCAGGGGAGTGAGTGAACCTTACTCCCATCAGAATTGTCTCAAAGAGGGAATTACATACAAACTCAAGTGGGTATAGTAATATATTGTGCCCTGAGGGAAAGTGGGAGGGGAAGGAGATTGGGAGGAGAGGGAAGGGAAAAAAGGGCAGATTGGGGAAGGGGGCAGTAAAAAGTAAAACACTTGGGGGCAGCTAGGTGGTGCAATGGATAAAGCACCGGCCCTGGATTCAGGAAAACCTAAGTTCAAATCTACCCTCAGACACTTGACATTTACTAGCTATGTGACCTTGGGCAAGTCACTTAACACTCACTGCCCTAAAAAAAAAAAAAGAAAGAAAAGAAAAGAAAAAACAAAACACTTTCGAGGAGGGATAGGGTGAAGGAAGATAGAAAATAGAGTAAATATCAAGGGGAGGGAATAAGATGGAGGGTAATAGAGTTAGCAATAGTAACTGTAAAAGAAATGATGAGCAGGGTGATATCAGAAAGATGTATGAAAAATGCAAACCATCAACAGAGGAAGAACTGATGGTATCTGAATGCAGATTGAAGCGCGCGCGTGCACGTGTGTGTGTGCGTGTGTGTGTGTGTGTGTGTATCTTCTTTCTAAAGGTATTTTGTATATTTTCTTTCACAACCTGACTAATAAGATGTTTTGCATAACTACACATGTATTACATATCAAACTGCTAGATTTCATAGGGAGGAATGAGTAGGGAGGGAGGAAGAAAATTTAGAAACCAAGGTTTTAAAAAAATCTTTGTGAAAAGTTATAATGGGCAGGGGGAGTTCAGAGAAATCTAGAAGGACTTGCATGAACTGATGCTGACTGAGAGGAACAGAACCAGGAGAATATTGTACACAGTAACACCAACATCATTTAATGAACAATGGTGATAGACTGGGCTCTTTTTAGCAATGCAATGGTCCAAAACAATTTCAAAGAAATTCATGATAGAAAATGTTCTCAGCCTCCAGAAAAAAGAACTCTGGTTTATGACTGCAGATTGAACCATACTGTTTCTAATTTGGGGATTTTTGTTTTGTTTTTCCTTCTTTTTTGAGGTTTCTCACTTGTACTCTGATTCTTCTTTCACAATATGATTAATGCAGAAATATGTTTAATGTGAATGCATATATATAACCTATAGTAGATTGCTTTCTGTCTTGGGGAGGAGGAAAGGAAGGGAGGGTGGGAGAAAATTTTGGAACTGAAAATTCTGTGAAAACAAGTGTTGAGAACTTTCGTTATATGTAACTGGAAAATAATAAAACACTAAATATAAACAGACGGATAGATAGATAGATAGATAGATAGATAGATAGATAGATAGATAGATAGATAGATTAATATGTAAGCAAATAAATAAACAAATAAATAAATGAGTGAATAAATAAATGAACAAACAAACAAGTAAATAAATAAACAAGTAAATGAATAAATGAATGAATAGATAAATTAATTATTAAATAAATGAATAAATGAGAGCAATACTTTAGGACAACTTTTTATGATCAAATACTCAAAAGACTCTAAAGACAGCAATATGAAATTACCATTGGTGAGAGGACAGACTGGAGGAGGAAGACAAGTCAGGGATGATGACTACTGAATTAGGGTGATTGTAATGGAAGTGGAAAGGAAGGTACACATTCAATAGTCAGTTGTGAGGCAGAAATGACATTGATGTTCAATTAACTTCAAACTAATTTCACAAAAAAGGGAGGGAGGGAGTGATGGAGGGAGAGAGGGGGAGAGAGAGAGAGAAGGAGAGAGAGAGAAAGAGAGAGAGAGAGAGAGAGAGAGAGAGAGAGAGAGAGAGAGAGAGAGAGAGAGAGAGAGAGAGAGAAGGATAATTCGGAGGTTTTGAATTGAGTATGGAGTGAGCTTTCAGGGTGAAGAAGTTTCTATGGCATGATGGAGAATGTCTTATGGAGATGAGTCAGCAGTATATCCAGGAGAGGAATGAAGACATCTTTGGCCTAAAGATGTAACTTGAGCTGGTACCTAAAAAATAGGTAGGATTTTGTGGGTGCAAAGGAGGAAATGTCATTTACAGTATGTTAATCAACATGATTAAGGATTATTAGATGGGAATGAAAGTGAAAAGATGAAGATTCTTTGGCAGTAGAGTTCCCAAATTTGGATTTGCCTGTATGTATATGTAACTATATATGTATGTGTATACATACACACATGTGTCTATATACATTATATATATGTATATATATATATATATACACTTACATACAAATATATACACTATTTATATCTATATAAAATTTCAATATGCTACAAAAGGATGATCATTGTTAATCACAGGAAATAATTAAAGTATGGTTTCTATATTCCATATTCTACTTAATTTGTTCCAACATTATTCCTGCTGTTTGTTGTTTGCCTTCCCAACTTAGGTTTGGCTGTAATAAACCAGTCTAAATGAACCAGATACATAAGACATCTAGGCAAGGCTAAGGAGGAAATGTGATGAGGTTATTGACATTGATCCCTAGTTATTTCTCCATGAGCCTTAGCTGTCAAACCTGCCCCAAGCCTTGCTACTCCCCTCTGCTCTGACTTCTTTATTCTATAATTATATCAATACTTTTAGTATCAACTTGTTATCTTGACCCTGGCTCGTGCTCATCAGTTCTGCTTAGTATTTTGGAACTTGCCTGACCCTGGCTTAGTAATTCAACCTTCAATCTTGCACTAATATAGTGCATAGTAGATATTATGATGGATTGGAAATCATTCATGCTTGGAATCTCAGGAATAAGCTAGAGATCATATTGTTATGCATCTCAATAAATCGGTGGATACAGGATTGAAATTGTAACCATGAAGATCAGTCAAATCCTGCCTTTGACTCTTACTAGCTGTATGGTATAGACAATTTACTTAACATTTTCTTTGGGGGGGGCAATGGAAGTTAAGTTACTTGCCGAGGGTCACACAGCTAGTAATTGTCAAGTATGTCGGGTCGGATTTGAACTCAGGTCCTCCTGAATCCAAGGCCAGTGCTTGAAACACTGTGCCACCTAGCTGCCCCCTTACTTAACATTTCTAATCATTTTTTGAGTTCTGTAAAATGATGATTTCAGATGACCTTTAAGGTCCCCTTCCAGTTCAAAATCTTTGAATTATGACTGGAGTTTGAGCTTGGATTTCCATGTTCCTAACACAGATTAACACCCACTTCCCTTCTTGAGAGGAAAAGGCAATGCCCTTCCTTGAATTGCATTTCTACCATTTTTGGTTCTATACATGTATAATCTAAATCCTACATCTCAAGTAATTATTGGATACATTATGATGAAAAAGATAAATATCCTTAGAGTCCATCTGTATTATATTTGTTATTTCTCACTTGATTTGAGTTTATAAAAGCATAAAATTTTGAGCTAGAAGGACTTTTAGATACAATCTAGTCCATCTCATCAATTTATAGATGAGGAAACTGAGGCCTACACAGAAGTGCCTTGAAAATTCTAGAGCTGTCACTTACTATTGTGATGTTTAAAATTTATATTGTGTGATTGCCTTAAATTAGAAGCTTTAGCACCAGTCTTTGGGCATTAAACATTTATTAAAGCATACAGGTATTAACAAGGAGTTCAGAAAGTTAAGAAAAAGAAGTCCTACCTATCTAGCCTAGAGTTCCAGCCTGGTTGGGCTCTTCCTCAAGTCCTCCTCCACAAGCCTGCTTTAATCAGGAACTCCTCAGCAAGCTGATTGTGGAAGCTTTTTATAGGTCTGGAACAGAGGCAGTCCTTACACACTGCTTCAAGCTGATTGGTTGGCATCATTGAAGGTGTTCTCAAGTTGAGTTCACAGTCTAGCTTCTGAGAACAATACCTTCTTAAGGGCTAGCCAGGTGTGATTACAATCCAGTTAACTTGAAGTAGGCTAATCAGCAGTCAATCACTCTCACTTGATTCAGTCAGTGTAGATTAATCTCCACGTGGGTCCTTGAGTATCTGCTAAATCCCATTATTTCATCACACCATCAATACTTTAGATAGCAAGCAGCAGAACCAGAAATTTAAGCCAGATCTAGTATTCTATCTCTAAAATCATGTTGACTCCAGCTCTAAGAACCATATCCCAAGGTTCCTCTGGATCATCAGCTATGTAAAACTCAGAGGGCCCTGTTTTCCATAGTTAGTGCAAAATGGTGTTACTCGCACTTCTGCATTCTAAAGAAACAAGCTAGAACATAGCTTATGTTCTATCCTGTCTCTGAATTCCCAACATTGGCTTCAGCTGCTCAAAATTGAGGAAAGATTACCATCATCATAGCATCCTGCATTTCCATTTTTTCACGAACTCTTGTTATATGCACAACATTGTGGTAGGACCTTTGGAAGAACACATAGCATATTGCAGGATAAGGTCTTTCCAGCTGTGAAAGCTTGAAATTACTTTGTTTTTGTGGTTGTGGTTATTGTGTTGTTGTTCATCCTTCATTCTAGAAAAGGATCAGGAAGGTGATGTCTTAACTTGTGAGTGAATTGGATATGAATGAGGCAGAGCTGTGCAAAGCTATCAGCCTCACTCTGTCCTCCAGTCATCAGAGTTCAGTGGCAAGACATAGGTCAGAACAACTGGGAGGACCCAGGATGCAATAAGAGACTTCGGCCTTTTTAAGCTAGGAAGGTATTTTCCAGTTCTCAGTTTGTCAAGGCAATTCTCATTCAATAATTAAAGGCTAGGTAAAAATAGAGGTAAAAGATGGCCTTGTAACTTTTATATTCTTTGCATTTATTTACTAGGATTACATGATCATAAATTTAGAACAGAAGGGATGTTGAAGGTCATCTAGTCCAAATATTTCCATTTTATAGATGAGGAAACAGAGGCACAGAAAGAATTAAATAACTGCCACAGATTAAACAAATAAGTGCCAGAAGTGAGATTTGAATGGAGAACCTCTGAATGTATTGTTCTTTCCATGACTTCTCAATTCATGGTTATACATGTTATATTCCCACCCCTAAACTCAGCTAAATGTAGTTTCTTAAAGACAGGGACAGTTTCATTTTTCAGTATCTTTATTGTCTTGCAAAGTGCCCTAAACATAAAAGGAACTTAAGAAGTTTTTTAAACGTATAGTAAAAAAATTAAAATGAAATAAAATGCATAGTAAAAATGAAAATATTTAGCTTTGATATAATACTCTAAAGTTTGTAAGTTATTTATATATGCTAATATCATTGAATACATTGAAAGTAATTCAATTATAATTCATTAATAAGTATATCTAATAATTCAGATATTTATCTAGGGAAGAAAGAATTGAAATATGGGGAAAACCACCAACCAGCCTCTTTTTGAATGGCATCATCTTCTTGAGCCACCTTTTTTTTTTAAACTTTGTGTTCCAACTTCTCTTCCTCCTTTCCTCCCTACCCCCCACCAATAACTCAAGCAATTCAATATAATTTATACAAAAATTAGTCATGCAACACATCCCCAAATTAGCCAGGTTGTGAAAGAAAACGGACAAAAACAAAACTTCAGATTAAGGAACTATCCCCCTATTGAACTATTGAAATTATCTTTCAATCTGTTTTCAGATACCATCAGTTCTTTCTCTGTAGATGGATTGCATTTTTCATAAGACCATCGGAGTTGTTTTGGATCATTCCATTGCTGAAAATATTCGAGTCATTCACAACAGATCATGTCACAATATTATTGTTATTTTGTATACAGTAGATTTCACTTTGCATCAGCCCATGCAGGTCCCTCCAGGTCTTTCTGATAGTATCCTGCTCATTATTGAGCCACCTTTAATATAAATTCAGCACACCACAGTTCCATATAGGGCATGACACCACTTTTACCCCTTAGGGTATACAACTATACGTAAGTCTGTTGTACCCAAAGCAGAGATGAGATTCATTTCAAATATATCTTTTTCCAAAAGCATTTGAATGTTTTAAATTGGTTCCCAGCAAACCAACTGAATTATTCTACAATAATTCAAGAACCAGAACTCTTTACATTCCAAGATCCCTGGAATCTAACCACTGGGTCTAGCTCAATCTGTTTCTGGTGTTTTAAACTAAAGATTCCTTTTCCCAGCCAGTCCCTCTAGTCAGGCTTGACACAGGGATGATAAATCTTCTTTTCCTGCAGTGAGTATAAATCATTATAAGAAAAACATGCTGATTTGTATTGAGATGTACTTGATTGATGCAATGAAAATGCATCCTCCAGGAGGGTTGCAATGAAATAGAGGCTGCATCTGGTTTTTCCTCTGGCTCACAAGAAAGCAAAGAACCTGAAGTGTATGTTACCTCCAGCACATATCACATGCACAAAAAACTGTGTTCTATCACAGAGCTCTGATTTAGTTGAAGTCATAGCCCTAGCACAAAGATTTCCATGTGAACACTGTAAGAATTAGCTTCAAATCTATTAGCAGAAAGTACTTGCAGCAACAGGTCACCCAATGGGGAGAAAGCAACAGTGTTTAAAAGTATCCTTTCCTTCCAAATGAAGCCAGATTCACATCATATCAGAGGTCAAAATATAAAATCTTTGAACTCCTCTTAATGGAGAAAACAAGGGATGCTGCTGGAAGACATTTTCCAGATCAAGGTTAAACCTTTTTTTCCCCTAAATTTATCTGTCAAGGATCACAAATTGTTCTTTTTTGGGGGTGGGGTCAGCAACCAGGGTTAAGTGACTTGCCCAGGGTCACACAGCAAACAGATATTTGAGGCTGAATTTGAAATAAGGTCCTCATGACCCCAAGATAAGTGCTATATCCAACATGACACCTTGCTGCTCCTACAAATTATTCTTCAGAGAAGCTTCAAATACATTCAGGGGCAGGGGGAGCCCAAGAAAATAAGGACAAAATGTGATTATGAATGTTTCCTACTAACATATGTGGATGTTTTCCCAGGATGTCTGACTTAAACAGGAGCCATCTAGGACAATCTATTCTAAAATAAGAATTTTCTCTATATGTAATAATAATGGCTTTAAGGATATTAGATTTTGGAGGGGATATGGGAAAACCTGGATGCTAATCCACTGTTGTTGGAGTTATGAACAGAACCAACCATTCTGGAGAGTAGTTTTGAACTATTCCAAAGGGCAATCAAACTGTGCATATCCTTTGATCCAGCCAAACCACTGCTAGCATTACATCCCAAAGATATCCAAAAAAAACCAGAAAAAGGACTATTTGTACAAAAATATTTATAGCAGCTCTTTTTGTAGTGGCTAAGAATTGGAATTCAAAAGAATGTCCATCAATTGGGGATTGGCTAAACAATCTGTGTATATGATGGTGATGGAATATTATTGTGCTATAAAACATGACAAGCAGCTCATTCCTATTAAAAACACTAGATAGTGTAGGGATAAATGCAGCTTTCCTTAAAATGATAGATAGTATCTACCTAAAACCATCACCAAACATTGAAATAATTGAGATACATTAGAGACAGGGATATCCATAATCACCTCTATTATTTAATATTGCACTAGAAATGTTAGCTTTAGCAATAAGAGAAGAAAAAGGAATCAAAGGAATTAGAAGAGACAAGAAGGAAACAAAACTATCATTCTTTGCAGATGATATGATGGTATATTTAGAGAATCCTAGAGAATCAGCTAAAAAGCTAGTTGAAACTATTAAAATTTTATCAAAGTTGCAGGATATAAAATAAATTCACATAAATCATTAGCATTTCTATTGATGACCAACAAGGCTTAGAAACGAGATAGAAAGAGAAATTCCATTTAAAGTGACTGAAGACAATATAAAATATTTGGGAGGCTATCTGCCAAGACAAATCCAGGGGGCAGCTAAGTGACGCAGTGGATAGAGCACCGGCCCTGGAGTCAGGAGTACCTGAGTTCAAATACGGACTCAGACACTTGACACTTACTAGCTGTGTGACCCTGGGCAAGTCACTTAACCCCAATTGCCTCACTAAAAAACAAACAAACAAAAATAAAGACAAATCCAGGATCTCTATGAACACAATTACAAACCGTTTTCACACACATAAAATCAGATCTAAATAATTTTTAAAAATACCAATTGCTCATAGACCAAGATAATATAATAGAAATGACAATTATACCTAAATTCATTTATTTATTCAGTGCCATACCAATCAGACTACCTAAAATTATTTTAAAAAGATAGAAAAAGCAATTCAAAATTCATCTGGAAAACAAAAGATCAAGAATATCAAGGGAACTAAGGAAAAAATGCACAGGAGGATAGGCTAGCCATACCAAATCTGAAGCTATATTATAAAAAGGTAGTCATCAAAACTATTTGGTACTAGCTAAGAAATATATTGGTGGATCAATGGAATAGGTTAGGCACAAGAGACATACTAGTAAGGGACTATAGTAATCCAATCTACTGTTTGATAAACTCAAAGACTCCAGCTTCACTATTTGACAAAAAACTGCTGGGAAAACTGGAAGAGAGTATGGCAGAAACTAGGCATAGACCAACATCTTATATAATATACCAAAATACGGTCAAATGGGCACATGATTTAGACATACAGGATGATACCCTAGGTAAATTAGGAGAGGAAAGAATAGTTTAACTCTAAGATCTATGGAAAGGAGAAGAATTTATAACCAAACAAGAGACAAAGAATATTATGAAGTATAAAAAGGATGATTTTGATTACAATAAATTAAAAAGATTTTGTACAAACAGAAGCAATGCAGCCAAACTGAGAAAGGAAGGGTGCAGCTAGGTGGTGCAGTGGATAAAGCACCAGCCCTGGCTTCAGGTGGAACTGAGTTAAAATCTGGTTTCAGACACATTACACTTGCTAGCTGTATGACTGGGCAAGTCACTTAACCCTCATTGCACCTCAAAATAAAATAGAAGGGAAGCAGAAAGCTGGGAAACAATTTTTACAAGGAGTGTTTCTGATAAAGACATCATTTCTAAAATATGTAGGGAAATAAAGCAAATTTAGGAGAATGCAAGTCATCCCTCAATTGAGAAATGGCCAAAGGACATGAACAGGCAGTTTTCATATGAAGAAATCAAAGCTATCTGTTGCCATATGAAAAAATACTCTAAATCACTACCGATTAGAGAAATGCAAATTAAACCACTCTGAGGCACCACCTGATACCTATCAAACTGGCTAACATGACAAAAAAAGAAAATAAAAAGTGTTGGAGAAACTGTGGAAAAATTGGAACACTAATGTGCTGTGGCATTATGGAGCTGTGAACTGATCCAACCATTCTGGAGAGCAATTTGGAGCAATGCCCAAAGGGTTATGGGATTGTGCATAACCTTTGACCCAGTGCTACCACTACTAGGTCTGTATCCCAAAGAGATCATAAAAAAGGGGAAAGGACCCAAATGTACAGAAACATTTATAGTAGCTCTCTTTGTGGTAAAAAGAATTGGAAATTGAGGGAATACCCATCAATTGGGGAATGGCTGAACAAGTTGTGGTATATGAATGTGATGGAATACTATTTTGCTGCAAGAGATGATGAGCAAGCAGATTTTAGAAAAACCTGGAAAAACTTAAGTGGATTGATGCTGAGTGAACTGAACAGAACCAGAACACTGCACACAGTTCAAACAACTTCCTGTGATGATATATTCTTAGATCTTCTCAGCAATATGACAATCCAAGACAGCTCCAAAGGACTCATGATAAAAGTTGCTCTCCACGTCCAAAAAAAAGAACTGTGGAATCTAGATGCAGATTGAACCATACTGTTTCTAGGATTTTTGGTGGAGGGGTTGTTTGTTTGTTTTTTGAGGTTTTTCCCTTTTGTTCTGATTCTTCTTTCACAACATGACTAATGAAGAAATGTGTTTAAATGATTGTACATATATTACCTTTATCAGATTGCTTTCTGTCTTGGGGAGGAGGGAGGGAAGGAGAAAAATTTGGAACTAAAAATCTTATAAAAACAAATGTTAAAAACTGTCTTTACCTATAACTGGAAGATAACAAAATACTTTTATGATTAGGAAAAAAAAGAAATGACAAGCAGGATTGTTTCAGAAGGACCTGGAAAGACTTCTGTGAACCGATGTATAGAGAAGTGAGCAGAACCAGGAGAACATTGTGCACAGAGACAGCAATACTATTTGATGAAAAACTGTGAATGACAACTATTCTCAGCAATACAATAATCCAAGATAATTCCAAAGGACTAATGATGAAGCATTCTATCCACCTCCAAAGAAAGAACTGATATTGATTGTACACAGACTGAAGCATGCTATTTTCACTCTTTCATTTTTTTTTCTTTTATTCAAGCTTTCTTATACAAAATGACTAATATGGTAATGTATATGTATATCCTATATCTGCTTACCATCTCAGGGAGGGGACAGGTGTGGTGGTAAGGAGGGATAAAATTTCGAATTCAAAACTTTAAATAATTTTGGGGGGGTTGTGTTTTTTGAGGGGTGGGACAGTGAGGATTAAGTGACCTCCCCAGGGTCACACCGCTAGGAAGTAATAAGTGTCTGAGGCTGGATTTGAACTCAGGTCCTCCTGAATCCAGGGCCAGTGCTTTATCCACTGCCCCACCTAGCTGCCCCCTAAAATGTTTTTTACTGAAAAAAATAATGCTTTAAGATTTGTAAAGAGGTTCTTAACCAGTGCACTCTCCATTTATTTTTGTTTGTTTGTTTTGTTTTGTTTTTGTGGGGCAATGAGGGTTAAGTGACTTGCCCAGGGTCACACAGTTAGTAAATGTCAAGTGTTTCAGGCAGGATTTGAACTCAGGTCTTCCTGAATCCAGGGCCAGTGTTTTATCCACTGTGCAACCTATCTGCCCCCTAGTGCACGCTCCATTATATCACACTATATCTTTAATATCAAAATGCATATATGGACAATTAAGTAGTGTGTGTGTGTGTGTGTGTGTGTGTGTGTGTGTGTATAAAACCAAAATGCCATGGATATTTTTTTATCCTACAGCTATGAGATCATCAAATGGCTTAATATGCATATATACTAATCTTATGTTCCTGAAAAATGGAGACAACATTCTTACTTTCCTAAGTAACTGAAGACTCTCTAAAGTTGTTGAGTTCCTGAGCAAACTGCAAAATATATTATTTCTAATTGTATTATACATATCCAATCTACCTGGGTGGAAGTGAATGCATGCCTATGATTAGATGCATAAAACATAAGTTATCATAAGCATAATCAATTGTCTTTAGAAAACAGAAAAGAAAAACATTTATGCCACTTTTCTCACCTGTACATTTATTTGACTATACCCCTAGAGCTCACAGAAGCATATTTCATGTAGTTATGTATATCAGGTTTTTAGCCTATCCTTGCTTATTGTTGCCAAATTTTCTTGCCATTAAAATTGATACTGGGAGGGGCAGCTAGGTAGCGCAGTTGATAGAGTACCCACCCTGGAGTCAGGAGGATTTGAGTTCAAATACTTCCTCAGACACTTGAAACTTACTAGCTCTGTGAGCCTGGGCAAGTCACTTAACACTCATTGCCCCACCAAAAAAAAAATTATACTGTGGAGCAGGAGTTAATGTTTCATTATCCTTTCTATTGCTTTTGCATAAACAACATAGTAGGCCCAAGGCAAAAATTATAGCATGTCTTTTTTTAAATATAATTCATTTAATTATTAAGTACTACCATGTGCAAAGCATTTTACTACGTACTTGGGGAGGTTTAAAAATAAATGGGGAAGAGGTTAAACCCTGCCCTTGGGAAGCTTATAGTCTAGGGGAGGGATATGCCATGGGCTTGTAGGTTGTTGGCGTTAGGAAGATCTAAGTTTACATCCTGTCTCAGATAATTACTACCTGTGTGACTTAATCTTTCTGAATCTTAATATCCTCACCAGTAAAATGAGGATAATAGTAACATTTTCTTCACTGGGTTCTTGTGAGCCTCAAATGAAACACCATATGTAAAATTCTGAAATACTACATAAATGCTAGATACTATAAATAAATCACCATAATGTAAAACAGAAAATTTACAGAGTACGATTGATAATATTGGGGACAAAGAGAATCAGGGAATAGAGGAGATGGTATTTCGGATGAAACTTAAAGGAGCTAAACAGGTAGAGATGAATGGGACAAGAAGAAAGGTAGAAGTCACTGCAGTTGGATACAATTGGGAGGAAATCTTTTGAGACTCAGCTATACAATTTGGAAAGTAGCACAGGGTACCTAGGCTATAATGGATATGATGATATTGAATGGTGTGAGATAAGTGATGGAAATATAATTGGCACCGGATTGTAGAAATCTATATAAAGCATAATTGGTTACAGTAGACATTCAATAAATGTTTGTTGAATTAAAGTGAATATATATAAAGTTATAGTTTACAAGACTCTATCAGACACATGGCAATTATCAATACCACAAATATTGAAATTAACTGCAGGTGTTAATTATATAGCTTTCAAGATGTCACAATTAAAATAATTGTTTTGAAGATAGAGGTACATTTCATCCTTGTATGTAAATTTTGCACATGCCATTTTTAAAGACTCAACACCACCTTCCTATTTGCAGCAAAGTACAATTAGCAAATTAATTATTTTAATTGCCAAGAATAATCATCTCCTTATTTTGCTTATGTTGTACCATGACTTCTGTTGTCCGTTATCTATTTGTCATCATCTATAATATGTCTAAATAGTTCAGAATTAAATTACTTCAAATGTGTTCCATATCAATTTCTGATAATAATGCCTCTAGCATTTTACTAATTTTCATCATTTTCTGACAAGTCAATGGTCTGACTCTATTCAGAAAATAGTAACTGAATCAAGGGATAACTCCAACAAAAATTACAAGTCTCTTCCTGTCAGTAAAAAAAAATCAATTTCATTTTTCCATTATTATTCTATATTCACTGTGTGTAGTGAGTAACTCTTATTTTCTCAAAATAAATTGTATATATGCATGTATTTATATTTATGTATATACACATACACAGCCATATATATGTACACATACACATATATGTAGGGAGCATTTCTTGGCAAAGATACTAGAGTGGTTTGCTTTTTCCTGCTCCAGTGGATTAATGCAAAGGTTAAGTTACTTGCCCAGGGACACACAACTAATAAATGTCTGAGGCTGGATTTGAACTCAGGTCTTCCTTACTCCAAGCCCAGTGGTCTCTCCACTGAGCCATCTAGCTGCTATCTACATGCATATATTTTATTAATATATACATATATGTAAATACACATATTAATATCTATATATATAATTAATTATTCATGTTATAACTGTGTGTGTATTATGTGGGGGCAGGGACTTTCGTGTAGTTTACAAGGTTTGGGCCTGTCTCATTCTTTCTTCATATACCATGCTTTACAATATATTTCCACTAACCTCATCATATACTTGAATATCAAAGTCATCCTTAATGGAGATAACAGTAGGGAACAAGTATCTTTCCACAGCTAATCATCTGTATTGGACTGCATATTTAACATTTTGTAATTCACTGGGCTCACTTGGCCTATATTGTGTTTATTATTTTTTTTAAAGCATTTGATTTAGTGGAGCAGCTTAAAAACTCTCTGTACTAGCAAGGTATAGCCCAACCCCATATCGAAAACGTTCGAATTCCTTTGAAAAACATATCACCAGAAATAAACCTGTTCGACCACATTGGGGTCACAGCCATTAGATATATCATAAAAGAGGAAGATGTAGGTTTTGACAAAATAGTGTTCATTATTATGAAACATATCCAGGACAGTGGCTAAATGAAAGTGGGATTCCTTGAGGAAGGTGAGGTCCTCCAGATGCTTCTGTTGGTGGGTGCAATTTTGCTAGTGACAACAATCCTCAGAGTATTGCAGAGATCCCTGATAAAAATCCATAAGCACTCAAAAGAATTTGTCATGATCTTAATCTGAAGTTTTGTTTTCGTCTTTTTTCTCTTACAACCTGGCTAATGTGGATATATTTTCCATGATTACTCATGTATAACTTATACTGAATTGCTTGAGTTCTTTGGGAGTGGGGATGGGAAGGGAGGGAGGAAGAGAAGTTGGAACACAAAGCTTTAAAAAATTCATGTCAAAATTTGTTTTTACATGTAATTTGGACAATAAAATTTTAAAAAACAAAACAAACAAAAAAAAAAGAATTTGGTATGACAAAAGAGATGTAGCAGGACCTAGAGTGAGGAAGACCTGAATTCAAATCCATCCTCAAACATTTGCTAATTGTATGATCCTGGGCAAGGTACTCAAGTTCTGCCTGCCTCAGTTTCCTAATGTATAAAATGGCTATAAAAATAGCACCTGTTTTCAATGGTTGTTGGGAGGATGAGATATTTGAAAGCACTTTGTAAATCTTTAACTGCTAGCTATTATTGTCATGGATGAACAATATCTATTGTCCAAATTATGACATATCACTCAAATTCCATATCTTCTGAACAGCTAGGTGTGCATGGCTCAGTGGCCTATAAGTGATCACGTTCTTCTCTGAGCATTATAGTAGTAGGAAGTGCCTGCTGCTGCTGAGAAATCAGTATCTGATTTTCAAACTCTTAAATTTCCAGTTCACAAGGTGGCTACCAAGGTGGGTTGTATGTACCTTAGCATTCTCTTTCTATAAAGAAAAGGACAGGGACATAAAGTAGAAGGGACTGAGGTCAGATCTTATGCTCACCAGGAAAGCAGTACATATTCTTGTTGCTATGTAAGTATAGTTGCCATCAGTAACAGGCGTAGGAGGAAAGAAGGTAAGAGATCTCTCTCCCCTCCTTTTTGCTGTAAGTCTAAGGAAGATCTTAAAGTATTTTAACATTCTTGACAGAAAGAGACACAGAGAAGTCAAGAGACAGAGAGAAACTGAGGGAGATAAAGACCCAGAGTTATTTCTCTTAAAGTGGCCTTCTCTTTCTCTACTTGACTCAGTGAAAAATGTATTTCATACACTTCTCTTCCTAACCCCTATCATGGGAACCAAGACACCAAACTTCTAGTCACAAAATCTTTTTGTAGAGAGTCCAAAGCATACAGACCTACACAAAAGTGGCCCACTCTGGGGACCACTGGAAGGGGCCAGGGTTAAGGCTTGACTTCACACAACCTCCGTGGTACATTCCCAGGCTCCTGTCCAGGAGAATAAGGGAGCTTCGCTTATATGTGACATTTGACTAGCATTCTACCAGCATCCTATCCATGGCAGCAAGACACCAAAGACAATTTCCAAAGAACTGCTGATGAATTTCACATAGAGGGAAATAAAGAAGTACATGGTGTGTGTGTGTGTGTGTGTGTGTGTGTGTGTGTGTGTGTGTGTGTGTGTGTGCAAATTCCATTGTGCATAGTCAACGAGGAAGTTTGAAGAAAAGGAAGAAAAGATGAGATGGTCATAAAGGAAGCATTTATTAAGCTCTTACTATATGTCAGATATTGTGCTAAGAGCTTTGCAAATAGTATCTCATTTGATCCTCATAACAATCCTGAAAGATAGATCTTAATATAATCCCCATTTTAGAGTTGAGGAAACTGAGGCACACAAAGGGTACGTGCACAGGGTTACACATCTAGTAAGTGACTGAGTCTGGATTTGAAGTCTTCCTGACTCCAGGCCCAGCAATGGATCCCCTGTGACACTTAGCTTTCCCCACTGCCACTGAATGGGCTAAATTCTCTACTGGTATATTTGCAATATTAGGAGGAACAGGAGAAGTCCTCCAGCATGTCGACAGGACCATTTGTGTTAAACTTAAGGGAGGATACAGACAAGAATATAACAATAGTTACACATAATGTTTGAGCATGGGTAAATTATTATCAGCATCATTAGAAGGTATATCTAACTGGATGAGATTGCCTATCAAATTAATTAATTAGACCTTAATTGAAACCATTTGTCATTATTAGCATAATAAAAAATAAATTCTCACACATCATATATGTGGCAGAGTGCCCAACTTTGTCCTACATTTTTCTATACTTATACCTAAATTAAGGCACAATATTTATACAAATAAAAAAAAATTTTCACACCCTAAAGATGAGCAGTCCTTTAATCTATTAAGTATTTTTCCTTGCTGTAAATGCTAAATAATAAAGTGAAGTTTCATTTAGGTAAAATTTATAGTTTATGAAGAGTATTCATTAATATAACACTGTGATATAAGAAATTAAATTATTACTGTATCTTTTTTGATGGAGGAATCTGGTTCATTGAAGTCTTTCCTGTCCATGGTCACATCTTAAATGTCACAAAACTAACAAGTTCAATTCAATTTAATAAACATTTATTAAGGACCTACTATGTGCCAGGCACTATGCCAAATGCTGGTCCCTACCCATAAGGAGCCTACAATCTAACAGGGGAAGACAATGCACAAAAGGAAACTGAGGGCAGCTAGGTGGCAAGTGGATAGAGAACCGGCCCTGGATTCAGGAGGACCTGAGTTCAAATCTGACCTCAGACCCTTGACACTAGCTGTGTGACCCTGGGCAAATCACTTAACCCCAATTTCCTCACTATAAAAAAAAAAACACAAAAACCAAACAACAAACAACAACAACAAAAAAAGGAAACTGCAAAGAAGGAATGGTTTCAGCCACCAAAGCATAACTACATGGAGATATGGTTTTCTATTGAGTCAAAGAGAAGAAGAGCTGGTGATGGGAAATGGAGCAAGTGTCAGAGTGAAGATTCAAATTCAGTTTTCTGCACACTTTTCACTATACGTACTCTACTCATAGCTAAAGCATATATGTATTTTTATGTGCAATAGGTATTGGTTTTGGGCTACATCTGAATTATCTTTTTTGCCAGATGTTAAAACTTGACAATTTCCACACACAGGTTTTGAAAGGCCATATCCTGGAACTGGAAACAGAAGATACCTGGATTCAAATCCCACTTCTGACACTTAACAGTTATGTGACTTATAAACAAATCAGAATCTATATGAGTCTACAAAACAATACTAACTGTCACTACCTCACAGGACCTTTATGAGCAAAACATTTGGTAATTATGAGTGTGCTGGAGCCAGCTCCTACCTAGCTCAAGATAAGTAATTAATAAATTGCCATTGTGAGAATTTGTACCTCTGAAATAGGCAAACGCTACAAATCAGGTCTTGATTTGTGTTCTGATTATGGTCTAGACTTAGGAGAGTGCTAGAGAAAATGTTAATAATGCAGCTTGTGTCTACATTTGTTGGAGTGTCAGTTGTTAAACATTTATCAGCACATCCCTACATAAAGTTTATTTAAATGTGAATTTATTAGGGTATTATTTTAAAAGTAAAGTAAGTTCATTTAAATAAAACTCTATTCCTTGACATCAAAATTATGATTTCCCCCCAGTTTGAGGATGTTATTCTAAATGAGCTATTTATTGTAATATTCAAATTCCAGCTATTTTTTCTACTTTTGGTCTCTATAGCAATTTTCCCCCCAGCTGTCATTCTTGCAATGACAAGACTAAGGAAGCACTCAGCAGAGTATGAATATTAATAAAGTGAGGTAGTATCACCAGTTAGGAGGCCTCCAGGGAAAGTGATTGAAAAGGTGAGTGAAACAATAGAACCACATGTGATACTGAAGTGTTTTGTCTTACTCTTCACTTTCGGCTAACTTCATCTGTCTCTGACTTCTACCGTACTGCTTCAACTCATTTTCCTCATTGTGCTAACCTGGAGGGGTTTTAATGCATGACAATCAATAGCATTTTTTGCTATGCCAACCACTTTCACTAAAGTTTGTTTTATTTTGTTTAAGAAGTTTATGATTCTCATAAAAAGGTTTAGGCTTGATTCTTTTCCTCCTTCCAAATTGGCTAAGCTGATTTGGATAATATCAGTTTGATAGTAGATGCTAGTTAATTGGGAAATGGCTAAAAAATAATGTGATTGCAATTGGATAACACCGCCTAATAGAAAACAACAAATATGAAAAATTCAGAGAATCATGAGATGACTTACATGAACTCATGAATAGTGAAATAACCAGAATCAGGAAAACAATACACACAGAGATACAGCAATGGTAATTAGAAGAATAAGGAAAGAAAACAAATGCCATGTAAATATTATCACCTTGCTTGGCCTCAAAGAGGAGAAGAGAATATGAACTTCCCTCTTCATTCAATTTTTTATTGAATTCAGTTTTAAAGAACTGTTTTTTTTTCCTTTTTTCTTTCTTTTTTAAACAAAGCATGGTTCACTAAATAGGTATGGTGGGAGAAACATTCAGAAATTATGGTGATATAAAAACAATAGATAACTTTTTTTTTTAGTTAGGAAAAGAAACATATAGATGTACCTAGTCTTCTTAGTAAATGTATTACAAAATTTTATTTTATTTTGTGAGAAAATAATTATCAATAATGGATTTCTTGGGGGGGACACAGAGATTGGTTTTGATCCCTTCTTCTCCCACCACCCTCCAGATAGTTTGGCTCTTGTCTGGGCCCAATGGAACAAAAGAAATGGATATAGAATCTTTTGTCTAGTTCACTGAAGAACCACACCTAGATACTGGATGCTTCTGTCTTTTTCATACTCTTCCCTGAGGTCATCTGTAAAGTTACTTTTAATATTGACCGCTCTCATGTCATGTCAACCAATGGAATTGAATGATGCTAACCAATTAGCTTTGATCAGTGTATAATGACCAGCCTCTATCAAAAGAGGATAAAACCTTTTGCTTTGCCACATCTAGCTCTCTTTCATTGTTGTCTTGGTTCTGAATGCTCCCTTTTGGTAAGCACTCTTCCTCTTAGGACAATGTAGTTATGAAAGCCTGAGAGCATGAGAAGTTAGGGAGACATACAGGCTATATTTTACTGGCATATAATATTAATTAATAATTAATACTGCTGGGGCAGCTAGGTGGCATAGTGGATAGAGCACTGGCCCTCGATTCAGGAGGACCTGAGTTCAAATCCGACCTCAGACACTTAACACTTACTAGCTGTGTGACCTTGGGCAAGTCACTTAACCCCAATTGCCCTGCCGAAAAATAAAAATAAAAAATAATTAATACTGCCAAAACTGGTGTAAGAGCCATTAATATATAAATAGTGATTAATTTGTAAAATAGAGCTTTAGCAATAATAAAAAAACAATTTTCCTGTTGATTTATATTTTAATTATCTTGCATACTGAGTAATCTTTCCTCAGTAAGGGTTACTAAATATTTTACCTTTAAATACTTCTTCCCCCTTTCCTAATCACTAGACATCCTTCCACTGAAACCAAACACTTTGTTAAGTATCATGGAATGGTTAAATGATAGAATATTAAATATTCTCTGAGGGTAGTGAACCCTCACTTAAGCAAAGGGGGAAAAAAAGAAAAACACTAAATTCCCTCTATGTACTATATTCATATTTGAATTTTGGTTGAGATTATGTTTTCTGACCTTTTTTTTCAAATATTCAGAAACCAACTAAAACCCATGTTCAATTTATTTAAACATATGAAAAAGTTACTGGCCAATATATTTGTAAAATATTTGGTATGCTAATGTTCAGCCCTATTAACCATTGGGACACATTTAGGTAGAACCAATTAAGGGAACTGTGAATGCCAACTACTATAGGACCCACTCCAAAGGAATTCCCTCAATACCTTTGTTTGGTTTTATCTGACCTACTCATGATTGAAACATTTAAATGTGGCTCTGAGGAACCTAAAATGGAGTTTCTAGCTCTATTATACCTCAGAACAAAACCACACAAACTTTAACATCTGGGGCCCATCCAGTGGTTAGTCAATGGTTAGATAAAGCAGACTTCTGGGAAGTCATTAAGTTTTTTGTGAAGATTCTTTTTTCCCAGAGTCAGATAAAGGTGGTGGGATCCTAAAAGAGTCAACAAAGTAGAACATACATCTTCTTATACCTTTCTTGTATAAATGATTATGTTCATTATTTTGTTGTTGTTGTTGTTGTTTGAATTTTTATTTTTGCAGGGCAATGAAGGTTATGTGACTTGCCCAGGGTCACACAGCAAGTAAGTGTCAAGTGTCTGAGGTGGACTTGAACTCATGTCCTCCTGAATCCAGGGCTGGTACTTTATCCACTGTGCCACCTAGCTGCCCCCAATGTTCATTATTTTGTATATTAAATCCTGTTCTTAGTTCATCTGAGTATGAGGCTTTGGCTATGCTTCTTGAAAACCCAAATCTGACTAAAATAGCTTAGCCTTGGTAGAACTGGTTATATGCAGAATGAATGAATAATGTGTACAGATCAATAAATGATTATCATCCTTCACATAAACCCCCAAATACACTAGGGAAACAAATTTTGAAACCCTGTGGCAACCTCTCCTAGTAAAGATCCCTATTACAATAAACACAGTTATCCTTTCAGATCTCTTTCTACCCACACCTCAATTCATCTACTACATCTACTGCATTGTAATTTGGGGTTTTCTTATATTGGGTTTTCTTAAATTAAGGAACAAACACACAAACACTTAAACTGATATAAAACTATCATAATTATCTGTAACCCAATGTGTTTCCACTACACTCTCATGTTTACCCAGAAAAAATCCAAATATTCTACAGATACAGCTGTTATCCCATCCCAGGGTTCTACCAAATGACTCTCTGAACAATAGAATGAGACGCAGAGGCAGAGACAAAGATAGAAAACAAGCTCTTTCCATTCCCAAACCTATTTTTATACTTCATTACTTACCCATTCCACCCTCTGTCTCAGTAATGAAAGCTCCCAAAGCTACCTTTTTCTTCTGAGCTGGGCATATGCCCTGAGGTTAGTTCTATGTTTTGAGACACAGGAAGAGAAATAGACAGAGACAGAGAGACAGGGAATAGATATGGACACAAATATGTATGTGAAAGGAAAATCAAGGTGGGTTGTGAATCTTCTGTTCTGACACTGCTATAATAGCTACAGCAGATGCCATTGAGGACATTTCCCCCCCAGCCCTTTCCAGATCATATAAGGGTGATAAAATATCCCCCTCTGTTCTCTGGTTTAGTGACTTTTGAGTAAAAGCAACCCCATCCCCTTTTTCACTTTGGTTGGTCCAAAGATTGGGGGCAGATTACATGTGTAATCTGACCTACTCATCTTTTCCCCTAAGCTCAACCATCTTCCAAATTTCCTTTTTCATGTCAAGGACTCCATCATTGTTCCAGTCACCCAAGTTTACAGCCTTAGTATTATCTTTGACTCTACACTCTCTCATCATATCTATCAAATAAGTTGACAAATCTTATGATTTTAATCTCTATAAGTCTCACATCTATCTCCTCCTCTGCTCAGTTATCTCTCTAGTTTTAATGACCTCTCAATTATTTTACTTCATGACAGTTCTTCCCTTCTCTATTCCATCCTGTGCATAGCTCTCATGTGAATTTTCTTCAAATTCAGGCCTTACTTTGTCACTTCCCTACTCAACAAAGTGTGGAGGCTCCAGATTGACTCCCTTTTGATTAGGATAAAATACTATTTCTTCTTTATTTCATTCTTTTAAAATATCTATTTTTGGTTAAACTTTATAATGTTTATAATTATTAATATATTATTATAAATATATAAGCTCAGCTAGGTGGCATAGTAGATAGAATGCAAGATCTGTAGTCAGGGAGATGAATCTTCCTGAGTTCAAAACTAGCCTTAGATTTGTATTGGTTATGTGACCATAGGCAGGTCATTTAACCCTGTTTGCCTCAGTTCCTCATCTGTAAAAAAAGGGGGAAAAAAGGCGGGAAAAAAAAGAGGGAAATTGAGCTGGAGAGGAAATGGCAAAGTACTCCAGTATCTTTGTCAAGAAAACTCTTTAGGATCAGAACCTAAACAAATGAACAACAGTGTAAGTTTGTACTTTATAAACAAGCAAATATATGTCTTTTCTTTCTTTCTTTTTTTTTGTGAGGCAATGAGGGTTAAGTGACTTGCCCAGTTTCACACAGCTAGTAAGTTGCAAGTGTCTTAGGCTGGATTTGAACTCAGGTTCTCCTGAATCCAGAACAAGTGGTTTATCCACTGTGCCACCTAGCTGCCTCCTCTTAGAGAGGTCTCATTCTGAGTATTGTGCTCAGTTTTGGCTACCATTTTTAGTAAAAACATTGAAAATTTCACGACTGAAAAAAGGTGATAATATATTGATGGAATTGTCATGAAAACTTCATGTGGATCAATTCAAGGATCTGTGATGTTCAGTTTGGAGATGTATTAATAAGGGGTGGGAGAAAAGGTAGAAGAGATAAATGTGGGGAGAATGTGTTGATATTGGTCTTCCTGTATTTGAAGGGAGTATTATGTGGAAAAGTGATTCTATTTATTCTGCTTGTTCAGGTTGGGGTTTATCTAGATCAGAGTTTCTTTTTTTATTTCTTTTTTTCTTTTTTTAATTTTTTTTCTTTTTTTTTTTTAGATCAGAGTTTCTTAACCTGAGGTCTATAAACATCTATCTATCTATCTATCGAGAGAGAGAAAAGAATAGAAAGATAGCAATATCTACATATATCTGTACATATACATATATCTAGGCATCTCTACTCATCTATCTAAATATACAAGTTTATGTATATCTGAGTATCTCTAGCTACCTATCTATACATATAGATCCATATCCATATATATAGATATGTTGATATATATCTGGATAGATAGATGGTAGATAGATGGATAGATAGATAGATAGATAGATAGATAGATAGATAGATAGATAGATAGATAGATAGATATGGAGAGAGAGATGGAGATGGATATGAAGATAGAGATGGAGAACGAGAGTGAGAGCAAGCACAAGAGTGAGAGCACAACAGAGAGAGAGAGAGAGAGAGAGAGAGAGAGAGAGAGAGAGAGAGAGAGAGAGAAAGAGAGAGAGAGGTGTGTATTTGCCAAAGGCATTGATGGCATACAAAAAAAGACTAGGAGATTAAAAACTTCTGGAAAAGTCCTTGGTGGTCATTGAATCCAACTCCATTCATTTCATAAATGGGATAAAGAAACTGAGGCATAGATAGTCTGTGATTTCCCAAACATCACACAGGCAATAAGTATTTGAGGCAGGATTGAGGTAAGGTCTTTCTTGACAAGCACTCTATCTACTACACCACCTTGATGATCTGAGAGTTCCCTTTCAATTCTGGAATGCCAGGATTCTAGGATACTACTGCATGAGATACCAATTATGTAAGCAGTGAAATAGCTCCATTTTGAAAACTACCAGGTATTTTCAGTCTTATAACACCCCAAAGGGCATTTGGAAACATCAGAATTATTTCTGTTACTCCCCTCAGCTTTCCCTAAACCTGAATAGCTTGGGATCATTGGGTTTTTGAAGCTTTATCTATCCATCAAAGACTTTCCTGGCTTTCTAGGAGTAATTGTTTGAACAAATATGAGAAAAGAAAGCCTCCCAGGTTCATTGGTTAATACAAAAACACTTAGAAAAATTAGCCCAAATCTGTGTGTGTATGGTATGCCAACTCCCATGTAGCCAGCAGGAGAGAAGAGCTAGTGCAAAGACCCAAATTCATATCCCCTCCCCAGGGAGGGCATCCCACAGCCAGATACAGAAGTTCTTTCTTTTGACTCAAGATACAGACTTGGCAAAGAGCTGTGACCACACAAAAGGTTATTTTTCAGGCACAGTAGTAAGTCCTGACATTTCTGTGAGATTGGTCCCAGAACTGGAACAGCATGAGGTCTTTGCTTTACTTTTGATCACAATATCTCCTGTATGGTAAGAGCCAGTTCTTTTATCTTTCAATGTAGTCGTTTCTCTTAATGAGGAAGGCACAGGACAAAGCTGAGCAGCAGCTCCTTGCTGGACAAGCTGTGCCCAACTTTGTAGATTTTACTGAGAGGACTGTGCCAACTTTTTCACTTTTCATTTGAGTCCTCTTCTTGTGGGCTGGCATTTCCTGTACCCCAGGACTCAGATACTCATAAGTGAACACAGCCAGCACCTCGAAGGAATCACCTTGCTGTAGAGGAAAATCACTTTAAGCTTGCCATTTTCAGATTGGAGAGTCAAAATTTGGGGGTCGATGAAAAACATGGTCCACATTCACCTGAAAGGATTAAGGCTCTAGGTGAGGTTATGCCTTTTGCAGAATGTAAAAGAAACCAAAGCCAGGGACTGGGGGCCTGTTTGAGATTTCGCTATTAAACATTTTATACAGCTGTGCAGATAAGGAAGGAACAGATGTGTCTGCTCTCCTCTCTGTCTCTGTCTCTCTGTCTCTCTGTCTCTCTCTCACACACACACACACACACACACACACACACACACACACACACACACACATTCCGATTTTCATTTTCTTAAAGTGGTTTCTTATACCAGTGCACATTATTTAGCAGTCACAGCTAAGCAGGAGTGGGAGAATGGAGATAGGCAAAGGGAAGTCTTTTGATTAAAGTGACACACTGGCAACCCAAAACAAAATAAAATGTGCATAAAAATAAATAATAAAATACATTCGACAGCAGAAATTTAAATGAACTTCTCTCAATTGCACTCACATCTACACCAACAAATGACAGTATGGTTTTTAAAAATACTAGAGAAAAGTCTTTGAGCTTGATGGCCCTTTCAGCTCCTCTCAGTTATGTAGGTTTAGAGCTATAAGACAGCTTAGAAGCTGTGAACTCCTACCCCTTCACTTTGCAAATGCTAAAACTGAGACTCTCAAAAATGAAGTGAGTTACTCCAGGTCAAAAGCTGGTTATTGGCCGTCAGAATTTGAACTCAGGTCTTCTGACTTTTGTCACTACACCCCCCCCCCATGAGAAAGTGAACATCAGAAAAGGGAAATGTATGCTTCCTAATGTAAGAGTAAAGGCAACAATAGTAATGGCAACAGCTGCAGGGATACAATTCATACCAAAGAGAGGAAGGGGAAGACACAGGATGCTCAAGTTTTAATTTCCCCAGTGTCTGCTACCCAGCAATTTATTTCCTTGCCTAAGGGAACATTTGCTAAGCGGAATCTGAAATCATGAGTGCCAAAATGATGGTGGGAGCCCTGCCAGAAGCTTCTATTCAGTTTTGATGAGTATCCAGTGTTTTGCATCTTCCTTTTGGAAACCAGGCTGGTCAGCCTCTGGGCCCAACACTCCTCCAGAGATTAACAGAAATATTAACTGTAAATATCCTAAAAAGGGAGGGATAGGCATTGTATATGTGGAGGGTGTGCTTGCATTTTCCCCTTGCAGTTGCAGAAAATATTTAACCTTCTGGTCACCTATATCTTTTGTTGGTTCACATCTCACTGCTTCCAGGGAGCAAATATCACATTAATAATTAAATAATTAAATAATGCTGTTTACAGCATTATTCTTATTCCTGACAATCAAAAATACTTGTCTATTCCATGAATATGAGGACATAGATTCAGCCTTAAAAATTGAAGACAGGAGGGAGAGACAAGGTACCAAATACAATACTGAGCATTGACTATGTTTCCCCAACCCTCACACCCCATAACCAGGCCAAAATAGGACTTAACATTCATCTACCTGTGTATAGAAGATTACAGGTATAGTATCACTGGAGATAAAACTCAAAGAACACAGATTAGGACAAGGTCAATGGGATGGGGAAAGAGAAGAAGGCAGGGCCCTCGCTTAGAGGGAGAAAGTTAAAAAGGAAATGAGGAAATAGGGTTACACTCTAACCCTTTGGGGTGTTATTTGTGGTAAAGTCCTCCACAAAGGGAGTCTATAGCAAAGGTACATGGTAATTAATTGAAATTTTCTAGATCCCTTAGCAACCAAATTTTGGGGACATTTCTTCATAGTTTTTATTTTTTTTAAATATGTAACTATATTGATTTGGGGTGATCACAACATAAAAAAATGAAAAAGTCTAATTCTAGTTTGTTCTAAACAGTTTCATTTACATTGCCAGCTAAAATATAATCGTTTTTCTGTACTTCTTCAAATAGCAAGGGCTTATGAAGTTACAAATGAAAATAAAAACTCAGGAAACAGAAAAAATATGATGACTATAATGGAATGGAACTACAATAAATCAAAAACAAAAGAAAAGGAATTTAGGGGAAAATGAAAATCATTCGATTAAATTAAAGGTCTTGAAAAAATATTGTGTTCTCATCCAAATGGCACAAGCACAACAGCTTCACATTTAGCTATTGTAACCCTGGCTATCCAACTAAAAGAAAGCTTTGGGATTTGCTAAAATAGGGAAAGTGAGCAATGGTGAGCATGAGTTTAGGATACATGGAAGCAGCAATAGTTCCAGACATAATGCCATGGGAAATTTGAAGGGCTAAAGCCTCCCAGGATGCTTCATTATGGAACTCCAGAGGCAGGCACTACAAGTGTAACCCTGAGAACCCAAACCGATTGGTATAAGACACTCTTCTCCTTTTCTGTTTCTGCTATTTAGTCATTCAGTAGTGCCTGACTCTTCATGACCCCATGGACAATAGCCTACCAATACTGTCTACATGGTTTTCTTGGCAAAGATACCTGAGCGGGCTTGCCATTTTCTTCTCCAGTTGATTATGGCAAAGAGAGATTAGATGACTTGCCCAAGGTCACACAGCTTTTAAGTGTCTGAGGCCAGATTTGGACTCCAGATTCTGACTCCAGGTGCTGAGCCCTATCCATTGAACAACTAATCTGTTCCTTTTCATTAGTGGAGATCAATGCCCCACACTTTCATGGGAACTGGAGAGAAATTGTTGAGAGCAGAAGAGAAGATTGCTATAGTATCTCTGAGTCTTTTTGCTTTGAGTCACTTTGGACTGTGCTGTTACTTCAGATGCTTCTAGAATCCAACTTCTGGAAAGAAGACAGAAGATGCCAACCCCACTTCAGGTTAATGAAGGAAAAGACTCTGTCAAGATATGAAAGGAGCAGTCAATCTCTATCATGTCCTCATCCCAGTTTGCAACATTAGAGATTTCAAGGAACTTCCCTTTGGGTGAGATCTAGGACTCTCTCTCTCTCTCAGTTGAGCCATCTCACTCCCAACATAGGAGAGCTCATTTTATTTATTTTGTTATTCTCTGACTGTAGTTTTATTATTGACATGGATAAGTAGGTTGCTTTGTCATTCATTTTGTGTGTTTGGTGGAAAAAGGTCAAGCTTTGGTTATAAAGCTTGGAGTTCTCCTTTCCTCTTTAAAGAAACAACGATCAAAAGTTTAGCTTAACCTGAAAAACACATCCCCTAGACTAATAATATTTAAGGGAGTAAATGGAAAGTAATTCTAGCCTGGTATTCCCCTCTCTTTGAGGAAAGTAAGATTCTGACCCTAACCTCCTGCTCCCTGGCAGGAAATAAAGTCTGCCTTGGAGAAGGGGGCAGATGGCTATTCTACCTCTCTTTGAGCAACACAATGACACTCCAATGGGACATATAGGAGACGATATACAAAGTTGCAGCAGGAAGGTGGTGGGTTAAAAGAGCAGAAGCACAGTCAGCTTCTAACCATCTCCTCCCCCCTGACACCCAAGCTCCCCACAGCTATCAAAAGCATCTTCCTTAATCATGTCTTTGTCACTACTATGCTCACAAATATACAATTAACACCCCCTTCTAATTACCCTTAGGATAAAATGTAAATACCTTGCAAATTTGCCTGGCCCACTCTATCCAGAACCAGACCAAGACTCCCATTCCAGTCATCCAGCCATCTTCCCAGGCCATCTAGCAACTACTCTACCTCTAGGCACATACCTAGCACCTGCCATATACACTTTCCACCTCCTACTCTGTTCTCAATAATCAGAAAATACTATCATGATTTTTAATATTATAGTAATTAACTAAACATCCCTGTGACTATCTAGACCAAAATTCCCTTCTCTAGCTACCAGTCACTTAGAGTTGAAGCCTCCCTCATTAGAACATAAGTTCTTCAAGGGAAAGATCTATATCTCTTGTATTTATATTCTCATTGCCAGACACAATGCCAGGTATATAGTAAGCACTTAGTAAATACTTCTTTTTCTCCTTGCTTCTTGCTCTCTCCTTTCCTCCCTCCCTCCTTCATTCCTACTTTCCTTCCTCCCTTCCCTTCTTTCTTTCTTTCTCTTCCTTTCTTCCCTCCTTTCTTTCCTCCTCTTTCCTTCTTCCTTTCTCTTTCCCCTTTCTTCCTTCTTTCCTTTCTTCCTTCTTTTCTTCCCTCCTTCATTTTTCCCTTTCCTTATCCTTCCTTTTCCCCTTCTTTCTTCCATTTCTTCTTTCTTCCTGTTCTTTCTTCTTCCATTCCTTACTTTCATCCTTCTTTCCTCCTTCCTACCTTCCTTTCCTTCTTCCTTCCTTCCTTCTTTCCTTCCCATAGCTTGTAAGGATATCCACGATCTGGCTCACACCTACCTTTTTAACTTTATTCCATGCTATTCCCCATCATGAACTCTTTGCCTTAGACAAACTGCATTATTAACCATTCTCCAAAAGCAAATACTCTCTTTCTCACCCTTTCTATATAAATTCATACAAATGAAACCCCTTCTCTTGAATGTGCTCATTTCCACTTCCCAGAAACCAGGTATAACTTTCTTCAAAAACCAATTCATTCTCTCTCTCTCTCTCTCTCTCTCTCTCTCTCTCTCTCTCTCTCTCTCTCCTCAAGCTCTGTTCTGAGTATTCTGACTTAATATTGATTCCCCAGACTGACCTCTCATAGAATTTAAGCTCCTTAAGGAGGGGCACCTTTTGTCATTTTGTCTTTTTCTGTTCAGTACCAACCACAGTGCACATAATGTTTAGTAAATATTTATGAAAATGAATTGTTTCATTTTAAAATCTCTACAATGGAACAGAGTTTATACAGACCTAACTGGCTATGCTTGACCAACATTGATGTTGAGAATGCCCAGACAAGTTTCTACTTTAGCAGAGTACCTGACACATAATAGGCACTCAGCTTAAAAAATACTTATTGTCAGTGCTTATAGTTAATATGAGGTGGGTATGGCCTCGTGGGCTACCTTATTTAAATAGAAAATGCTCTGGTATTCCCTATTGTATCCCCATTTTAACATATATCTTTCTGGCAACTGGGCAGAGAACATCTCTTTCCTCTATCCTCATCGAGATCATCCTATCCAGCAAACCTAATGTCTAGCCCAATTATCATATAATAATAACATATAATTCATAGAGCATTTGCTTTGCAAAAATGCTTTCAAAGGACAAGTGAATGGGAATGAATTGGCAAACAAAGAACGCTAATGGAATGAATTAGTGACAAATTGTTATGGACATTTTCTGTGTTAAAATCCATTTACTCAAATGTAAATAGTTGCAAGCTTAATTGGCTTTATTGATGTCTAATACAAAATATAAAATAAATCATCAATGATTTTTAAAGTTCTTTAGATATCACAATGCCAGTGCCAACATGTTTCCTGATCTCATTAACTTCACATATTTTTTACCAGCAAGCTCAAGTCTCAACTCAATGGTGTCTCCCTGCAGGGAAACCGTTCTTTTTGCCTTAAATGTCCTAAACCCCAAAGCTGTCCCTCTTCCAACAAACTACTGGCCAAGCTATGCTCACAAATACACCTGAGGACCTATAGAGACTAGACACATTTTTTACTTCACCTTAAGTTCCAATCAATTCTACAGCTTGGAGGGATTAGCCTAGTTTATGGGGGTGGATCTCAGGGACTGTGAGGATTTTTCCCCCATAATTATAAACAAAAATTCCTAAGCATACCACAATAATAATGCACTCTTCCATCCCTTTACACAGTAATAGGAAAGGATCATTTTATTATGCATACATTATCTCATTTTCTCCACTCATCAATCAAGGTTACAATGCATATTAAATGTTGGACTGTCTTCATTTCATTCCAGAGAAAGAATATGATGCCACAGAAGACTCAGAAGCGCATATAAACAATTGAAACAATGTTTCTCCCCTTTCCAATGAGTCATACATTGCATTACCAGATTATATACAGGCCTTTTTTCCTTACAGAACTACTCCACAGCATTAACTTTCTCCCAGGCATAACATGAACTTGGGGTTGTAAAGGAGGTAATCCTCTTTCCGATAGGACCTGTACCATCCAAATAACTCATGTAGCTATGGAAGACCAAGTCCAAATGTTTCCTTTTCAGTATCATGGTATACTCCTCTGCAGTTTCTTTAGCTTTGAAACCACATTCTTTATCCTCTTTTTTTTTTTATCACAAACCAATGCTTTTCAGGCACTTCCCCTTTCTCTCTAGAAGCTCAGATCCTATAATTCTCCTGGAACTTAAACATGTCCAGAAGATCCTGCACTCCTCCATCCTCCATCTGGAATTATTACTTATGTGACTAAATCCTCTCCTGAATCCATGACAGATGGTCAAGAAGTTATGACAGTGCCTTATCTGAACATGAAAATATGTGATACTGCATAGTGCCTGTGTGGCCTTGATCTTCCACAATTACCATCAGTAGTTTCTAGAAAGGAGACCTATGCCTCCAACTCCACCTTTTCTCTCCAGAACCCAGGTCAGCAATCTGATGTTCCTTCTCTTACACTGTCCAGTTCTGTGACCAGCAGTACATTTTGTGCATCCAATACAAAGGGATAAATTTTCATTGAAGTAGCTCAAGACAATCAAATTATCTTGTCTCACGGTCATCCTGAGACCAAAGCACTCATTTCCAATAAGTCAAACGAGTGTACAAGTCCAGTACGTAGTTTCAACCCACTAGCCTAAATGATAGTCTCATCACTTTAATCTCCTCTGGAAAACCTTTTACAGCTATAAGGAGAAAGCATTTTGGTCAAAGGCATGAGTGCATAAACCAAAACAGTCCTCTTAAAGAACAAAATCAGAACCTAACCCTCTCACTGTATCTCATTCCATTCTGTACAAATCTAGAGAAGTGAATAGAAAAGGGAGAAGACAAATAAAGACATACTTTCTTATTAGAAATGGTTCTGCCTTGATATATTCCAGTCTATCTCAAAGGAAAATCCAAAATGTGGCTTAAAATATGAATAAGATTTAATAATCAAACACTTTTGAGGACATATCTAAACATACTCCCATAAGTAAAAAAAAAAATATTGCAATCTTTCCTTCATTTTCAGTAACATATTAGTATCTTTAATTTCTAGTTGGCCGAAGATCATCAAGATTCTCATGGCTAAAGGTAATAACATACAATTATGGAGTTAATTGAAAGGGTGAAGAGAGGTAAGGCTGAAAGCTGAGGAATCTGTGAGACTTTAACAGTATTTTATTAACAGTAAAAGGTTCATCTATTCACCTATCTCCTAGTCTTTGTGAGCATACTATCATCTAAATTTGCTGTCTTCAAAGTATTTGATGGACTGCCATGTGGAAGACAGATTAAAGTGGTTGTGTCTGACCCTGGAGGGCAAAAGTAGGATCAGTGGGTGGAAGATACAGAACAGCTGCAAATAAAGAAAATTGGCCTCACAATTAGAGCTGTCCCAAAGTTGAATGAGTTGGCTCAGGAGACTGTGTCTGCAAGCAGAGGATGTAAGGCCATTTTTAAAAAATGTTTCAAAAAGGAATCCTGATCAGGCTTGGATTTGACAAGTCTGAGATTCTATGATTCTGTGAATTTTCAGCTTTGTGATGGGATTTACCTTTCTTACCTAGATCCTGATTTCATCACTGCATGCTTAGGCATAGGCTGAAGTTTTCTTGTCCTTTTTTATGGTCACTGTCTGGTCCAGAACTGTTTCTGACTTGCCTTTAATTTCACTACAGGATATGGCAGGACATGCTGAGTCTGCCAATCATATTTCATACAGTGCTTGTAATTTTCACTCTCTTGGGGTGTTAGTGACTCTGAAGTAATCAAATTCACTGTGGCTCATTAACAAATGCATTTCTTGAAAACACAAGAGTCATGTATAGATCAATGTAAAGCCACCCATGGAATTCTAACCAAAGGGTTTCCATCCCATGCCATTCAAAAATGCCCAAAGTTGAAATGTTTCTAGAGAATATTTGAGTAAGCTGTAAGATGAAAGAAAATTCAAGTGGCTGGACAGTTCCCTATTTATTGTATGTCTGAGGCGTCTTGAAGACATATGTTATCCTTTTAAAAGTTGGTTGTAAATCATACTCACTAAATTGCTTCCAGATCTATCTTTTTAAGCCAAGAATTAAAATGACAGTTCTATCAGTCCAAACACTAATTTCTGCCTGGATCACACACCCTTTTATAAACTTTCTTTGCCCAATATAGAAGGAGATGCCAATCCAACAAGTCATCTTTTCTGCAGGCCAGCAGATGTGCTGTCTGGATTGGAAGCTGCTGTTAGCAATTCAGTTGCATGATTTAAATCAGACTCTCAGATCTCAGTTTTATGCCTCTGGGAGGGAAGTTCAGCATAACTGATCTCCACCCCACCAAAATAATAATCTACTCTGATCTCTGAAAGTTAAAAATTAGTGAAATTATTGTATAATCCATTCAACAGAACAGACAGTTTCTCCAAAAAGAGAAGTTTCCAGTGTTTTAGGTCAATATCTCCAATTTCTTACGTCAAGTCAATCATATTTCATTAGAAAATATTATTTTAGTAGATGTTACAAGATTTACTTTATGATCTGAATGGCCCAGTCCTTTTAAGGGAAGATGAAATATTGCTTGTTTTTGTAAGCAAGGTTGAATTTGGCCTTATATAAGGATTCTCAATAATTCCTTAAGAATCAATAATAGGAGGGGCAGCTAGGTGATGCAGTGTATAGAGCACTGGCCCTGGATTCAGGATGACCTGAGTTCAAATCCAGTCTCAGACACTTGACACTTACTAGCTGTGTGACCCTGTACAAGTCACTTAACCTCAATTGCCTCACAAAAATACATACACACACAAAAAGAATCAATAATATGGTCTTCCCAAAGTCTTAGTGTGGTTTTAAGCAATTAAAGATTAAAATTGCATCAAGATTTTTGGAACACCTTGCATTACTCCAGACATCCAGTGGATCAGTGATCTCATCAATATGGTATTCCCTTCAATGATTCAGATAACAGGCCATCCATTCCTGCCCATTTTGTGCAACCCTTGTCCATTTCCTCCCATCATAAAAGCTCCAAAAACAAGTATGGGGAGGGAGCTTCATTTCTCTTCTTTTTTAAACATCAGAAACACAACAATGAAGTATATAAGCTGCTCGTTGATTTCCCTTTGTCTCACTATGTGACTCAGATATCCTGTGCAGTATTCATACATTTGTTTTATAACATCATAACACTATTTTTATATAATTCCTCATTTAAAATCCCTAGAACTTAATAAAGCACCTACAACATAGCAAATTTTTAACAAAGGCTTACTAGTTAATTGATTAATATGTTTCAAGAGAACCAGTAGGGCATAGTGGAGAGAGCAGTGGCATCAAACTCAAATAGAAATAGATCCCAACCGGTCACGCATTGACTTATAAAAACCACAAATTAGTATTATTTATGTTATATATTTTATTTCTTTTTTAATCTAGTTGAGCCTTATTCAGGAAGTTTTGTAAGAATTTTGCTGTCACCTGGCAGGCCATGAGTTCGACATCTCTGGTATAGATAACCTGTCTTGGAGTCAGAAAGGTTTGGGGTCAAATCCTATCTGTATAACCATTGATGTTATAGAACTTCTTGGTTCTTGAGGCAACTCCCTAGAATAACTTTTAGACAAGTTTATGACTTACATTAGTGGAGGAAATTTCCACACAGGATTTCCCTACACTGATGAAACCAAAAGGCTCTACTCCTTATCATACCCCCAAAAGCAAAAGTCATATTCTCAGCTTTCCATTGCACTTGTTTGATCCTAAACTACAGTGGTAAGATTCTAGTTAAAATGCATATCACCTCAATAAAGCATCTTATCTGTGGTCAATGATTTTTTATTTCATTCTGTGTACCCCCAGGGCCTAGTAAAAAGTTTTGCATAGAGTAGGTTCTGAACATATTTTTTTTCCCCACTGGATGATTAAAGTCAAGAGAAAGACAAGACTGAAAGATTTAAATGTTATTCTTTTAAAAGTAGATAATTACATGCATATATATATGCATAAAACATATTCAAAAGATATAAACTCTATGCATGGCCATTCCTTGAAAAACAGTAAGGAGCATTGATAGAAAAATTCTAACTTGTATGCTCCCTAGGAAACTTTCTAAGACCATAAGATACAGAAGAGTTATTGTTCTGACTTGGTGGAAGGCATTTTCTAACTGAAATTTTCCTATATTGATGAATTCATACATGCATGCACACAAATGCATATACATGTATGATGCATGCACAAGTCAATTTGCATACAGGTATGTACATTTCCATATACACTCATTATCAATGTGCACATAAACATATGTGTATGTATGTGTATTATATAAGTATATTATCTGTATGATTATATTTGTGTAGGAAGGTGTACTATATGTGTGTGTTCCTACAGGTATACTACAAAGATATATTCACTCTTTGCACCTATATTAAATGTTTGCTTGAAGTTTTTAATGAATTTATTATATCAATGCACAAGAAATACAATACAAATTCTATTTTGGAGGTGTATTAACACTCAGGTATTAAGAAATGTCTTCTTCCAGAAAATTCAGTGGTCATCTTGTAGGCTTTAAAATACTAACTGCTTACTTTCATTTTTTCAGTAAGATCAGATTCATTGTCTGTTGACAGAAGAGATTGCTGACAGAATACAACACTTGCTCTCCATACCCATCATCAGAGGACTTGGAATGGTCTCCACATGGCTCCCAAAAAGTCTGGAGGGATTTAATAGGTGATTAACAAGCACACACCAATACCACATAACATCTGGGAAAGGAAACATAGAATAAATGATAGTATCTATTTGAAATGCTCATATAAATATATTCAAAAGTCCAATTGTTCTAGGGTCTGTATTTAATTTTACATGACTCTGATAATCACTATTTTGTTGAATGTTTAGAAGATATCTTCATTTTGCTTTAACTTTAGATAGCATATTCTAAAATTATGAATTCTTGCATCATCAAAAAATTTTGTTTTCCTTTCTACTTTGAAGGAGACTGTTGCTCCTATTCACAAGCTATAATCTCTTAGTTCAGCAAATCAGAATCTATCTGCTATTCTTTTCTCCATATATGAAATCCATTAGGCAGCATCATGAGATTGGCATTGTTAAGGGAATGACATTTAGAATATACTTGAAGGCAAATGGCCTGAATTGCTGGATTAGTGATCATAGATTATGGATCTGAAACTTGAAAGAATAGTTCAGGCCATCTGGTTCAATACCCACATTCTGCATATAAGGAAGGGAGGCCAAGAGACTTTTCCAAGGTCATGTGGCTATTAACTAGCCAAGGTGAGATTTGAACACAGACATTCAGACTCCAAATTCAGCACACCTTCCACTGTACCACACTGCAGACAAGTGATATTAGCCTGAAACTTCTTTTATTGTTTTCTGAATGGAGGGAAATAGAAATGCTCACTTTTTATTTAGAAAGTCTTTGTGTAGGTTCACTGTGATAGAACCAGTATGTCTGGGACATGAAATGATTATTCATTATGTAATACAAGAGATGAAAGTGTGTCTACTGTGGTGAGTGGGTTGCCTTAAAGGCAATCAACAACTTTTATATATATAAACTCAAAGAAATTCTATGTCATTGTCAGTAGGCTTCTTCCCTTTCGACATGAATAGAACAAGATGGAGAATATAAATGACATTAAATCTGGGAATCAATAACCAGTGATTTAATAATAGAAGTTAATTACTATGGTACCACAAGAGCTAGTCAGCCACACAAAGTAAGCCATAAACTCTCTCAGAATGTTTGTGAGAATATGTGCATGCAGCTCAGAAAACATTTTGAATATTAGTGTTTTTATTTACTTAGACACAGTGACAGTCTTTGAAGTTAGAATGAATGCTTCTAGTTGGTAAACCAAGGACCTGTTGGAACCAGTATCTGGCAAAATGGCTGCTGAAAGGGAGAACTTACCTATTTTTACAAATTGCAAAAGACAATTGTTTTTTTTCTGAAAGGAGAAATGATGATGCATGGGGAGAAGAAGAAAGATGTGATTCTAAGAAGTTCTCTGAGTAGAATACAAAACAAAGGTTATAGGAGAATTTCAAGGAGAGCCTATTTAAAGAAAGCTCTGGAGGAGCAGAATTCAGCAAGTGATTCAACAAGAGGTGATTTAAATTGGCATTTTCAAATATCAGCACTCTATCAACCCCTCCATTGTATGGTTTGAATACCTAGGGTGAGATGATGCAAGCCAAGAACAATGTTCATTCTCTCCCACTGCAGACAGGAGAGCTGAGCTTGGAAAACTACTTATTCAGAGTCCATAGTACTCACTTTAGAATCAGAAGAACCTGGGTTCAAATCCCAGTTCTGTCTTTTATTACCTGCATGTCCATGGGTCAACCCCAACTTTCTAGCCCTCAGTTTCCTCATCTATAAGATGAGAGTGTTGGAACAATCCAAATGAGAGATTCACTTCAAACTCTAAATATATACTGTTCTGATGATCTCTTAGTAAAATGAGGTTAAACCAGATAACTTCTATGTTTCCTTCAAGCTCTAAATCTATGATCCCATTCTAGCTTAGTACTTGAAAGACGTGTCAGGCTGTTCTAAATGACCACCACAAAGTAGGCAATGCTAATTCCAATAATGGCACCAGGCATGGATTCCAGGGACCATGGGGCCATTTGTAGGAGTTCAAAATTGGGAGGGCACCCTATAGGGTATTACTACTAGAAATTTTCCAACTCAAATCACAATCCAGTAATGGATGAAGAAGTGGAATCCAGTGAGGGAAGATACTCTTATGACATTCCCCCAGGGTTGTTCCATAACTTCCTGGTATTACTCCTACATGGGAAACAGTCATACTTACATACATTAACTCACAGTTAGGTAGTCAACCTCAGGGCACTAATGAGAATATCTTCCTGACAGATGTCAAGATCAACCATCTAAGATGTTTTATAATTAGAAGGAAGTTCCCTTGACTACAGGAAGATATGGGAGAATAGACAGGTAGCAAAGATCAAAAACTATTCTTCCCATCTATGGTACCATCTGGGGGGATTAGAAAGACCTCATAAAGAGGCCTTTCAGGGAAGCTATGGAGTGTAAGAGGTAGAAATGAGGATGGAATTCATTCCAAGTATGAAAAACAGTCTGGACAAAGGCAGGGAGATGAAGGGTGTGAGTATTTTCTGTGAGGAATAGGAAGAAGACCAGTTCGGCTGGACCATGAAGTAGAGGAAGGGGATCAATTTGTTATGAATTTGGAAAGGTGTGCTAAAGCCAGGTAGTAAAGGACTCTAAAAGCTAAAGAGGGCAATTTCTATTTGAGAGAGTCAAAAGGGAGCACTGCAAGCTATGAGAAGGGAAGTGATATGGTCAGACATGTTTTAGGAATATTATTTTGGTAGCTGTATAAAGGATGAATTGGAAAGAGAGACTTGGGTGACTACAGCCTGAAATGGGGTGGTAGCCATGTCAGCAGAAAGAAGGAGGAGGTCTATGTGAAATTATGAGGAGGTAAATTTTATAAGCCTTGGCAAATAATTAGATATAAGAGGTAAGAGATGACTCCCAGGTTGTGAATCTTATTCCATGTGATGGCCCTACAAGTAATGAAAGACATTTATCTTGCTTTGCCATAAGTCTTCTCTTCTTCAAGTAAATATCCTTAATTATTTCAAATAATCTTCATATGGCATCATTGAGGTCTTCACCATCCTGTTGTTCTTATTCTGGTGCTCTACAGTTGCTAAATTTTATTCATAAAATGTGGCTCCCAGAATAAAACACAATGCACAAGATGTGGTCTGACCAGGACAGAGCACAACAAAACTACTACCTTCTCATTTCTAGATGGTAGGCCTCTCTTACTACAGTCTAAGATTATATTGACCTTTTCGCCTGATGAAATATGCCTTCTATCCAAACCTGATAGAGGCACAATATTTTTCATTAAATTTCTCTGTGCTACTCCCAGATATAAATGATCATAATACCACTGGAAAGCAGTATAACATTGAAAAAAGAACACCATACCCTGAGGCAGAGCCAGGATGGTGGAGAGAAGCCAGTAAGTTGCCTGAGCTCTCCGAAATTTCCCTTAAAAATGAAATCAAGCCTCTAAACAGTTTCTGAAAGACAGAACCTACAAAAAGACTGAGGGACACAATATTCCAAACTGAGATAATTTAGAAGACTTCAGGAAAGGTCACTCTCAGTCAGGCAGGGGGGAAGTGCAACACAACTCAGCACAGCATAGCAAGGAGGGGGATGGGGTAAGTCAGCAGGAAGCAACTGAGGCCCCTTAATTCTGGAATTAAGAATCAGAGGATAAAACTGTCATTGAAAGAATCCACCAATCACCTCCTGAAAGAGACCCCAAAAGGAAAACTCCAAGGAATATTGTAGCTAAATTCCAGAATTATCAGGTGAAGGAGAAAATACTCCAAGCAGCCAGAAAGAATTGATTTAAATATCATGGAGGTCCAGTCAGGATTGCTCAGGAACTGGCAGCTTTAATATTAAAACATTGCAAGGCTTTGCATATGATATTCAGAAAGTAATCCAGGCAAAGGAGCTTGGATTACAGCCAAGAATCTATTATCCAGCAAAAATGTGCATTCTCTTTCAGGGGAAAAGATGGACATTCAATGAAATAGGGGACGTTCAAGGTTTCCTAATAAAAAGACCAGAACTGAATAGAGAATTCATTCTAAACATACTAGACTCAGGATAAGTTTAAAAAGGTAAATAGGGGGAATAAGTTATTAAATAAGGTTAAACTGTTTACATTCCTACATGGGAAAATAATACCTAAAACTCTTGAGAACTGTGTATATATATATATATATATATATATATATATATATATATATATATATATATATATATATATATATATATGAGCAGACAGAAGGATTATACACAGAGGGAATAAATATAAATTGTCGTTGATGTGATGATATAAAGAAAATTAAGGGGTTAAAAAGTAGTTTATGGGGAGAAGAGGAAAGGGGAGGTGGAATGGGGTGAATTACATCATATGAAGAGGTGCAAAAAAGCTATTACAATAGAGGGAAATAAGGGAGGGGTGAACACTGTTTCAACCTTACTCTCACTAGATTTGATTCAAAAAGGGAATAACATACGCTCATTTGGATAAAGAAACTTAGCTTATTCTTTAGGGAAGTAAAAGGTAGGGGAAATGGGGGGACTGATAGAAGGGAGGGCAGAAGCAGGGGAGAAAAGGGTAAAGAAAAGGGAGGGGGGCTGAAAAAAGGGTGGGCACATTGGGGGAGGCAGGGGTAGGAAGCAAAATGTTGATGAGGAGGAATAGGATGAATGAAGGGGGCAAAGTACAAAGGAGGGAAATAGAATGGAGGGAAATAGACAGTAATAATAACTGAACGTGAATGGGATGAACTCTGCCATAAAATGGAAGGGAATAGCAGAGTGGATTAAAAACAATAATCCTACAATATGCTATTTACAAGAAACACATTTGAAGCAGAAAGATACACACAGAGTAAAGGTACACAGTTGGAACAGAATATATTATACTTCAGTTGAATTAAAAAAAGCAGGGGTAGAAATCCTTCTCTCAGACAAAGCAAAGCCAAAAACAAATCTAATTAAAAGAGATAAGGAAAGAAACTATATCTCCCTAAAATGTATCATAGATAATGAAGTAATATCAATACTAAACATGTATGTGCCAAGTGGCATAGCATCCAAATTCTTAGAGGAGAAGTTAAATGAGTTATAAGAGGAAATAGACAGCAAAATGATGCTAGTGGGGGATGTGAATCTTCCCCTCTCAGAATTAGATGAATCTAGTCACAAAATAAATAAGAAAGAAGTTAGAAGTGAATAGAATGTTAAAAAAAAAAAGTTAGATATGATAGATGTCTGGAGAACACTGAATGGTGATAGAAAGGAATCTGCCTTTTTATCAGCAGTACATGGCACATATTCAAAAACTGACCATGTGGTCCAAAAACCTCATAGTCAAATGTAGAAAGGCAGAAATAGTAATGGTATCCTTCTCAGATCATGATGCAATAAAAATTACATGTAATAAAGAACCATGGAATGGTAGATTAAAAATTAATTAGAAGCTAAATAATTTCATTCTGAAGAATGAGTGGGATAAACAACAAATCATAGAAACAATCAATAACTTCATCCAAGATAAAGACAATAAATAGTGAGACGACATACTGAAATCTATGGGATGCAGCCAAAGCAGTGTTTAGGAAAAATTTTATATCTCTAAATGCTTACATGAATAAAAAAAGAGAAAGGTGAGAACAATGAATTGGGCATGCAACTCTAAAAAGCGAGAAAAAGAACAAATTAAAAATCACCAATTAAATACTAAATTAGAAATTCTGAAATGTAAAGGAGAATTGAATAAAATTGAAAGCAAGAAAACTATAGAATTAATCAATAAAGCTAAGAGCTGGTTTTAGGGTAACACCAATAAAATAGATAAATCATTGGTTAATTGGATTAAAAAAAAGAGAGAAAACCAATTTACCAGTATCAAAAATGAAAGGGGTGATTTCACTACCAATGAAGTGGAAATTAAAGCAATAATTAGGAACTGTTTTGAGCAACCTTTTACCAACAAATTTGACAGTCTAAATGAAATGGATAAATATTTATAAAAATACAATCTGCCCAGGTTAACTGAAGAGGAAATAAGCCCATAACAGAAAAAGAAATTATACATGCCTTTAATGAACTCCCTAAGAAAAAAATCTCCAGGGCCAGATGGGTTTACAAATGAATTCTAACAAACATTTAAAGAACAATTAATTCCAATATTATTCAAATTATTTGGGAAAATAAGTGAAGAAGGAGTTTTACCAAACTCCTTTTATCACACAAATATGATGTTGATACCAAAACCAGGCAGAGTCAAAACAGAGAAAGAAAATTATAGGCCAATTTCTCTAATGAATATTGATGCAAAAATCTTAAATAAGATATTAGCCAGGAGATTACTGCAAGTTATCAGCAGGATAATACACTATGACCATGTGGGATTTATACCAGGAATGCAAGGATGGTTCAACGTTAGAAAAACTATTAACATAATCAACCACATCAGTAAGAAAACTAACCAAAAGCATATGATTATCTCAATAGATGCAGAGAAAGCTTTTGACAAAATACAGCACCCATTCCTAATAAAAACACTAGGGAGCTCAGGAATAGGGGGATCTTTCCTTAAAATAATAAGCAGTATCTACCTAAAACCATCAGCAAGCATTATATATAATGGAAATAAGTTAGAGGCCTTGCCAATAAGATCAGGGGTGAAACAGGGATGTCCATTATCACCTCCATCATTGTACTAGAAATGTTAGCCTTTGCAGATGATATGATGGTATACTTAGAGAATCCTAGAGAATCAACTAAAATTATTTGAAACAATTAACAGCTTTAGCAAAGTAGTAGGATATAAAATAAATACACATAAATCATCAGCATTTCTATACATGACCAACAAAGTCCAGCAGTAAGTGATAGAAAGAGAAACTCTATTTAAAGTAATGACAGACAATATAAAATACTTGAGAGACTGCTTGCCGAGACAAACCTGGGAACTCTATGAACACAATTACAAAACACTTTTCACACAAATCAAATCAGAAGTATCTAATTGGAAAAATATAAATTGCTCGTGGATAGGCTGAGCTAATATAATAAAAATGACAATTCTACCTAAATTAATTTTCTTATTCAGTGCTATACCAATCAGACTACTTAAAAATTACTTTATAGAGCTAGAAAAAATAATAACAAAATTCATCTGGAAAAACAAGAGGTCAAGAATATCAAGGGAAATAATGAAAAAAATGCACAGGAAGGTGGGCTAACTGTCCCAAATCTGAATCTTTACTACAAATTGGCAGTCATCAAAACTATCTGGTACTGGGTTAGAGTGGAGGAGCTCAGTGGTACAGTGGTCAGAGCACCGGCCCTGGATTCAGGAGGACCTGAGTTTGAATCCAGCTTCAGACCCTTAACACATAACTAGCTGTGTGACCCTGGGGAAATCACATAAGCCCAATTGCCTCACCCCCCCACCCCCACCCCCAAAAAAAGAAAGAAATAGAGAAGATGGGGGCAGCTAGGTGGCTCAGTGGATAATGCACCAGCCCTGGATTTAGGAGTACCTGAGTTCAAATTCAGCCTTAGACACTTGACACTTACTAGCCGTGTGACCCTGGGCAAGTCACTTAACGCCCATTACCCCACAAAAAGAAAAGAAAAGAAAAGAAAAGAAAAGAAAAGAAAAGAAAAGAAAAGAAAAGAAAAGAAAAGAAAAGAAAAGAAAAGAAAAGAAAAGAAAAGAAAAGAAAAGAAAAGAAAAGGAAAGAAAAGAAAAGGAAAGAAAAGAAATAGAGTGGAGGATCAATGGAATAGGTTTGGCACAGGATACAAAGTAGTAAATGACTTTAGTAATGTACTGTCCAATAAACCCAAAGAATTCAGCTTCTCAGTTAGGAACTCCAGTATTTGACAAAACCTGCTGGGAAAACTGGAAGAGAGTATGGCAGAAATGCCACATAGACCAACATCTTACACCTTATACTTAAATAAGGTCAAAATGGTTACATTATTTAGACATAAAAGGTGATACCATAGGTAAACTAGGAGAAGAAGGAATAGTTTACCTTTCAGATATTTGGAAAGGAGAACAGTTTATGACCAAACAAGAGATAGAGTATATCATGAAATGCAAAATGGATGATTTTGATTACATTAAATTTAAAAAGATTTTCTACAAACAGAAGCAATCCATCCAAAATTAGAAGGGAGACAGAAAACTGGGAAACAATTTTTACAGCCAGTACTTCTGATAAAGGCCTCAATTCTTTTTCTTTTCTTTTTCTTTCTTTTTTTTTTTTTGCCAGGTCACACAGCTAGGAAGTGTCAAGTATCTGAGGCTGGATTTGAACTCAGATCCTCCTGAATCCAGGACCAGTGCTTTATCTGCTGTGCCACCTAGCTGCCCCCTCATTTCTAAAATATATCAAGAACTAAATCAAATTTATAAGAATCCAAGGCAATGGATACAAACAGGCAATTTTCTGATGAAGAAATCAAAGCTATCTATTGCCATATGAAAAAATGCTGTAAATTACTAATGATTAGAGAGATGCGAATTAAAATAACACTGAGGTACAACCTGGCACCTTTCAAATTGGGTAATATGGCAAAAAAAGAAAATAATAAATGTTGGAGAAGCTGTGGAAAAGTTGAAACACTAATACATTGTTGGTGGAGCTGTGAACTGATCCACCCATTCTGTAGAGCAGCTTAGAATTATACCCAAAGGGCTATAAAGTTGTGTATACCCTTTGACCCAGCAATACTACTATTAGGTTTTTTTCCCAAAGAGATCATAAAAAAGGGGAAAGGATCCACATGTACAAAATCATTTACAGCCGCTTTTTTTGTGGTGACAAGGAATTGGAAATTGAGGGGTTGCCCATCAACTGGGGCATGGCTGAACAAGTTGTGGTATATGATTGTAATGTAATACTATTGTGTGGTAAGAAACAATGAGCAGGCAGATTTCAGAGAAACCTTGAAGAACTTGCATGAACTGATGATGAGTGAGATGAGCAGAACCAGGAGAACATTTTACACAGTATCAGCAACATTGTGTGTTGATCAACTGTGATAGATTTGATTCTTCTCAGCAATACAATGGTCCAAGATATTTCCAAAGGACTCATGATGGAAAATGCTCTCCAAATCCAGAAAAAAAAGAACTGTTGAATCTTGATGCAGATTGAACTGTACTATTTCTATTATTTTTGTTGGGGGGTTTTTTGAAGTTTTTCCTTTTTGCTCTGATTCTTCTCTCATTACACGACTAATGCAGAAATATGTTTAATGTGATTATACATATATAACCTATATCAGATTACTTGCTGTCTTGGGGAATATTTAGGGAGGGGAGAGATGGAGAAAACTTTGAAACTAGAAATATTTTAAAAACAAATGTTGAAAATTTGAAAAAACCACCATACCCAGAAGCATGGATTATAGTTCCATATATGCTTGTATGTCTTTGGGTACATAACTTTGCTTGGCCTCAGTTTTATAACCTGTAAAATAAAAGTATTGGACTAGGTGATCCTTTCCCAACTCTAAAATTCTAAGATTCTGGGTAAATGACACTGCCCTCATTTTTCATATGGGAAACTAGGCCAAGCAATGGTTTATAACTTGACTGAGGTCACATCACAAGTCAACAGCCCAGCCAGGAATGTAACCCTCTACTGGTGACCCTCTGTCTGGTGCCCTAAATACTTGATTGCATGCTGAGAGAACACATCAAAGAAATGACAACCAAGAGCTGAAAGGCAGTTTTCAATTTGAAAGGTACATGGTTCATGACCACATCTGATGAAGCAGACACAATGGAGTCTAGTGAGAGAGGGGAATGTGATGTACTTGAATGGAATGACAATTCTGTACCTTGGAAAAAGTGAATTTAAGGAAGAGGAAGAAATAGAACATAAATAAACAAATATTATTTTCTATTACTGAAGCAAGATGCTAACTCTGATTTGGAGAGATTATTTCATCTCCTTAGAGAAATTCTACTGAGTATAGATCTGGGGACAGACGGGGATGAGCAAAGAGGATATCACATAATGCACAGCTCAGGTGCAGCTTCAGCAGTTCAATGGGTGAAAGCTGCCATGGAATCATCAGTTATAAAAATAAGTTCCTGTGAATGTGTGTATATGTACCTAATAGATAACGTACCAAGAGAAGGGTATATTTTGAATATGAAATTGTAAAAAATGATAGGATAGAATATTTAAAGATGAAAGGGATCATAGAGGTAATCTAGTAGAATTCACTTGCTGAAGTCACACAGTCACCAAATAGCACATCTGAGATGGAATCCAAGGTCCTCTGATTCCAAATTTGGCACTCTTTGCATTATATAAAGCCTCAAGCATCAAAATAGCCAGAATTTGCATTATCTACTATTAAAATTAGCTAGATAACACAATAAGGAATATAGAACTGAAAGGGACCTTAGAGGTCATCTGATCTATTACACACCCTCCCAACATTGGTTTTACAGATATGAAAGCTGAGATGAAGGAATTACTTGCCCAAGGTAACAAAAGTAGGAAACATCAAAAATTCAGTTTGAACCTAGATATCCTGTCTCCAAAGCCAATACTCTTTATACTTTAAGGGCCAAATTTAATATATGGAGAGTTAATTGAGTGGCTCACTGTAATATTGGGGTCCCGGAAATAATGAGTCCCTCTAGGTCTAAAGTTCCCTCCCCTCCAAATGGCCTTTTTAGATATTTCTTCCAGGCCAATAAGAAAGGAGCCTTACAGCCTCTTTTCCACAAATGGATCAATGGGAATAAAATAAACAGCAAAGGTGAAATTAATAAAAATCAAAGATAAGAGAATAGGGAAAAAAGAAATATGGATAATCTTCCTATCTCTAACCTAAGCCTATACAATCCCCAATTAGCTGCCAGTTTAGCTAATTCAAAAGAAAGCAGGGCTTTTATGTTAACTCACCACCTGGGGCATCTACTCCTGCTGCTCCTACCACTGGGAAGAAGGAGACTCTGGAAGAGAGTGAGACTTCCCTCAGCAAGCATTTAATCTTCCTCCCCCAAAATGGGAGGTCCTTCAAAACTGCCCGTGGAGAGTGGTTTCTCCTACTGACATCAGCAGAATACATCACTTCAGGGCAGGCCAGGTGTGGTACCTCCCAATAAGTCAGCCAAATTCCAATAATCTTACCAGATTCCCCCTTTTGTTTCTTTGAGGAACACATGGTGTTTCCTTGATCAAACAGTACTATGCCACATTACTTCTCCAATGTTACTTTGTGCAAAGTATTTTGTACATAAACGTAGAAAAGATTATTAAGAATGTCAATAGTAGGGACAGCTAGGTGGTGGAGTAGATAAAGCACTGGCCCTGGATTCAGGAGGACCTGAGTTCAAATTTGACCTTAGACACTTTAAACTTACTAGCTGTGTGACCCTGGGCCAGTCACATAACCCTCATTTCCCTGAACAAGAAAAAAAAAAAGAATGTCAATAGGACATAGTGAACATACTCATCCTCTCTATGAGAATGACTTCCATACATATATCTGTCCAGAGGTTCTCCCCAGAACTTAAGCTCCACCATCTCCTTGTGGATATTTTAAACTGTATATACTCTGTGTAGTTCAAACTCAGCATGGACAAAGCAGAACTCATTGTATTTCTAATAGAATTTTATTTTCCAAAATATATGTAAAAACAAAATTTTAACATCCATTTTTTAAAACCTTTGTGTTCCAACTTCTCTTCCCCCATCCATTCCCACCCCCCCACCCACAAGAACTCAAGTTATATATGAGTAGTCATGGAAAAATTCCCATATTAGCTAGTTGTGAGAGAAAACAGTCAAAAAAACCCAAAACTTCAGATTAAGGAATTGTCAAAGAGGAAATGAAAAAAAAAATTTTAAATGGGTTTCCATCTGTTTTCAGATACCATCAGTTCTTTCTCTGCAGATGGGCCGCAATCTTCATAAGTCTTTCAGGGTTATATTGGATCATTGCCTTGCTGAAAATAATCACATGCTTCCCAGCAGATCATCCCCCACTATTGCTGTTATTTTGTATATAGTACATTTCACTCTGCTTCAGTGCATGTAGATCTTTCCAGGTTTTTCTGATAGTATCCTGTTCATCATAACCTTTATATAGTACCTTAAGTTTGACAGAGAATTTTCTTCATAAAAGTCCAGCAAAGTAGGTACCATATATTTTGCCATTATAATCAATCATCATAACTATTTCCCTCCCTCCCACTCCCTTCCCATGACATTTACTCTATCTTCTTTTTACCTATTCCTCCTCAGAAGTGTTTTACTTCTGACTATCCTCTCCCTCACTCTGCACTCCCTTTTTTCATGCTTCCTTCCTTATCCTCTTCCCCTCCTATTTTCCTGCAGGGTTAAATAGATTGCTCCTCCCAATTGGGTATAAAAGCTATTCCCTCCATGAGCCCACTCCAATGAGATCAGGGTCCCTGAGCTAATTCTGTGTTCCAAATTTTTCTTCCTCCCACCCTCCTCAACCCTCCCTATGAGATCAAGCAATTCAATATGTCACACTGGGGCAGTAATGCAGAACATCTTCATCTTCTTGTTCATCTTCCTTGAAAGTGTTTTGCTTTTTACTGCTCTCTCCCCCAATCTGCCCTTTCCTCCTTCCCTTCTCCTCTCCCCCTTTTCTCCCTCCCCCCCAGGGCAAAAATACATTACTATACCTACTTGAGTATGTATGTTAGTCCTTCTTTGAGCCAATTCTGATGATATTAAGGTTCACTCACTCCTCAACTCCTTCCCCCTCTTCTACTCTCCTCCATAAGCTTTTTTCTTGTTTCCTTCATGTGAACTACCTCTCCCCAGACCATCTCTCCCCTTCTTCCCCCAGTTTATTCCTCCTACACCTCAACCCTATTTTAATGATGTCATCATGGATTAGATAGGTGGTACACTGGACAAAGCACCAGCCCTGGACCCAGGAGGCCCCAAGCTCAAATCCAGCCCCAGACATAAAATACCCCACCCTGTCTGCCCTACAAAGAACAAAACATAAATGCTTTACAGATATCATCCCTTCATATTCAGTTCAGCCCTGTCTTCTGTGAATTTCTTACTGAGATAGTTCTTATGATTTCAAAGTATTATCTTCCCATGTAGAAATACCTCATTGCATTTCAATCAGTCCCTTCCCCCAATCTCCCTCTTTCTGTAAGAACATGTAAGAAAGAAAAAAAAAGTGAAAACATTATGCTTGATCTGCATTCAGACTCATATTGGTGTTTTTTCCCTAGATTTGGAGAACATTTTCCATCATGATCCTTGGAATTGTCTTGAATCATTGCACTGCTGAGAAGGGATAAGTCTTTTTTAAATATTTATTTATTTAGAATTTTCCCCAAGTTACAAATTTTTCACATTGATTTTTTAAAACTTTGTGTTCCAAATTCTCTTCCTCCCTACCTCCTCACTTCTCCCTAAGAAGTCAAGCAATTCAATATAAGTTATACATATGCAGTCATTCAAAACATCTCCACATTAGTCAGGTTGTGAAAGAAAACAGAGAAAATAACTTTAGAAACAGTAACTAACAAATAATATACTTCAATCTATATTCAGATACCATCAGTTCTTTCTCTGTAGATGGATTGCATTTTTCATAAGTCCTTCTGATAGCATCCTGCTTATAATTTCTTTCACAGTTACTATTGCTAACTGTATTACCCTGCATCCTATTCCCTCCCCTTGATATTTACCCTAATTTTTTATCTTATTTCACCATATCCCTCCTCAAAAGCATTTTTCTGGGGTGGCTAGGTGGTGCAGTGGATAGAGCACCGGCCCTGGAGTCAGGAGTACCTGAGTTCAAATCCGGCCTCAGACACTTAATACTTACTAGCTGTGTGACCCTGGGCAAGTCACTTAACCCCAATTGCCTCACTAAAAAACAAACAAAAAACCAAAAAAACCACCAAAAAAAAATATATATATATATATATATTTTGCTTCTTACAGCCCCCTCCCCCAATCTTCCCTCCATTCCTTCACCTCTCCCCCCTCATCCCCTTCCCCTCCCACTTTCCCACAGGGCAAGATATATTACTATACCCACTTAAGTGTGTATGCTATTCCCTCTTTGAGCCAATTCTGATGAGAGTAAGGCTCACTCACTCCCCTGCTCCTTCCCCATCTTCCCCTCCACTCCATAAGCCTTTTCTTGTTTGTTTGTGTGTGGTTTTTTGTTAGCTACTTTACCCCATTCTACCTCTCCCTTTCACTTTCTTACAATGCATTCTTCTTACCTCTTAATTTTATTTTAATGATGTTAGCATGGGGCAGCTAGGTGACACAGTGAACAAAGCACTAGCCCTAGACCCAGGAAATCCCAAGCCCAAATATGGCCCCAGGCATAAACCACTCCACACTGCCTGCCCCACAAAAAAAAAAAAAGATAAAAAAATTAAATGCATTATAGATATCAGTAAGTGTCAAGTGTCTGAGGCTGCATTTAAACTCAGGTCCTCCTAAATCCAGGATTGGTGCTTTATCCACTGAGCCACCTAGCTGTCCCCTGCTCATCATTTCTTATAGCATAATAGTATTCCATTACATTCATATTCCACAACTTGTTCAGCTCTTCCCCAATTGATGGACATTCCCTTAATTTCCAATTCTTTGCCACCACAAAAAGAGCTGCTATAAATATTTCTGTACATGTACGTCCTTTTCCCTTTTTATGATCACTTTGGGATACAAACCTAGTTGTGGTATTGCTGGATGAAAGGGTACACAATGTTTTATAGCCCCTTGGGCATAGTTCCAAATTGGTCTCCAGAATAGTTGGATCAGTTCACAACTCCCCCAATGCATTAATGTTCCAATTTCTCCACACCTTCTCTAACATTTATCATTTTCCTTTTCTGTGATATTAGCCAATCTGATAGGTGTGAACTGGTACCTCAGAGTTGTTTTGATCTGCATTTCTCTATTCAGTAGCAATTTTGAGCATTTTTTTCATATGACTGTTGATAGCTTTAACTTCTTCATCTAAAAACTGACTAAAGCCATAAATTTTCATGTTAATTTTAGGATTTTATTGGAAGTCAACGAGTCACACAGAACATAAAGACAATAATTGAGCAATGCCTGGAATATTGAAAACTTAAAAGACTTGCCCACAATCACACAACTATTTGTCAGAAATAGGACTCCAACCCAGGTCTTCCTGATTCTAAGCCTAACCCTTTATCTGTTATATCATCCTTCCTCTGCTAAGAACTGTAGTAATAATAAGTTTTAGAGAATGTTTCAATTTTTGTTTTTATTTTATGTTTCATGTGTAACAACTAAGATTCTGAATTACCTTAAACATGTTTTTTGACAAAGTCTCATTGTTTGATTTGATTATTTGGCAAAGCTATTTAATGTTGTGTTAAGCTCAATTTTGTAGGAAATTTTCCTGGCTGATTACCAGCCTCTGAAATATCTGAAAGACTTCCATTCTGTGATGTTTAAATGTTAAATGTGTGGTCGCCTTAAACTAGAAGCTTTAGCACCAGTCTGTGGGCATTAAGCATTTATTAAGGCATACAGGTATTCATGTGGAGTTCAGAAAGTTAAGAAAAGGCCTATCTAGCCTAGAGTTCCAGACTGGTTGGGTTCTTCCTCAAGTCCTCTACCAGGAGCCTGCTTCAATCATGAACTCTCTCAAACTGAGTTGGAAGTTTTTTATAGGTCCAGAGCATAGGAGGTCCTTATATACTGCTTCAGGCTGATTGGTTAGCATCATCCAAATCCATTGGTTCACTGGATTTGGAAGGTGCTCTGGAGTTTAATTTCTGAGGACAATACCTTCTTAAAGGCTAGCCAGGTGTGATTACAATCTAGTTAACTTGAAGTAGGCTAATCAGCAGTCAATCACTCTCACTTAATTCAATCAGTTTAGATTAGTCTCCAGGTGGGCCTTTGAGTATCTGCTAAATCCCATTATTTTATCACAATTCCACAACTACACCCAGAGGACATCCCAAGAATCATCTGAGAAAAGACTTCCAAAGACTTAAATGGATATTTTCCTATTTTCCTTTTCCACATTGTATACACTGTTTATAATGTCCACTTACTAAATGGGAGTGCCCCCTTTAGTTTTTCTGTTTGTAATGTCCACCTGCTAAAAGGGAGTGCCCCCTTTAGCTTTTGTTAATGCAGTGTTCAATTTTTTTCTCTTTTTTCATCCCCTTTACTTTGTTAGTCATAAGTATCTATAATGTTATTCCTTCATGTGAGGAAACGATGTGTCTTCACATGAAGCACAGGGAGGAGGGTGAGAATAGGAACCACACCCCATGCTGAGAGGGATATTGTGAGAATCAGGCCTGAAAAGAAAACATGTGACTTCGGTGTCTGGAAGTGACCTTTCTGGGGTTTTGAAGGTTGGATTGGAGTCCAGAAGTTGTGTCTAATGCCTGTGGGTAGTGTCAATCAGTGCTTCCAGTCAATTAGCTTGAAGCTCTGTGTGAGGACGGCCCTGCTTCCTGTTTCAAAGGGGGCTTCTGGGAAAACTAGCTAAAGATCTGAGTCTTTTCATTCAAGAACTGACTGTTGACGGGAGGAACACTCTCTTTCTCTTAGATAGCTAGATGAAGGCTGTTTTTCTTCTCTTTCTCTCTCTTTGCTAACCCCTATTATGCTTTAATAAATGCTTAATGCCCAAATACTGATGCTAAAGTCTCTAATTTAAGGAGACAACACATTATATTTTTTAAACTTCACAGCTACAATTTTAGGCTTTCCAGAACATTAGTGCAAACAAACCATAAATCTCTATAGCAGCTAGTCCATTGAGTTGGTCAGGATTGGGTGGCAAAATAAATGTTACACTAAAATATTAGAGGCTGAAAAGATAACTCTGAGGTTCCTGTTAATTTAATGGATGATAGTTGCATAGCTTGTTTTCATTTTGTTTTTGTTTTGTTTTGTTTTGTTTTTCCAGGGAAATGAGGGTTAAGTGGCTTGCCCAGGGCAGGTCACACAGCTGGTACATGTCAAGTGTCTCCTCCAGATTTGAACTCAGGTGCTCCTGAATCCAGGGCTGGTACTTTATCCACTGCTCCTGCATGGCAGGTTTTTCTAAAAATTTTGGCATATCCAGTATGTATAAATGTTTGTGAAATGGAGAGGAATCTTTACCAACTTCACTGTACAGAAGCCTTTCTGCTAAGACATTCTTTGATGTCACTGTCATTGGCAGATAATCATAACTAGGATGGACTATGAGTCTGACCTGGTGGGCCATTTCTCAAGTTCTTTTAATGGTCAGAGTAGGCAATAAAACAGGTAAAGGCATGGAGAAAATATGTGGAAATAAGGTATTATGTAATGAAAGAAATATCAAAAGCATTATTCGATTCTTAATTCCAGCACTTATCACATGTCTGATGGAGCAAAAGACTCATACTCTCTATGCCTCAATTTCCTAAGCTCAGATATTGGAATGATGTTTCAAGGCCTGCTTCACATAGCTGATGTGAGGATCAAATGAAGTGAGCACCCTTAAAAAACAATACTATTATTGTTATTGTTGAGGGGCAGCTTCATTTTCAAGTATAAACTGTTGAAATTAGGAAGATTTGCATTCAAGTATTGCCTCTGATAGATACCAGCTGTATGATCACAAGCAAGTTCCTTGTACTTTCCTTGGCAAGTTTTTAAGACTTTAAGTTCCAAATGAGTCTATCAGTTTCTAATTAGCTTTGGTGGAAGGAATTCTCCAGATCCAATTGAAGTTTGAGATAGATATGGTTGTACCTATATATTAATATACATGTGTATGTATATATACATATATATGCCTGTGTGTGTATAAATTGATGCATGTATATGTGTGTTTATATTCTTGCCTTGCCTGTGATTTCATAGATATAAGGAGTTCCTAATGAGAAACCTCTCTCTCAACAAAGATTGACACTTTTTATTTGCAATTTTGTAGTGTCAAAGAGTTGCCTAGGGTGCCAAGAGGTTGTCATTTGTCCAAAATCATATAGCTAGTAGGTTTCAGAGGAAGGATTTTAACCCAAGTCTTCTTGGCTGTAAAAACAATTCTTTTTTTTTTGGGGGGGGGGGGGGGCAGGGCAATGAGGATTAAGAGACCTGCCCAGGGTCACACAGATAGTAAGTATCAAGTGTCTGAGGCTGTATTTGAACTCAGGTCCTCCTGAATCTAGGGCCATTGCTTTATCCACTGCACCACCTAGCTTCCCCCTGTAGTAGTACTAGTAGTAGGCCTCCACCAGTCGCGGACGACCATGGATCACCTAGCTTCCCCCTGTAAGACCAGTTCTAATACACTACACAATACTGTGTTTTGGAATGTTACATCAGTAACATAATTTCCTGTGCTCAGATGCTCAGGAGGAGGGAGTTGTACTTTGTACTATGTATGTGCAGTAAGACTGTTCTCTATACATTTTAGCTAGAGGAATGTAGGCTATGAAAAATAACAAATCCAGATTTCCAGAATAGAAGGCCATCTGTCTGTCTGTTTTACCATGCTACTATTATCTATCTGCTTGCCTATTTGTTTATTTATTGTCAGGAAGAAGAGAGATCAAGTCTCACCTCTCAAATATACTCACTGTAAACAAGTCACTAGTAGGACTAGAATTCAATTCTTCCTAATTCTCAATACATGGATACATGTGTGTATGTCTTTTGTTGGTGTCTAAGTCTCTGTCCGTGTGTATATAAACATACATACATATATACATACACACAAATATATTTATTTGCATTTTGTATATTTGTGCCTGAGTGTGTATATGTGCACAAAATTTGCACATATATGCATGCATACAAAATCCATATAAGAAATAATACAAACTATTATGATTTCATAATGAAATTTAACTGGTATAAATCTACATGAGAAGCAAAAGCAAAAAAAAACCTAAAAACTATCTCAGTCAGCAAATAGAAAATCATGATCTATGTGGAGAGATATAGCAACTAAGAAAAACAAATTGGGAGAAAATAAAACTCAGTTGTACAGTATAATGGGGGAGGATGGTAGAAGATTGAGTATTATCAAGTAATTTTTAAAAACCATGAACAGCAGTAGAGGTAAAAACATGAGTATAGAAAGTTGTTTTTAATATTCATAAAAAATAGAAATCTAGATCCAGAAGGAACACGAGAGAACATCTAGTCAAATTTTTAAAATTTATTTTTTAGTTTTTAAAAAATTATTAAATCCTTGCTATTTACAAAAATAGAATAAATAAGCTACTTATTCACACTAAATCTACTTATCCATCCAAAAATGGGAAACAATTCAATGCTTAGCCCAGCTAAACAGTCAAGGTACCACACCCTTCTAAGAGATAGCCCAACTGAGCAAGAAAGTGATTCATTTATCAGCTAAGACAAACCCCAAAGTGAGCTTAGTGGGGAAACTGAGAAGGAAGAAAAGGACTTCCAAGATCAAAAAGTAACCTTCATCCACACATGGGTCCCTGAGCACTTTTGTGTACCAAGTTTGAGGCCACAATCCATAGAAACCCTGCGTGTTTGTGCAATGTATAAGAATTTATCTTCTGTTGATGCATGTGCATGTTTGTACATGTACAAACATACATATAATTTCTATGGACAGTGGTCCCAAATTTGATCTATGGATATGCCTCTTCCCATCTACTTTAAGCTTAACCCTACTTCCCATAGGGGTGAATGGGTGCAGAGGGGTGATTAAACCTCCAGTTTGGGAGATAATTTATAACTTCTGTATTCAGTCCACCTTCTCATTTAATATTCCCAGGTAAAAACTACTTAATATTAACTTTTAAAATTGGTATTGCAGTAGTATACCATATAGGGATTTATAAGCATCAGTGCTAGAAACCCCAAACTTTCTGGGTTATCCTAGATGGAAGAAATAGTTAATTATGCTTTTGAGACAAAACCAAGCAATACAGATAGGAATTGGGAAAGTAACCCAGAGGGAATGTGATATTACAGAAAGATAAAAGAGAGATAGATAGATGATAAATAGAGAGATAGCTATGGATATATGTAGGGTAGCTAGGTGGCTCAGTAGATAGTGTACCAGGCCTAGAGTCAGGAAGACTCCTCTTCACGAATTCAAATCTGGTCTCAGACTCACTAGCTATGTGACCCTGGCAAGTCATGTAACCCTGTTTACCTCCTTTTCCTCATCTGCAAAATGAGCAGGAAAAGGAAATGGAAAGCCACTCCAGTATCTTTGTCATCAAACCCCTAATGGGGCCACAAAGAATCAGACACAACTGAAAGAATTGAACAGCAACAAATGTATATACATACACACATATACATATATGTATATATATACATGTATATTTACTAAAAACATCCAAATTGTACATATACAAAATAGATGTATGCATATGTATATGTATACATGTGATATATATCCATGAATATTATAAAATTATTAATAAATAAGTGATTAATCTGGTTTCTTCAAGGTATTCAATTGCTCCAACCTGTCTGTTCTCTTTAGGGTAAATTCATAGCTAAAGCCTGACACTTTGACAAGTTTTTACTAGCTAGGATTCAGTCAAGGTGCCAGAGGAAGTGTGAACTCTTTTAGCAGAGACAGCATAGAAAAATCCATTGACACATTCACCACTATGGGGACATGACATCAGTGTGAGCTAAAGGTGTGGAGGACGTTTGCTTAATGCTTAGTTCATAAATACATATGTATCTCCTACAAGGGGGAATTCCTTTTTATGGGGACTATTTTAATGGGGTGCTCCTAGAACTGTGTGATTGCTATCCTGGGACTGCTGACAAGCTGGGTGATGAACAGGTATGGCTTCTCTGAAAGATGGGTGGTTTTTATTCCTACCTTTTGTTCATGGAATTTAAAAGGTTATGCTTGCTCAGGACAAGTTTATATGTTTCTGTCAGTGGCAAATTCAGAGAAAATCCAATGGTGATGCAAAGGATCAGATCTAAATGGAACCCTCAGGTTCACCCCCCCCCCAAAAAAAGAAAAAGAAACAGAGATTCAGCAAAATGGATCAAAGTGTCTATTGTAAGTGTACATCATTGGATCCATTTGAATAAGATGCCTAAGGTTAAAGTAGGGCAAGGCACTAGTAAGATCTCAAATGGCCCTTTCTTTTCTTCTCTCCACTGTTCAGTTATTCATCTTTAAAAGTGTCCAAAGTTAGTATTGTTAAGGTATAGAAAGGGTGATTACATACTGCACAGACATAAGAAACTTCAAATTTGGTGATTATTCTGTTTCCTTAAGATATGGCAGGGAGTAGACTATATCTGATATGTTATTCCAGAGGCTACTGGCATCAGAAGGCTATTGAGAAGATTGCAATAACTCATTGTTTACAATATTACCCATAACATTTCCATTGATGAAGCTCAAAGTGAATTAATATTCCATAATAGTATAGTCATCATAATCATTATTGCTGTTGTTGAAATAGTAGTAGTGGTGGTGGTGGTAGTAGTAGCATTTCATCTTCATCAAAGAGTGTATTGAGGTCTGTGATGTAAGAATCCAAATTTGGTAGCTCCCCTGTCCTTGATAGTGTTAAGGCTAAAATTCTAGCTAGTCTGTCTAAAATATTTAATGAGTGGTCGCCAATAAATTATAAGCTTTAGCAAGAGTTAGACTTTTAAGCATTTATTAAGGAGAATAAGAATTTGGTAAAGAGAGAGAGAAAGGTCTAGATTCCTATCTATTAAAGGGAGAGCGCATTTCTAGCTCCCTTCTCCGCCAGAGTCCAGAGGAAAGAGAGCCAGACCGAGCGCCAGTCTCTTCCTTCCTCCTCCCACTAGTCTGCGTCACTTCCTCCCCGCCAAAGAAAAGACTCCTGGTCTTGCCCTCAAAGACCTTCGCTTCATGGGCAGAACTCTGCTACAGTAAGTATCCAGCAGGTGGCGTCATTCCAATCGTTACAGTCCCCCCTGTTGTTCCTCAAGAAACAAAATGTTTCCTTGACGGAACAGTAAAAACAATATAATAACTATTGCTAACTAATAATATGTGAACAACAATATAGAAAAGGAAGAGAGGAAAGTTTTGTCCAGAGGGGCGATTTTTTTTTTTGTCCTCATGAACCGACGCTTTGACATTAGTCTTGCAAAGGGAGGGCCTCTGCAGAGAATACATGTTACAGATGGTGTATATTATAACAGAAAGAGAAAAAACAACAAAAACAACAAATCAAAACTGTTCATTTAAAGTCTCTGAAAGTCTTTTCTCAGATGTCCTCTAGGTGTAGTCGTGGAATGGAAGTCTTTTCAGGGGTTGATGTGTGGATGCTGGTAATCAGCCAGGAAAATTTCCTACAAAATTGAGCTTAACACAACTTTAAAACAGCTTTGTCAATAATCAAATCAAACAATGAAAGTTCTCAAAAACATGTCTAAGGGAATACAGAATCTTAGTTGTTACACATGAAACATATAATAAAACAAAAATTGAAACATTCTTTAAAATTATAATCTTACTATAGTCCCCCCTTATGGAGGGTAATTGAGAAGACAATTGCTGCGATATTAATTTTTAAAAATAATTTTTATCTTTGTTTCATCACTTTTTGCATCATCTGCCTAATTATCCTCATGCCATTATGAGAAATTAGAAAATCTAATATAATTGGTAACAGGTGTCAAGGCCAAATTCAACACTGTTATTTATCATGACACCTGAGATAATTATGGGGGTTACCATAAAAGAACAGAGAAATGATGGGATATGAGCATTCCCACACTTGAGCAATATGTACTGCCCATACAGTATGCCAGGCTTAAAATAGGTGGATGGAATATATGTCCATGCCACCGAACATATTGGAAGAAACTGAGTCAGACTTAATCAGATGCATGGGATTGAGATGTCCATGGCATCAGGCATATAGGAGGGAGCATAGAAGCCAGGTGTAGAAGTGAGATGGGTGGGATGAATACTTCCAGCCATCTGTACAATATTGTGGGGAAAAAGAGAATAAAATATTAAACCAAGAGAATCCAACCTCAACATTTGTCAAAAGCCGTTCCCTCGGCCATACCTTGACTTCATGCATGTCTCCCCTCATGTGACAGTTCAGTGTCTGCTCTTGCATGTATTCCTCTTGTGATTGGATGGCATCTTGGCCAACTGGCATCTGATAACTCAGAATAAAGGCAATTAATGTCTTAAATGATAAGTTCCCATAATCCAAGTCTCATATGGATTTAAAATTGAGGATAATAAATGATTGCAAAAAATGTGAATACATCTTGACTCAAAATATAATATATAATTATGCAACAATTTCAAATAATACCCTTTTTTTTACTTAGTATACAATTACTTTTGTGAAAAATCAGAACATACTTAAATACAAGTTAAAGCACAACAGAATCTCAAAGAACTTTTTTTTTTTGAAAATAGAAAACTTTTACAAATGTTCCCCTCTTTTTTTTTTTTTGGGAATATGCTTATCAAAAATAATACTTCTAGAATCAATTTACACTTGCCATGGCAACCAATTTGCCAGGGAAATGCTTTAAAGAGTTTGATCAAATAATCAGTTGAGAAAAAATAAAACAAACAACTCAGAATATGGGAGCACAATACTCCTAGAATTAACATTGTATAATAAAATCAAAACCATCTTGCAATGTTTCAAAATTAGATAGACAAATGAATAGAAGAAAATACACATGGAACAATAAAAGACAATGAAATTCAAACTAAGGAAGTCTAAATGAATGTGAACTTAATATTAATAAGAGTATTATAAAATATAAACTTGATCACATGACTATAAAAAGCTTTTACAAATATTCTCCTTGTTTTAAAAACTAAATATAAAACACAATCTCAAAAGCATGAAAATCTCTATGAAAATAAACCCATACCATTAATTTCAAAATGTATATGTAATAGCATAGAAATCCTATGTAACCTCTGAACTGATATTAATACTCTGAGTGAATTCAGAACACCTTTGATTCCAATATCTAAAATCCCCAATACTCATATCAATACCTTGCTGCTTACTTCTACATTTCTGTAAAATATATACCCTTCCATGGCAAAAGAAGCGGAGTCTTGAACTATGGTGATGATTGTCATTCTTATTCAGCTTAAGTTTTTCTTCTTTAACCCCTCTATATTGTCTGTCAGTCTTTTCACCATACAAATGCTTTATAAGATTACTAATTAAAGACAAAAGCAGGTTAGCAAAATTATGAACAAAACGAGCATATCTGGAATTTAAAGAGTTTTCTAAGATTGTCTCAAAAGCACAGCCAGGCCAGGGAAGGGCTGAGCCTGAAGCTGCAAATGCAGGTAGAAAAAGTTGAGCATGTGCATCAGATCTCTGGACTTCCCAGGCAGGGGAAGCTATGGGCTTGGCCATAGGAGGAGTAGAGGGTGGGGGTCTGGAGAGGAGGGGAGGGACCAGCGCAATTTGAATCCGACTTGATTTTGAACTCAGGCCTGGATTCCTCTTCCCCCACTTTGCCTCCAGGTGCTAGGGGATTAAAAGCTTCTAGAGGGTGGGTCATTGCCTCCAGGCATGCAAAATTAGAGCAACAATTAGTGTTAGAATTGGGAAAAGCTGCAGGAATCTCTTCAGGTTTCTCTGAAAAAGCATGGTTGGGAGAGGGAGAGATATTTCCTTGTGTGAGTAAGTTGCTGGCTCTTTTAACAAAAATAAAAAGAAAAATAGAAAATCCACAAAAACAAAGCATTAACATGATCTTATCTCCCATTTGTCTGGTTAAACAGACCAAAATCAAAAATAGGATAATTAGGGAGTTTAAAAGGTCCATTCGAAAAAATTCAAAGGAAAAACACAGCCAGTGTGCCAGTACTTAGCAGTTAAAGGGAGAGGGAGGGGAAATTTCTTACCCAACCAGCAGATCAGAAGAAGACTGAGGGTTAGCTTTCCTCTTCGTGGTCAGCCATCTGTTAAGGCTAAAATTCTAGCTAGTCTGTCTAAAATATTTAATGAGTGGTCGCCAATAAATTATAAGCTTTAGCAAGAGTTAGACTTTTAAGCATTTATTAAGGAGAATAAGAATTTGGTAAAGAGAGAGAGAAAGGTCTAGATTCCTATCTATTAAAGGGAGAGCGCATTTCTAGCTCCCTTCTCCGCCAGAGTCCAGAGGAAAGAGAGCCAGACCGAGCGCCAGTCTCTTCCTTCCTCCTCCCACTAGTCTGCGTCACTTCCTCCCCGCCAAAGAAAAGACTCCTGGTCTTGCCCTCAAAGACCTTCGCTTCATGGGCAGAACTCTGCTACAGTAAGTATCCAGCAGGTGGCGTCATTCCAATCGTTACAATAGTAAGAAGGACTATTGCAAAACACCTTTGAGAATATTTTCTCCATTTTTCTTTTTTGTATTATCTTCAGGACAATATCAGCTTTAAATGCCTTTGGGATGACTTCACATTTTTTTTTTTTACCAATTTTCTATAACCATGTTTTTCCCACTACTGCAACTTTAATTAATTAATACTACTCAATCTTCTACCATCCTTTCCCATAAGACTGTACAAATGAGTTTCTATTCTCCAAATAAACCAGAGTTGTATTTTCTTAATTGTTTTTTTTTTCTCTCTACTTACATAGGAGATGATGCATTTACATTTGCTGACTGATATGGTTTCTAAATTTCTTTTTTTATTCTACTCATTATGTAGATTTATATTGGTTAAACATCTTTAGGAAATAATGATAGTTTGTATCAATGTCTGTTCTTTGAATCATTTCCATTTTAGTATGAATAAGTAGCTTATTTATTCTATCATATTTGGCATCATTTTTATAACATCATTGGATAATGGATTTGTGGCTGACAGAGATAATAAATATCATCTAGTCCAATCTCTTCATTTTACAGTAAGGAAACTGAGGGTCAAATAGATTAACTGACTTGCCAAAGCTGCATGGATAAGTGGAAGAAATGCTCATTGCACAACCTTGCTTCTGATAATGTACATATCTTCCACAGAAATATGAGAAATATTCTTGGGGCTATTGCAAAAATAGAAAATCTAAGAAACAGAAATGTCAATTTTTGGTTTGGTTTTGGTTTTTGGTTGTTTTTCTGTTTTGTTTTGTTTTGTTTTGTTTTGTTTTGTTTTGTTTTGTTTTGTTTTGTTTTGTTTTGTTTTGTTTTGTTTTGTTGAGAACAGATATCTCTATCTCACCCATGCTGGGAATGTAGTAGCCCCACATGAATCCAATTCCATTAAACACCATGGAAGTTTCCACCTGCTCTGTGTCCAACCTGAGACATTTTTCCCCTCCTTGGGTTAGCTGACTCCCCACATATACACACTATATTAAGTGACAGACTTAACAAAGGTACCTAGCTGTACTCTGTGGCTTACTTAGTCAATGAATTAGTCAAGAGCTCATAACTCCTGAGCTCAGGTGCCTCCTCTAAACTCAGCCTGCCTTACAGCAGAGAGGATAGGCATATGCCTTTTAAAAATGTTTTTAATTTTTAATCTATTTTTCATTGATAGTATTTTATTTTATTTTTCAATTAGTATAAAATTGTGTTCAGCATTATTTTTTTTTAAGATTATGAGTTCCAGATTTTTCTCCCTCCTTCACTCCTCCCCCTCCCCAAGACAGCAAGAAATTAGATATATACAGATACAGATACAGATAGGGCTATATAGATTAGATCTAGATCTAGATAGATTCAAATCTGTATATGGATATAGATCTGGATCTACATCTAGACAAAGACAGATTTAGATGTAGATGTAGATATAGACATAGACATAGATATAGATAGATGGACACAAAATCATGTTATACATATTGCCGTCTTAGTCATGTTGTAAAAGAAGAATCAGAACAAAAAAGGAAAACAGCTCACACACACAAACACACACACACACACACACACACAAAAAAAAACCAAAAACAAAAACAAAAACAAATAAAGTGAAAATAGTATACTTTGATCTCCATAATTCTTTTTCTGGATGTGGGAAGCATTTTCCATCATAAATCTTTTGGAATCGCTTTGGATTATTCTATTGCTGAGAAGAGATAAGTATTTCACAGTTGATCATCAGACAGTGTTGCTACAAGGTTTTCCTGGTTTTTCTTATGTACATCTTTTAGGTTTTTCTGAAATCCACCTGCTCATCATTTCTTATGGCAAAATAGTATTACATTGCATCCATATAAAATAACTTCTTTAGCCATTCCCCAATTGATGGGCACTCCCTCACTTTCCAATTTATATTAGCCAATCTGCTAGGTTTGAGGTGGTACCTCAGAGTTGTTTTTATCAGCATTTCTCTAATCAATAGCAATTTAGAGCATTTTTATATGGCTATAGGTAGCTTTAATTTCTTGATATGAAAAGTGTTCATATTATTTGACCATTTCTCAGTTGGGGAATGACCTCTATTCTTAGAAATGTTATCCTGTTCTCTATATAATTTAGGAATAGGCCTTTATCAGAAACAGTAGTTATAAAAATTGTTTCCCAATTTTCTGCTTTCCTTCTAACCTTGGGTGCATTGGTTTTATTTGTGCAAACACTTTTTAAATTAATGTAATCAAAATAATCCACATTGCATTTCATAAAGTTCTCTATCTCATCTATGGTCATAAATTCTTCTGATAAGTAAACTATTCCTTCCTCTCATAATTTGCCTATATTATCACCCTTTATGTCTAAATCATGTAGCCATTTTGACTTCATTTTGGTTTATAGTGTAATGTGTTGGTCTATGCCTATTTTCTGCCATACTATTTTCCAGTTTTCACAGACGTTTTTGTCAAATAGTGAGTTCTTTTCCCAGAAGCTGGAGTCTTTGACTTCATCAAGCAGTGGATTACTATAATCATTTCCTACTGTCTTTTGTACTTAACCTATTCCACTGATCCACCACTCTATTTCTTAGTCAATACCAAATAGTTTTGATGATTGCTACTTTATAATATAGTTTTAGATATGATATGGCTAGGCCACTCTCTTTTACATATTTACATTAATTCATTTATATTCTTGACCCTTTGTTCTTCCAGATGAGTTTTGTTATTATTTTTTCTAGCCCTTTGAAATATTTTTTTATTATTTGATTGATATGGCACTAAACAAGTGAATTAATTTAGGCAAAATTGTCATTTTTATAGTATCAGCTCAGCCTACCCATGAAGAATTAATATTTTTCCAATTGCTTAGATCTAATTTTACTTGTGTAAAAAGTTTTTTTTTAAATAATTCATACAGTTCCTCTGTTTGTCTTGGCAAGTAGACTTCCAAATATTTTTATTGTCTACAGTTATTTTAAATGGAATTTCTCTTTCTACCTCCTGTTGCTGGGCTTTGTTGGCCATATACAAGAAGGCTGATGATTTATGTGGATTTAATTTATATCCTGAAACTTTGCTAAAGTTGTTAATTTTCTCAAGCAGTTTTTTAGTTGATTCTCCAGTATTCTCTAAGTATACCTACATATCATCTGCTAAGAATGATAGTTTTGTTTCCTCCTTGCTGATTCAAATTCCTTCAATTTCTTTTTCTTCTCTTACTGCCAAAGCTAACATTTCTATTACAATGTTGAATAATAGTGGTGATAATGGGCATACTTGTTTCACCACTGATCTTACTGGGAACACTTCTAATTTATCCCAATTACATATAATGCTTGCTGATTGTTTTAGATAGATAATACTAATTATTTTAAGGAAAGCTCAATTTATTCCTATACTCTAGCGATTTTTTTTTTTGGTGAGGCAATTGGGGTTAAATGACTTTCCCAGGGTCACACAGCTAGTAAGTGTCAAGGGTCTGAGGCCAGATTTGAACTCAGGTCCTTCTGAATCCAGGGCCAGTGCTCTACCCACTGCGCAACCTAGCTGCCCCTTACTCTAGCAATTTTAATAGGAATAGATGCTATGTTTTCTCAGAAAGCTTTCTCTGAATCTATTTATATAATCATATGACTTTGGTTAGTTTTGTTATTGATTTGGTCAATTAGGTAGATAGTTTTCCTAATGTTGAAAAAGCCCTGTATTCCTGGTACAAATACCACCTGATCCTGGTGTATTGTCCTTGTGATAAATTTCTAATATTTTATTTAGAATTTTTGCATTTACATTTATTATGGAAATTAGTCCCTAATTTTCCTTTTCTGTTTTGGCTCTTCCTGGTTTAGGTAACAGTACCACATTTATGTTGTAAAGATAATTTGGTAGAACTCCTTCATCTATTTTCCCAAAAAAGTTTACATTGTATTAGAAATAATTATTCTGGGGTCAGCTAGGTGGCGCAGTGGATAAAGCACTGGCCCTGGATTCAGGAGGACCTGAGTTCAAACCCAGCCTCAGAAACTTGGCACAAGTCACTTGGGCAAGTCACTTAGCCCTCATTGCCCCACAAAAAAAAAAAAAGAAAAGAAAGAATTATTCTTTAAATGATTGGTAGAATTCACTTATAAATACATATGGTCCTGGAGATTTCTTTCTGAAGGAATTCATTGAAGGTTTGTTCAATTTCTTTTTCTAAAATGGGTTTATTTGAGGATTTTATTTCCTCTTCTGTTAATCTGTGAAATTTGTATTTTTGTAAATATTCATACATTTAATTTAGATTGTCAAATTCATTGTATACAGGTGGGCAAAATAGCTCCTAATTATTGCTTTAATTTCCTCTTCATTGGTGGTGACTTCACCCATTTTCATTTTGGATGCTGGTAATTTGATTTTCTTCTTTCTTTATCAAATTAACCAAAGGTTTACCTGTTTTGTTGATTTTTTTTCCCACAAAATCAGCTCTTAGTTTTATTTGTCATCTATAGTTTTCTTACTTTCAATTTTATTAATGTCTTGTTTAATTTTCAGAATTTCTAATTTGGTATTTAATTGGGAATTTTTAATTTGTTTTTTTTTCTAGCTTTTTTAGTTGCATGCCCAATTCATTGATCTTTTTCGCCATTTTATTCATGTAGGCATTTAAAGATATAAAATTTCCCCTTAGAACTGCTTTAGCTGCATCCCATAAGTTTTGGTGTTATTCTCATTCACTTAGATTAAATTACTAACTGTTTTTATTATTTGTTTTTTTAAACACTCATTCTTTAGGATGAGATTATTTAGATTCCAATTAATTTTTGGTCTGTCTTTCCTTGGCCCTTTATTACACATATTTTTTATTTCATCATGATCTGAAAGTGAATTGTTTACTATTTCTGCCTTCCTGCATTTGACTCTGAGGTTTTTATGCCCTATTACATAGTCAGATTTTGTGCAGGTACCATGTACAAATGAGAAAAATGTATATTCCTTTCTAACCTCACTCAGTTTTCTCCCAATGTCTATCATATCTAACTTTTCTGAAGTTCAACTCACATCCCTACCTTCTTTCTTATTTTGTGGTTAGATGTATCTAGTTCTGAGAGGGGGAGGTTGAGGTCCTCCACTAGTATAGATTTTGCTACTCTTTCATCCTTTAGCTCACCTTTTCTTCTAAGAATTTAGATGCTATACCAATTGGTGCATATATCTTTATTTTGATATTACTTCATGTACCTTTTAGCAAAATATAGTTTCCTTACTTAACTATTTTATTTAGATCTATTTTTACTTTTGCTTTGTCTGGGATAAGGATTGTTACCCATGGTTTTTTTTTTTTTTTAACTTCAGCTGTGGCATAATATATTCTGCTCTAGCCATTTACCTTTACTCTGTGTGTATCTCTCTCCTTCAAATGTCTTTCTTGTAAGCAACATATTGTGGTATTCTGGTTTTTAATCCACTCTGCTATCTACTTCTGTTTTATAGGAGTTCATCACATTCAAATTCACAGTTATGATTATTAACTCAGTATTTCTCTCTATCCTATTTTCTCCTTCTTTATTCTTTTCTCTCTTCTTTCACCCTCTCTCTCTTTATCAATGTTTTACTTCTGACCTCTGCCCTCCCTCAATCTGCCCTCCCTTCTATCAGCTCCCCTTTTCTTTCCCCTTTCTCTTCCTACTTCCCTATAGGATAACATAAATTTCTATAAACTAATTAGTGTGTATGTTAATTTCTCTCTGAGTCAAATCTTACAAGAATGAGGCTCAAACAATGCTCATCCCCTCCCTTCTTACTTTCTACTGCCATAGGTCTTTTTTACCTCTTCCTGTGATGTAATTTATTCCCTTCTGCCTGCCATTTCCTATTCTCCCAGTACATTCCTTTTTTGTCTCACCTTAAAGGTTTTGTTTTTTTAATAGCATCACTTCAAAATCAACTTATACCCACACCCTCTGTCTATGTATACTACTGCCCCATCTGCCCTAGTAGAGATACAGTTCTCAAGAGTTCCAAACATTATTTTCTGATATAGGGATGTAAACAATTTATCCTTATTGAATAACATGTATGGGTTTTTTCCTGTTTTACCTTCTGTATGCTTAAGTCTTGTTTTTTGAAATTGAATTTTCTGTTCAACTCTGATCATCAGGAAAGTTTGAAAGTCTCCTGTTTCATTGAATACCAATCTTTTCCTCCTAAAAGATTATGCTCAGTTTTGGTGGGCAGTTGATTCTTGATTGCAATCCAAGCTCCTTTGCCTTCTGAAATATCACATTTCAAGCACTCCAATCATTTAAGTTTGAAGCTGCTAGGTCCTGTTTAATCCTGACTGTGGCTCCTTGATAGTTAAATTGTTTCTTTCTGGCTGATTGTGGTATTTTATCCTTCACCTGATAATTCTGGAATTTGGCTATAATATTCACTGAACTTTTCATTTTGGGGTATCTTTCAGAAGGTGATTGATAAATTCTTTCAATGACTATTTTACCCTCTGGTTGTAGGATATCAGGCAGTTCTCCATGATCATTTCCTGAAATATGATTTTAAGGTTCTCTTTTTTTAATCATAATTTTTGGTTAGTCCAATAGTACTTAAATTGTCTCTCCTGAATCTATTTTCCACATCATTTTTTTCTGATGAGGTATTCTCAATTTTCCTCTATTTTTATTCTTTTTATTCTGTTTGATTTCTGATGTGTCATAGAGTCATTAGCTTCCATCTGTCCAATTCTAAGTTTTAAAGGATTAATTTCTTCAAGTCATCTGTTGTACTTCCTTTTCCATTTGTCCAATTCAACATTTTAAGGAGTTGTTTTCTTCAGTGGATTTTCCCCCATTTGGCTAATTGCACTATATACAGAATTTTTATCCTCAGCCAATTTTTGTCTTTCTTTTTCTAAGGTATTGACTCTTTCTTGCATACCTCTCATTTCTTATCCCATTTTTTCTTCTATGTCTCTTTCTTATTTTTAAAATAATTTTTTAGCCCTTTCAAGAAGGCTTTTTGGTCAGGTCATTTTATTTTCCCCTTTAAGGATTCACTTGTGGACATTTTGCCAGGGTTATCCTCTTATGTGTTTGTATTTTGGTCTTTCCTGTTGCCATAGTAGTTTTCTAAGGTGAGTGTTCTTTTTTGTTTCTTACTAATATTTTACCTATTATATGACTTTTAAAGTTGAACTCTGGTCATGGGGCACAGGAGACACTGTCCCAAGTTTATTGGGCTGGGTGCCAGGGCCTGATCAATAGCCTTCTATTTTGAGGCCTCAGCAGCTCAAGGTGGCTTGCTTATTGCACTGGGGTGGCCCAACCTAGTAGTATATTTGTTGTGGAACATATAACCTAGCTGGCAGATTGTCTTCTATTTTGAGGCTGCTGGGATGCCTCCCAACTGTTTTGCTGTGCCACTAGCCTTCTAAGCCTGTATATACAGTCTTCAGCTGCTGACCTGTGCTGTGTCTAATTGCCTTGACCTGGCATGCCCTGACACCCTCTGCACTGCACTCCCCTTTTACCCAGGTGAAAAGACCTTTGCTGAAGTCCTTCTAACTTATCATAAGCCAGAAGATAATTTCACTCTGTCTTTTTGTAGGTTCTGTAACTACAGAATCTGTTTAGAAGCTTAATTTAATGTTGTTTCTAAGGGAAATCTGGGAGATCTCAGACAACTTCCTGGCTTCTCTCTGCAATCTTGACTCTGCCTTGTATTTATTTTTTCAATCTTAATAGTATTTTATTTTTTCAATTACATGGAAAGATAATTTTCAGCATTCATTTTTGTAAGATTTTTAAGTTCCAAATTTTTCTCCCTCCCTCCCTTCCCTCCCCTCTCCCCAAGAAAGCAGGCAATTTGATATAGGTGGTATATGTACAATCATGATAAACATATTTCCACATTGTTCATATTGTGAAAGGAGAATCAGAACAAAAAGTAAAAACTCCAAGAAAGAAAAAAAAGTGAAAGTGGTTTACTTTGATCTGCATTCAGATTTCAAGGTTCTTTTTCTGAACATGGAGAGCATTTTACATCATGAGTCTTTTGGAATTGTCCTAAATCATTGTATTGCAAAGAAGAACTAAGTCTATCACAGCTGATCATAACACAATGTTATTGTTACTGTGTACAATGTTCTCCTTGTTCTGCTCACTTCACTCAGCATCAGCTCAAGGCATATTCCTTTTTATTCATGTTCTTTTTGACAAGGTTAAGATTTTCTTTTCAAATACCTAAAACTTTCCCAAAATATTCTTGTTGGGTCATGTTTAATCCAATGTTCAATTTGAGATAAAGTTCCATTTAGATATTCATGAAAATACTCATAAATGAAACTGAAAATCACTTTATCTCCCACTTTTCTATCAAAGGTTACCATACATATGGTCTTTTAAAAATCCCATAGTTATACATATACACACATATAACATATATGCATATATCACATGTCCACATGTATGTTCACACGCATAGTCATATGTACATAGTACATGTGTGTGAACATATATGTACACGGCACATGTGTGTAAACATGCAAATATACGTATGTGTGGTATGTAGGTATGTACATATATATGTATGTGTGTATCTCTCTTTTTATATATATATGTATGTGTGTGTGTGCGTGCGTGTGTATATAACTGTGTAGCCACATGAAAGGTAAAGAAAATCAGATCCATATTTTCTTTGAGGAATGCATGTTAATAAAGATTTTTGGAATAGACAAATGCCATAGTCTCACATGTACAAGGCACTACAAAATTCCCAGAAAATAACCCAAGGAGTTAAAGGTAGTTTTCTAGGTAAGTCATTTTCTCTATTCTTCCTCTGAGCAAGTTATAGTTTGTGGGATATCACTTTTCTTATACTATATAATTCCTCTCAATGCTCACATTAGCTTTTTACCCCTTACTATGTCATAAAGTGCACTCCTGCTACTTTTGATTCCTCCCTCTTCCTTGCCTTTTAGTGATTTGCCTAAATTTTATCTAAACTTTCTATTTGACCTAACTGATGAGATCTGTAAGGCCTAGAAAAAAGCTCTCCACACAGATGTATTTTGTATTAATCACCAAATGATTTTTAAACTTAATTCATGTGACTTTATTATTAGACATATAAAATATTACATTTTAACTAAAACCTCCCAAATATGCACACAACATATATACCTGTCCCTTTTTTGTCACGTAGTAACTAGAAGCAAGGCACTTTTGGAGCATGGAAGAAGCTACATGGCTCAATGGCTAGAGTAGAGGCTGGACTCAGGAATTCTGGACTTGGTGATAGGTAGGACCTGAGTTCAAATCTTACTTTAAAAACTTACCAATTGTGTGATCTTAGGCAAATTATTTAAGTTATCTGTCTCCCCTTATTCTAATCTTGTAAATGAAGAAGTTGGACTTGATGGTCTCTGAGTAGCACAGAGGATAGAGCACTGGGCTTGGGTTCAGGCAGAATAATTTTCCTGAGTTCAAATCTGGCCTCAGACACTTACTAGTTATGTGACCCTGAGTAAATTGCTTAACCTTGTTTGCATCAGTTTCCTCACCTGTAAAATGAGCTGGAGAAGGAAATAGTAAATCACTACAGTATCTTTGCCAAGAAAACCCCAAAAATAGGTTGCAAAGAAAATGACACAATTGAAAGAACTCAACAACAATAAAAGAGCTCCCTTCTAACTCTAAAATCTATTATGATTCTGTGATCTCTGATCCTTCCCTAGTACCACCCAGAGAATCTGTCATCAGTCATTAGAATAAAACTATATTTCCTATCAGATATATATTATGAAAGAAAATGAAGAATAAACCTTAGTACATCCCAGAAACCACCAAGTACATTATCAAACTGCAAATCCTTGGATATGAATCAGTTGTTGCCCAGATCAAGACTGCCCAATCAGCATCAAGTTTTGATCACCATAACAAAATGTCATAGTTAATCACAGTGGCTTAGCTTCTATATATGAGAATTTCTCTCTTTTTTTAAATCTCTCTATTATATAGCATACAATGGGCTGTAAAGGAAATTGATAAAAACACTAGATGGAGCTCTGGCTATAAAGTGCCTCCTTTGCTCTAATGGCCTCTGATGTTACCTTACTGGTCACCATTTGGAATAACTAATAACTAAGGCTTTGTTTTCTATAAGGTTTTTCTCATTAGAGATGAAAAATTCTTTTTTCTTTTCAAAATGTGTATACACATACACAACTCTTTAATCTCAATCTACAGGACAATAATAACAGGGAAAATATTACCTACATATATAACCTTGGTGACAGTATAAAAATAAGCATTAAAAAAAATAGTTATAGAATATCTAATAGTTGCTTACCAGGTCTCAACTGTCCTCACTAAGTCCTGAAATAACACATCCTACTATCTAAGAGATTTTCACTGAGTTATTGAATTTTTCTTTCCTTTCTTTTTCTTTTTTTTTTTTGTCAGTCACTTCACTCAAAATAATCTCCAGTTGTATTGCCTGTTCCTAACATGGCTGACCCAGTCTTATCCAATGTTGCAAACTAAATCCACTCATTCCAATGCATTTGGCATCTAAATCACCTTAAGAGGGAGGAGGAACCCTAGCAATTTTCACAGAAGAACCAGATGTCATCCCAATATAATTTTTTTTCATTCTCATTGCATGTTATAAACATTTCCCTAAAGAGTTTGTTCTATCCAGCCAATCCAAGTCATACACTCCACTTCATTAATTCCTATGTCACAGATGATACTGCAGCTGCTTCTTATGGTACCATTTTAAGGCATGGTGGTTATTAATCAATTGTTATGGCCTCCATTCAACTTAAGGTTAGCTACTCCACAGTCCCAGCTCTTGAACTTCCATCCATGGATGCCAATTGCTGGTGTTGCAGTGCTTCCCAAATTACTACAGGCTGAGTTTTCTCTTTCTATTGTATTTTCCATGTGTTGCCTGAGGTTTTAAGAATGGAAATGCCCAGAGGTGCCATTAATGAAAACCAAAGGGAAAAATGTAAACTCTATTTGAGCCAAATTCACAATGCATTACTCTCAACACACATCTAAACAGTTTATTTTTTCTAATCTACACCATAGTTAAAAAATAAGGTGATTTCAATGCTAACATTTTCTTTTATGACAATGTAAGTCAAAAGTTAAATATAGAAACCTTTTCTTTAATTTTGCAAGCAAGTCAAGTAATTTCAGATAAAACTGGAGCAATCTGCCATTGCCCAGTACCTGTTTTATCTCTCCCTACTTCTTTATTTATCTCTTGATCTCACTACTCATCTTTGAAAGCAGAGATATATTTTTAATGGAAACAGATTTCTGTTTCCTTGCAGCATGGAAAAGAATGGGAAGGAAGGGGGTTTAAATATCAGAAAGATAGAGAGGAGGAAGAGATCTTTTTACAGGAGCTCCTAGCATTTAAATTCGGCAAACACTCTGTTTATGATGTTGTACACTCTTCCATAGCCAAGGAACAATACTATTCAAAGTTCACTGCAAAACTGATTAATGTTTTATTTATTAGGTTACACACTGACCTCTCTATCCCCAAATTTACCAGGAGTTTGAATATTATTCAGCTCATTGCCGAATCTTTCTAGAGTACCAACTCTATTTGTTATTTCTGTGTACCTCATTTATTTTATTTTATTTCAGAAAGGAATCATATAAAACAACCAATGGCTGCTGTTGCTGACTGAATTCTAGACTTATATAGATTCATTTCCAGGACCCAAGTGTCATGTTCAGTGTAGATTGTGGTTTACTGTGGGTTAAAGAAATGAGAAGTAATTGCCTTTTGTAAACCTAGAGCTGATAAGTATGACTCACATATGGGAATGACCATCACTACATAACCCTGAGGCAGTAGTGGAAAACATTTAGCAATTACAGGTGCTGACTGGCCTTGGGTGGCCCCACAGCGACCTGCAGAAACAGCTCTGGCTCCAGAAAAAAGGGGTCCCTGTGTACAGAATAGCCAATATTTTTCTTTTACGCCATCTACCACTCATTTCCTGGCTCAGAATTCCACAGAAAACAAAGGGGAATATAATGACCACCAGAGACTTTAAATATACTTTAATGACAACACAAACAGAGTTGGACCCATTTACATGTGACAAAGATAGCTGAGTTGTTGAATTTAGGGAAATTACAAAGTTTCTTGTGCTTGAACTAATTACTTCATTTATTTTTGTTCAGATATGGAATAGATCAGGTGAATGTTGAGATCCCTGCCATCTCTGAAATTTTATTATTTTATGGCCACAGCAAGACTATGACCTCTCCAGTTGCAGATATTATGATTATTTAATATAATTAAAGTTGGTGTTCATTTGTGAGTTATTATATCAAACTGTTGAATCATATTTAGCTTATATATAGTTCATTTAAATCCCCCTATCTTTTTTCCACACATGACTATCTAACCAAATCTCCCTTACCATTTCTTGTGAAGGTGGGTTTTTTTGCTTGTTCAAACCCATGACAATTATACATGTCTCCTTATTAAATTTCATTTCATTAGTTTAAGCCCATAATTCTAGCCTCTCAAGGACTTTTAATATCCTGATTATGTCATTCAATATCATAGATATTCCTCCAGCTTTGTTTCACCTAAAAATTGTACAAGTATAAGTTGCTATAAGTCACTGATAATAATGTTAAACAGAACAAGTCTAAAGACAGATCTCAGTTCCTAATAATTGAAGACATCAACCCTGATGACAACAATCTAATGATATTTTTATTTAATTATTTTACTACTACTGAAGTAGTAGGCAGATTGATTTCACTATTGTCCCAATAATCTCTCTTAAATTTGTCTATAGCATGACTTTTTCAAATACCTTTCATTTGAATATTCTTTATATGCTATTTCTAGAACTTTCACCTGATCTATCAGTCCAGAAACCCTTTCCAAATGAAAATGAGGCTAATTTGACATAGTCTGCTTTGGGGAAATTCATATGGGATCCAAGTGGTCACCACTTCCTTCCCTTTAGAAACCATCCCTTTAAAAATTTTGTTTTAGAATTTTTCTAAGCATCAAATAAAATCTCACCTGCCTGCAGTCTAATAATGTTACTGCCTTCCACTGAAATTAAATGAAACATCTCCCCATTGTTTACATAAATTTTAACATCCTATAATTGTATTAATTTGTAATTTTCTTCATCTATCAGTCTCATAAAATAAATCCTCCACTGAAAACCCCTTAAGGGCCACCCTGTTTTGTAGAATAAACTTATGATCATGATATATATTTAGACCTTGAAAATTTTGGCTTTAGTTCATTCATCCATACTTATTTCACACTACTCCCCTTCATCCACTAAATAGTACATATAGACTGGACATCTCTTCAGTTCTCCTATTCTTGTTTCTCACTTCCATTTCTTGACTCATAAGTTAGCACTCCCCTAAATCTATTTTTGAGGTCCCTCTCTTCTTCCACATGAATTTTCATGAGTTCAAAAATTTCAAAAAACAACACCTGAAAATAGTCTAAATTTCTTTGAATTTTTCATATCACATTGCTTAGACTTCTTTACCTTTATTGTACTCTGCCAGTATACTCATATATATGCTATTTACTTCCTATTATATTGTAAGTTCCTTGAAAGAAGGGATTATGTCATATCTCTCTTTATATTATGTTCATTTAATAGAGTGCTTTCTACTTTTTGGTTTTCTAACAAATGTTTGCCAATTTAAAGAAAAAACATTAAATAAACCCAAAAGAGATAAGAAGGAGATAAAATGGACACTTAGAGAAGGAAGATATTATTTGAGGTTGAACATAGGCAAAGGGAAGACATAATGGAAGAAGAATTATTTATTTGGTTGTCCTTTAAGAATGACACAGGCAGAATTGGGGTAGAAGGTCAATTTAGGTAGGGAACAGAATTCACATATATAGCAATGCAGGAAGTGATAAGGTCTGCTTGACAAACTTTTTGAGTACAGCATAAACTTAGTGAAAAGATGTCTAGAAAGTAAGTTGGAGTCAAATAAGACATTTCAATGCTAGAAAAAGGAGTCTAGACACTATTTAGTATGCTATGGAGGAGATGTAGGTATGAAGTGAAGTTTTTTTTTTTTTTTTTTTAACAAGGAGGACTATGTGAGAACTATGTTTTAAGAAAATTAATCTGGGAGGGATATATGGGCTGAATAGTAAAGGGTAGGAACTAAAGACATGGAAAATAGAAAAGTGTTTTAATAGAGGAAGCAAAGAGGTGGTGTAAACATTAACAAAATGTTGAAAGTTGAAATGGAGATTAGGAGTAGATAGAAGAGGTATAATAGAGTTAGAAAACATTCCCTTCAACAGTATGATGAAATATTGCCTAAAATTACTACATTTAAATATTATAACAAAATTTTATCTAGCCTATATAATACAATAATCTATTTTCAGGCATTAATACACAGAAAAAGCTAATTTAACATGTTTACAAAGACAAAAGAAAGGCTTGAGGAATGTGGAGATAGGTCAAATAAATGTCAAAGAGAATAAAGTGTGATGATGGGAATGATGCCACCTGCTGGAGAGTTACTGTAAGAAAGCTCTGCCATGAGAAGGTGTCTGAGGGCAAGTCATGCAGTCAGGTCCTTGGTTTCAGGAAGTGGCGTTTGCTCATGGGTACTGTCTATCAAAGCTACCAGCCAATTAGCTTGGAGCTGTGTGTGTGTGCATGTGGAAGGGATGTGCCCAGTTTCACAGGAGGTGTTGGGTCCTTTTTGTTCCTGACCTCACCTTGTCAGGTTGGATGAAGGGGTCTCTTAGAAATAGTTAGATTTTTACCTTTCTCTCTGATCCTAATGCTCTTTAATAAATACTTAAACACTTAAATACTCTTGCTAAAATTTATAATTTATTGGCAACCACTCATTAGATTTTAGATAGTATATCTAGAATTTTAGACACTTAGAAAAGGAAGTTCAGGTATATGAGCCCAGCCTATAACATAAGCACTAATAGATGCCAAAGTAGGGTCTTGGGCAATCAAGTATTCAGATGTGAGGAGAATGACAGTTTGGGGGATGAAAAGGAGGAAATAGAATTGCTGAAGGCAAATCACCTACTTAACAGTTAGCATTTGAGTAGCCTTAATTACAAGGCAAGATAAAAAACAAAAACAAACAAAAACGAAAAACAAAACCAGAGGTAAGCTGTATGATAGCCCTATATAGAAACTTCAATAGAATGTATTTTTTAAAAAAATTTTTTAAATGTATTCTTGATTTCAAATAATATAATCAGAAATGGTTGGTGCTAGAAGGACCCTTAGAAATCACCCTATACAAACCCTTCCTTTTATAGATGAGAGCACTGAGGCTTATAAAGGTTAAGTGATTTACCAAGATTTCTTGTCCACAGTGCTCTTTCTAGCAAACCACAGGAAAACAAAACAAAGATAGATCACAATTTCATTCAGATATCATACAAGGTAGGGTTTTGTGTTTGTCTGTTGGGACATTTTTCTCTTCTTGCGTCATTCAGTGCACTGAAATTTCCATGTCCAATTGAAAAAAAATCATCCTTGTTTTTGCGATAGTATTTAAAAGGCCTAACAGCTGTTATATTATTGGAACTCATGTGTTAGGTCAAATATTTTCAAAGATTTAATGGTCTTTAAATTACTTTGTATGTTAGTGTTGTGTATTCCATAACCATAAGGCAAGACGCCATCTAAACTACTTTAGAAAAATAAGGATCTTGCTTTTTTTTTTCTTACTTTTCAGGAATTTTCCTGAAGAGAAGGAAAAGAAAGGACATTACAGATGCTCTAGTTTTGCTCCTTCATATGACAGATGAGAAGACAGAGGCCAAAACAGATTAAGGTATATCTCTTTAAAGAGGAGATTCTGTAATCTAACCATTGAGTGTTTTTTTCTTTTTTGGTAGGGACATTATAGGAAGAAGGTGAGTACTGCCACCTGTGGGAAAGTAAGTGCTTTATTTTGTAGTGCTTTATAAGCATAATATAACATGTAACGTTAAAGTTGTATTCTTGAAAAACATGCTCATGAGAATCACTCCCCAAAACTATAGATAATACCATAAGACAATTCCTGAAGCAGCAGAACCCATAAAAGGTTGGGCTGAGACTATTTTCCAGGCAAAGACAGCTAAGAAGTTCAGCAGGTATACCAGGATAGAAGTGGAGCCCAAGCCTACACCACTCACACAGATCCAGTCCCAGGCCACTTCAGAGAAAAATGCTTCCAGAGCCTCACAGTCTGATGAGAGGGTTGAACGGTTGGCTGGGGGGAGAATATAGGGGTCTCTGCTGGCATTGAGATAGAACTCTGATATTTTGCCCAGGCTCGTATACAGAGCAGTCTTGGGTGGTGGTCCCATGTGGGGAGGGGTGCAGGCACACCAACATTTGCAACCAAAGTGAACTAGATTTGTTTCTGGGTTAAAGAGCAAGCAGCCTGTGGTTACTTACAAACTAGAACACAGACAAGGTGAGCTGAGAATATGCCTCTCCTTAAATATGGACCCCCTGAAGCTTGGGATAGTGTGTCCTGGAGGCAGTGACCTACTTTAAGAAGGAATCATTCCACCTTGGACCCCCTGAAGCTTGGGATAGTACATCTGGGAAGCAGTGCTCTACTTTAAGAAGGAGTCAAAAGTCAAGAAATAGGCTGGGAAGGAAGATTTCTGGGGTAGAATAATAATGGCAGAGGAAAGGTAGTAAGCTCTTGGGACTCATGTCATGATTGCTAAAAAAACCTCCGAATAATGAAATAGGATAATTCCTGGAGCAGCAGAACCCACAAAAGAACTTGTTGAGATCATTTTCCAGCCAAAGACAGCTTAGAACATGAGAAGGAGGGGGCTCCTGTGCCAGGGAGGAGTGGAACCCAACCCTAAGGTCTAACTGACACCCTTTCAGTCCCAGGTAGGCCTTGCCAGATAGAGAGAGAGACAACCTGAAGCTTCTGTATCAATGGCGGCACCAGCATCTTCTGGAACTAAGCTCACAGTCAGGTGAGGGGGCAACAGTTGGCCAAAGAAATTACAGGGGTCTCTGCTGGCACTAAGACAGAACTTGGATGTTTCACCCCAGCTGGTAACCAGGAAGTAGACTTGAGTGGTGGTAGCCCAGGTAAGGGAGGGGCATAGGCTTGTTGGAGCTAACAACCACAGAAGACAAAGTTTTTCTGCCTAGTTAATTACCAAGTTGGCCTGGAGTAAGAACAGTCCATGTGTCTGAAGAACCCGCCCCTCCTTAAATCATACCACGTGGGACCCCTGAAGCTTGGGACAGTGAAGCCTGGAAACAGCGCCTCACCTTAAGAAGGAGTTAAGAGTCAAGTAAAAGACAGGCAAGATGAGCAGACAAATATGTAGACCATAGAAAGTTTCTTTAGTGAAAAGGAAGATTGAGGTGCACTCTCTGAAGAGGATAAGCAACATCAGGGCTCCTACATCCAAAGCTTCCAAGAAAAGTATGAATTGGTCTTAGGCCATAGAGGCATTCACAAAGGTCTGTGAAGATAAAGTAAGACAGGTAGAGGAAAAAATGGAAAGAGAAATGATAGTGATGCAGGAGAGTCATGAAAAAAAGTCAACAGCTTGCAAAGACAAATTGGCCAAATGGAAAAGGAGGTACAACAGCTCTTTGAAGAAAATTATTGCTTCAAAAAAAGAAAAAGAAATAGACTGGCAAGATGAGCAGGCAGAAAAATGTGCAGACCATAGAAAGTTTCTTTGGTGACAAGGAAGATCGAGGTGTACCCACAGAAGTGGATAGCAACATCAGGGCTCCTATATCTAAAGCTTCAGAGGAAAATATGGATTGGTCTCAGACCATAGAAGTACTCAAAAAGGACTTTGAAGATAAAGTAAGAGAGGTAGAGGAAAAAATGGAAAGTGTATTGAGAGTGATGCAGGAAAATCATGAGAAAAAAGTCGACAGCTTGAAAAGCCAAATGGAAAGGCTCTCCAAAAAAAAATAATAATTGCCTAAGAAATTATTTCTCATAAAGCTAGTGACTTTATGAGAAACCTAGAAACAATAAAGCAAATCCAAATGAATACAAAAATAGAAAGCAATGAGAAATATCTTGTTAGAAAAAAACAGCTGACCTGGAAAATAAATCTAGGAAAGATAATATTAAAATTATTGGGGGCAGCTAGGTGGCTCTGTGGGTAGAGCACCGGCCCTGGATTCAGGAGGCCCTGAGTTCAAATCCAGCCTCAGACACTTAACACTTCCTAGCTGTGTGACTCTGGGCAAGTCACTTAACCCCAATTGCCTCACAAAAAAAAAATAAATAATTATTGGACTACCTGAAAACCATAATCAAAATAAGAGTTTAGACATCATCTTCCAATAAATTGTCAGGGACAATTGCCCTGATATTCTAGAAATGTAAGGTAAAATAGAAATTGAAAGAATCCACCAATCACCTCCTGAAAGAGATGCCAAAAAGAAAACTCCCAGGAATATTATAGCCAAATTCCTGAGCTCTCAGGTCAAGGAGAAGAAATTGCAAGCAGCCAGAAAGAAATAATTCAAGTACTGTGGAGCTACTGTAAGGATGGCACAAGATCCATCAGCTTCTACATTAAAGGATCAGCAGGCATGGAATATGATATTTCAGAGGGCAAAGGAATTGGGATTACAACCAAGAATCACATACCCAGCAAGATTGTGTATAATCTTTCAGGGGAAAAGGGACTACAATGAAAAAGAGGACTTTCAGTTATTTGTGATGAAAAGACCTGAACTGAATAGAAAATTTCACTTTCAAATAGAAAACCCAGAGAAGCATAAAAAGGTAAACAAGAAAAAAAAATCATGTGGGATTTTAAAAGGTTCAACTTTTTACATTCCTACATGGGAAGATGATACATCTAACCAATAAGAAATTTCACAATATTAGGCCAGATGACAGGAATAAATTTAAACAGAGGGCACAGGTGGGCATTGTTCATTAAGGGAAGATATCTGTAAAGCATTTATTTTTTTATTTTTAGCAACAAACATTTATTTTTTTCCTAGTTACATGTAAGGGTAGTTTTTTGTTTTGTTTTGTTTGTTTGTTTTGGGGGCAGGGCAGTGAGGGTTAAGTGTCTTGCCCAGGGTCACAAAGCTAGTAAGTGTCAAGTATCTGAGGCCAGATTTGAACTCAGTTACTCCTTACTCCAGGGCCGGTGCTTTACCACTGCAGCATCTAGCTGCCCCCAAGGGCAGTTTTCAACATTCATTTTCATAAGATTTAGAGTTCCAAATTTTTCTTCCTCCCTCCCTTTCCTCCCCCCTTTACAAGATCACAACCAAGTTATATATCTACAATCCACAAGTGTTCTTTTTATTGGTTCTTTCTATGGGGGTGGATAGTAAGCTTCCTCATTAGTTCTTTGAGATTGTCTGTGATCATTGCATTGCTGAGAGTAGTTGTCATTCACAACTGTTCATTGAACGATACTGCTGTCACTATGTACAATGTCCTCCCAACTTTGCTCACTATACATCGATGTTCATTAGTCTATCCAGGTTTTTTTGGGATCATCCTCTTTGTCATTTCCTAGACCATTCCACCACAATCATATAACACAGCTTCTTCCATTATTCCTCAATTTATGGACATTCCCTTGATTCTCAATTCTTATCTTCCACAAACAGTTGCTATAAATATTTTTGTACAATTTTCCCCCTTTTCTCTTTTTCATGATTACTATTATTAACTGTTTCCCTTCCATCCTATTTCCTTCCCCATGATATTTATTATTCTATTATCCATCTTCATTTTTTTTTTTTGCGGGGAAATTAGGGTTAAGTGACTTACCCAGGGTCACACAGCTAGTAAGTGTTAAGTGTCTGGGGCCAGATTTGAAGTCAGGTACTCCTGAATGCAGGGCCGGTGCTCTATCCACTTTGTCATCTAGCTGCCCCTATCCATCTTCTTTCATCCTATCACTCTTCAAAAGGGATTTGCTTCTGTCTGTCCCCTCCCCCACTCTGCCCTTCCTTCTTTTGCCCCTCTCTCTTTATCCCATTCTCCTCCTATTTTCCTGCAGGGTTAGAGAGGTTGCTCCACCCAATTGAGTGTGTACATTATTCCCTACTTGAGCCAATTCTAATGAGATTGAGGTCTTTGAGCCAATTCTGATGAGTGTTAGGCTCATTTAATGCCCAGATTAAATAGATTATTCCACCCAGTTGGGTATGTGTATTAGTCCCTCCTTGAGGCAGCTATCAGAAGGGAAGGTATCTGTAAAGAATTTATTTTTTGTTTATCATTTTTGTGGGGTGGTCAAGGTTGGGTGGCATGCCTGGGGTTGAGGAGTTGGTGAGTGTCTTGTGTCTTAGGCCATATTTGGGCTGGGATCCTCCTGGGTCCAGGGGTGGTGCATTGTCCACTGATTCCTCTAGCTGCCCCATGATGACATCTTTAGCAGAAAATTGAGGGTGGAGAGGATTGCACTTGGGGAGGGGTAAGGGGAAAGGTAGAATGGGTTGAAATGTGACATGAAAAAAGCAGGAAAGAGCTTATGGAGTGGAGGGGAGAGATGGGGGAGGAGTGGGGCAGTGAGTCAGCCTTATACTCATCTGAATTGGCTCAAAGAACTTATTCTCATCAGAGTTGGCTCAAGGAGGGAATGACATACATACTCAATTGGGTGGAGTAATCTAACCCTGTAGGAAAGCAGGAGGGGACAAGGATAAGGAGGGAGGGGTGAAAGAAGGGAGGACAGAGTGGGGAGTGGACAGTCAGAAATAAAACACGTTTGAGGAGAGAGAGGGTAGAAGAAGATAGTAAATAGAGTAAATATCATGAGGACAGAATAGGATGGAGAGAAACAGTTAACAATAGTAACTGTGAAAATAAATTTGAAAAAAAAAGAGAAAAAATTTGAAAAAAAAGAAAAAAAATTTGAAACAGAGGCAAGAGTAATGTAATGTTGATGATGATTGATTGATTGATGGATGGGTTGGAGATTGGAGGAAGATGAGGATTGCTTGATGATGAGGACTTATTGATGATCATGATGATGACAACAAAATGTTTGGTACTTACTTTGCTGGGTTTTAGTGAAGAAAATTCTTTGTCAGGTATAAGGTACTATATAAATGTTATCTATTACTATTGAAATAATCAACCTCATGGGTTTATTGTAAGGTAATCTCTCTTTAAAGTACTACATAAATGTAGGTTACTATATTAAAAAATGATGAGCAGGATGCTATCAGAAAGACCTGTATGGACCTGCCTGAGCTGATGTAAAGTTAAATGTACTGTATACAAAAGAACAGTAATATTGTGAGATGATCTGCTATGAATGACTTGGTTACTTTCAGCAATACAATGATCCAAGACAACTCTAAAGGTCTTATGAAAAGTGCAATCCATATGCTGAGAGAACTGATGGTATCTGAATACAGATTGAAGCATTTTTTTGTTTTTCCTTTATGTGAAGTTTTGTTTTTGTCTGTTTTCTTTCACAACCTGGCTAATGTGGACATTTATTTTGCATGACTGCTCATGTATAGCTTATATTGAATTGCTTGAGTTCTTGGGGAGGGGGAGGGAGGGAGAAAGAGAATGTGAAACACAAAGATTAAAAATAATTGATGTCAAAATTTGTATTTTACATTTAATTTGGGAAAATAAAATTCTAAATATGAAATAAAAATAAAATTAAAATTAAAAAAGAAAAGCATGCTCATAAGATTTCTCTAAGTCAAATAACATTTTACATTGACACATTAAAGTTTCCAGAGATATGTTATATTATTTTTAATTGTTTTGTAATCAGCAATGGCACTTGACAACTTTGATTCAACCTTAGACTATCAAATAGTTATTATCTATAAATAATAACTAAATACAAGGTAAGGTACAAGGACAGATGTACTATGAGGAGAGGTAGATGTCATTTTCTTTGAGGGATTTGATATGCCCTTGACACCAAATATCCCAGTTACCAACATAGGCATGCATATCCATGAGCCATATGCCAGCACATTACAATGCCTGGGTCATTGATCTATTTGTACCTATGCTTCCATTGTATTGCTTTCAGAAGCATAATTAGTAGGGAGAATCCACGTTTTCTTCCCAGAATAGTGGTATATGTGTGAGGACAGCACTTCGTCTTAAAAGGGCACAGTTCTTTCCTTGTGTCTCATCTCTCATGGTTCTTCACCAGTCTGAACCATATCATTAATTCAATAAGCATATATTAAATGTGTATTATACAAAGGCACTGTGCTAAAGATGGGGGATACAAATGAAAGAAAAAAAAAAAAGCTCTCTCTTGAAAGGAGTTCCCATTCTAATGGGGAAGATAATATGCAAACAACTATTACATTCAAAATATATGCAGGGTAAATTAGAACATAACTTTATTCCTTTGCCAAGGCATCATGGCCTTGCAGTGCTTCTCCCAATAATTTTAACCATCATCAGGCAGCGTTTTACAATGGATGCCCTCTTCAACTATTTGTTCCTCCCTACGTGAGAAAATTGCTACTTATGTTCCTGATTGCTAGGTTCCTTGACAACCTTACTGGCAGATTCAGGTATCATGTCCAGAAGGGTTCTGTAAGAAACATTAGACTTTCTGCTTGGCCCTGGAGGAAAGAATTACAAACAACTGGCAAAAGTTCCAGAGACAAAAACTACTGTATATTGCTGCACCTTTTAAGGAAAAGCTTCTTGACATATAAAATGTTACCAAAATGGAATGAGCTGCCCTAAGAAGCATTGGGTTACCCTTCACTGGAATTGTACAATTTAAATGACCATGTGGTCATTTGGCATTTGAATGACCACTTGTTTGGAATGTTAGAGAATGAATTCCTCTGTAGGTATGTTAGATGAGTTGACCTCTGAGTGACATTCTACCTCTTAGAATCTATAATCTATTTATTATACCATCAGTACAGGAATATACCAAATTGATGAACTAATAATGGCATACATTCCATTCAAACAAATTCAATTAAAAACACATATTACATGACTACTCTGAGCAATATACTTTTCTTGGGATTAGAGGTAGAATAGAAAAATGATAGAATTCATTTTGGAAAAAAATAATAGTTACATAGTTGCTCCAGAAACACTAAAATCCATAGATTTTATTGTTTGGTGTAATCATTTAGGAAAAAATGTTTAGAGATGAACCAAAATAAGAATCAGTCAGTAAATGAGTCAAAAGTATTTATTAAGTGCTTACTCTGAGCTAGGCACTGTGCTAAATACTGGGGATACAAAAAATCACAAAAACTAGGACTTGCCCTCAAGGACCTCATGGTCTAATGGGGATATGTAATAGAGAATTAAGTTTCTGGTCTGAGATATGAAACAAAAGCTGGTGGGACTGAGGATACCTACTATGATTGAGCAATAGTTTAGGTTTATCAGCTGAAGAAAAACTCTCAGAGGGGAGGGGAAAAAATATGTCAGGAAATCAAGCCGGTGTCTTTAGGTTATTCATGAAAGATCATTCCTCTGAATGTTTTTGAGTTTCATGATTGGAGAGGAAGGTCATCCCAAGGCCAAGGCTTTCTAAGACCCTGAGTTTGCAAACTGATAGGAACCCATGATAATCCAATGTTCTAAGCCACATGGCTCAGTGGAAAGAGTGGTTCACCTGAAGTTAGAAGATACGTAGAATCCTATAACTAGAGAGAAAAGATGCTTTGAGACTAGTTTTCCCAAGGTCATTAATGTAGTATGTGGAAGAACCAAAATTTGACCCCTCATCTTCTAACTCCCAGTCCAGCAGGTTTTAACTACACCTTGTTGCCTTAGGTTTTTCATTACTTGGAAAAGTCATTTCTTCTCTTTAGGTCTCATTTTCCTCACCAATATGAATGATAGGATGAGGCTAGGTAATCTCTAAAATCCATGCCAGTTTGAAATCCTATACTCCTCTCATAAATACTATAGATATTTGGAGAAGAAAGAGATCACTGTAGAGTGGGCTAATAGCAGTGCCACATGGAAGCTAGTCTAAACTATGAGGGTCTATTGTTAAATTCTCAGTATAAACATTATACTTTAGAAATCAGTAAATGTTACAAATCAAGGCTAAATTTATTGTTCTTTTTATGACTAAACTTGAGAAAGTAATGGAGAAATATTAATAATGCAGATTAAAACTTAAGTGTGTTGCATGTGCATTTTTTTTCTAAAGCCAGTTGTTAAACATTTACCAGTAGTCTATTGGCCATTAGCCAGAAAGAGCATTATGAAAAAAATGGGACTAGGGTTTCATTAAGGAGATGTGAGCACTGATAATATTTGTAATGATCTTAACTGCATGCTAAGCTCATGGATGCTGCCATAAAGTGTCTGAAAAAAAATTGGCTTTATGCTCATAGACCTGTTAACACTGTAAGGACCAAGTTTCCTTTCCTGGTTGGTGATGGCGATGGTGGTGGTGGTGGTGGTGGTGGTGGTGGTGATGGTGATGGTGATAATATGTTACATTTTAAAATTTGCAAACTACTTGGCATAAATTATTTCATTTTGTTTAGGATTTTGTTAGTCCTTCTCAGGGTAGGCAAGCCAAGAGACAGGACAGGCAGTGGCCTATGTAGTGTGAATTAAGGAGCACATAAGAATGTTAAATTGGAACAAGACCTCAAATGGAATGTCCCAAGGACCTATATTTGGCCTTTTATGCATTAATTTTATAAAACCCATCTTACTAAGATGCAATGAGTTAGAAACTTAAAGGGGACCTTGCAGAACAATCAAATAAGGAAGTCTAAGGTGAAAATGATAGTACTTTATTTGGAGCATTTTAATTCACATGAGAGTAAGGCTCAAGGCTTGAGGTACCTGAGGATAGGGGTCTGAAGAGAGAAGAAGAGAAAATGAGGAAAAGAAAGGAAAGCACCTGCCCTCCAAATCAGGGGAGAAGCCAACAGCTATCAACTAGGATAGGGCAAGGACAGCTAAGTAATAAAATAAAGGAAATTTCCATATCCTTGGGTTCAATAGTGTTTAGGACATCCAAAGAAGAGGCCTCTCCTATTTTTGGAGGGAGGTGTTGAATATTTCCTGAAATAATTTCTCTCAGTCTAGAATGAAGTCATAAACTTCATACAATGTTCCAATGGCACAATGATGAAAGGAATAACTAATACCCTGGATGATAGAATGAAGAATAAAAATATTTTGAAGAAGATAGCACATGGATTTTAAGGACAAATAGAACATGTTCAACTTGGGTTTAAAAATCCATCTTTAGGGGCTGCTGGGTGGTTCAGTGGATAAAGCACCAGCCCTGGATTCAGGAAGACCTGAGTTCAAATTCAGCCTCAGACACTTGACACTTGCTAGCTGTTTGACCCTGGGCAAGTCACTTAACCCTCATTGCCCCACAAAAAAAAATCCCTCTTTATAAATACAAAATGGGGTAGGAATGATTAGGCAGCAATTTGTCTATAAGAAACCTGGGGAGTTCAGTAGATTGAGAGTTCATTATGGTATAACACTCAACATTGCAAACAAGAAAAAGAATGTAACCATAGACTATGTCAAGAGAGAAATAATATCCAGGACTAGGCAGGTAATAGATCACTTATTGTCTGACCACATCTTCTATAATTTGTTAAATTCTGAGTCCCCCATTTTAAGGAAGGATGTAGATAGGAAGGAAAGGAATCAAAATGGTAAAAGGTATCAAACTCATGCCACAAAAATGCAGCCCACTATTAATAAAGAGACTGATGGAAAGTGAAGTTTGGGTGAGGGAGTGAATGTTCCCAGGATATGGAAGCCCAAGGTACAGTCACTTTGGAGCCCCAAGAATGAACACAAAGGATTCAAGTGGCTGATAGCAAAGGAAAAAAAACAGTGCTATCACAAATTGAGTGTAATCATGAGAAATTAGAGCCTTTCCTGGTGGGAAAAATTGGCCTGGACCAAATTTGCTGCCACAGTGGGACTGAATAAATTTATCTTTTACCTCTCTCCTGGTTCATCTCGGCCTAGCATACTGGTATTGCTTACCCTTAAATCTTCCTTATTTCTTATCTGTACTTTTATAATGGGTTTCATCTCAATATAAAGATAAGACAATTTATAATCCATGTTGAGTGAGTTTTTGCTATGATGTCCATCCTTAGACTCCATATTGGAGTGTTTAAAGACTTCAGAAATGGGGGAGGGGAAAGCAACACAGTTACTGCTAAAATATTTCTTTTCATCTTCAAAATGGAGATATTTTGGACACTGAAAAGCTCCATTAAAACCTTTTTTGGCTATGTCAATATACTAAGTGAAAAGAAAGATTGAAGTAATTATCCAAACATTTCAAGCCCCCCAAAAAATCATCATTAGAAAGAACCAGAAAATTGGATACAAAAGTGGGGTTGTTGTGTTGTTTGTGCTTTAATTATTAGGATAATTACATTAATGCTCTACTTCATTTAAGGGATAGAGACATAGCTTCAGTCCAAAGATTCTCTGTGAATCTAACCGAAATTTTAAAAGGTTAATTGTCTAGAGAGGTAGTATTAATTTTCTGGTCTTTTATCGTAAAGGATTTTTTTAACCATTAGAATTGACAACTCCACAATCATCACCCACCAAATATACCTCCTCCTTGGCACATCATCAGAATTTTAATGGTAAATTGATCTGAAAACCCAATAATAGTTGTAAAAGTTTATTATATGTGTATATTTGGTCTTCTTTAAAATATAAGTTCATTAATGGCAGGGAATATGCCTTTTGAACTACAGAATTACCAAATATCTCCAAGAAAAAAATGTCATGTACCTGACAACAGTAAAGAAAAAAAACAGTCTTAAGACTTTAGGGCATTTCTCAATTATTAAATTTCCTCAAGTTTACTAGTGGTACATGATCATTTCTCTGTATGACATTGAACATTTCAAATTTTATATGACAAAACAAACTTGTGTGCAAATTCAGCAGCTTATTTGCAAACTGTCAAAATAGAGAAAACTTGATTCAGAAGTATATTTGTTGTTTTATTTTCAGTTAAGTACACAACAAATTTAAAAATCAATTAAGCTAATAAGGTCAGTGTTTGAGATTTTAATCACTTAAAGATTTGGAAAACTAGATGGCCTGTGTTATACATTACTTAATGATCTAAAGATAAGACCTGGAGACAAGAACCCCAATATGATATTTTGGGCTATTGGATAGCCCTTTAAAAATGGAGAGTCTTGAGAGGAAAATAGCATATAAAACCCAAATTGCATTAGAGTTAAACAGTGAAACAAAAATTTGAAAATGAGGTACAATTTGAACTCAGGACTTCCTGAGTCTAGGGCACTATCCACCATAACACTTAAGGATTCCAAAGGAACAATGGAGGAAATGGGCAAGTAGGATAGGAAATGAGGAATTTTAAGGTTGAAGAGGAAGGAGATTAGGTTACATGAAAAGGCAGAAAGGGAAAGATTTTTTTTTCCCCTAGGATAATGCCAATTTTGAAATATAGAGATTAGAGAAACAACAAGTTGGAATTAGCTAATAATATGGCATGAGAAGTGAGCAAGACAAATCTGGCCCAGTATCTTCACAATCCTTCTGCCAGGTGGAACCTGTTCCAGATATTGTAGAGAGAGAAGTCAGATTCACGGGACAAGCATCCTGAAAGTAGGAAAGAAGCCTCTGCCAACCTATTTTCTCAACAGAAGTCAACATGGTTAACTACATTTCACTTATCAGCACATTTATTCAAAACCATTGCTGAGGAACTGGAATCTCTTCCTGGTGTAGGAAAGAAGATTGCTGAAGGTACTTGTTTCTGCTTAAAGGATTCCCTCTACCTTCTTCCTTGCCAGAGTGTCTAATTATTCAGTGCTAAAAAAAAATCTAAATCAGTACCACCTTCTGTATTGATCTATGGCAGAGATAGAGAGACTGTCCATATATAGATATAGACAGAAATAGAGGTGATGATGTAGAAGTAGATATACTTTTTTAAAAGTAGATATACTTTAGAAAAAGATAGACTACATATAGATATATACAGATATGTGTCAATATTATTATATATTACAGATATATATGCCATATATTGGTTGATTGTTGTCCTCCATGCTTAAAGAGAACCAAAAATGGCATAAATATGTCAGGGTCAAGGCACTATGTATCTTAATGTGGCTAATCTGACTATAAAAGCTCAGAAGGCTCTACCACAGGTTGGGCACAAATAGTCCACATGAAGATTATCAATATTTACACATATATATGTTGTATGGGATGTTCAGGGAGAACTAGCACCTTTTGTGTGAGAGCTTGTTGAGCCTTTTTGAGTGCTCCTCATCCACTTTTAGCATCTACTTGTCACCCTTCTCACCTGTGTGTCCAAGAAACTGTGCAGCATGCATAGCAACCACATCCTGGTAAAACCATCTTGGCAGAAAAATTAAACCAGACTGAGGGTAACCAACAGGCCTCAAACCCATAGGTGAGGTTGGGGGATGTCTTCCATAACCATGTGCAAACTTCCCCATACATAATGGGCAGATGAGAAGAATTTGTTCCAATTTCCATGAAGGCAGCTGAAGCAGATGCTGTATAACAGTTAGAATTTGGTACAACATTGAAGACACTAAATTTATCCACTGCATCCCAGGAAATCACCAGTCTCCCTGACTTTTGTCTTTCCACTGGACTGTGATGACTCAGGAACAGAAAGTGAGGTTGAAGATTTGTGCAACTCTGCCTCATTTAAATCCAATTCACACACAAGTAAAGACATCACCCTATAATGCCATTTGTCCTCTTCAAAAACAAAGGACAAACATCAACAATAACACATATGTAAGTACATGCATATGTGTATATATGGACAAATATATTTGTATAGATGGACATAGGCAGATATATTCCCAATATGATTACATTGTCAAAAGTATTCTCAGAAAGGAAACTCTTCTCTCTATAAGTGCTGATTGGCAATTTGGCAACTTGTAGTCTTAGAGATATAAGAAAATAACGCCCAAAGGCCCCAGATTGATGGGATTGTACTACTCACCTCCTAAAGGGGAATGTCCCCTTTAGTTTTTGGCAATACTCACTCAATTTCTTTTCTCTTTTTAAAGTTAATTCAATTGAAAACACACCTGCCTGGCCCTCAAGAGGATATTGTTCTCAGAAACTGTGGACTCTGACCTCAACACAGGACCACCCTCAAGTCCAGTGAACCAATGGATTTAGGTGATGCTAAGCAATTAGTTTGAAGCAGGGTGGAAGGACCACCTCTCCTTGGGACTCAGAGGGAGCTTCCTCTGTTAGTTGAACACTCAAACAGACTGGTGGTGGAGGAATTGAGGACGCTAGGCTAGATAGGCTTTTCCTTGGCTTTCTGACGCAGGTGTTTTTTTCACTAATACATGCTTAATGACCAAAACTGGTGCTATATCTTCTAATTTATGAGTAAACTCTAGCTAGTTTTCCCTACACTTGGGACAGGAATAAGGTAACCACAAATTAAATTTTAAACATCACAGAGAGTAGTAATGTTATCAGTTTGTAACGTATGCTGTTTGCATAAAGATCATCTAAATATTTTAATGGCCAATGTATTAAAATGCATATAACTGAGTAACTAAGTTAAATGTAAATCCAAGAAAACCTTGAATTCTCAAAGGCATTGGCAACCAAATAAAAACATGTCATTACTCCTATATTTGAAAGTACTGAAGAAAGAAAACACCAAAAACCAGTACAAAGGATAAAGGAATAGAGAAACCCTCTTAAGAACTTCACAAAATCTTACAAACTAAGTCAATATACCTGCATATTCAGTGGCTTTAACATGAAAAGGAAACTAGCAGAAGCCATACTGTAAACTGTTGATGGATAATCTATGAAAATCTTATAAAAAGATGATGAATATGGATGCTGATTGAACCATATTATTTCTTTTGTTTTGGGTGCTGTTGTTTTTTTTTTCTATTTTGAGGTTTTGCATCACTGCTCTGATTCTTTCTCTTGTAACAGGATTAATGCAGAAATAGGATTCATGTTATTATGTGTATATATATATATGTGTGTGTATATATATATATATATATGTATAGAGATATATAGATATAACCTATATCAGATTACCTGCTGTCTAGGGGAGGGGGGGAGGGAGGGGAGGGAGGGAGAAAAATCTGAAATTGTAGAGCATGTATAAACAAAGGTTGGGAACTATCTTTACATGTGACAGAAAAAATAAAATACCTCATACATTAAAAAAAATAAAAATAAAAATAAAAAGATGATGACATGAATTACATGAGATAGGAATGTATGGAAGAGTTGTGATTTATACTGACAGACAGGAACCATACTGATAAAAGTCAGTGAGAGTAGGCACTTCTTTAATACAAGTGTTTATTAAGTCCTTACTATTTGTTAGACACTGGGAATCTGAGGACAAAAGTAAGATGGTCTTTTCCTCAAGGAAATTATTTATATTCCACTGGGAAAATATCCTTAAAGACAAAGAGAACTGGAGACTTTTGCAAGGGTTCCAATAACAAGATAAGCAGGCCCATAGCCACCTCCAGACATATGAATCAAGAGTAGACTACATAGAAAGATAGGTGGATAGATAGAGTTATAGATAGGGATATAGATATCAATATATCTATATCTATAACTATGTATATCTCCATCTATATATATCTATCTACCTATCTATTTATCTATCTATAAGAAATTATTTATTGTCAGAGCCTGTACTTATGGATTCAGCAGTCATTCAATATGCATCTTCCTTCTTGATGCTCAGGAAGGGGGTGTGGTCTAACCTATTCATATCAATATCATCTTGCCAATCCTTAAAAATAAAAATAAAGCATATTATAAGCCTCATTTTAAAGTCAGAACAAGAACTGTAACAACAACTGATACATTAAGGAGATATGTCCAGCCTGTGGGGAAAAAAAACCCAAAAAACAAAAAACTTGCAAACTGATTCCCATCCTTCTATTGTAACTATCATTTAGAAACCCTCATGGCAACCTTTCATCCTTGAATTATCTATCTGTATTAGCTGTCTAGGGAAAGAGAGAAAGAGGGAGGAAGGGAGGGAGGGAGGGAGAGCCAGAGACAGAGAGACAAAGAGAGAGAAGACAGACAGAAAGAAAGACAGGAAAAAAGAAAGACAGAAATAAAGACAGAAAGAAAGAAAGAAAGACAGACAGACAGACAGACAGACAGACAGAAAGAAAGAAAGAAAGAAAGAAAGAAAGAAAGAAAGAAAGAAAGAAAGAAAGAAAGAAAGAAAGGAAGGAAGGAAAGAAGGAAGGAAAAAGAAAGAAAGAAAAGGAAGAAAGGAAGGAAGGAAGAGAAAGAAATGATTGAACAGGATTGTGTGGTTGTTTCCAAGAATTTTAAGATTATTCTTTTAAAATTTCCCACTGTGGCCATATTTTGAAAGCAAAGAAATGCAAAAGCCATTTTTACTACAAATGTTTCTTGAATGTTGTTTTTTTTTTTCCTACAAATGAGGAAAAATGCTCTATACTATATAAATGGGAGTTATTATTATGACTATAGACCCTATACCTTTAGCTTCACTACATGTAGATGAACTAAGATGATCTCTAAGCTCCTTTCAGTCCTGCAAACCTATGTGTCTATTCTGTGTTTAAGAAAAGTTTTGTGGGAATTCAAGTCTCATAAAGCAACTGTATTTTAAATGCCCTAAAGGAGCTCAATATTTAAAGCAGTCTCCTAAAGTTCTCAGCCATCTGGCTCCACCCATCTGACATTCACTCCTAAACCAATAGAGCTATTATGTTTATTCACTGTCAGCCTCATAAAGAGTACTGATTTCTTACTTAAATAACCCAATATTAAAACAAAATAAATTAGACAAGTCATAAATAAGCTCCCTAAGAAAAAATTCCCAGGACCAAATAGATTTACAAGTGAATTCTAGCAAACATTTAATGAACAATTAATTCCAACACTATATAAACTATTTGCAGAAAGAGCAAAAGAAGAGATTCCTGCCAAATTCTTTTTATGACATAAATATGGTTTTAAAACCTAAACGAGGAAGAAAAAACAGAGAAAGAAAACAATGGACCAATTCCCCTAATGAATATCAATGCAAAAATTTTAAATAAAACACTAGGAAGGAGATTACAGCAATATAGCAAAAAAGGTCACACACTATGACCAAGTGGTATTTATACTAGAAATGCAGGGCTACTTCAATATTAGGAAAAAATTTAAGCATAATTGATCACATCCATAACAAAAGCAACAAAAATCGTATCATTATCTCAACAGATGCACAAAAGCTTTTGACAAAAGGCAGTACTCATTCCTATTAAAAGACACTAGAAAGCTTAGGAATAAATGGAGCTTTTCTTTTAAATGATAGGTAATATCTATCTAAGAATTATCAATAATGGCAAAAAGCTAGAAACCTTCCCAATAAGAGGAGGGGTGAAGCAAGGATATCCATTAACAGCACTATTTTTCAATATTATTATTAACTATGCAATAAGACAAGTAAAAGGAAATGAAAATGGACATTGTAAAACACAAAACTAATACTCTTTACAGATGATGTGATGGCATATTTAGAGAATCAATTAAAAATAATTCAAACAATAAACAACTTTAGCAAAGGTAAAGGATATAAAATAAACTCATACAAATCATCAACTTTTCTATACATTAACAATAAAATCCAGCAGCAAGAGAAATTCCTTTCAGAAAACCTGCAGACAATATAAAACACTTGAGAGTATTTCTGCTAAGGCAGACTTGGGAACTATATGACCACAATCACGTGTTCTTCATATAAATAAAAACAGCCCTAAATAACTGGAGAAATATTTAATTCAATAGGCCAAGCCAATATTAAAATGACAATTCTACTTAAATGAATTTACTTATTCAGTGCCATGTTAAACTATGAAAAATAATTTTATAGAGCTAGAGATAATAGCAAAATTCATCAGATAGAACAGAAGGTTGAGGATATCAAGGAAATCAATGAAAAAATGCAAAGGAAGATGGTCAAGAAGTACCAGATTTCAAACTATATTATAAAGTAGTAATCATTAAAATAATTTGGTATTGGCTAAGAAATAAAGTGGTGGATCAGTAGAATGTATTAAGTATACAATACACAGTACTAAATGTGCATAATAATGCACAATATCAAGATGCAAACTTTAGGGGCAAAAACTCATTATACAACAAAAATCGCTGGGAAGTTGGAAGCAGTTTGATAGAAACTAGGTACATCTAATACCACATACCAAGATAATGTTAAGATGGGTACATGATTTAAACACAAATGTTATATCATAAGTAAATTAAGGAAGCATGGTAAATTTTACCTGTCATATCTATGAATCAGGGAAGAATTTGTGACCAAATAAGAGAAAGATATGATCATGAAAAGTAAAATGGATAATTCTGATGAGATGAAAGTAAAAATGTTTTACAGAAATAAAACCAATCCAGCCAACATCAGAAAGAAAACAGGAAACTGGGTTGGAAAATTTTAACAAGTTTCTCTGATAAAGTCCACATTTTTTCAAATATATGGAGAACTGAGTCAAATTTATAAAAATATAAATCATTTCTCAGTCAATAAATGGTCAAAGGAAATGAACAGGCAGTTTTCAGGTGAAGAAATAAAATCTATCTACAATTATCTAAAAATGCTCTAAATTACTGTTGATCAGAAAAATGAAAATTAAACATAACTCTGAGGTACTAACTCAAATCTATTATGTTGGCGAAAAGGAAAATGGCCAATGGCAAATGCTGAAGTAGATGTGGAAAATTGGGACACTAATGCACTATTAGTGGAAATATGAACCAGTCTGGAGAATGATTTGGACCTCCGTCCAAAGGGCTATTAAATCATGCCTACCCTTTGACCCAGAAATATCTCTACTAGGTCTATATTCCAAAGAGATCCAAAGTAAAAAGAAAAGAATCTATATGTACAAAAATATTTATAACAGTGCTTTTTGTAGTGGCAAAGAATTGAAAATTCAGGGGATGTCAATTACAGAATGGCTGAGCAAGTTGTGGCATATGATTGTGATGGAATGCTATTTTGCTATGAGTTGATGAGGCAGATGTTTTCAGAAAAACCTAAGAAGACTTATATGAACTCATGCAAAGTGAAGTGAGCAGAACCAAGAAAACACAGTAAGAGAAATAATTAATGATGATCAACTATGAACGAACCATATCTACTCTGATCAATACAATGATCCAATAAAATTCCCTAAGGATTTATGTTGAAAAAAGTTATCTAACTACAAAGCGACAACTGATGAAGTCTGAGTGCAGGCTGAGGCACAATGTTTTTCATTTTCTTTATTTTCCTTGCCTTTTTTGTGTTTTTTTTTTCAACATGGCTAATATGGAAATAGGTTTTGCATTACTTAATACGTATAATTCATATCACATCCCTTGCTTTCTCAACTGGTGGGAGAGGGGCATAAGGGAGGAAGAAAATTTGAAAATTAATTTTTCTTAAATGTTAAAAAATTATTACATATAATTGGGGAAAATGAAATACTATTAAGAAAAAATGTTAAAATTAGTAATATTTTTTATAAAGAATACCCATTCTTTGCTTACTTTCTAGTATTCTCCTCCCTCAATATGCTTTGTCCCCTTCTCCATAAGGATTACCATTTACCAGTGAAATTTCTTCCCATCTTTAATTGTTGTTTATCTTTCATTCTTGAAGGTGACGATGACATCAGGGAGGTTATGTCATGACTTGCAATGAATTGAGTTTAAGTGAGACAGGGTTGGACAAAGTCACTAGCCTCTCTCTCTCCTCTGGAGCCATCTGGGTTTGGTGACAAAACATAGATCAGGACAACTGCAGATGGCCAGGGATGCAGTGGGAGATCTTGCCCTTTTTAAACTAAGGTCTTTCACAGGTCTCAGTTTGCCTGAGGTAATGCTCATTTAGAGATTAAGGCTAGTTAAGAAAGGAGGCAAAGAAAGGCTTCTTTTTCCAAGTAAAAGGTAAAGGAAAGGAAAGGAAAGGAAAGGAAGGAAGGAAGGAAGGAAGGAAGGAAGGAAGGAAGGAAGGAAGGAAGGAAGGAAGGAAGGAAGGAAGGAAGGAAGGAAGGAAGGAAGGAAGGAAGGAAGGAAGGAAGGAAGGAAGAAAATGTCATGGGGGAAATGGGGTAGGGGGATTGGGTAGGGGTAGGGGTTTGGGGTCCTTAGGAGTTCCTCTTTAAAAAATGACACTTTCTTGCACAAAAAAGCAGTTAGAATAAGATAGTTTATTTTGGGACTAAGGAAGGGAAGGGAAGGGAAACAATGAAAGAAATCCTTGGACTTCTCATGGGGAGAAAGGCATGGCAGAGTGTGGCTCTGAGATACCAATCTCCTCAAGCAGGAGACAGGTAGATACTTTTATAGAGGCCTGATGGGGGTGATAATATGACTGAGGAAACTTCCCTTAGTGAAGGAGGACCATCCCACACTGGTGGTGGCTGGGGGAATTGAGTGAGGGGTGGCTGCAGATCTCTCAAGCCATCTCTCTCCTCAGGACACAAAGGAAGCAGCCACACCTAATCTTATTGCCCCAGGGTTGTGGGAGACTAGAATGAAGGGTGGGGGTCCTGGAGCTAGCTCAGTCTGATCTGGTTCTACTTACCTCTTTAGGTGTGTCTGTCCTTTGGATTAGTTTCTCAAGGAGAAGTTTCTTTGATGTGCCCCAGAGAACTTCTGCAGTGCTATGGGCTCATAACATTTCCCACTTCTCTATATATAATGAAAGGGGATGACTATTCTTCTGAAACTGCTTCATGCTGAGTAGGGTCGAAGAAATCATGGCACAGGGGAGGGGGAGGAGAGAAGTGGAGAAGGCCTGGTCCCCAGTGTGAGGAGCTGTGAGGTCCAGAGGGTGGAAGGAGACACATAGACACAGTGCCATGAATTCTTGAGCCTAGATGGAACAAACAAACAAAGATTCTAAAAGAAACCAGGGCAAAAGATGAAAAACTTATCAGATAAGGAGTAAAAATTGTGGCTGCTTTTGTCCCAGTAGAAGGTGTAAAGGCTGAATGCAAGACAGGGCATGGCCTGCCTTACAAGAGTTTAGTAATCAGATCAAAGCCTAGTTCTGTGTAATTCAATTATTAGATTAATATATATATACATTTTTTTTCTTTCCAACTTTAACACATTACAAATAATTCCCAATTTTAACTATTCTACAATGAAAGATTTTAAGAGTAACAGTAAACAGATCAACAACTGTGGGATAGCTAAATGAAAACCAATAAGCTAGGTACTTCTCATGGAGTTCGCTTTTTCTTGACATCACACCCTGATAAGGGCCCAGGTGAAGGTAGGAGAGGTGGCCTCACCTTTGTGGGGCGTCCCCCACTCCTGTGTCCCAGTTTACTGCAGCTGCCAGAAACTCGGCCACCCAGAGATCTGCTGGTAGCAGACATGATGGCTGCTGCTATTAAAGAAGCTTGTTCTATAGAGTGGGCATGAGCCATCTTTTCTCTCTCTCTGGCTACCTCAAGGTCCCTGTTATTAAAAATCTTAAAATCAATATCAAGGAGTTGTGAGGGACCCCCACCATTCATTCTAGTTTCCTTCAACCCTGGGGCAATAAGATTAGGTGTGGCTGCTTCCCTTGTGTCCTGAGGAGAGAGATGGCTTGAGAGATCTATAGCCAAACCTCACCCAATTCCCCCAGCCACCACCAGTGGCAGTGGTCCTTCCTCACTAAGGGAAATTTCCTCAGTCAGATAATCACCCCCAGGGGCAGCTAGGTGGTGTAGTGGATAAAGCACTGGCCTTGGATTCAGGAGGACATGAGTTCAAATCAAGCCTCAGACACTTGACACTTAACTAGCTGTGTGACCCTGGACAAGTCACTTAACCCTAATTGCCCTGCAAAAAAAAAAAAAAAAAAGATGATCACCCCCATCAGTCCTCTATAAAAGTACTGAGAACAGGGGGTGGCTAGGTGACGCAGTGGATAAAGCACCAGCCCTGGATTCAGGAGTACCAGAGTTCAAATCCGGCCTCAGACACTTAACACACACTTACTAGCTGTGTGACCCTGGGCAAGTCACTTAACCCCCATTGCCCCACAAAAAAAAAAAAAAATTCTGAGAACTGCAAAATTTACTGAGAACTGATTCCCCACCCAGTCCCCTCTTTCCCAGGCAGGTGAATTGCCTGGGGCTGCCTGTCTTTGTCATTTCTAGACTCTTGATGGACTTATGGACCTTCCCCCAAGCAACCTGTCCCCTCCCAATGCTCCCCACCTTACTCCCTGGACTTTTATGTTATTATGTAAAAAGGGTCCACCTACATTAAGTAGTTTCTATTCAGAGTCAGTTAAGCCTATACTTAACTTCTTAACTTAGGAGCAGTTCTATTATTTCTTTTGTCCAAGAAGATTAATTTACATTAATTAGCTATTTGTCACTCTGGAGCAATCTTTTGGTTCCCTTTTTGTTCTGTTACCCCATTAAAAACCCTGTCCTCTGTTCCCATCTTTGGGTATTTCTAGTTTCTGAGCTTTGCCATACCATGAGCTATAGTTCCTCTGCCCCAATTAAAGACCTCATTTCTCCTATATTGACTGTTTCCTTAATTTCCAGGTTAACAGTATCTACCTGTCTCCTGCTCCAGAAGATTGGTATCTCAGAGCCACATTCTGCCATAACTTTCTCCCCATGAGAAGTCCAAGGGTTTCTTTCATGGTTTCCCTTCCCTTCCCTTCCTCAGCCCTGAAATAAACAACTATATTATTCTAACTGCTTTTGTGTACAAGAGGGTGTAATTCTTTACAAAGGAACTCCTAAGGACCCAAACCCCAAGCCCCTAACCCCTATCCCGAACCCCCTACCCCCTTTTCCCCATGACAGACAGATGGAAGGAAGGAAGGAAGGAAGGAAGGAAGGAAGGAAGGAAGGAAGGAAGGAAGGAAGGAAGGAAGGAAGGAAGGAAGGAAGGAAGGAAGAAAGGAAGAAAGGAAGAAAGGAAGAAAAAAAGAAAGAAAGTTAGTTTTACTTCTCCACTGCACCTTGCTGCTCATGCAAAACTCCCATGCCATAGAGAACTGTCCCTATCCTCTGAACCAGATAGCTGTGTGGTACAGTGCATAGAGCACTAGGCTTAGTTCAAATCCAACCTCAGACACTTATTTGTTGTGTGATTCTGGACAAATCATTTAACCACTACCTGCTTCAGTTTCCTCACCTCTAAAATGGGGATAATAATAGCACCTACCTCCCAGGATTGTTGTAAGGATCAAATGAGATATTATTTGTAAAGTCCTTAGGATAGTTCCTGGTACCTAGTAGGTACCATACAAATGTTAGCCTATCATTAATATTAATTAATTAATATAATATATATTATTATAAATGCCAATATGATATTCTTTGTCCTATAAATATATTGTGGAAATTTATTTTGATTTGGGGACCCTACCTTTAGGCTGAGATTAGAAAGCCTCAGGCCCTCAGGGTCTCTTCTGTGTGGAAGGTGCTAGTGCCCCTCCTCCTCTGCTTCAGCTGAGCAAAAAAGCCCTGTGGGCTGAACAAGACTGCAGGTCAGACAGCTGGGGGGAAAAAAAAGCCCCCAGCTCCCTCCACCCTGAGCAGAGGTATCTGAGAGATGCTGGGCTCTGGCGTAGCCTGGGCTGAGGGACATGAGGCTCAAGCGCACCCCACCAGCCCCAGCCACAGCCCTGACTGGCAGATTAGCTTGGTGTGTGGGTGCAGGAAGCCCAGAGATTTGAGTGGAGAGAAGAAAAGGTATATATAGACCTGGGAGTTAGACAGCAGGGGGTTCAGATGGACGAGAGAGGCTGAGAAGAGGTTCGGGACGGACAAGAAGAGGTCAAGAGGCTGCTGAGGAGACGGCAAAGGTTGGAGAAGACAGACAGGGGTGGGGGGTGATGAGACGAACAGTAATGCAGGACTAGGAGCAAGGAGGAAATGCCAGCAGACAAGATTAAGAGAGGCGGACAAGATTAGAGGGGCTGCAAAGAGAGGCCGAAGGGCAGACTGACAGAATAGGCAGACTGACGGAGCAGGCAGACAGACAGACAGACAGACAGAAGGTTGGTGAGAGAGAAACACAGGGGTTCAGTGGCGGCAGTAAGGAGAGGAAAGTTAGAAGCAGAGGGATTTACAAAGTGAAAGGGGCTCGGAGTTAGAATAAAGTACCTGGGTGCCCTAAGGCAAGTGGCTGCTAAGGCCCTTATTGTATTAAAGTTTGAAGTGCAGCAGGTGGGAAAGAGACTCAATGGAAAGAGACTGCAGGAAAGCAGTCAGGTTGTACATTTTATTTCCCTGTATTCTTAATTTTAAATAGTATCTCATAAATAAACTCAAAATAAACTCTGCTTTGATTATTTGGTTAAGAGGCTTCTTAATATTTTGCTTATCAGTTTGGGAGTGGAGCAGTGTGGTGGAACTTTATAAACGGCCCACATTAAATTAACAGCAGTCAGATAGCCAAACAGTCAAAAGTTCCCAATTTAGTCCTCCATAGATAAGTCCCCCCAAATTAGGCCAGTTAATAAAAGAGTTCTACATTTGAATGGTGACCGCAGCAGGACTTACGGCCCAATTATAATTTTTCTAAACTTATATTTTTTCATATAATCATAATTTTTCATAAATTCAATTACATATAATTTTCCAGGTTAGTTATAGTTAATAATTAACTTTTTTACAATATCATGTATAATATATCACAATAATATGATAAAATAGTCATTAACTAGTAATGAATAACTAGTATTGCATTTATTTCATGTGGAATTCATCGGTCATTTGAGTTAAATCTTATATTAGTATTAGTTAGCTTTTCAAATGAGTCACTCTTCTTTCCCCAGTTAGCATTTAAATCCATTGAAGCTCATAAGAGACATTTTTCTTAGAAGAGCTGGGCCAGTTCTTGTGCTGGACACAGAAGTACATGAAGATTTAGCAGGAATAGTACATGTTGAATAAATATTTGTTGATTGAGTCCATGCAATCAATTATATTGGCAATAATCACTCTGTGAAATACCTTTTTTGTTTAAGTTTGGATTTCTGTGCATTGTTTATTATTTTTGTTAAAGTTATGGCTTATGGAAACTACTATGGAGGAATGCAAGAGTTTGCCCTAGAATGGTAAGCACTGCTCCCAGCAAGGCCAAGGTCAAGCTAGCCTGAAGAATAAAGGTAGCATCAGGTAATCTGGTAAATCTCCAGTGAATAAACTGTCAATCTCTTCTGCTGAAACAGAACAAGAAAAACATTTTCTGTAGGAAATGGAGGCCCAAGATTCAACAAGTTGCATTAATTTCTCAATTACCAATTTTATCTTTGAAGCAGAAAAGTGAAAATTCAAGGAAAAGTCACTCAAACTTGAGCAGTTTAAAACAAATTACTTCATGTCTCTTATGGGGAGAGCATAAGGGGTGGGCGAGCACCACCCCTGGAATCAGACATCATTATAGCTTCTGGTTTATTTATTCATTTCCCTGTGCCTTCTGACATCTAGGTTTTAAAAATTATGCTCATGATATTAATATTGATGCATTCGTGCATATCCTCTTTTGCCTTCATTTGTGACCACATGATCCATTTGTAAGCACTCTCTCCCCAGCAGCTTACATTGTTAATGGAAATAAATGATGCTGTCACTTGCACATTAGACAGGCAAGTCCCTGAGCAGGATGGATAGCTGAAATCCCATAACACATACCTTCTGTTTTCAAAAATGCTACCATTCTCAATTTAGTAATTACTCATTCAATTACTAAGTGGTGCCTAGTCATGTGCCAGATGCTGGTTGCAGAGGTGGGGATGCAGAATATGATAGAATTCCTGACTACAAAGAGCATGCAGTCCAATTAGGGAATAAGACATATACATGAACCAATTAAGGAGCCCTAGAAGATAGATGGTATTAACAAAGTTGGGCTATATTGATTGAAGTATGGTGTATAGACAGGCACTGTGGTATAACAGATAGTCTCTCTATCCTTGAACCTAGAAGATCAAAGTTTTAGTAACATCCTTGACATATCATGGCAGTGTGACCCTAGACAAGTCACTTAACATCATAGTGACTATAGTAAGCACATACTGGGCACCTAATCAATGTTTATTAACTAACAGTACATCCCACTACTCTAAGCAAGTCTAAGATTAAAGATGTTTTCCTTCAAAGGTCAAGGGAATTTTGCCACCTGTAAGTTATACCAGTAAAATAGCAGATCTAATCCCTATCCTTATGGTATACAGGGGAATAGACTAGTCACACACTATTTTATTCTACACTCATCAGACCATATCTCAAATGCTGTGTTCAGTCCTACATACAACATTTCAGAAAGAATAAGCACAAATTATAGTTTATCTCATCCAGGGCATTTTGTGAAATAATTCAGTACTATGCCATATAAGCAGGGGTACTGTATTCAATAGGTTGTATTAAGTTAGCACTGTCCACACGTACTAGAGGATATTCGGTATGTGTCTCCAAAAAGTATGGCCTTAGCTTTGTCATTAAATAGCATGATATGCTCTTAGTTTTAAAGTATGGATTATTTCATTAAGCAACGATTTGAAATGGATTAATATTGATGTTATAGACATGTACAAAAAAACCTAAAATTGTTGATGGCACACCTCTCCATGGAAGCTAGAAGAAGAAATCTCTTGGGGAAAGAAGGTGAATCTTTATGGAACATTACTGATAATTCGGGTTGGAGGGCTTTAAAGAGGACAAACTGAGCCTGCCAATGGACAAGTTGTCCTCTTCCACAATTCACTATTTAATTTTTTTAATTAGATTTAGTTTACTTTAGTTTAGGTTTTATTAATTTTTAATATCTTTAGTTTTTAGATGAATAAAAATAATGTAATTTATGATAATAATCTCAATAAATGTGCAATTTGAAATAAAATTTTAAAATGGAATTCCTTGAATTCCCACTTTAATGAAATGTATAATATATGCCTACATATATATATAGGAGATAGGTTGAAGGAACTTAGAATGTTTGGCTTGAAAAAGAGAAAACTTTATGGCCTGATGGAAAGGTGAGGCCATGATAGCTTCATTCTGTTCAGTTTTTGGTTTTCTTTGTTTTTGTTGGTGAACTCTATGTTTCCATTGTTTCTATGGTATATTTGGGGTTTTTTTTTATGGTTTTGTTTACTTCTCTGCATCAGTTCATATAATTCATCCAATGAAGAGTTATTTAAAGGATTGTCACTTGGATGTGGGAGTTGATGCCCTGTTTTGCCCAAGAAATGTTATGGGCAGCCCTTCCTTGGCTAATGCATCATCTGACTGCTACTACTATTTCACAATATGAGTGGGGTCAATTTGAATATGAATTTCTGCATACAAAAGCACAGAAAAGCACTTAACCAAGCTCTTTGTGGGAATGGATGTACTTCTTGCTTATTGCATGCTGCGAATAGAAACCACATTCAAGAGATCTTCCTATGGAAGAAAGATTTGTCTTAAACCAAATACATTGTAATCTCTTCAGTTGCTTGTTAAAAGTTTAAGAGAATTTTCTTTTTTCTTTTTCTTTTGTTTTGTTTTTGCTGTCTGTCACACTCCTGAGTTCTGTGAGAAAATGACTATGAAAATCTCCCACTCAAACATGACAGTTATCTACAAGGTCACCTCTAAGGTTGGAGTGAGAAGCCTCACTGGGCAGACTGTCCATCCTGAGATAACAGCCAAGGTTGCTGTGATATTATTCCCAAGGTTGGTGTGTGTGTGTGTAGCCCAAAAGACCAATCATGAACTCAGTCACCTACATCCTAGCACTATAGCACAAAAATAAAAAACCTCCCAAAATGTAAATCAAAGCTGAAAATACTTTTGGTTTTAGTCAAAATCAAAGCTTTTCTCTAGAAAAAGCAAAGGAGTAAAATATGAGATTGTTCCACTGCATCATCCACAGACCTTACATAGACACTGGAACTTGTGCCAGCATGTCAAATTTCAGCATGATTCCAGACATTCTACAGACTCAGAAGAATATAACTTTCAGCAAAGAGTACCCAGGAAACCCTAATTCATTTGTATTCCATTATCATCTCCCTAAAATTCAGGTCTACAGCAACATAACCCCAATAAACCTTTCTTGAATACATTCATCTTATTGTGGAGATGACTGACTTAACCTCATGATTTCTCACTTAGAAAGCATTTGTTACTGTTTGGGAAATTAATGAGAAAAACAGATCATTCTACAGTCTTCCTTGAATTCCCCTCCCTGATCTCCTAGCCACCAAAACACCCTTTTATAACAAAAAAAATCTTAATTTTTTTTCTTTTTAAGTTCAGTAAAACTAGCCAAGGAACCAATTGAGTCTAACAACATATGTAATACTTCACATCCATAGTCCATAACTACACAAAGAAAGGAGGGGAGTATATTTTCATCTATTCTCCAGAGTCAAGCTTATTTATTATAATGTTGGGGGTTTTGTTGTTGCTTTTTAAGTTTGCATTGTTGCAATCACTGTGTATATCAGTTTCCTGATTTTGTTTATTTTATTAAATCAGTTCATATTCTTCCTATACTTCTTTGAATTTTACATATTAATAATTTTTATGGCACAATATACTATTTCATTAATTTATTTAGCATGATTTGTTTTCCCACACTCTATTCAATGGGCACATACTTTTGTAGAGTCTGAAACACATTATTTACAGCATTATTTATGAGCTCTTAGAAAGGAAAGCAGCAATCCCTAAAAGTCAACCCAATGTCATCTAGGACAGCTCATGTTAGACCAACCTTATTTCCTTTCTTGACAGATTTATTAGATTGGTAAATCAAGAAAATACTGTAAATATAGTTTACCTATGTTTTGTTAAAACAATTGCACTTGACAAACTGTCTCATGCTATTTTTACACAATAGATGGAAAGATATAGGCTCAATAATAGTATAGATAGGCATATTTAGAACTAATACAAAGATCAGAGTATTCATTAATGAATTGATTAGAAGAATTCTTCTAGTACACCTCTTCCTTTCTTTTCCCACTCTACTTCAACTTTATTATTAATAACTTGGATGAAAACATAGGTGAAAGAGTTAAAAATTGTCAGGTAACACAAGACAGAGAGAAATTTGAGTCATTGGATGACAGTCTATATCCAAAAATATTTCAACGTACTAAAATAAAGGGCTATATAAAGTAAAATGAAACTTAATAGAGAAAAAAAGTAGATTTCTATACCTCAATTCAAGAACAAATTCCTTAAGAAAAAGAGGGAGACAACATTCTAAAAGTATTTAGCTTTTGAAAAAAGAGCACTTAGAACATCAGGAAGGAGGGGGCTGCTGTGACGAAGGCAGGAGTGAAGCCAAGCCCTACAGTCACACTGACACAGATCCAGTCCTTAGGCAGGCCAAGCCAGGGAAAGAGACCCCCAGAGCCTCTGAATCAGCTGCAGTGCCACTGTCATCTGGAATACCGATTAATGACACTGATTAATTGAATAAAAGTAATTTGTCACACACAAACACAAGGGCATCAGTTTCCTAAAATTAATATACATTTCTTTTTTATTTGAAAGCTTTACAAAATACTTTCCATATAATAATTCCATGAAATAGGAAGTGTTGGTATTATTATTCCCAATTTTAAATATGAGGGGACTGAGACTCAGAGAGGCTAATTGATTTAAATGTACATGGTCACACAATCAATGAGACTATTTCAGTAGCCTAATTAAGAAGTGATGAGATGACTACACATGTAAAACTTATATTGAATTGCTTGAGGTCTTAAGGGTGGGGGGGAGGGAGGAAGAGAATTTGGAACACAAAGTTTATAAAATTGATGTTAAAATTTGTTTTTACATGTAATTTGAAAAAAATAAATTTCTAAATAAATTTTTTAAAAAGAGGTGATGAGAACCTCAATTAAGATGTAGGCAATGTAAGAATTAACAAAGGGTCAGATGCAAGAAATTCGATGAAGATATAAAGAACAAATATGACAACTAAATATATATACATACATATATATACACACATTTATGCATATACATATATACATACATATATACATATATATAACCTCGAGTAAAGACGAGTTAGGAATTTGAGGATAACCCTGAGGTTGCAAGCCTGAGAGACTAGAAAGATGATGTTATCTATACAGAAAAGGGGAAGATCAAAAGGATGGGTTTGGAGCGAAAATATTAGTTCAATTTGGAAATGTTGAGTTTGGATAATCTAGTAGTCAGTCAGCTGAGAGAAATAATTATTTCTTTCATATATCAATAACTAAATATTGAATTTTGACAAAGATTTTTCTCCTTTTCTCTTTCCTCACCCAGAAACCAACTATAAGGGCCAAATTTAGTATGGGAAGAGTTAATTGGGTGGCTCACCATAGTATTGGGGTAAGAAAGGAAATTAACAGCCTCTTTCAAAAAAAAAACAGGTTTATTAATGGGAACAAGTTCAAAACACAAGTGAGGTTAATAGAGCTAGGGACAATGAGAAAGAATCTAAATCTCTGGGGTAAAAAGACCCTTGGCACCCTCAACCTGCCCCCAGCCCAGCTAGCTCCAAAGAGCTAGCTTTACCTTAAAAACACAAACTCATCATCACCTGAAATCTGTAGCTCTAACGAGAATTAGCTTGCAGTCTCTTCTGTTTTGATCCATAAGTCAAACACCACCAGCTCCTCTGTCTCTAAGTTCGTTCCCTGTTTCCATAATATGGCCAGGCCCATGTGGTCGTGGGGGAACCATTAGGGGAGGCTTAGTTACTTAGTTTCAATAAATGTTCTCTGTGGTCAGAGTTCCTCTTGTTTGTTCAATTATCTCCCAAAGTACACACCCATCTTCTCTTAGGCTTTTCAAGCTTACATTTCTTTCAGTCTGACCATAATAAAGCAAAGATAAGGGCATGAAAACCCTATATCAAAATTAATTCCTTATACAACCAGTGTGGAAAGTCTTTGACAAAGGTTTTCTGAGTCAGGAAAGCTAAGATCTAATCAAAAACAGTAAAGAAGTTCTAAGTTTAGGTGAATAACTAGTTTCCTATGCATTGTGTTTAGTCAGATAGATGTGGGGAAATGTGGATCTTGGTGATATGGATATTCATGAATCTCTTTGACTATGACTGGGTGCTCAATGTCATGGACCTTGAGATTCTCATTGGAATAAGCCCACTTCTCACTATGATATTCATTTTCTCATTAATTATTAACCAATTAGAATTGATTTCCACTCTCTGGTGCACCCCATTTTCCAAGGGCATATAAATAGTGAGTCTACCACCATAAGTCATCTTTGGTGCAACTGAGGCATCCAAATGACCATTCCATTTATTAATAAAGTGTTAGAATTACTAATAAATTGATTACTTTCACAGAAACTATGTCTCTCAAACTTTTAAATACCACCCAGAAGCATTTATTGAGTGCTTATTATGAACTAACATATTGAACTATTGTGCTTGTTATTAAGTGCTTGCTAACTGTGGCATAGTACAGAGCTGATGAAATCACCATGTGAAAGAGTATCCTGGCAAAAGAAAAGAGGACTTAAGACATAGTCTTGTGAGACTACTGTTAGTGAGCATGATATAGATGAATATTTTGCAAAGACATTGAGTAGGAGCAACAAGACAGGAAAGAGAAAAAAGAGACAGCAGTGTCAAAAAACCTAGAGAGGAGGAGATTATCAAGGAGGAACATTGTTATTTGCTGTAAGAAAGTGAAAAAGAATGAGGTTTTTGGGGGGAGGGTAATATTAAGTATCAAACCCTCTGGTTACCAAACTATAAATCCAACACAGGTACCACTATACCATAATGCTAAAGATAAAACCGCTATAAAATACTGACCTCTATACCAAAAGGGTAAAAGTCATCAAGCATCATCCTGTAATAAGAACTGTATATTGCATATCTGTATACCCCTAGTGGTATGTTCCTTATTCTTAACAGTTGCAATATATTCACTTTCTAAAATAAGATCATATTTTGTTGTTTGTTGTTTTCCCCCTTAAGGACATAGAGCTGCTCAAATTTCTCCCTGTATGATGACAGAGTTTCCTCCTCTGCTGTTAAGATGTTCCACTGAACACACTCTGAGCTTTTAAAAAGTTAGACCCTTATGGAGAGTTCCCCATTTCCTCTGAACCTGAAATGAGCTATGAGTTAACTAATTAAAGGGCTTACTTTCCCAAAAAATACCATCATTAACAATGAGTGTTTGTGGGGGCGGCTAGGTGGCGCAGTGGACAAAGCACCGGCCCTGGATTCAGGAGTACCTGAGTTCAAATCCGGCTTCAGACACATAACACTTACTAGCTGTGTGACCCTGGGCAAGTCACTTAACCCCAATTGCCTCACTAAAAACAACAACAACAAAAAAAAACAACAATGAGTGTTTGTTCCAAGTCAAACAAGTTTCCTGCTTCAGCTTTCACCTGGGCTACACTAGAGGGCTGAAACCACCCAAGAAGAAAATATACTTGAAGCCAATGAAGGCAAAATGTAGCTTAAAAAAAGAAGAAAAAAGTTGTCAATAGGCCAGGGTCCTGAAGAGTGCTCTCAAACAAAACATGTCACATGGAGCTTAGAGAGGAATTCCAGGACTTTGAGACAAAGCATGATCACCAGTGTTGTTTGAGGGAATTACAAGGACAAAAGTTTCTCTCTGTAAAAATTATACATATTACTTTGTGCCTCTGTGACAGTGATTACATTTCTTTTTTAAGTCAAAAATTTCAGTAGTTAAATCAATTGTGAAATTAGCATTTTGACAAAAAACTTGTCCTTTCCATTACTTTCATTTCTAAAAATACATATTTATATTTTCGTGGGAATTTATACTCACAGATGATGCCAGAAATATACTACTAACCCAAGTGCACAGTCTATGGAATGAAATGTATACAAATTCAGCAAAGGAGAAACCCATATCATCCTTTTCAGATCAGGTAATGGAAAAAGAAAGCTAGACCATAATTTAAAGTCACAGGAAGCTACTGGTGCTGTTAAATGTGGGATGTACTACAAAGCTGCAAAACAGTCTCTCATTCAACAAGGCAGGTCTTCAGTCCCCTGCCCTGTGCTAAAACAAGAAGTTTTCTTCTTTAGCTAAAGAGGATGAAAGGTAGCATGAAGCTTAGTCAGAAGCCATAAGCCATGGACAAACTGGAAGGGAGGATGTTATATGGTTCCAAAGGTCTGTCATGCTGGGGTGGGAGTGGGGATAAGCTCCCACTCTCTATAAAATGCTCCAATAGCAAGCTTCTCAAGTAGCCTCTGAGTACTGAAGCCCAACTTCTGGCCTTCTCATGGTGGAACTGTTTCCACTAACAGGAGAAGGGGTGAAGGCAAGTCACTGGCGCCTTAAAAACCAGTTGCTTCAGTCAGGTGGGGCTCATCAGCCTTGGCAGCCAACTCGCCTAGGGGAAGGAACCCTGATTTTAAATGGAATCACCAGTTTTAGGTGGGGTAAGAGAAGACAAAACATTCTCTTCAATTTTGCAATGACATAGTTTAGGTTCTGAATAAAGGTGGCAGAATTAGGGGAAGACATTACATGGTCCCTTTTAGTCCTGTAAGTTTCTCTATAAACTGACAAATTATTACTAAAAGCTACTTTCTTTGTGCTTTAATTGAACATACAGCTTATGAATAAAATATGGTCTTATAGATTTAGTCCAGAAGTGCTACCAAATGAGAAAAACCACCCTCCAATTTATATTGCGAGCACACAATAGTATGGTATGATGCAGTTAAAAGTCAATTCCTAGAATGAGGCAGTAATAGATAAAAAGTGCTGTGTTCACCAAAGGCACATGGGGTTTCCACTAGAGAAACAGGATCATACAATCACAGAGCAGTGAGAAACTGTCACTCCTATAAATGGCATCAAAAGGGACTGACCTGAGGGTAAATGCCTGTGGCTCTTAATATTTTTTGCCATTTCCCTACTCCACAATGTCCATAAACACACACAAAAATATCTAAATAGGAAGACCAAGCAAACTTCTATCTCATTTACTTCTATTTTACTCTTCTTATTGTCTACTAACTTTAACTAGAGGTGGTACGGATGTTTGTTCGATTGATGATTTTTTTTGTGTGCATGTAAACTCACCTCTGGAAACTTTTTAGGCATAGAACAGATCAATGTTCAATTCAGGGGCATTTCCCCTGGGAGGAGGATGAGGCAAAGGAAATAATCTTGAGAAGTGATTTTCTGGGGATGATAGAATCTGAAATACCCCACCCTTATCTTTTAGGCATAAAAAGGTTCAAGTGCAAACTCAGGATTATGAAAGCGTTACTTGACATCTGCTCCTCTGGTCCCTGAAGAACTGTCCAAGAAGAGAAACACTCTCTATGGGTAACTGATTATCTGCCTCTGCAAGCATTGTGTAGTCTCTTCTACCTATTCCAAATAGCAGATAAAAGCATAGATGATGGATAATCAAACATCACTTACATTGGCGATGTCTTCATATGTTTGGAGCCAGTTCTGATTTGGAAATTAGAATACTATTAAGTCACTGGAAAGATGTCAGTATCATTTTTAGTAGCATTTCTAATTATTAAGCAACTTGGGCTGCCTTAAGGAAGAATGTCTTAGAACATTATCTGTTCTAATAATGTTCCCAGGGGAAAGTGAAAAATGGACCCCACAATAAGGTAATCTACATTCTTCTTTCCCAAACAAATTTTAAAAAAAAGGACCTACCCCCCCCAACCCATATGCTTTGGATAATTCTAAAGGTAAATAAATGATTTTTGCAGATACTCAGTTGCTGGCTTTAAAAACAATCTTGTAGCAGTCCAGAACATGTAAAAATGTTATTTTGCATGGCTAATTGCTAGAAGAATTTGGGTTTTGAAAATTGATCTTTTCTTCCCATAATGGAAAAGGGGGCAGACTTTCAAAAACACTCCAAACTATTTTTATTCACTCTGACCAAAAAGAAAAAGGCTCTTTCATTTTCAATCAAAGTAAAAATGAAAAAAATCTCTCAAGGATGAGGACTAATATATCAAGTTTCTATTTGAAATGCATGTTTTTACTTTTAAATATAGTGTCATAAACATGATGCTATTGTAATCCAAATTGAATTCTAATTGCACTGCCAAATACATGTTTTTCTGTCATGCAAATAGCATCTTTTTTTTAAAACATGTATTTATAATTTACTCTAAGGCAGTTAAAAAAAACCCAACTAGCTTGCTTTTTGGTTCCCTGATTTGTATAACTGTTTTGAGTTCATGGAGATTACAGAATTATATATAAGTCTGAATTTAGTTGGACCAAGGGTCTATTGGGACTCCCACTCAGTACTTACATAACCAAGAGGGTGATTTGCCAAACTAATTTACCCACGGGAGAAATGGAACAATAATAACGGGAAATTGGTCTTGACTAATCAAATGTGATTTACTTGTTCTCCAAAGATTTCCCATGTTCAGAAGTGTGAGAACAATTGTACAGAAAGAAGGACAAAGAAAGTACACAGTGAACTTCAAAGCAAGGCAGGCAGGAGGGAAAGGGGTACAGGGAGGGAAGGAGACACACAAACCCTGTTCCTTATTAACTGAATATCTGTGCATACAATACTTCCCACACACTTTTCTCAAATTATACCCCCAATGTCTATGGAAGTTATTCATAATTGCCTTGGAAAATTCCATGGGGACTCTCAAGTTAGATAATACCAGTAATCATGTGACTTGGAAACATTTTAAATGGCTTAGCTTTTGGGTAAAATGAGAAGTATCATACCATAAAAGAGGAGGGCAAATCATCTACCAATATTTGGGGTAGTTACTGTAACCTTTGGGGTTGGTCTGTACCTAAAAAAACCAACTGTTTATTAAGGCAGACCATTAGCTTCTTAATATAGAGCCCTGACAACACTCAGAACTTATTTAGAAAATCCTGAAGTGTGTATGTAATATAGTATTGATATGTATTCAACTACACATGGTATTAAGCAGCACAAAGAAAATGATGGAATTTGCAATTAGATCTGTCACCTGGGAAAATGTCAATCAAATATTTAGGAAAGAGTTTACAAGTCTGCAAGGTTGATACCACCCTCTGCTTCTGAGGGCATACAAATTAACCTGGTTCTTCAAAAGTTTCTGAAGATACCTAAATCAGAACCAAAGCCCCAATGTACAAAGAAGTGTTGTCTGGGGGTTAGAGTAACCGTCTGGTCCCAGAGTTAGGGGAACCTTGGGTGTGAAACTATCCTTTTATATCTTTTTAGCTATGTGATGATAGACAAATCAGCTTACCATTCTGAGATTGTTTTCTCATCTGTAATGATATTTAACATTTCTTTAGCGCTTTGTGCTTTAATATATAATTTCTATCATTCTCATTTAACAGGTGAGGAAACTGAGGTATGGTAATGGTAAGTTACTTGTTTGGGGTTATGGGGTGAATGTGACTAAAGCAGAATTTGAACTCAGGTCTTTCACATTACAAAGCCTGCACTCTATCCACTATATCATTCTATGCTTTTATTACTTACCTCACAAAGTTATTATGAGGTTAAAATACAATAATGGGGCAGCTAGGTGACTCAGTGGATAGAGCACCAGCCCTGGAGTCAGGAGGATCTGAGTTCAAATCCGGCCTCAGACACTTAACACTTACTAGCTGTGTGACCCTGGGCAAGTCACTTAACCCCAATTGCCTTGCCAAAAAAAAACTACAATAATGTATGTACAGCATTAATATAACATCAGTTGTTATTATCTAATCTATGCAATCAAAACCTACTGATGATGGTATTTTCAATTTGGAGTCAGGTGGATATAAAAAATATAATTTATGATCAAAAATGTTCTCCAAAATAGTTGTATAAAAAATAAGTCAACTTATATGCTGAATTTTCTTAAGCACTGGGACTGGTAATGGAGGTCAAGTCAGAAGACCTGGGCTCAAAGTCTGACTTAGTCATTCATTAGCTTCGTGTCCTTTGGAAAATTACTTCATTTTGGGGCCTCCATTTCCTCATTAATAACAAGAAAGAGTTGGAATAGATTCTAAGACCCCACGTAAGCACAGAGGTGCTAATGAGCTAATGATGGAATCAGGTGAGATAGCATACATCAAATACTATGCAAATTTAGCAGTGCAACATAAATGCAAGCCATTGTTAACCGATTTATTATTAGAAGCTACTTTTACTTTTCAGCAAGGTGAGTTGAGAAAGGAGAGAAGAACTTTTAGTACAAGTCATTAATCATTCCAGCAGTCTCCAGCTTCTTCTTTATAGGGATCTCTCTGAGCTAGGGAGAGGAGATTATGTACTATATGCACTCACAGCTGCCATTTAACTGGCCTAACCAACATATCCCCTTGCCAAAGGCCCTTGCTGGGGTGTCTGATATAGCATTTTATTTGTTTGCTCTTCAGTTGTGATGTGGGTAAACTACGTGTGGCAGCATTAGTCAACTGGAATTTCAACAAGATGAAGCATACTGTCTGTAGGCTCAGTACACGATCACTCTCCTTCAGTTATGTGTTACTCTTTTTTCCAAATGAACACAAATGTTGCTGTGATGAACAAAATACAAAATTCAATAAAAAGCATCACTGATTTCGTAGTAGGGTTTTTTTGGTGGGGCAATGAGGGTTAAGTGACTTGTTCAGGGTCATACAGCTAGTAAGTGTCAAATGTCTGAAGCCGGGCTTAAACTCAGGTCCTCCTGAATCCAGGGCCAGCGCTATATCCACTGTGCCACCTAGCTGTCCCCTTTGTAGTAGTTTTTTTTTTTTTAATGTGACTGTTCTCTCCTTTTTTTTTTTTTACATCACCTACATTTCCATCCACCACCCAAATAGTCATCTTTTTTTTTTTTGCGGGGGAGGGGCATGCAGTTCAGAAAAACTAACAAACATACAACCAAACACAACATTATATACAAAGCCTAGAGTAGCTTTCTGTCATATATTTTCTCAAGAACTAGCACCAGAACTACTATTATCTCCTGAAGCTCCATGTTTTTCCTCAGGTGGGTTCTCATTGGAAACCACTTCTCTAGACATAAGTTACAAGGGTGAAGATTAACTTGCAATCAGAGTTTGTTTTCACTTTGGCTTCTTTATGGGCTACTTCCTCTTTTTTAAAATCATAAAAGTATTTTATGATTTTCCAGTTATATGTAAAGATAGTTTTCATCATTTGTTTTCCTAAGAATTTTAGTTCCAATTTTTTCTCCCTCCTTCCTCTCTCTCCTCCTTCCCCAAAATGGAAAGCAATATGATATAGGTACAATAATATTAAATATGTTTCAGCATTAGTCATGTTGTGAAAGAAGAATCTGAACACAAGGTAAAAACCTCAAAAAACAAAAACAAAGGTAGAAACAGTATGGTTCTATTTGCATTCAGAATTCATGGTTCTTTTTTATGGATGTGGAGAACATCATGAGGTCTTTGGAATTGTCTTGGAATGGGCTATTTCCTATGGCCCTATATTTACCCTATGTATTCTACAGCTCAGTTGTTGTTTTTGTCATTTTTTAGTTGTGTTTTCCTCTTTGTGATCGAATTTGCGGTTTTCTTGGCAAAGATACTAGAATGGGTTGTCATGTCCTTTTCCAGCTTATTTTACAAATAAGGAACTGAGGCAAACAGGGTTAAGTGACTTGCCCAGGTTCACACAGCTAATTAGTTTAAAGCCACACTTGAAATCATGGGGAGCAGTCTTACTAACCCCAAGCATGGCACTTTCACCCCTGTACCACCTAGCTGTCCCATTTTCTATGGCATTGCTGGCTAAATATAGGAGACCTATAGTTGACTATAGTTGACTGAATGAACTTTTCTAATGTTCAATAACCTACTACATAACTTTCTTCATTATGAGGGTTTAATTGGTAGGAGGATATCACCAAGGATCCATGAGGCTCTGAATTTAACTTCCAGTTCAACATATTTTTCTGAACAGTAATAATTTCATTTCTAGTCTTCTTCTATTGACCTTTGCCCCTTACTTTTAAAAATTAAACATTTTAGCTAAATGCACAATAGCAGCTTTATTTTTATTATTCTCCTAGTAAGTACCTCTATAAAGACATTTCCCAGCTTTTCAAATGTACCAAAACATTTTAATGCCAACCACAGCCATTTTCTTTTTTAAATCTATTTTTAGACAAATTAGTCACCTCACAGTAGGTATCAAGATGCTAACATGGCAAAGAATTAGCTTTCTGTCTCCTTCAAGAGAATTTGGTATCATTTGGGAGTATTGTGGGGGCCAGAATGAAGAACTTATTCCATTGTAGTTTAGTTTTTCATGAGGAACAATCATATTTTCTAACTTGGCAGATATTTCCCTGTTTTTTTTTTTTTTTTTTTAGTGAGGCAATTGGGGTTAAGTGACTTGCCCAGGGTCACACAGCTACTAAGTGTTAAGTGTCTGAGGCCGGATTTGAACTCAGGTACTCCTGAATCCAGGGCCAGTGCTCTATCCACTGCGCCACCTAGCTGCCCCTCCCTGTTATTTTCATATGTTTCACCTACCTCTGAAATGTGGAACTTCTCCAATTTGATTGTAGGAAACTTACCCTGCAACTATCAACTAGAAATGACTCTCCAATTAGGGAGAGTCCAAAAAAGGGCCAAGCTGAGGCCTAGAGAGTTGGTGTGACTTGCCCAGGTTCACATAGAAAGCAAATTAAGGATTTATCACAGGTCTTCTGAACAGATGCTCATTTGGAGGCCATGTGGAACATGGCAGAGGGCAATGTCACCCCCCAAATCCCTCAGACTTATAAACTAGGAGTTATCCTTGATTCCTCATTATCAATCACTCCCCATATTCAATATGTTACCAAAACCTTTAAAGTATGCAACATCTCTTGAATATACCTCTTTCTCTGAGATGACTTTGCCACCACTTTAGTGCAGATCCTCATAACATCACATCTGAATTATTACAATAGTCTAATGATGAGTCTGCCTGTCTGCCTCAAATCTGCCCCACTCCAATCCACCCTCCATTCAGCTCCCCAAGCGATTTTCTCAAAGCAAAGGTCTGACCACGTCACTCCCTTACTCACTCAATAAACTGCAAGTGCCTCCTTGTGACCTCTAGGATCAAATACTAAAGCCTCTCTTTGACACTCAAAACAATTCATAACTCAGACCATCCCTAACTTTCCAGTTTTCTTTTATCTTATTCCCCAAAACATACTCTTCAATCCAGTGACATTGGTCTCCCTGCTGTTTCATGAAAAAAAGATACTGCATCTCTTTGCTCTAGACATTTTCTCTGTCTCCTATGCCTGGAACATTATCCTTCCTTATTTCTGCCTACTGGCTTCCTTTGAGTTCCAACTGAAATCTCATCTTTTACTGAAAGTCTTTCCCAATGCTTCTTAATTCTAATACCGTTCCCCTCTTAATTATTTCCTACATATCCTACATATAGCATGTTTGTATACAGTGGTTTGCATGTTGTTTCCCTTGTTGGAGTATAAGCTCCTTGAGGTCAGGGGATATATTTTGCCTTTTTGTATCCTCAATGTTTAGCACACTGCCTGCCACATAGTAGGCTCTTAATAAATGTTGATTGATAGATCTTTGGAGTCAGAGGACCTTAGATTGAATTTTAGCTTTGCCACTTGGGTGACCTGGGCCAATTTATATCTACTTCCTGGGCACTAGTTATTTCATCTTTAAAATAAGTGTGTTAACATATGACCCCAATGTCAGTTCCAGCTCTAGACTTTTGATTAAATGTTGCAGTCTCCAGAAAGCAAGCATTTCTGATCTCAGCTATACTTAAACTTCTTTGAGACATATAGCTTCTGTTACCAGTCAGGCAATCAAACCCTTTCCAGCTTGTTACAATCTGCCTAAACACATGCTTTCCAGGCATGACCTTGGGGACTCAGATTCCCTTTATGCTATAAAGAGATATTGGAGACCTGCATAAGATCTGATGCAAAAAAGAAAAAAAAATGCACCAGGTTACAGTGTCACAATATAATGCAACACAATTCAGTGCCACAAACCAGTAGCTAGGAATCCCAAAAGAGGTGAGAAGAGGTAATTAAAAGTTCCCAATATGAGACAAGAAGTTCCAGCTGCCTGGAAATTAAACTTGGAGAACTTTTAAAAAATTTCCTTGTATTAGCGTTTCACTCCCTCTTTATTATAAGCATTTCATTCCATCACTTTTCTTTACACCTTGGTACAATTTTTACACTACCACCTTAGCTAAATGTGTTAATTAGTCCTCCCCCTATATTTATAGTACTCTGCCAATGCCAATTCGAGGTTTGTCAAGAGTTTTCCCCTCAAGAACCTCTAAGGGGAGTATCCTTGATTTACAAAGCTTCAAGTCTTCCAAAGCTTTGCAAAAGTCCCAAATTCCCTCAGGAATGAGCCATCCTTCAGCTGTCTCTCCACATCCAGGCAGATACTGATGTTTGTGATCATAACATTGCTGCATCACACATGACCCACAATCTTCTTTTGCATAAGCAAGTCTATGGATTTTTCCTATTAAAAATGTAGAGATATATTTTTTAAAAGTCTGGGAAATTAAAGTTCAAGCACTTTTTCCCCAATAGGGAGATTTCTTTTGGGAGCCATGATTTAAATTGGGACCACTTAAACACCTTTCTTTTGTTGCTTAGTAACCTTGTAAAGTAGATGCTAGATTAACAGTGTTTTAAACATAACCCAACCCAGAACCCTTTACCTGAAAAGTACTGACCAGGTAATCTGAGTTTAGTATTTATTATTCCACATTTCTTCTTTCATATCTGTGACAGCGTGTTATCATATTAAAAGGGCAGGAGTTGGAGCCAACATAGAAATGATAGCAACTCCTGCTCCTAATCATTATTTGTTCTGTGACTATGATATAATCATTTCATCAATTTCAGCCTCAGTTTCATCATCTGTTAAAATGGGAATAGTAGTTCCCTTCAGAGGTCCATTATGAGGAAGAAATAGGGTAATGTATGTAAAGCACTTTGTAAACCTTAAAGCTCTATATAAATGTCAGTTATTATTATCATTACATTGCAAAGGTCAAACCTTAGGGACTACTGCATAATTTTTCTTTCTCAGATTCACCACCACAGCCTACTAAGTTTACAAGAGCTCACCCGGCCCAACCGCTTATTAGGTTTGAGAAACTATTTTTGTCCTTTCTCCTGCCCTAAAGCAAAACCACACATTAGTGCTTACACTCAGGTGCCACTTAGTGGTTCCTGTGTCATTTGTTGATTGCATTTTATTCCACCATTCCCTTTTTTCTTTTCTAATTATTGTCCTTCTTCACCATCATGCTAGTCCACTAGCTGCTCTTAACTCTTGCCTCTCTCCCTCATCCCACCCCAAGTCAATCCATTTTGACATCTCATAGATTCTGCCTCCACAGTATTTTTGCATGTTTACTTCTTTCTGTTCAGAAGGCCACCACCATAGTTCAAGCCCACATAACCTCTTATTTGGATGTTAAAACAGTTCCTAACTGGTCTCTCAGCTCCTAGTCTCTCATCTCTCCATTCCATACTTCACATTGTTATGCCTAATTGTCATACCTAAAATTTGGATGTGACCATATTGTTCTCTCACTTAAAAATTTTCAGTTGTTCTCTATTGTCTCGGGGATACAAGACCATGACTGTGGTATTTACGTCCTTCTACAATCTACCTCCCACTTAGCCCTCAAGTCTTATTTTCTATTATTTCCCTCTGCTTAAGTCAAACTAACCAATATGCAGATTTCTTTCTCCTGTTCTTGTGCTTTACCCAGGACCTCCCCATTTCTGAAATGTACTCCCTCTTCTTCCTTGTAGAATCCTTGAGTGCCTTCATAGTCTACTCTTTTATTTCAATTTCCTTGTTGATGCCCTCCTCATGTAGCCTTGTTTCCCAATTCATCAGACCCCTCAACATCCAAGACATCCACATTCATTGCACCTCTGCCACAGACAGGAATGGTCAGACCCCTGATCTTGTCTTCGGCTACAAGTGCTTCACCACCATATCAGGAGTTCGGATATTCCTATGTCTGATCACAACTTCCTATCCCTCTATCTTTTCCTGAGCCTTGCTTCTCCTAATCCCATTTTCCAATTCCCCTGCTATCTCCAATAATTCCTCCTCTTCTTCTGTCCCAGTTAGCTCCCCTATTCTTGTCCTACTTTTATCCCTTCGAAATTTTAATCTGTTAACCAGTTTAACTTTGCCTTGTCCCTTGTCCTCTTCTCCTATTGACAGTCTTACTTTTCTAAAGACCAGCATTAGATTATCCCCATCTGCCTTTTTGTTCCTGTACACATGCTGTGGAAAGAAGAAGAAATATAATAATAACAACAACAGTAGCAGCATTAATATACAGAACTCTAAGTACATACAGCAAAGAGTTTTTACATATATTGCCTTATTAAATTCTCACAACTTTAGAAGGTAGGAGATTTTATTATTCTCTTATCTCTCTGTCAACTTTTATAACCAATCATTTGGCAAGTTTTATTGATTCTACCTTTAACATAAATTTATTATATGTCCCCCTTCTCTCTATTCAAATCATAGTTACCTTAGCTAGACCCTCATTGCCTCTCATTTGGACTATTGCAATAGTCCTCCTGCCTCCAATTTCTCTTCTCTTTGATCCTTCTTCTAGATACCTTGGAAAACTAAGATCCCTAAACATGGTTTATGTCAATTTATTTCCAAGGGGAAAATGTATTGAGTTTTTCTTGACTTTAATTGCATTCTATTTCTTTCTCTCCTCTTCATTTTTTACTCTTTTTGCTTCTCCCCCATTAGCAATTTGCTATGACATTCATGGATATAGCCTTCTCAAATCCTCCTGGTTCTTGGTGTGAACAATTTGTGATTTGGCCTGACTTCTCTGCCTAAAATGCTCACTGGATCTTGTCCACTATATGCCTTAATTGTGTGGTAGTTTCCAGCTATTAATGAGTTTATTTCATTATCCTTTTTTAACTTTATTGGATAGTGTGTTAATTGAGTGCAACCTTTCTCTTTTTAATTTGGACATTTAGAGTTAGTAATAGCTTCCTTGTAATCAGCTGGGTCCCTCCTTATTAATAAGCAGCTCTTTTACCCTCCTATAATTGTGGATTCCCATCTTTATTTAAAAACCAGTTTGGGAAAACAGCTCCTCTCAGGCCTAAAATCTGAACTCATAATAGCAAATGGTCATTTATCTGCTCAATAAAGATGTATTAGTGCTTCTAATGTTTACCATTGTGGTAAAAAAATATGAAAGGTTTTTAACAGTCGGTTAGGATAACTGAAAGACGCCAGTTTTTGAAGGACCACCCTTTTGGGGAGGAGACAAACAGTCCGCCTGCTGCGCAGGTCAGACTGCTTGCAGCGCACTCGACTTCCGGGGTGGAGAGAACGGAAGTGGGGCTTTTGCCTGCTCGGCTGGTCTCCGGATGGCGCGGCACAGACAGTCTCTCTCCAAAGGTGGCTTTTCGGTTTGGTGAGTTTTTATAAGGAATATAGACTAAGCTGAGACTTAAGACGATTTGTATTGTGTTTCTACTTTCCTATCCTTCTAATCAACCTCACCTTGTGACTACCATAACAATAAAAGGTCTATCTAGAAAACCAAAAGCTTCTTCCATTTACTAGTCTGGGAGATAAATTAAGGGAAAGGTTAAGTAGGGGAGATTTATGATCTAATATCCAATTTTAAATCTCACAACATCCTTTGATTTGTTCTTATAGGAATAAAAAGAAGTATAAAACTTGCTTCCTGCCCTCAAGAAAATTACAATTGAAATTGGAGAATGAAGATTATCCATGGAAATATCACCCACTCAAACCATTTAAGTCTTGGTAGAAGACTTATTAAGTACAAGTCTCATTAAGTCCCAAAATAGAGGATACAGACTCTAAGAGGAATTTAGAGGAGAAAGAAATCAAGCAATTTAGGGACAACTGGGAAATTATGTTTGTTTTAACCTTGATGATTAAAAAAATTAAAGTTTGCTGCAATATCCCTAAGATGATATTTAAAAGATTCAAACTTATGAATATTAAGATAAAATGTCATTTGTAGCACAATAGAAATCATTGCATTCTACTTCCTCAGTCAAATAATTTCTTCAATCTCACTGCTGCTATTGATATTTTGAATTATCTACTAGCTTAATTTTTCCTATGTTGTATGTGGAGAATACTTTCATGGATATTATGTTATTGTGAAAACAACACTGGGAGCTACACTGGGTAAGGAGTACAAATATTCTTTTCCATTCTTTACTAATAAGGCAACTGAGACTCTGAAATTAATTTGCACTGTTTGTAAGTTTGAACCCAGGTTTCATGAGTCCAAATCCAATGGGACCCTAAAATTGTTAGAAGTGCTGCTATTATTAGGGGTGCCCTAGATACAACTTGCTTTGTCAAGTGAAATACTTCAAAGATCTGTGATTTCATTACTTGGGACTTTTCCTGTGATCACACTTTAGTAAGCTTCGCAGTGCAGAAACATTAATCATCCTGAGGCTGGCATGGATATGCACTGGTCTGGACCTAGCTAGGCTGATTCTCAATAGGTCATTCCTAGGCCATCATTCCAAGTTTTCCCAGCTTGGTAAACATCCCTTCATTTTGCATTCTCCTGGCATAGCCTTAAAATATCCAGAAGGAAGACTTCTGAGGCAGACTACATTCAATGGAGCAATATGAAATTATATCTTCATGGGGATAGAAACAAGGCTATAAAATACAATACATTCATTAATTAAGCACCTGCTATATGCAAGGAACTCTGCTGGGCACCAAGAATACAAAGACAAAAATGGAAGAAGACCTAATCCTGAATCAGCTTGTACTCTGCTGAGGAATACAATATTGCTATGCACAGGAAAGGAAAAGCAAGTCAATTTGAGGAGGGAATGAGCACTAATGAATTGGGAGAAGCAAGAGAGCACATGAGGAAAGGTTTCACCTAAGGAGTTGCATCCAAGATTAATCTTAAAGGAAGTCAAGTATTTTAAGGAACAGAAGTGAGTAGAGTATCCATTCCAGGAATGAGGAATAGCTTGCATGGAGACATACACAGTTATAGAAGATAAAATGCAAAGTGGGGTGCAGCTAGGTGGCATAGTGGATAAAGCACTGGCCCTGGATTCAGGAGGACCTGAGTTCAAATCGTACCTCAGGCACTTGATGCTTACTAGCTGTGTGACTCTGGGCAAGTCACTTAACCCTCATTGCCCTGCCCCCAAAATAAAATAAAATACATGGCTAGTGAACCAGTTTTCTGGAGCATGGAATTTCTGAATGGGAATCAGGTGAAATCAGTCTGGAAAAGTAGGTGAGCACCAAAATATGGAAGGCTTTAAATGCCAGGCTAAAAAGTTTGTTTTTAACCTAGAGGCTACTATATATTTGGAAAATCTTGTTAAGAATTTTTTTCCTATTTATACTTAAAAGTCCCCCAGAAAAAGTAAATGAATATATGATATAGTGATGATTTTTATAAGTTCTCATACAACATCAGAGAAAAATAAGGAAGCTAGTATAATGTTCTCAGTGAGGCTCTAAGAAATAAGAACACTTTCCTGGAAGACCATGAAGATCTTAGTATAATATGCTGAGGTTTTCCACTTAATTATATTGTAAGGTGTTATTCAAAGGTCTTCATGGCATTCTTTATTCAGTATGCCACAAAAGTCTATCCCTAAGGTTCTGTTCTGAACCCTGTTTTCTTTTCCCTCTATAGTCTTACACTTGGTAAAATCATCAATATCTATGAGTTCAATTATCATCTCTAGACATAATATTCAGATCTTTGTGGTCGGTCTAGTCTTTCTTCTGAGCTCCAATACCAAATCATGAACCACCCATTGGGCATTTTGAATGGGATTTCCCATACATACCTCAGATTCAACATCTCCAAGACAGAACTCTACTTTTCCACAAAACCAACCATTCCCAAACTTTCCTGTCACTATTGAGAGCACTACCGCCCTTTCAGTCATCCATGTTCACAACCTTGGTATCATCCTAGGCAATTCACTCTTACCCCACATAATCAATAAGTTTTTAAATCTTATTTATACTTCCATAATATCTCTCAAATTGGTACCTCACTCACATACCCTGGTTGAATCCCTCAGTAGCTTTCACTTGGACTATTATAACAGTCTCCTGTTTGGTTTCCCTACCTTATCACTTCTTTCTACGATCAATTACTGCCATCAAATGATTTTCATAGTGTACAGATTTGACCATGTTCTCCTGTTTTCACTAACAGGAGAAGAGGCAAAGGTGAGTCACTGATGCCTTAAAACCAGTCGCTTCGGGCAGGTGGGGCTGGTCAGCCTTGGCAGGCAACTTGCCTAGGGGAAAGAACCCTGATTTTAAACCTCTGCTGTCTTGCGGCTACACCCATATATGGGAAAGGCTTCGGGAGTTAACCCAGAGGAAAAATCAGGAGTCAGAGTACCTTAGGCAGTTGGATGTTGGATATCACATCCCTCTGGCAACTCCTGCGGTGGCACTGGTGCCAAACTATATTGGCTCTGCCTCTCCTTTGGATCCACTAATGTCACAGAGAGGGAAAACCTGCTGCATGGGCAACAGATTGTTTTCCATATTGATCTGCTCAGGCCAACGCCCTGGAGAGGACACTCCAGCACAGCCACACTGTGGCCTGTGGCTCTTCAAGGTGCTGATCCATGGTCGTGCTCGACTGATGGAGGCCTACTATTATTTTTTTTTTATTTTTTTTTTAGTGAGGCAATTGGGGTTAAGTGACTTGCCCAGGGTCACACAGCTAGTAAGTGTTAAGTGTCTGAGGCCGGATTTGAACTCAGGACCTCCTGAATCCAGGGCTGGTGCTCTATCCACTGCGCCATCTAGCTGCCCCAGAGGCCTACTATTATTTAACTGAAAGTTTTAATTTTAATTTGTCAACCTCTTAACAAAGCCAAGTAACTGAGAACAAAGCACAGGGGGAATAGGGTTTTGGCTGGATAAGGTGAGAAGGGAGAGAAAATTTTGGAATTTGAGGCAATTCCTCTTGTTGGAAAGTTTAAATGGTGCATTGCCCCGGATACTGAAAAATTAGAAAATATAGAAAAAGGTAGAAGAGGATAAAGTCTAACTGTATGTGCACACTTTGCTTCTAAATTTTCATTCAAGAGGCAGGGGCAGGAGTCTATGATGACATAGATGTTATGCTATGCTATGAGAACTTTTAGCAAAGGAAAATGGCCTTAGAGTCTGCCTTCACAGAACCTTTTAAGTGCCCACTTTTACCAATTAGTTGAGAGCTTAGAAATTGGAAAAGGAGAAAGACGTAAGTGCATACAAATGTATTTGCTGAGTCTGACCTTTAAGTTTTCTATTTGGTTTAAACTATAATAGAAAATATTATTTTTAACTTGTAGCTTTTCCCAAGGGATGCTAAAATGATAGGCAACTCCAAAAGACTCAACATGAAAAAAATGATCCAGATACTAGTCCAATATTTGCTTATGTATAATTTGAATCTGTTTTAAATGGTTCACAGATGGTTTAGAAAAATACAATTTTACATAATATTTTGTGTTGGGTTTTCATCCCTACATACTGGATTAGTCACTTTTTAACATCTATAGGGCAAATTATAAGAGTATTAGAGTTTATATGTTTCAGCTAAAGTTAAAACGTGGATTAAACCCTCAGCCAATTCAATAATTAAAATGTCAGTGCATACTGCTATTGTCAATTTAAAACATCTGTTTGCTTAAACTGTTTCCTTAGTTTATTAGAGTCATGGCCTTCTATTCCTAAAAGATAATGTGTTTCAGTTTCTCAACTGCACATCTTGATTTTTTGAAGTGGGGGCCTAACCCTCAACCGTGTTTTCACAGAATAATAGTTCTCAGAAAGCAAGCTCAGGATAATATTCAAGCCAACTAGATGATTATCACTCATATACAGAAAGCACTTTCTATATCTTAAAAGTCTATAAATGATTTGTTATTACTGTTATCATTACTACCAACATGGGCTTTTTATGGTCATTACTCCAAATTGTTCTTTAAACACTGGATAATTTAATGCAACATTTATTAAACACCTACTTTGTACACAGCACATGGCATACACGTGTATATGTGTGTGGATAGGATTTAACCAAATGCAGTGCACATAAACAAAAACTTCTAAAACTCCATTTCCAATTGGACTATCCTGAACTTTACTCCACAGACATCAGGAAGTATTAAAAAGGTTTTGAGTGAAATGATCTGGCCTGTACAGAAAAGAAGATTTCACTGGCAAAACCTTATAGGATGAATCATAGGGAAGGAACAAATGGTAGTATGCAGTAATGTTTTATCACAGCAGTCCTACCAAGAGGTAATTAAGACCTAAGCAATTGGTGATGAGCTGGTGGAAGGAAAAGAAGAGAAAGATAAAAAAATATTTGAGTATACTAAAAAATTTTAAAAAACAAGAAGGCAATCATTTGTCAACCTGAAAGTTTATGAGTTTAGACATTATAAGTGACTAGTAGTAATAAAAACAAGCATTTATATAGCACTTTACAATTATTATCTCATTTCATTCCTGGGAAGAATAAAACAACCCTGGGAGGTAGTTTTGCTATTATTATCCCCATTTCACAGATGAGGAAACTGAGGCAAACAGAGATTAAGTTACTTGGCTAGGATCACAAAGCTAGTAAGCTAGTACATGTGTGAACTAGAAAGTGTTTGAGGCTGGATTTGAAGTTCTATCTTTCTGACTTTAGGCCCAGTGTTCTTTCTCCTGTGCTGCCAAACTGCCTAGGACATTATTAATTATTAATGACTATTCAATGATATTTCACATATATTTTCACAAGAATAGTCAGGATTAATCAAAACTTCAAAAAAGAAACAGCTATGACCCAAGACTTCAACTAGAGAAGAAGCATGGCATTTATGATAGCCCAATGTCCTCAGGGCCAAGAAAACCACCTTTGCATACCACCTCAGATAAATGTTATGTTTGATCTTGTTCCTCGAACAAAATACTTCATCTCTCCAGGAGTTTTCTCTTATTGTTGTCCATGTCTGGAATAGTCTCCTTCCTCAACCCCATCTATTGACTTCTCTTGCTTCTTTTAAGTCCCAACTAAAATCTCTTTTTCCAGGAAGTCTTTCCCAGACCCAATTAATTCTAGTTCCTTCCTTCTCTTAATAATTTCTTATTTTTCCTGTATGTGTATAAATATACATACATACATATATGTATATAAATATACATACATACATGTATGTATATATATATATGTGTGTGTGTGTATATATATATATATATATTTGTTTGTTTGTTGTTTCCTACATTAGACATTAGATTGTGAGCTCCTGGAGTGCAAGAACTGTCTTTTACCTCTTTTTGTATATCCAACACTTAAAATAATAACTAGCCCCAAAGATTCCAAGGCACTTAGTAGGTGCTTATTAAGTGTTGATTGACTGATTTAAAATGGGTAGGTCAGTAAAATTTTCAGATAATCAATTTCTTTATCTGCAAAATGAAGATGATATAGAAATATGACTTTAATTTTTCCTCTATAGTGGAAGTTACAAAAGAGATGAATTAAGCTTGGAATCTTTCTAATAAGAACTTGGAAGGAAATCTGTGAAGTTGGTGGTACATTAGGTTCTAAAGAAGACTAGATGGGGGCAGCAAGGTGGCACAGTGGATAAAGTACTGGCTCTGGATTCAGGATGACCTGAGTTCAAATCCAGCCTCAGATACTTGACACTTACTAGCTTTGTGACCCTGTGCAATCACTTAACCCTCATTGCCCCACAAAAAAAGGAAAAAAAAGAAGACTAGATCCCCTCAAAATAATCCAATAAATTTAAAAAATATATTCTAGAAGAAAAAAATTACAAAAAAGAACAAAAATAGCTATATTCAGTCCAGAAATGCACAAGAAAACTACAGGAAATCTCTAGAGGGTCAGAGCAGAGATCAGTCATAATAGGCAGAATTTACAACATACGAACAGTCTAGACTAACAAAAAAGAATCAGGTTGATATCAGTATGTGAGAGGCACAGGGTCCAGGAATCCCTACCTGACCCACAGTGGGAGACAAGGTCAAACTACAATCCAGGCAACAAAACATTCAGATAGCATGCATCTGAGCCACAACAGGAGAGGGGGTCAGAATAGCACCTGGGTAGTCCTGTACTCAAGAAGCCTACACACCAGCTTAACAGAATAAAGGGCCTGGTCAACACACTAGAAGCAAAGCACCTATGGATTTGCAGGCCGCTCATAGTACAAGGGATAACATCTGCTTTGGGTTTGTCAAAGTCAAAGGCAGGGATAGAGACAATTCTGATTTTGGGATTGTGAAACTGAGGAGTGGAGCAACTGGGAGTTACAATAGGAATAAAGAATAGGGGTTGAGATTACAAAGAAGAGGGAGATATGGAAAGACACTATGATCATGTAAAGAAATTTTAGAACTCATGAATTTGGTATTAGTGACTTTGGAGATGGCAAGGTCAAGGGTATGACAATCTCTATGCATAGCTGTGGTGGTATAGAAGTCTAGGTCATGGGAAATTAGTATGTTGGGAAATTGTGAGTCTAGAATATTTGAGATAATATTAATATGTAACTTGATATTCCTTTCTATAAAAGCAAGAGTTGAGGGGAAAAGAAAAGTTGTTTGCTGGGCACTAAACTCATTCAGGAGAGAAGGAAAATGCCCAGAAAGTTTCTAGAAAATAACTGGTTACCAGCTCATCATTTCTTATATCATAATAAAATTCTGTTATAATTATATACCACAACTTGTTCAACCATTCTTCAAAGAATGGGCATCCACTCAATTTCTGATTCTTAGCCACTACTAAAAGAGCTCCTATAAATACCCCTGTATGAATAGGTCCTTTCCTCCTTTTTTTGAACTCTTTGGGATTCAGACTTAGTAGTAGTATTGCTGGATCAAAGAGTATGCACAGTTTTATTGGGCATAGTTCTAAATTGCTCTCCAGAATGGTTGGAACAATTTGCAACTTCACCAATAGTGCATTGGCATTCCAATAATCCCACATCCCCTCCAATATTTATCATTTGCTTTTTTTTTGTCCTATTAGCCTGATAGATGTGAGGTGATATCTCAGTGTTGTTTTATTAAAATAATAAACATTATTTTTTAAGGTTTTGAGTTCAAAATTTTATCCTTTATCCTTCCCTCCCCGTTCCCCTCTCTGATGTGCAAGCAGATATAGGTTAAGCAAGCAGATACAGGTTATGGATGTGCAATTATGTAAAACATCACCATATTAGCAATTTTCTATGAAAAAACTTGAATAAAAGTAAAAAAAAAATTTAAGGACTTCCAGGGCGGAGCCAAGATGGCAGAGGAAAGGCAGTGAGCTCCCCAACTCATGACACAATCGCTCCAAAAAACATCCAAATAAGGTCATAGGAAAATGCCCAGAGCAGCAAAACTCACAGAAGGATGTGCTGAAATCATCTTCTAAACAAGAACGGCTTGGAAGGTCAGAATGATGGAGCTGCTGTGCTGATACAGGAGTCGGGCCCAACCCCACAGACACCCTGACACAGATCCAGTCTCAGGAAGTCCTCACCAGAGAAGGAGTCCCCCAGAGCCTCTGAATCAGCTGAAGCACCAGTGTCATTTGGAAGTAAGCTCACAGTCTGGTGAGTGGGCTGAGCCCTGGGCAGGGGAGAGACTACAGGGGTCTATGCTGGTGCTAAGGCAGAACTTGGATTTTACACCCCTACTTAAAACCAGGTGATAGGCTCAAGTAGAAGTGGCCCAGGTTGGGGAGGGGCACAGGCTCGTAGGAGCTAACAACCACAACACACAAAGCTGGTTGATTGGCAAGTTGGTCTGGGGTCATCTAGGACCAGGAAACAGGCTGGGCAAGGGAAGAACCTGATTCTCCTTAAATCATACCACCAGGGACTTCTTAAGCTTGGGATACTGCAGCCTGGAAACAGTGCCCCACTTTAAGGAGCTAAAAGTCTAGTAAAAGAAAGGCAAGATGAGCTGACAGAGAAAGGTGAATACCACAGAAAGTTTCTTCAGTAACAAGGAAGACCAAGGGGCATCCTCAGAGGAAGATGTCAACATCAGGGCCCCTATATCTAAAGCTTCCAAGAAAAATACGTGGAAGCCAGTGACTTTATCAGAAACCAAGACACAATAAAGCAAATCCAAATGAATAAAAAAATAGAGGGCAATGTGAAATATCTTCTGGGAAAAACTGCTGACCTGGAAAATAGGTCCAGGAGAGATAATTTGAAAATTATTGGTCTACCTGAAAACCATGATCAAGGAAAGAGCTTAGACTCCATCTTCCAAGATATTCTTAGGGAAAATTGCCCTGAAATTCTAGAAGAAGAAGCTAAAATAGAAATTGAAAGAATCCACTGGTCACCTCTAGAAAGAGATCCCAAAAAGAAAACTCCTAGGAATATTATAGCCAAATTCCAGAGCTCTCAGGTCAAGGAGAAAATATTGCAAGCTGCCAAAAAGAAAGAATTCAAGTACTGTGGAGCCCAGTCAGGATAGCACAAGATCTAGCAGCTTCTACATTAAAGTACCGGAGGGCATGGAATATGATATTCCAAAGGGCAAAGGAAATGGAATTACAACCAAGAATCACCTACCCAGCAAAACTCAGCATTATCTTTCAGCAGAAAAAATGGGACTTTAATGAAAAAGAAGACTTTCAGATATTTGTGATGAAAAGACCTGAACTGAATGGCAAATTTGACGTTCAAATACAAGACCCTAGAGAACCATAAAAAAAAAATTGGAGCTCGGGGACATACCTGGTATCATACAGTGGGTGACTGTCTTGTGTCTGAGGCCAGGTTTTGGCTGGGATCCCCTTGGGTCCAGGGGTGATGATTTGTCCACTGTGTCACTTAGCTAGATGATAACATCTTTAGAGTTAAATTGAGGGGTGAAGGGAATTCATTGGGGGAGGGGGAAGGGCAGAAGCAAAATCCTACATGAAAGTAACAGGAAAAGGCTTATGGAGTGGGGGAAGAGATGAGAGAGGAGCAGGGCAGTAAATGAATTTTATACTCCTCAGAAAAGGCTCAAAGATCTTAAACTCATCAGAGCTGCCTCAAGGAGGAACTAATAGACACACCCAACTGGGTGGAGTAATCTATTTAATCTGGACAGTAAATAAGCCTAACACTCATTAAAATTGGCTCAAAGACCTCAATCTCACTAGAATTGGCTCAAGGAGGGACTAATGTACACACTCAATTGGGTAGAGTAATCTCTATAACCCTGCAGGAAAATAGGAGGGGAAGGGGATAAAGAGAGAGGGACAAAAGAAGGAAGGGCAGAGTTGGGGAGGGGACAGACAGAAGCAAATCCCTTTTGAAGAGTGATAGGATGAAATAAGATGGATAATAGAATAAATATCATGGGGAAGGGAATAGGATGGAAGGGAAACAGTTAACAATAGTAATCATGGAAAAGAGAAAAGGGGGAAAAATTGTACAAAAAATATTTATAGCAACTCTTGGTGGAGGCTAAGAACTGAGAATCAAGGGAATGTTCATCAATTGAGGAATGATGGAAAAAGCTGTGTTATATGATTATAGTGGAATGGACTTGTGCTACAGGAAATGATAAACAGTATGATCCCTGAAAAACCTTGAAAAACTAATGAACATCGATGTATGGTAAAGTGAGCAGAGCTGAGAGGACATTGTGCATAGTGACAGCAGTATTGTTCAATGAGTAATTGTGAATGACTTAGCTACTCTCAGCAGTACAATGATCCAGGACAATCGCAGGGAACTAATGAGGAAGCATACTATGCACTGCTATAGAAAGAACTGATAAAAAGAACACTTGTGGATTGTACATATATAACCTGATTGTGATCTTGTGAAGGGGGGAGGAAAGGGAGGGAGGGAGGGAAAAAAATTTGGAACTCTAAATCTTATGAAAATGAATGTTGAAAACTACCCTTACATGTAAATGGAAAATGAAATAAATGTTTGTTGAGAAAGAAAAAAAAATTTAAAAAGTGAAAAACTGAATGGTTCAGTCTGTGTTCAATCAATATCAGCTTTCTTTGAAGTTGGGATTGACTTGAATCACTGTATGGCTTATAATACTTAAATCATTCATTGTTCTTCAAACAATATTGCTGTCACTGTATTAATATTCTCCTGGTTCTGCATATACCATTTCATATAAGTCATTCCAGGTCTTTCTGAAATCACCCTGCTTTTCATTTCTTATAGCAGAGTAATTTTCCATCACCATCATATACCACAGCTTGTTTAGCCATTCCCCAATTGATAGGGATTCCTTTGATTTCCAATTCTTAGCTACCACAAAAAGAGCAGTTATAAATATGTTTGAAAAATAAGTCTTGTTCTCATTTGCTGTGGTATTGCTGGATTGAAGAGTATGCACAGGTTGTTTTTCAAAATATATTTTATTTTATTTTATTTTTTAATTACAGAAGTATTTTATTATTTTCCAGCTACATGGAGAGATAGTTTTAAACATTTGTTTTTATAAAATTTCTAATTTCAAGTTTTTATTCTCTCCCTCCCCCAAGACAGCCAATAAACTGATATAGATTATATATGTGCAATACAACTAAACATATTTCTGTATTACTCATGTAATAAGAGAAGAATCAGAGCAAAAAGGAAAAACCTCAACAAAGAAAAACAACAGTACCAAAAACAAAAGAAACAGTATGGTTCCATCTGCATCCAAATTCCACAGTTCTTTTTTTTTTTTTTCTTGATTTGGAGAGCCTTTTCCATCATGAGTTCTTTGGACCTATCTTGTATCATTGCATTGCTGAGAATAATGAAGTCTATAACAGCTGATCAACACATACTGTTGTTGATACTGTATACAATGTTCTCCTGGTTCTGCTCATATCACTCATCATCAGTTCATGCAAGTCCTTCCAGGTTTCTCTGAAATCTGCTTGCTCATTGTTTCTCACAGCACAATAGAATTCCGTTACATTCATATATCACAACTTGTTTAACCATTCCCCAAGTGATGGGCAGCCCCATAATTTCCAATTCCTTGCCATCACAAAAAGAGAAGATATATGAATTATTTTATTATTTTCCAGTTACATGTAGAGTTTTCAATTTTGTTTTTGTTTCAATTTGTTTTTATAAGATTTCCAATTTCAAATTTTTCTCCTTCCCTCCCCTCTCACAGCAAAATAGTATTCCATTACAATCACATACCACAACTTGTTCAACCATTCCCCAATTGATGGGTATCCCCTCAATTTCCAATTCCTTGCCACCAAAAAAAGAGCAGCTATAAATATTTTTGTATATGTTGGTCCTTTCCCATTTTCCATGATCTCTTTGGGAAAAAGACACAAAAGTGGTATTGCTGAGTCAAAGCGTGGATTTATTTACATCCTGGTACTTTGCTAAAGGTGTTAGCAAGTAATTTTTGAGTTGATTCTCTAGGATTCTCTCTGTATATCATCATATCATCTGCAAAGAGTGATAGTTTTGTTTCCTCCTTGCCTATTCTAATTCCTTTAATTGCTTTTTCTTCTCTGATTGTTAAAGCTAACATTTGTAGTACAATATTGAATAATAGAGGTGATAATGGACATTCCTGTTTCACCCCTGATCTTATTTGGAAGGCCCCTAACTTATCTCCATTACATATAATGCTTGCTGATGGTTTTAGGCAGATACTGCTTATTATTTTGTTTTGTTTTGTTTTGTTTTGGGAGGCAATGAGGGTTAAGTGACTTGCCCCGGGTCACACAATTAGTAAGTGTCAAGTGCCTGAGGCTGGATTTGAATTCAGGTCCTCCTGAATTCAGGGCACTGTGCCACCTAGCTGCCCCCTGCTTATTATTTTAAGGAAAGCTACACCTATTCCTAAACTCGCTAGTTTTTTTTGTTTTTTGTTAGGAATGGATGCTGTATTTTGTCAAAAACTTTCTCTGCATCTATTGAGATAATCATATGATTTTGGTTAGTTTTCTTATTGATATGGTTGATCATGTTAATAGTTTTCCTTATGTTGAACCAGCCCTGAATTCCCGGCATAAATTCTACCTACTCATAGTATATAATCCTGGTGATCACTTGCTCTAATCTCCTTGCTAATATCTTATTTAAGATTTTTGCATCAATATTCAATAGGGAAACTGGTCTATAATTTTCTTTCTCTGTTTTGCCTCTACGTGGTTTTGGTATCAACACCATATTTGTGTCATAACAGGAATTTGATAGAACTCCTTCACCTATTTTTCCAAATAATTTGGGTAATATTGGAATTAATTTTTCTTTAAATGTTTGGTAGAATTCACTTGAAAATCAATCTGGCCTTGGATATTTTTTCTTAGGGATTTCATTAATGGCATGTCTAATTTCTTTTTCTGATATGGGATTTTTAAAGGATTTTATTTCCTCTTCAGTTAAGCTGGGAAGTTTGTATTTTTGTAAATATTTATCTATTTCATTTATATTGTCTAATTTATTGGCAAACAGTTGGTCAAAATAATTCCTAATTATGGCTTTAAATTCCACTTCATTGGTGGTGAAATCACCCCTTTCATTTTTGATAATGGTAAATTGGATTTCTTCTTCTTTTTTTTTTTTTTTTTTTGCGGGGCAATGGGGGTTAAGTGACTTGCCCAGGGTCACACAGCTAGTAAGTGTCAGGTGTCTGAGGCCGGATTTGAACTCAGGTACTCCTGACTCCAGAGCCGGTGCTTTATCCACTGCGCCACCTAGCTGCCCCCGGATTTCTTCTTTATTTAATCAAATTAACCAATGGTTTATCTATTTTATTACCTGACTTTCCTGACCCCCTCCACGCTGCACTGTGCTGAGGTGTGCTGCACTGCTCCCCTGCCCAAGTGAAACTGACCTTTCCTGAAGTCTTTTATATTATCTCAGTTTGGAAGATTGTGATTCTCTTTCTTTTTGTAGGTTCTGTAGTTTCAGAATCTGTTTAGAAGGCTTGATTGAATGTTCTTTTTAAGGGAAATTTGGGAGATCTCAGGTAGCTTATAGGCTTCTCTCCACCATCTTGGCCCAGATTGAGTATGACCTTTGTGCATAGTTACAAATTGCTTGGAGTTGTTTTAAATTTCTTTTCTCTAATCAATAGTGATTAGAGCATTTTTTTATATGATGATAGATAACTTTGATTTCTTTGTCTGAAACCTGCCTGTTCATATACTTAGATCATTTATCAATTTGGGAATGACTTGTACTCCTTTATGTGTGTGTGTGAGGGAAATGGGGTTAAATTACGTGCCCAGGGTCACATAGATAGTAAGTGTCAAGTGTCTGAGGCCAGATTTGAACTCAGGTCCTCCTGAATCCAGGGCTGGTTCTCTATCCATTGTACTACCTATTTGCCCTATGATTTGTACTCTTATAAATCTGACTCTGTTCTCTATATATTTGAGAAATGAATCTTTTCTTAGAGAGACTTTCCCTATTTTTTAACCTGTTTTTTGCTTTCCTTCTAATTTTGGTTACATTGGTTTTGTTTGTGCAAAACATTTTAAAATGTTAATGTTTACTGTTTCAGAAAGGGGAGCAGGGAGGGAGAGAAGGATAGATCTTCAAACTCAAAATTTTAAAAACATGAATTCTAAAAATTACTTTTACATATAATTTGGGAGAATAAATATTATTTAAATAAAATAAAAAGTGTTTTAAAAGAAAATAAAATAGTTACCAGAATTTTGATTGGATGATGGATATGGATTGAGTGAATTTTAAAGAAAGAGAGGTTACTGAGTATGTATAGGAAAAGAATCTGGAAGTGATAATGGGATCAAGGAGTATTTTATGTCATAAACTTCAACTAGCTAAGTTGGGAGAAATGAGTGAAAGTGCAGCCAGTGCTTGAAAAGATAGCCAAAGAAGCTAAGCCATTGGGAGGGAACCGTCTCTCAGTGAGAGCCACAAGATGAAAGGAGTGGAAAAGGAAAACATTTAAGCAAGTTTGTTGCAATATAGCAGGCATTCCAGAGAACACAATGAAAAATTGGGGGAAGGGTTTGGTTAGGATTTATGGGTAGGGGAACAGCTAGGTGGCACAGTAGATAAAGCAACAGCCCTGGATTCAGGAGGACCTGAGTTTAAATCTGGCCTCAGACACATTGACACTTAGTAGCTTTGTGACCCTGTAACCCTGTAACCCTCATTGCCCTGAAAAAAAAAAAAAAAGGTTTAGGGGTGGGCAGGAAATATGGAATCAAGAAGTAAGGAACAGGGAATATAGGGTTTGCATGATGACTTATAGAGGATTAGAATTACTATTATGTGGAGGGTATGATTTAGTTATTAAGTGAAAGTTTTAAAGAGATTTTCAAAGTCAATAATATGATGATTTTTGTGGGGATTCCTTTAAGAGTCTTGAGCAGGGGGCACCTAGGTGGCACAGTGGATAAAGCACCGGCCCTGGACTCAGGAGGACCTGAGTTGAAATCCAGCCTCAGATACTTGATACCAGCTGTATTACCCTGGGCAAGTCACTTAACCCCAATTGCCTCAAAAACAAAAACAAGTGGGGCAGCTAGGTGGTGCAGTGGATAGAGCACCAGCCCTGGATTCAGGAGGACCTGAGTTCAAATTCGACCTCAGACACTTCACACTTACTAGCTGTGTGACCCTGGGCAAGTCACTTAACCCCAATTGCCTCACCAATAAAAACAAAACAAAACAAAACAAAAAAACACAAAAACAAGAAAAAACAAACCAAAAAAGCAAACCAAAAAAAAAAAAAAAAGAGTCCTGAGCCGTTCAGGTTAAGAAGCAAGAACTTGGAATAGGAATGGTGATATTCTTCTTCATCCATGACAGGAGACCAGGCTGGAAACTTGATGAAATGATATATTCCTTCCCTCTCCCTTTGTCCCAGCAGAAGGAAGCTGGTATAATAGAAGGTGTTTCTCCTTTTCTTACCTGAGGCTGGAAAACAGGCAGGAAATGATTGAGGTATAATGGTAAGATACCTTCAATTCCCCTTACCTCAAGAGCCTGGAGATCAGGCAGAGAAAAACCGAGAATGGAAATTACAGATCAGTATCTTTAAACAGTATATTTAATGAATAATTAAAAGAAAAACATAATATATTTGCACAGAAGCCACAATAACATTTTAAATAGTATATACTTTGGGAGGTTGAATTATACAATGATTATTGGGTTGGTTTGATATAAGGAAAATTATAAATATAATAGACAATGGTAATAGCAAAATTAATAAAAATCATATGACTATACCTCCCTACAGAGAAGTAAAGGAATCAATGTGCAGAATGAGACATATACTTTCAGATACAACCAATGTTGAATTTTTATATACTTCGAAGGAAGAGCATGCTGTGAATAATATTCTATTTAATGTACAATTCTCTTTTTCTATCCTACTTTGTATATGGAAATAGCAATTTAATTTGATATTTGTTCTGAATAAAAAAATTAAATTTTTAAACAAAAGTTTTAAAAATTTTCTAACAGTTATGGATATCCAAGAATGTAATAATTGCCTGAGGAGGTAGCATGTTCCCCCTCAATAAAGATCTTCAATCAAAGACTAGATGAATATTTGTAAAATATAATGTTCCCTGGTATGGGTTAGAGTTGTTGATCTTTGAGAACCCTTGAAAAACTAAGAGGCTTTGACTCTGTTTGATCTAGAGGAGAAATTGCAAGTAAAGGGGCCCATGAGGAGGCCTTCAGGCTCCTCAAATGCATGATAGGACTTTCTAATATATTCTCCTCAGGCCTGTCTCCACCAATTAGAATTTATTGTATGGGCAATAATTTATTCCAATGGGCAGAAGGATTGAGAACAAAAGAAATAAGAAGTCCATTAGAGCAGTTAGCATCTTTATTACTTCTTTTTACAGATGATAAAACTGAGATCTGCAACAAAGGTCACACAACTAGTAAGTTAAAAAGAACGACTAGAACTCAATTTCAATGGTCTCAAAGATAGTGCTGGCACAGGTACATATTTAAGAAAACGGAACTGGCAAAGGTGCTTTCCTTGTACAACCAGATGAAAGATCAGATTCTTCCTCCAATCCTAACCTCTACCTTTCAAAACTCTTCAAAATGGGATTTATGTGTAAACGATGATAAATTTCACCTGCCTCCATGAGCTAGGATACAAAAAATCTCTAATAAGGTAAAAGCCCAATGAATTACCAGCAGAGAAAGCTAATTCCTAACCCTTACTACATTCATTCACCTTTCTTTCCCACACCACTCACCACTCTCTCAGGGCTACAGAAGTCAATATACAGACTTATAAGAGAACTCAATTCTACTGCAGAAACTTGTTTTGGCTAAGATTGCAATGCTCTTTGCTTACAATCATATCAAGGCAGAGAACAGAGGAAACTGGGGCAGTATGCCATTATGTGGATCTACCAGAACTCACTGAAGTCAAGAGCCTAGAATCTATCTGGGGCAAGTTCTCACTCTTACCTCTCCTCCCAAATACCTCTGCTGTAATTTAGAGCAGAAACTGAGGCTAGTGAAACATGAATTGCCCAGCACAATAGAAGAAAGATTGCATTGGGATCCAGGCACCAGGAAAAATACAATCAAAGGAGGAATCAGAAAGTGAATAATAGAGGAATATAAGGGAGGAAAGAGTGAGTCTCTGTAAAATTAAAATATGCTGAACTCAATGACAATATACATAAGAAACAATTTTAGGATTATAGTGTATCTCCCAAAAAAAAGACAAGTTTTAAAAAAAACTAACAACTACAATGCAGGAAATCATATAAGAAAATTGCCCAGGGGCAGCTAGATGGCGTAGTGGTTAAAGCACTGGCCCTGGATTCAGGAGTACCTGAGTTCAAATCCAGCCTCAGACACTTAACACTTACTAACTGTGTGACCCTGGGCAAGTCACTTAACCCCCATTGCCCCGCAAAAAAAAAAAAAAATTACCCAGAACTTTTGAAGATAGAAAACAAATTTGTATTTGAAAGAATATACAAATTATCTGCAGGGAAAAAAAAAAACTATGCCACAAACACAATTTCAATGATAAACAATAAATTCAACAATGTACAGGGAGAAAAAGACTTGAAATATAATGAAATGGAAATTCTAATAGCACAAGACTATTCTCTACCCACCAAAAACTTCAGGAACGGATAGATTTCTGCATTCCAAAGAACAAAGGAGCATAAGATGTATCCCAAAGTGACATTCCTTATAAATCAGAGTTTAATCATTGACTTAAAATGTTGATATTCAGTAAAAAGGGTACTTGAATCATCCCCAGAAAGAAAACTGGACCTTATTTTCTTTTCAACAGAAAAACCAGAAAGGTAAACATATATAACAACCAAGGATAAAAAACTACAAGGTAAAAACAGAGCGGCCATTATGAAATTTCTTTGTTTACACGGACATTAGGGAGACAGGCCTGAAATTTCATATAGTAAACCTAAAAACAGTACTCATATAGGTGAATCAATGTCTTTGTAGGACCAAATTACTATTGCAGGCCACAAAGTAAACCATAAAATATCCATAGCTTTTCTACATAATGACAAAATCCAAGAGGCAATAATACAAGGGTAATCCCATTCCAAATAACTACAAAATACATAAAATATTTCTCTATCAATCTACCAAAGTACTCAAAATACTTAAGTACATTCAAAAAGAAAATGTTCTTAAGGAAATAATAGACAATTTAAATAGAGGAATATTTAGTGTTCATGTGTAGGCCATGAAAATATAAATAAAAATGAAAATACTGTGGAAGTTAATTTATACTTTTAATGTTATACCAAAATTTCAAAAGGATATTTGACATATAATTTAATAAATTAATGACAAGATTCATTTTGAAAAATACAGGTTCTAAAATTTCAAGGGAAATAATTAAGAGAGGTTGGTTCAAAGGAGAAATAGCACTTTCTGACCTCAAAAATACTAGGGAGTCCCAAGGATTATATTATAAAACAGAATGCATCAAAAGAATCTTTTATATTGCTTAAAAGACAAGCTGATGGGGGCAGCTAGGATAGGTGGCGCAGTGGATAGAGCACCGGCCCTGGAGTCAGGAGTACCTGAGTTCAAATCCGGCCTCAGACATTTAACATTTACTAGCTGTGTGACCCTGGGCAAGTCACTTAACCCCAATTGCCTCACTAAAATATATAAATGAATGAATGAATGAATGAATGAATGAATGAATGAATGAATGAATGAATAAATGAATAAATGAATGAATGAATAAATGAATAAATAAATAAATAAATGAACAAACAAATAAACAAATAAACAAATAAACAAATAAATATATAAATAAAAATTTTTAAAAAAGAAGCAGTTGATGCAACATTTATACCCAAACTAAACATGTGTCTAGGGTAATTGGAAAGTAAAATCTTTATATCAAATTTATCTAATAATGGTTTAGTATTCAAACTATATTAAAAACTAATAAATAGGCAGAGTATTGAGTATCATACCACAAAAAAATTAAAAGAGCAATAGATCATTCAGAGTTCTGTGTAGATGTATTCTTTTTGTTTTTTGTTTTTTTTTTTGCGCAGGGCAATTGGGGTTAAGTGACTTGCCCAAGGTCACACGGCTAGTAAGTGTCAAGTGTCTGAGGCCGGATTTGAACTCAGGAACTCCTGAGTCCAGGGCCAGTGCTTTATCCACTGCGCCACCTAGCCGCCCCCTGCGTAGATGTATTCTTAACTGAACAAGATTAAATAGACCACTTGGATTACTCGAAGTTAAAAAGATTCTGCTTAAGTATAGAACATTGTAAGATTATTAATTTTCCTCCTCTGTTTTAAAAGCTATGTACAAAACTAAAACTGTACTAAATCAAAATTTAATTGGTTAAAAAAATCCAAATTCCCGATCCGATTTCAGTTCACATGAATTTGATGATACAGTCAAACCTTACAATTGCTAATCACTAGGAAGAATGTAACCTCGATAGTATTTCATAAAGTCACAATCCTCACTTTATAGAAGGATTTTAACACAACACTTTCTTCATAACACCCTTTGTAAGCTGAAGTCATAGGGATTATCAATCACAAGTGAATAAGCTAAACTTCAAGGAGACAAAAATACTTACCCAGGGTCATATGGCAGCTAGTAACTGTCAGAACTGGGAATCAAGTCCTAGATCTAAGCATCTGTTTTCCATGTTGCACTGTATCTTTGCATTACACTGCCCAGAGAATTGGGACAATACAAAGATACACAGCCCATTGCCTTCTTGGCTCTTAAAATGGATCCCCTTTCAGTTCCACATCCCTGCCACCACATAAGATACAAGCAAATGGAGAATTTCAAATATGATCATATGAGACAGATTATCAAGAATTGACCTTTCCATAATTTTCAGAAGAGATAATGATTGGTGCCAAGAGGATGTGAACACAAATATGGTTACTAAAAACATTAATTTTGTATAGCAGACAAGGGGCTAATTTACATTAATCAAACAATATCTATGGATGAGCACATGAGCAGGCTTCTATAACACTGTAATGATGAGGATACTTGCAAAAGATCCAAGATTTTGTCAGTGTGGAAGATTCCTCCTCAAACACAGATATCAATTCTTCCTCCTTTCTATGTAAGCTTTTTTCACTGAGATTTAATCTTCATCAACCTTTCAAAAATAACTAAATTATTTTGACCCCACAGGTAGCATAGATATTAGACTACTTATAACATTAATTATTCATGAGATGTTTTATGCATCAAGCATTTGTTCCAACGGTGCTTGTGGATAGCAGGCAAAATGATTTAAATCAGAAAATAAGAAAGACAGATACAATTGCAATGTTAATGTGTATTCTCACTTCATTACAAGCATCTTATGTCATAAATGCAAACTTTTGTGAAAAGGTCACCCCTAAAACCTGTTTCTTTTTCAAAGGCTATAAAACCATATTTATTTTGCAAATTTGTCTGAATTTTCAGAATATGGAAAGATATCATCTGGAATGGCAGTGTGGCCCAGGATGCTAAGCTAAAATCATAATCACAGAATCTTATAACTGGAAGGGCACTATACCATCTACTCCAATCTGTACTTGAACAATAAGCCCCTCTTCAAAATAACTTACAATTGGTCATCTTGCCTTCTTGTGAAGCACTCCAATGAGGGTCCTGACAGATATTGCTCCATTTTAGGATTAAGAATTATTTTAGTTACCTAAAATCAAGATTTGCCTCAATGAAACCTCTATTTATTTTCCTAGTTCTGCCTTCTAGATCAGCATAAGATCAATAGACTCTCTTCCATTTAACTACCCTTTCAAATATTTAAATACACTTATTATGCCCTGTCTCCATCAAGTCTGTTTTCTCAAAGCTAAATATTACCAGGTGCTAAAACCCAACCTTATATAGCATTACATTCACTAGCACTCCTCCTCTAGATGCTATTTTCATCTTACAAATTGTGGTCCCCAGAAATAAACATATTACTCCAGATGTCATAAGAACAGAGCAGAGTATAGCAGGATATCTCTTCATTAGTTCTAGACAATATGCCTTTCTAAATGCACTTAGGACCAGATTATCATTTTTAGGTGTCACAACATGCTACTGACTTAAATTGAGTTTTCAGGCCATTAAAGTTCTTACATCTTTTCCAGATAAACTAGTGTCTAGCAATACCTCTTTCATCTTGTAATTTTGACATTGACTTTTTGAACACTAATATAAAACTTTGTATTTATTCCTATTAAATTTCATTTCATTAGACTCAGTCCAATAATCTGTAATATCAAGATGTTGTAGAATCCTGATTCTATTGTGCACCTTGTTAGCTATCCTGGCTTTCTGAAATCTCAAAATTTGATATGGGGCAGCTAGATGGCGCAGTGGATAGAACACCAGCCCTGGAGTCAGGAGGACCTGAGTTCAAATCCAGCCTCAGACACTTAACACTTACTAGCTGTGTGACCCTGGGCAAGTCACTTAACACCAATTGCCTCACAAAACAAAACAAAACAAATTTGATATGCAGTTTGTCCACCAGTATCCAAACCATTGATAAAAGTCACAAGCTTCAGAGTTCACTGATCCCTGGAACATTCTATTCAAGACTTCCTTACAAGCTGATATCAATTCTTAGTGAATATTCTTTAGGTCCTATCCAGACCATCTCACTCCATCTTTTCTACAAAATTAATAAAAAATTACAAAATTATTAAAAAGTTTAGCTATAATATTGCCCAAAATTATGGTAGCTGTATTCTATCTCTTCTCATCTCCTTTTCCATTCTTTCTCAAGGAGTTCAGTACCTGGCTCACCATCTTCCTTTCCTCTCCTTTTGAACTCTTGCACTTAGAATATGGGACATTACTATTCACGTATATTCTCCTTCAAACTCCTTAACTTCCCATTTGAGCAACTTCTTTAAATCCCATGACCTATTTTTCAGCCACACATAGGGATGTTGACAAATTAGATCCCATAATTAATTACCCACCAGTATTCTATTTCTATATTTACAAATTCTGCCACTCCCATACCTGACCATAATCACCTATAACTCTACCCCTTTCTATGATTCACTCCTCTTATACTTGCTCTTCTCCCTCATCAAGAGCTCCATTCCCTCCATCCCTCATTATTTTCTTCATTGACCTGAAATTTTATTATTCCCCCCATGATGTTTTGAGTTCTGAATTAATTGTCTCTCTCCCGTTAGAGGCCAATGTTTTCTACATGCCTGTATGTTTGTCTTTAGGTGCATAGATACATAGACCTACAAATGTGCATCTCTATATAGATCTAGACCCATGTGCACGCGCACACACACACACACACACACACACACACACACACACACATTATTTTCTTGAGACATTAGTCCTGCTCTCAAATCACTCTCCTCCTTCTGTAACCTCAACTCAGTCTTTGGTCATTTCAACTCCATACTCTCTTATGATCTGTAATCCTTTACCCTATTGCCTCTCTTCTCTTGCCAGAACTTAGTCCTGGATTATTCCCACTATCTTCTTTCCCAGTTCCTCCTCACAAGTTGCTAAACAAAGCAAGAGAAAGTCCCACTTTTGTACTTTCAGTCCTTTTATTCCACTTTAATTGATCCCTTTTTCCTCCTAAAGTGTCCCCCCACCCATGCCTGCGCATATATATATATATATATATATATATATATATATATATATACACACACACACACACGCATATTCCTCTTGATCCTTTCCTCTTTATTTTAAAGAACTTTCCTCTTTATTTTTTAAATGAGGACATTTGAAGTGATTCCTCCCTTCTCCCCTTCTCTTCATCTCAAAATCCTTTGATATTATCTTTCTTCTCCTTCCCCAGAGATTGGGATTCTTTTTCTGTGGAGAGCAATTTTCATCATAAGTCTTTCTAAATAGGGAAGCTAGGTGGTGCAGTGGATTTAAGCAATCTCCCTGTATTCAGGAGGACCTTTGTTCAAATCTGGCCTCTGACACTTGACACTTACTATCTGTGTGACCCTGGGCAAGTAATTTACAACAGGTTCTTCTCCTTTCTAAGACCAACCCCTCTACATAGTTACTTAATCCCATCCCTTCCCATCTTGAGACAGCTAGTGGTATAGGGAAGATCCCTAGCCTGAAGTCAGGAAGACCTAATTTCAAATACAGCCTCAGATACTTACTTGCTATTTGATCATAGGCAAGTCAATTAATCTCTGTTGACCTCAGTTTCCTGAACTGTAAATGAGACTAATAATAGGATCTATCTCATAGGGCTGTTATAAAACTCAAATGATATGATATTAGTAAAAGTGGTGCCTGGGACATAGAACTATAGAAATGCTTCTTTTATTCCTACTCTCCCCCTCTGTCTCTCCAATAGATTTCAACTTTAATCATACCCTCATCTTTCTCAAATATTCATCCAATCCCTATGAACCGAGTCCTTCCCTACTGTATTCAAATATGTCTCAAAGACTCCCATATTGATGCCCATCATTTGGTCAATGGCTAAACAATTTGTCTATGAAAGTGATGGATTACTATTGTGCTATGAGAAGTGATAAGCAGGTAGATTTCAGAAAAAGCTGGAAAGATTTACATGAACTGATGATGACTGAAGTAAGCAGAACCAGAAGAACCCTGTACATAGTAAGTAACAGCAACATTGTATGATGATCAACTTTGAAAGACTTAGCTCTTCTCAGCAATGCAATGATCCAAGGGAATTCAGAAAGACTTTTTGTTTGTAGGACAACGAGGGTTAAGTGACTTGCCCAGGGTCACACAGATAGTAAGTGTCAAGTGTCAGAGGCCAGATTTGAACAAAGGTCCTCCTGAATACAGGGAGATTGCTTAAATCCACTGCACCACCTAGCTTCCCTATTTAGAAAGACTTATAATGAAAATTGCTCTCCACAGAAAAAGAATAATGGAGTCTGAATGCGGATTGAAGTATACTATTTTCACTTCATTTGTTATTTTTCTTTCTTGTAGTTTTCCCTTTTTTTCTGATTCCTCTTTTACAACATGACTAATATAGACATAGGTTAAACATGATTGTATGTATATATGTGTGTATATTCATATATATTGCATTATGTAAGTGTATGTGTATGTGTATGTGTACATATATAACCTATATCTGATTGCTTGCTGATTTGGGGTGGGGGGAGGGGAAAGAGGGAAGGAGAAAAAATTGAAACTCAAAATCTTACAAAAATGAATACTGAAAACTATCTTTACATGTATTTGGAAAATAAAATAAAAACTACCATTAAAAAGATACATTTGAAAAAACATACTCCCCATCCTCAAACCTCTTCACTATACTCTCTCATTCCATCAAGATATCTTCTTATTCATCTCTCTTTCTCAACCAAACTCTTTGAATAGGTTGTCAACACTTGTCTCCACATTTTTTTTCTCACTCCATAACCCTTTGCAATTTGATTTTAAATCTCCTCACTCATCAGAAACTACTCTCTCCAAAGTTACCAGTGATCACTTAAATGATAAATCTAATGATTTTTTCTAAGCCCTAATCCTTCTTAACCTATCTGCTACATTTGACAGTGTTGATTAGCAGCTCTTCTTGTATATTCTTTCATTTGGGGGGTTTTGTGATACTGCTCTCTCCTGGTTTACTTATCTATATAAAAAATCCTCTTCAATCTGCTTCGGTAGATCATTCACATCATACTCTTTAACTATGGGGAGTTCCAGAATGTTCCATTCTGAGCCTTCTTCTCTTCTCCCTCTATACTCTCCTTATTGGGAAGCCATCAGCTTCCATGGGTTTAAATATTATCTCTATGTAGATGGTTCCCAGTTCTACATATCATATAGTCCCAGTTCTAATCCTATATAATCAACTACCTGATGGACATTACAAATTGTATTTAAACACATATATAAACTGAACTCAGATTTTCCCCAAACTTTTTGTTCTTCCAAATTTTTATATTTCAATTGAAGGTACCACTATACTTCCAGTATCTCAAGTTTGTACTCTCACCATTTTCCTCAGCTCCTCACTACCTATCCCTCACCCCTCATATCTAATTGCCAAGTCTTGTTTTCTTCTGTTCATCATTCATGCTGATCTATCTCCCACACCTGTATCTTTGTACTAGCACTCACATGCCTGAAATGTTCTTCCTCATTATTACTACACCTCCCTTAATATTTCTCTTACTTTAAGATTTACCACACTACCTTTCACAGGAAGCCTTTTCTGATTTCCCAAATTGATATCTGCTCTCCCTATCCAACTACCTCATATTTACTACTTTGTAGATGTTGGTATCACATGTGTGTATATACATATATATGTATGTGTGTTTAATATTATATATGTGGAATACTATATATAAAAACATACAAAATATACGTGGAATATTATATATATAATATTCCATATACATTCTGTATATATTCCATACATGTATAGGATATATATAGAATATATTCCATATATGTGTGAAATTTTATATATATGCTGTATATTAATATACCTTGCTTCCAATTAGACTGTAAGCTCCTTAGAGTAGAGGGATTGTTTCATTCTTTGCGTTTGTATTATCTTCAGCCAGGTCTCATGCCTGGCAAATAGTAGACACTTAATGAATACTTATTGACTGATTGACTGATTGCCCATTAGTTCCTATAGTTCCCTATATCAGTAAAATCACAGTTCTATACTGAAACACAAATTTCGGAGAGTAATAGCTCCAGAGTGGGAGATCCTACTAGCAATTTGTTAAGCAGTACTTCAGAGGAGTTCCTAGCAAGAAAAAATGAATGTGATTCTCCTTTACATCAACTGTGGAGGGTAGGGTGCATTTCGCAGTAACTTACATGGAATATGTAACATTTGCAAATCTGCCATGGTCAAATAACTGATATTATTGCTCACAGCACAGCCTAGTCTCCTTGCCATAATAAAATGCAAGGGGCTTAAGGAATATTTCAATTCTCATATTAGTGGGAAAATTATGCATCAGGGGAGGGGAATGAAGAATATTAATATACAAAGAAGTAATTTTAAAATTCTTCCTTGTCTCCATGCTTGCTGATTGTGAGATCTTTAGGCTTTTGTCATGTTTGCTTATAACTCAACTGGAGAACTACTGTGGCAAATTGCTCATAGGGATCTTTTCACTTCATTAACACTTTCCAACCATAGTAGCACATTGCCAACCCATTGCCAATTCTGTTTTCATTCTCTAACTAACCTTGGTCTTAATAACTTTCTTCTCAAGTCCATCTCCTTCTATGTCTACTTGAATCCTCTTCATGCTATTATTTTTCCTCCTCCATCTCTGCCTCCTGCAGCCCTGCCCAAGTTCTCCTACCCCTCTCCAAATCTTAGGACTCATGAACTCTAGGATCTTCTCTTTTCTATTCTACTGACTTTATCTGTCACCTATATTGATATTTTATTCTCTATGAAATAAGAATTATGATTTATGTCTTATGGCTTTCCCAACCACTACTATCAATAAATTCGATGTGCCTATTTTTATTGATAGGAGATTAACAGCAGGCACATTTGACTCTACAAACACATTAGTGCAATTGTGAATAAAGAGTCTAAGATAAATTGTTTAAAATCCAAATAGTTCATGACATCAATAAAGGATCTAGTCTTGTTGAATACTTTACCAAATTAATCACATTTGACATAGCATATATACAGCTCCAAGTTACAGGCAGATCTCATGAGATTCAAATGTTTTCTATAACTGTTTAAAGCTGCTCCTGTTGGCTTCCAGGAATGAGTGAAGCATTTGTTAAGCATGTACTATGTGCAAAGCAGTGTGTTAAGTGCTAGAGATACCAAGAGAAAAGTAAGAAGTCCCTCCTGTCCAGAAGCTCACATTCTCATGGAGGATACAAGACAACACATATGAAAGATGTGACTATAAATCAGATGGAGAGATCCCCTGGTTTTTAGGGAGCATCAAATAATAGTAATAATAATAATTAATAATAATACCTCTGTGAATACAAAGCAGATAATAATACTTCTTTAATGTCCTCCACAAAAAAATTTAAAAACATGCCCTTTTCTAATGTTAAAAACTTTTACAGTGCCATGGGCTTTTGGTGGCAAAAACTTTTGTTTCTGGGTCTTTAATTGATGAGGACCTTTGGTGGCTATAATAGCTATAGCACAATTAACTGACTGTCTATATCTCCACAGGGGTTACTGCTCCTCAAGAAGAGTGCTGCAGACAATCTGGAAGCAAAGTCTATTGTGTTGCAAGTCCTGGCTATCCCCATTAGGATTTTATTTCAGGAGTAGGGGGTGATATGTAACATTACTAAAGACCAAAAATGGACCTAGAAAAAATAAGAGTAGGATATAGGAAGTGATTTATCCTCCCTAACCAGTTTTGAACTCTGTTTGCTTTCTTACCTTAGGTCAAACAGATATAACATTAAAAGGATCTGCCAGAAATCAAATCAAATCAATAAATAGTTGCCAAAGGCTTTCTATGTAATCGCCATATTACCCAGGAGCCTCTAGCCTTTTAGAACTATTAACAACTGTACATTTTTTAGCAGTTTCTTCAAAACACCTTCATTTTCATTAACTGAAAACATTAACATAACCTTAAACAGCTTTGTAGTACTTCATACTAAGGAGATACATTTATTAAAGGACTTAGTAATGTTGCTTTTTTAGAGAGTTGGAATATTTTCAGTTTTATGAGTTTAATATATTATTGTGGGGGCAGCTAGGTGGCACAGTGGATAAAGCACTGTACCTGGATTCTGGAGTACCTGAGTTCAAATCTGGCCTCAGACACTTGATACTAACTGTGTGATCCTGGGCAAATCACTTAACCCCCATTGCCCACCCCCCCAAAAAAAAGTAAAAAAAATTATTATTGACACCTCGTGATTTAAGCTCTATAATTTTTTTCAAGTATTTGACGCCTTTGGTTTAGTTTATTTATTTTTTGGGTTTTTTTATTTTTATTTTTTTTTTACTTTTGTTACTGAGTACTAAAAAACGAAGTAAAGTAATGGAAATTTTCCTACCTTAAAGGAAGAGGACATTGGCACATTTACTGTAGTACTGTTTCCTAACAAGGCATATATACAAAAGCTAGAAGCATTTCTTACTGTTGAGTAGAGGGAACAAGTGTAGGTATCTCTAGTCTCTTAAGAAGGTAATCAAGAAACCTGCAATAGTGTAGCACATTGGTGAAATGATAGGACTAGTGAATTTAGAAAGAATGAGATTGCCAAATGAAGAATAACTCAGGAAGAGATTAAAAAAAAACTTCTTGAGTGTTTTAAATGGAAAGAGTATTAGATGTGGAGACTGAAACTAGGTTAATGTCCTGCTGCAGGGGGCAGGTAGGTGGCACAGTGGACAAAGCACTGGCCTTGGATTCAGGAGGACCTGAGTTCAAATCTGGCCTCAGACACTTGAGACTTACTAGCTGTATGACCCTGGGCAAATCACTTAACCCTCTTGCCCTGCCAAAAAGGAAAAAAAGAGTCCTGCTGCAGATATTTACTGGCTATAGGCAAGACAATTTACCTTTCACAGTCTGAGATTCTTCATGTGTAAAGTGGGGATAATAATACCTTAATAATAGTATCTTCTCCATAGGGCTGTTGTGAGGCTACAACAAAATATTATATCTAAAGTTCTTTGCAAGCCTTAAAAAGTAATTATGTAGGTGTCAGGATTTGGGGGGTTTTTTTGGCTTTTGTTTTTGTTTTTGTTTTGTTTCTAGTGGAAAATAAGGTCCTTGGGAGCAGGAATGATTCTTTTCATCTGGACTTTGCATCACCAAGGTCTACATAATGCTTTGTATATATCAGGACTTTAATAAGTCTTTTTTTTATATTTCATTGAATTAAAATGGATTTTAAATAAATTGAACACTATCCCTCTGAGTTTCAATTTTTTCATCTGTAAAATGAAGATATTCAAGTAAATCTTATCCAAGATCCCTCCAACTCTGACTATTAGTTCCTGAGATCTGCAGAAACAGGGATATAATATTATTTTGCCTTATTGCTAATAATTAGGAAAACTCCAATACTCTTCAACCATATTGTTCATAATTTGGAAATTTTCTCTTGGGCCGAGGAAACCTCTGGAATGAAAATGAAGATTAAGGTGAGGACTTGTGAGTGGATCAATGTGTAATTATGCTCTTGGTATATAGGCCTCTTGGGGAAGATTTCATTTAAGGTCTCCCAAGATACTGCACTTTACTTCTCATCAATGGATGACTGCTGATCAGTAACATTAGCAAAAGGAAAACACAAGGGAGAATGGAGAAGAAATCTACCACATACACAGCAGTTCTAAAGAATTCCACCCTTCAGCCCATGTGGCAGAAGCCCAGGGGCAAGAAGAAAGAACAGATTGTTTCTTTCTCCTTTGCTGATAATGAGACCAACTGAGCATAGGCTATTAGAGATGGTTAATTTGTTCCTAAGACACCAGTGTGATTTTCTATGCACATTTAGGGCAGATATCACATTGGCAATGATCTTCTAAACCATCCTGACTCATTCTCTGCTGGTGTCACCAAATTGGGTAATTCTGGTATACCTTCTCAAATAAATCTTTCACAGGCTATATACTAAATGTGATGAGGCCTTTCCTCTAGTTCACTTGACATTATATAGGTACCAATGGAGCTGGACAGCAGGTATCACTAAATCATATTATAAGACCTCCTTTTCCAACCACATACCTCTGCTTGATGCCATCTTTTCTGCCATCTTGGCCTCATTTTATAAGTGCATTAGAATATATAGGATGTCTGAAAAGTCTTAGAGTAATTTATAACTTTATTAGTTTAGTTATTTATTTATTTTATGGTAGTTCATTTTAATAGTTTACATATTTAAACTATCAAAGTCTAAAACAACTGCACTAAGATTTTTGAAACACCCCATATACAGATGGGTTGCTACAAGGGTAGGGACCATCTTCTGTCACGCATAAAAACACAGAATCTGACCAATGGAAGGAGTCTTAAAGGTCATCTAATTCAAGTCATTCTTTTTTTACATTTTATTTTATATTTTTAATAATAAGCATTGTGGAAATTTCTTTTGATTTTGGGACCCTATCTTTGGGCTGAGATTAGAAAGTCTTGGGCCCTCAAGGTTTTTTCTGTGTGAGGAGCTGGTACCCCCTCCCCCTCTGCTTCACTGGAGCCAAAAAGCCCTGTGAGATGCCAGGTTAGACGGCTAAGGGAAAAGGCCCCAGCTTCCTCCACCCTGAGAGAATCTACCCCAGAGATCCGGGGCTTGTCCAGGCTGGGCTCTGGCATAGCCCATGCAGAGGTCCCTGGGCGCACAGCAGGAGGCACGGCCCCTGGAGCCCTGGGTGTGGTACGCATGAGACAATTGAGCATCCCACCCCCCAGCTGCAGCTGGGAGATTAGCTTGGTGTGGGGGGAGGGGCACAGGAAGCCTGGAGATTTGAGTGGAGAGAAGGAATATATATAAACCAGAGAGTTAGACAGTGAGGGGGCTGACAAGAAGGGAAGGGAACAGAGAAGGACACAGGAGAAGGCTAAAGGACTAGAGCAAGAAGCAGATGTATGGAGCTTGGGAGAGGCCAGATGATTAAGAGAACAAAAGGACACCGGAGCACTAGGAGAATAGAAGGAGAGGTCAATGAGAAAGAAACACAGGGGTTCAGCAGTGGTAGTACGGAGAGGAAAGTTAGATAAAGGGGGAATCGACAAAGTGAAAGGGGCTTAGAGTTAGAAGAAAGGAGCTGAGCAGTGAAAGTAGAACATACCTAAAGCAAGAGGTGGCAAGGGCCCTTATTGTATTAAAAGCAGACAGGTTGTATAATTTGCGTTTCTTAACCTTTATCTCTTACATTTATTTTTATAAATAAACTCTGCTTTGATTATTTAGTTAAGAGGCTTCTTAATCTTTTGCTTATCAGTTTTGGAGCAGTGTGGAGAAATTTTTAAAAGGCCCATATTAAGTTAATAGCAGTCAGCCAGTTAGTCAAAAGTCCCAGATTAAATACCCCAGTCAGATTAGGCCCCCCAAATTAGGCTAGTCATTTAAAATATTTTTACAGCATATTATTTATAGTTTTGAGTTCCAAATTTTATCCCTCCTCCCTCCCCAAGGCAGTAAGTAATAAGATGTGGATTATACAAGTGCAATTATATTAAAATTACTATAATAGTCATTTTTTATAAGAAAACTTGAATATGAGAAGAAAATGAAAGTTAAAAATATGATGTTTCAGTCTATGTTCAATCAGTATCAGTTCTTTCTTTGGAGGTGAATAGTATGCTTCATCATTAGACCTTTGGGATTGTATTGTGTCATTGTATTGCTGAGAATAGTTAAGTCATTCATAGTTCTTCATTAAGCAATATTGCTGTCTCTGTGCACAGCATTATCCTGGTTCTGCTCACTTTACTATATATCAGTTCATACAAGTCTTTCCAGGCCTTTCTGAAATCATCCTACTTGTCATTTCTTATAACACGATAATATTCCATCACCATCATATAATGTCTTATTTAGCCATTCCTCATTGATAGGCATTCCTTTGATTTCCAAGTCTTAGTCACCACAAAAAGAGCTGCTATAAATATTTTATACAACTACTTATTTTTCTCTTTTGGGAATTAGTTCAACACATTTCTAACCAAGATACCTTTAACATGTGGTCCTTATGCACTGTAGTTGGAGCTGTGAACTGATCCAATCATTCTAGAGAGCAGTATGGAACCATGCTGCTTTAAGGCTTTAAAATTGTACATACCCTTTGACCCAGCAATACCATTCCTAGGTCTGTATCCCAAAGAGATCATGGAAAAGGAAAAGGTATCCACATGTACAAAAATATTTTTAGCTGGTCTTTTTGTGGTAGCAAGGAATTGGAAATTGAGGGGATGCACATCAATTGGGGAACACCTGAACAAGTTGTGGTGTATGAATGTAATGGAATACTAATGATGAGCAGGCAGATTTCAGAAAAACAAGGAAAGAATTACATGAATTGATGCTGAGTGAAATGAGCAGAACCAAGAGAACATTGTACACAGTATCAACAACATTTTGTGATGAACAACTGTGATGGACTTGGCTCTTCCCAGCAATGCAATTATCTAAGACAATGCCAAATGCTATAAAATGCTCTCCACATTCAGAAAAAGAACTATGAATTTCAAATGCAGACATAAGTATAATATTTTTACATTTGTTGCTTCTTTGTTGTTATTGCTCTTGTTCATTTTTTCTTGCATTTTTTCCTTTTGTTCTGATTAATGGGGAGATATATTTAACATGATTGTAATGTATAACCTATATCAAATTGCTTACTGGATTCAGGAAGGGGGAGGGAATGGAGAGTGGGAGAAAAATTTGGAACGCACAAAATATCCTTGCATGTAACTGAGAAAAATTAAAATAAATATTCTTAAAAGCATGTGGTCATTCATTTCTAGTCTTCATTTGAAGATGTGAAGAAAGAGGGAAACTATTAACTCCTCAGGTATGACATTTCAATTCTGGATGGCTCAAATTGTAGGAAAATTTTGCTTATGTGGAAGTTAATTCTACTGCCCTGAAATTTCTACCCTACATACTTAGCTTTGCTTTCTAGAGCTAAGCAGAAAAAGTTGGCTCTGTTTTCTATGCAACATCTCTTCAAACACCTGAAGATAGTTATCCTGTCCCCTTAATATCTCCAGTCCTTTCACCCCACTAGTGTGTGTTCTTTTGTATGCTCTCCAACTTATCAGTCTTTCCTAAAATGTGTTGTTCAGAATTTATCACAATAGTACAGATGTGTGCTGAGCAAGACAGAGTAAGAATGGGCTATTACCTTCTCCTCCTAAAGCATTTTTAGTGCCCTATGTTAAAGTAGATTAAATTCAAAAGGCATTTAGAGTGCCTAATATACATCAGTAATTGTGATAGGTTCTGAGGATACAAAGGCAAAAACATAGTCTTTTCTATATGAACTCAAGCCAAAAAAAAAAGGTTCCTTCTCACCTTATGATCCATATTGTCTATTCAAGATATCCCAACTGATATACCAAGTACTGAACAAAAATCCTGAATAAATATTATATTCGTTGTACCTAGAGAGATGAGTTGTTTTAAAGACTGGATCAAGAGAGCTAAAATTTCAGAGTTAAGTAATACAACCCATGCATAATTTAACGTGTTTTTTTTTTTGTTCTTTGTTTTATTGCACAAGTTCTAGAGATATTCTCCCTACTCACATACTCAGGCCAGATCCCTAGAGGGTGATTATAATATCTTTTCAAGGCTCTGGGGTTAAAACTAAGGGATTGGAGGGAGTAAGTATTTGTCTTTCTAATGCCATAGTTTGTAAGCCCCCATCTGTCTGCTTCCTGCCATAATAATCATTTGGCTTCAATTAGTCAGCCAGAAAATAAGCTATTTGAAATAAATGTTCTTTATTAATGATGGAATAATAAGAACAATTGGAACAAAACATTTCCTCAGATCTGATCTTACCAGTACATTCAGAGTCCATAGAAAAGTGGGCTCAAACTTACAGGATGAGGTGCAAAGGCAGGTAACAACCCCTATGAAACTTTTGTTGGAATCATCAAGATGCTCCCCTTAGATCAGCTGCAGTTTTTCTTTAGGGCCTTTTGTAGAGCTTAGATTCTATGGATGGTTTGCACTGGTCCCAGCTACATACACTACTGTCAGCTGTTCTAAAGATGCTATTAGGATGCTGATGGAAAGATGGGAGGTCCAAAATTCCTTTGGACAGAGTCTTCAAATCTAGGAAGACCTTGGCCAAAGCTGACATAAATATACTCTCCTTCCTTCCCTACTCCCAAGCTATTGTTTCTCAGGATCGACTTTTTAACCTCTTCTTTGCCAGACAGATGAATTTCCAATACTTGTCCTAGAAAACATGACCAAGTCCCTTCTCCAATCTAAATAGACTTCCTATAGCATCTAGAAAGGTGTCCTGACTTCGTTCACATCAAATTAACCAAGATATGTTAATATCATTTGACTATATCTGGGCTTAACATCTTGATACTTTAAATGATTTGACTGATTTACTTAATCTTCACCCTTATGATAAAGAATTGTCATAGATCTTAAACCAGAGCTATGACAGTAAGTCTTCAATCTCTATATAACGAATAATAAATTTGCAAGATCATCCATAGTATAAGCGAGAATCACCTTACCCCAACCCCTCAATCGATGTTAATACTCAAAGATTCAAAATTTCAGACTTTAGAAGGGAGATGATGAATAACACCTTATCATCCTACCAGTCTTTGCCTTAGAATCCCATGGATGTGAGAAATTTTTGAAGAAATATCAACTATCCAAATTTGAGTCCTTTCTGTATATAAAGGATAACCCTGGAGTCCATTTTACTGATCCTATTTATGACCTCTATAACAAATTATACTTCCAGGGTCTGGGAAGTTGAAATGATAAGCCTACAGGCTAGATAAGGTCATTTTCATACAAGGAGGAACTTAAAAATCCTTCAGTTGATTCTGTAGCCTTGTTTTGTTGGTGAGGCAATTGGGGTTAAGTGACTTGCCTAAGGTCACACAGCTAGTAATTGTTAAGTGTCTGAGGCCAAATTTGAACTCAGGTCCTCCTGAATACAGGGCCGGTGCTCTATACACTGTGCCACCTAGCTGCCCCTGATTCTGTAGCTTTTGATGACCCAGTCATTTGTGGCTCCAAATATTCTTCAAAACATTTTGCAAGAATGTATAAGTCTTTTATGTGAACCATGTTTATGGGCAAACCAAGTTGAAAGCTCTTTTCAAAGTTATCAATCTCTTAAATACTATAGTCTACATTAAGATATCCTGGCTAACACTCTTACTTTGGCTGCCACGTGTGAGTAGCAAATTATTTCTGTCTGTTTGGAAGAAAGTATTTTCTCTTCTCGCACCACTTTCAAGAAATGCCAGGCAGACAGACAGAGATAGACGACACAGAGACACTTGCCATACCATTTTCAGGAGACAGAGATGAAAACAGAGAGCCAAAGGCTTGACTCATTCCATTGAGTGGGCAGCTGTTCCTGGTTCAGTAATAATTTTCTCTAATGCAACTTTGCAGCAGCCTCCTCCAACTCCTATAGTTCTCTTGAAGGAGGGTGGGGGAGGTAGAAGTAATAAGTACCACCCAAAGTTTCTTGAGTCACCTTAAAGCTCCAAGTTTTTCAATGCTGAAACAGTATACATGACCCACTGATAAAGACCTGGACAAATGTGTCACCAGAAAGGGCACCAGGTTATGGGAAGCTCTGTGGACTATACTCTAGGCAGGAGTTGATCAGGTAACTCTAATTATACTCATTATACACAAAACAACTCAAACAACCCATTGCATTCATTATCCTCATTGCCTCCAGGTACAAATATCAACTCCTCTTCATGGAATTCAAAGCCTTTCATAACTTAACCCCTTCCTATTTTTCCAATTTTCTTACACCTTATACCCCAGCATGTACTCTTCAATCAAATGACACTGGCTTCCTAAATGGTTTACAAACAAGACACTCCATCTGTCAGCTCCAAGCATTTCTCTGGCTGTCTTCCATGTGTAGAATGTTCTCTACCCCCCCCCCCCCCTTACTGAACTCACTGGTTTCCTTTAAAGTGCCAACTAAAATTCTACCTCCTACAGGAAACCTTTCCGAACTCCTCTTAATTTCAGTCCCCTATGACTGTTAATCATTTTCTATTTGTCCTATATATAGCTTACTTTGTATATATTTGTTTGTATGTTTATCTTCCTTTAGCTTGTAAGCTCCTTGAGGACAGAGATTGTCTTTTGCCTTTTTTTGTATCCACAGCACAAATGAATGATACATAGTAGGTTTTTAATATTTATTGAATGAATGAATGACTAGTTAAAGCACTTTTGTGAGATAGATATTTCACATTTTCCTTTTCCTCCTGAACTGTCTAAGCACCTCAAAGGACCTCATAAGGTCCAGATCCATTTACTTACCAAGACATAGCTGGTTTTTGTTCTTTTTTGTTATTGTAGGATCGCCATTGGAGGGTTGTTCTCCTCTGAGAAGTGTTATTGTTTTAGTAACTACCTCCCAATGAACAGCCAGCACATGACTTGGGTATACCTTCAGGGTTCCCACAAAGGCTTGAAACATCTATTTCTCAGGATCACTGTTTGATGATCTGTGCCTATGGAAGGAAACACAAAGATGGCCATTGTTTAGGCTCTCCTAGTCAAGCACATATTCTATTTCCCATGAACTTAGGCTTTGAGTCACCGTGGTGGAAAGAGGAGGGAGGGAAGGGGAAGAGACAGATCCCTTTGTCCTTTTGCTGATGTCCAAGTCAAAGAAAGTGCTGGCAAAGTGTCTCAACAACAACAAAATAGACCCAAAAGAGAAGTGCTTCTCCCTGTCTTTTTACAGATTATAGAAAGGAAAGTTTCCTCTAGAAAAAAATCTATTCTTCATGACACTTGGGGACGAATTATGGGGTCATCAGATCATGGTTGTAGATCTGGAAGCGACCTTGGAAGTCATCCTATCCAAATCACCTCATTTTCCAGATGAGAAATTCAAAGTTTAGTGACGCTGATTTGCCAAGTGTTCACACAGTTAGGAAGTGTTAGTGGCAAGGTTCAGACACAGGGCTTTCTGAGTCAAATCCAGCACTCTATACAATACAACATAATCTTTGACATAACCACCCCAGTCATGAGGACCACTCAGGAAATGCTGGGAAATTCCAGAAAAGCGTATGCTCTTTGACCAAAGGCCAAGTGAGTAAGTTGAGTAGTGTGGGAGATACCTCAACCTAGTAAATCGAAAATTATTCCCATTATCCTGTTACATATATTCATGATGTGTTGTCCCATTAGAATTTAAACTCCTTTAGGCCAGAGATTGCTTTATGACTTTTTTTAAATTTCTCCAGAGCCTACTACAATGTTTTGTGCATAGTTGGTGCTCCATAAATGCTTACTGCATTGAATTCAGTTCAAATTGGGTTGTGGACATTTGGAGCAGGTTTTGTAGTATAACATTTTTTCGGTCACTTTCAGTCATGTCTAACTCTTTGTCACCTTATTTTGGGTTTTCTCAGCAAAGATACTAGAGTGGTTTGCAAGTTCCTTTTCCAGCTCATTTTACAGATGATGAAACTGAGGCAAACAGGGTTAAGTGACTTGACAAGTGTCACACAGCCTGTAAGTGTCTGGAGCCAGATTTGAACTCAGTAATATCAATATCCTTGATTCCAAGCCTAGTAGTCTATCCACTGTGCAACCTAGCTGCCTGTGGTATAGAATAAAGACAACCAAAATGAGAATCAGAAAATTTGGGTTCTAGCCCACTGTCTGCCTCTGGCTGAGGCAAGCTATGACCTTGGACAAGCTACAGCCTTTGGATGTGTGGTTTCTTCATCAGTAAAATAAGTAGATGAGACAAGATGACTCCTAAATCCCCATCTAAGCAACATCATTTTATTTTTCCATGTTTCTCTTCACATGAAACAATTAAAGAACACTACAATAGAAGGGACCATTCAGTACTGAATTTTTTATACATGTAAAAAAATCAGCAGCAGGAAAGATCAATGTGAGTTGGATTCCTTTTTCAATCAATCAATCCATCATTATATATTTATTGGATGTCTCATTTTTGCTCAGCACTGTCTTTTGTAAACAGGCAAAAATTAGTATATGAAATAGAAATTCAGCACTGTAATACATGACACAAAAAAGGGCCAAAGAAGAATGATAAGGGTACTGACTAGTGGGTAGATATAATTCCATGATTTTACTAACTTACCCCTACTAGGATCTTCCTTTACTTCCGCTCTCCATTACTCTTATGATCCTTTAAGAAAATGGTAATAACCTGGCAGCTAGGATGCAACAGATAAAGAAGGCCTGTAGTCAGAAAAAATTGAGTTCAAATTCAGCCTCAGACATTTATTAGCTATATGGCACTGAAAAAGTCACTTAGCCTGTTTGCCTGTGTATCTTTAAAAGGGGAATAATCATAGCATCTATCTCCCAGGGTTCTTGTGAAACCAAATGAGATCATAATGGTAAGGCACTTAGCACAGTTCTTAGTACATGGTAAACACAATATAAATGTTTTAAAATTATTATTATTATTATTATTATTATTATTATTATTATTATTATTATTATTATTATTATTATTATTATTATTACATTCCTCTCCTGGCTCTCTGGGATTTTTCTAATATGTCACAGAAATTTCTTCAGCCTTGAAGTTCACCTCTCCTCTGGACTTCACACACTGGAAGTAGTACCATGGCTTATTCCTCTGATTGAATGGTCCTACTAGAAGTCTAACATTTAATAATGGTGGCAAGATTATTCATATCATAATTCCTCTCCAGGCTACACTTAAAGACTCTCTAGATTTTCTCCACCATTTCCCTACACTGGTATTAGCACCACCACCCATTTTCAGCTTGCTTTGCCCTTGAGGGCTTGTTTTTGTATACCCAGAGCTTAGCATACTTCCTGGCACACAGTTATTATTTGATGAATGCTTCCTGATTTGACATGTATTAATGAGTATGTATTCATATATATATATATATATATATATATATATATATATATATATACACATATATATACATATATATATATGCATGAAGCACTGGATAAAATGTATTTATTAAACATTTACACATATATATGTGTATCTATGTATCTATCTATGTCTATGTCTGTCTATGTCTATGTTTATATCTACATCTATATTTCTCTATCTCTCTATCTATATGTCATATACTAAATCAGCTAGTGATAGTAATATTTTAAGGTAATACCTACCCTCAAGTACTTTACACTCTGGTAGTAAGAAAAATAAAAATAAAAAGGGGAAGTGGTGACTAAGGTGGTACCTTATGGTTTGGAAGTTTACAGGGATTGCAAGTGAATCCATACAAAAGGAGACTGAAATACCTTTTCAAATAACAATGGCGATGATCTGGTTATGATTTCAGAACTGGAAAGGGAAGGTAAAACAGAGGGTTTGCATTTGGCAGCATGAAAGCTGGCAAGAAGAAGGACAAAGAGTAAAGTGAAGCACAATGGGAACCTATGTGAGTTGTTAACCAATTAATATTAGGGAGTTATGGTTGGAGGTTATGAAATGAAGTATCTCTGGTTCTGATAGTAAATCATTTGAGAAGATGATCATGGCCAGTGTAATTAAACCTGGAGTGTCCCACACATATGGAATGCATTTCCTCTTTATCTCTGCTTCTCAAAGTATATCTTCTTTTTCAATTCAGATATCACTTCATCCCTGAAGTTTCTCCTCATCCTACCCTGCTGACACTCAGATGGTAGTTCTCTTTCCCTCTTTAAATTATCTTCCGTTGATTTATCTGTGCACATTTTACAACGTCTCATTAAAATACAAACCCATTAAGAAAAGGAACTGGGGGCAGCTAGGTGGTGCAGTAGATAAAGCACTGGCCCTGGATTCAGGAGGACCTGAGTTCAAATTCAGCCTCAGACACTTGAAACTTACTAGCTGTGTGACCCTGGGCAAGTCACTGAACCCTCATTGTCAAAAAAAAGAAAGAAAAGGAACTGATGGTTTTCTAGGGCATAGCCAAGATGGTGGGGGAAAGGCAGTAAGCTCACAGAAATCATGACATGATCATTCCAAAAAACTTCCAAATAATGCCATAGGACAATTCCTGGAGCAGCAGAATCCACAAAAGAATGGGCTGAGGTTATTTTCCAGCCAAAGATGGCTTAGAAGGTTGGCAGGAGGGGGCTGCTGTACTGGGGTTGGAACGGAATCCAAACCCATGGTCATGCTGACATAGATCCAGTCCCAGGCAGTCCAAGAGAGAGAAAGAGACCCCCAGAGCCTCAGAATCAGCTGCAGCACCCATGTTGTCTGGAACTAAGTTCACGGTGTGATGAGAGGGCTGAGCAGTTGGCAGGGGGGAGATTACAGGAGTCTCTGCTGGTGCTGAGGCAGGACTTGGGTGTTTCACCTTTGCTGAGAACTAGGAAGTAGGCTTGAGTAGCAGTGGCCTGGGTGGGGGAGGGGCAAAGGCTTGTCAGAGCTGGCAACCACAGCACACAAAACCTTGCTGCCTTATTAATTAGCAAGTTGGCTTGGGGGTATCTACAGACCAGAAAACAGGCCAGGCAAGTGAAGAACTTCACAATCCTTAAATTGTACCAACTTAGACCCCCTGAAGCTTGGGACAGTACATGATAAAAGCAGTGTCCCACTTTAAGGTGTTAAAAAGGGGCAGCTACATGGTGCACTGGATAGAGCACTGGCCCTGGAGTTAGGAGTACCTGAGTTCAAATCTGGCCTCAGACACTTAACACTTACTAGCTGTGTGACCCTGGGCAAGTCACTTAACCCCAATTGCCTCACTAAAAAAAAATAGGATTGAGCAAATAGAAGCTAATGACTTTTTGAAAAATCAAGACACAATAAAGCAAATGCAAATGAATTTAAAAATACAGGGCAATGTTAAATATCTCATTGGAAAAACAGCTGACCTGGAAAATAGATCCAGGAAAGATAATTAGAAAATTAATGGACTACCTGAAAACCATGATCAAGGAAAGAACTTAGGCATCATCTTCCAGGAAATTGTCAGGGAAAATAGCCCCAATGTTCTAGAAGCAGAAGATAAAATAGAAATAGAATCCACCAATCACATCCTGAAAGAGATCCCCAAATGAAAACTCACAAGAATATTATAACCAAATTCTAGAAATCCCAAATCAAGTAGAAAAAAAATATTGCAAGCAGCCAGAAATAAACAATTCAAGTATTGTGAGGCCACAGTCAAGATAGCACAAGGTCTAGCAGTTTCTGCCTTAAAGCATCAGAGGACATGGAATATGATATTCCAGAGGGCAAAGTAATTGGGATTACAACCAAAAATCACCCATCCAGAAAAACTAAGTATAATCTTTCAGGGGAAAAATGGTACTTCAATGAAAAACAGGACTTTCAGGTATTCATGGTGAAAAGACCTGCACTGAATAGAAAATTTGACTTTCAAATACAAGACCCTAGAGAAGCATAAAATGGTAAACAGGAAAAAGAAATTAAGAGGGATGTTAAAAAGTTAAACTGCTTACATTCCTACATGGGATGATGATACGTCTAACTCATAAGAAAGTTCTCAGTATTAGGTCAGATAATAGAAATAAATTTAGATGGATGGCACAGGTAGGAATTGATTATGAAAGGATATCTGTAAAGTATTTATTTTTTGTTTAACTATTTTGTGTGAGGCGGTTGGGGCTCGGTGACATTCCCAGGGTTGAGTAGTGGGTGAGTGTCTTGTGACTAGGGCCAGATTTGGGCTCATGTCATCTTGGGGGCAGGGTGTGTGCTTTGTCCAATGTGTCACCTAGCTTCCCCATGATGACCTTGTTAGGGTATTATTGAGGGGTAAAAAGATTGCACTGGGGGAGGTAAAAGGGGAGAGGTAGAATGGGGTATAATCCCACATAGAAGAAACAGGAAAGGATTTATGGAGTGTGGTGGTGGGGAGAGATGGGGGAGGAGCAGGTCAGTGAATGAGCCTTACATTCATCAGAATTAGTTCAAAGACCTTAATCTCATCAAAGTAGGCTCAAGGAGTGATTACCATACATACTCAATTGGGTGGAGTAATCTATCTAATGCTGAAGAAAGGGAGGGAGGGGTGAAATAATGGAGGGCAGATTGGGGAAGGGAACAGTCAGGAGCAAATCCCTTTTGAGAAGGGATAGGATGAAAGAAGATAGATAATAAAATAGATACCATGGGAAAGGGAATAGTTTGGAGGGCATCAATTAACAATAGTAACTGAGAAAAAGAGAAAAGGAAAAATAATTGTACAAAAAATATTTATAGCAACTCTTTGTGATGGCTAATAATTGGAATTCTCAGGAATGCCCATTAATTGGGGAATGACTAAACAAGCTGTGGTATATGGTTGTAATGGAATATTATTGTGCTATGAGAAATGACAAGCAGAACCAGAAGAACACTGTGCACAGTGACAGCATTATTGTTCTATGAGCAATTGTGACTGATTTAACTACTCTTAGTAATACAATGATCTAAGACCATCCCAAAGGACTAATGATGACTCATACTATCTACCTCCAGAGAAAGAACTGATATTGATTGAGCACAGACTGAAACATACTGTTTTGCAATTTCTTCTTTTTTTTTACTTGAGTCCTTTTGTATAAAATGACTAATATGGTAATGTTTTACATAATTATACATGTATAACCTATATCTGGTTGTTTGCTGTCCCAAAGAGTGGGGAGGGTAGGAAGGGAGAGAATAAGAGAGGGATAGAATTTGGAACTCAAAATTTTAAATAAATACATTTTTAAAAAGAAAGAAAAGGAATTGATTTTGGTCTTTTGTATTAGTGCTTAACAAAGTTTCATGCACACTGTGAAACCTTAATAATTGTGTACTGAATTGAACTGAGTAGAGCTGGAAATTGGTAGAAGGGGGAGTTGAAAAGAGTAAAAGAGAAAGACCAAGAAGAGATGATTAGTGACATTTTAGAGACTAAGAACACTTTGTAGATTTTGCCCTCATATTGTATTGGGACAGAAGACATTGAAAGAGAAAGGACCATAGAGATTTATCCTCATCTTACATACTAAACTATGGGGGACATCCCTACTGTGGAACTAGTGAGTTCATGAGAGGCTTATTGCTACCTTTATTTCATTCTCTTGGACTAGCAAAGAGCAGCAAATCATTTGCAGGGCAACGGGGATTAAATGACTTGCCCAGTGTCACACAGCTAGTTGGTATCAAGTGTCTTGAGTTTGGACTTGAACTCAGGTCCTCCTGAATCCAGGACCTGTGCTTTATCCACTGTGCCACCTAGCTTTCCCTTTATATTTTAGCTGTAATTGATTCTGTGGAGTTGATAGAGATAGGTAAAGGGATAGAGATAGGGGTACATGTACATCTTTAAGATTGCCAATTGTTGATTTTTTTTTTACTTTTTTTTGTTTACTCTGTTGTTTTTTCTGCTTTTGAAATAAGCTTTCCTTCTGTGATGTGCAAATTTAATTCATACAAGTTGGGAGTCTGTGAGTATTATAGAAGGGGACCAGAGAGAATTTCCTACATTCTTAGATAGAATCATATGAGAAAAGAAAAGTGAGAAAATTCCCCACTGTGACTGATTCCTTCATGTAATGAAAGCCTCTGACAAAGGGTGCTTAATAAATGCTTACTTGCTAGGATGAGAGCTATATTCTGTCCTCCTGCATTGTTGTTTTTCTTTGTCCTTCCTTCTGGAAGAGGATTATGACTTTGGATGGTGATGTAAAGACTTGCACTAAATTGGATTTAAGTTGGGGGGGGGGGGGTGTTCAAGGTCACCAACTTCACTTTCTCCTCCAGAGTCATCTGGGTCCAGTGGCAAGATATACATCAGGATGACTGGAGATCTCCCCAGATGTTTTTTATTTGTTTTGTTTCTGGTTTTTTGTTTGTTTGTTTTGTTGTTGTTGTTAATTGTTTTTGTTTTTGTTTTTTGGCAGGGCAATGAGGGTTAAGTGACTTGCCCAGGATCACACTGCTAGTAAATGGCAAGTGTCTGATGCCAGATTTGAACTCAGGTCCTCCTGAATCCAGGACCAGTGCTTTATCCACTGAGTCACCTAGCTGCCCCAATCTCCCCAGATATTTAAAGCAACTGGGTTAAGTGACTTGCCCAGGATCACACAGCTAGTAAGTGTCTGAGGTGATAATTGAACTTAGATCCTCCCAACTTCAGGGCCAGTGCTCTGAACACTGTGCCACCTAGCTGCCCCATCTTCCTGCATATATGCCAGGAAACCAACACATAGAATATAACCCAGGTTTTATCAATTTTTATTTTTATCCATAACTTTAATATCTATCTCTTTCACTTCTAATTACCCCCCCCCAACTTCCTTTCCCTTTAATACAAAACTAAATGATGAAAGAAAAAAAAATAGTTCTCCCAAAACAACTAGCACAATGACTAGATAAGACAGGGCAAGCAACATTTTATATCCATAACTCCCCTTTTCTGCAATGAAGGAAGAAAGAGCACAGGTTTTATTAAAGAGACTTTCATCTCATTCTAATTAGAAAGATGAAAGTTATAGCCCATCTTCTAGTCACTGTAATTCCTTACTCCTTTACCATGGAGGGACCATCACATTCTTTCCCAAAACTCATAACAGTCATAGGTGAAGTCCCAGTAGTTGACTGGAGGTGAGGATTTCTTTGAAAATCAGTGGCCCTTCATTCTGTCTACCATCTTCCCTGAGGAGTCTCAGCATGCTCCTCTCACTCTAAAACTCATAAAGAGATGCTTCACATTTCTCAGCTCTCAATTCTAGTTCAGCAGTATTCTGAATGGCAACTCCAGACTGTCATTGCTAACTTAGTTCCTAATATAGCACAGGAATCTTTTCTTTTCTGCATCACCAGAAGCATATTGACATTGTCCTGTCAGTTACTAATCCACAAGCTAACTAGGATCCCTTCCTTCCCTCATCATTCCCTCCTTCCAAAAAGGTCCTATAAATAAAATTTTTATGTTCATCCTCCAAAGGGATTTTCTTTCATCTTGTACATGGGAGTATCTAAATGGCTGAATCCTAGATTCTTTCAGCATGAATCATTTGAGCATGCCTGAGTGGTAAAAATTATTTGTGGTAAAGATATATATCGGAAGTTTAGCTGAATCATTTGAGAGATTGTGCATGCTACTGAAGCGGCTTTTGAAGGACCTCCTTTTTGGGGGAGGAGAATGCAAGGAACTTCCAGCACGCGGAATTAAAGGGGAGGGCAGGAACGGAAATTGGCATTCTCTGGTTGCTAAACTTAGCCGTGGCAGCATGCGCAGGTGAGAGGAGTTGAGAAACACGTGGTTGGTGTTCAGCTTTGGGTGTGCTGGTTCTCGGTCTGGCAGGCAGTTTGGGATTTGGTGAGTTTTATAAAGGAAAATAGACTAAGTTTAGATCTAAGGTCATTCATCTGTATTTCTACTTCCCTATTTCCCTAATTGCTGTCACCTTTTGTTGTCTAATTAATTCCCAAGTAATAAAAACGAATCCCTCACAGATTAAAGCTCAGAGGCTTCTTTTTCTTAGTGGTCTGGGATACACACACACACACACACACACACACACACACACACACACACACACACACACACACACATATATACAAGGGAAAAGTTAAAATGGGGAGTTTAATGCTCCGTATTTCCAATTTTGAATCTCACAACTGCTATATTTGGGGGTGTTATTGTCAGTTAGTCATAACTTTTTCTCAATAAGGGCTTAAAATGATAATTGCCAATTCATAACTCTGGCCAAATTAGCAAATATGATCAAATTTCCTATTCCTGATACCTTAATGTTGTTCAACTGTCTCAAGTTTCTCATTCATTCATTCATTTGTTTTCATTCTTTGCCACCTATGTAATCATAAGAGCTATTCATCAATAGGTCTGAAGAATGTCAGAGAATTGAGTTTGTCTTTGTGAAGGAATGAGGAATGGTCCCTGGGGAAGGAGGTATTAATTCTGTAAGGCCAAAGTAAATTATTTAGTATTTGGAAGATGATAGACATCATGGTTTAGTAGGTAAAGAGATGACCTTATGGCCAGAAAACCTGGGTTTGAATCTTATTTCTGACACATACTGACTGAGTAACCATGGCAAGACATTAAATCTCTCACAGCCCACAGCAAGTCTCTAATAATAAAAGTTTCAAAGTAGGTGTTGATTTTCACTGGCCAAAGGAGTTTCTCTCTATTATCTCTCCATAGAAGATAGTCAAGGCAAGACAGGAAGGAAGGAAGGAAAGAAAAGGAGAGGAGAGGAGAGGAGAGGAGAGGAGAGGAGAGGAGAGGAGAGGAGAGGAGAGGAGAGGAGAGGAGAGGAGAGGAGAGGAGAGGAGAGGAGAGGAGAGGAGAGGAGAGGAGAGGAGAGGAGAGGAGAGGAGAGGAGAGGAGAGGAGAATGTTTCAAAATGTAGTTTGAGTCCAACAATAAGTGAAGAGCAGGTTTCATCATAAGTCTGTGTTCTCACCAGATCTTTCCTAATTGTCTCCTATATATGCTGCATTAATTCTTCTGGGTCAACAATAAGTAGTTGTTCCTTAAATTACACCAACAGTGTACTTTGAGGAATACCACTAAGGTTCCATTGGACAAAATTTTCTTTCCCAAATAGGGGGTATAGTACCTGAAATTCCACCATTGGAAATCCACCCTTTAGAATTAAGCAACCCTTCCCCACTGGATCCTCTTTTACAATACAAATAACCCTAGAAAATAACACATTGAGTTTTTAAAACCTCAGTGTGAATTAGTTTTTGGTCAACTAGGAGGATGAAAAGAGAAATAATTAACACTTTAAGTCATTAATATCTGGTGTGAATTAGTTTTTGGTCACTAGAGAATGAAACAATAATAAAATAAAAAAACAGAAGATCTGACATTTATATTATATGATTATAAGAAGCAGCCTAGCACAGAATAATAATATCATTTGATATTTAATTAACTATTTAGGGGGTTGCAAAAAATTTCCACCCATTATCTTATTTGATTCCCACAATTACTCTATAAGTTTTGTCTGATAGATATTATTACCTACATTTGACAAAAGAGGAAACTGAAGCTCAGATAAGACAGATAAGTAGCCCAAAGTCACAGAGCTACTAAGTGTCTGACACAGGATTTAAGTCCAAGCCTTTCTAAGTCCAAGTTCAATTCTCTTTTCCATACTGACTAATGAATAGATACCTAGATTTGGAGTTCAGAAGAGTTGAGTTCCTTTCTTTTTCTCATACATTGAACTTCCATATGTCTCTGCCTACTCCCTAGTATTTATAATAAGTACATGAAAAGCTTAGGTAATCATAGGTAATCAAGGTGCTTGTATTTTGTGAACCACACCAAGACTTTGTCCAAGTGGTAAGTATATGGTTACAAAGAACTTTAACATACATTATTTCATTTGATCCTTATAGTACTACTATAAGGTACATAGTATAAATAACATTACCTCTAATTTACTGGTGAGGCAATTAAGCTTCTGAGAGTTTAAGTGACTAGACTAAGGATCTACAGTTAATATAAGGGCATCTAGGCGGTATAATGGATAAAGCATCAGGCCTGGAGTCAAGACCTAAATTCATATCTGGTTTTAGACCCTATTAGTTATGCAGCCCCTGGTCAATTCACTCAAATTTCTGTTTGCCTCAATTTCCTCCTCTGTAAAGTGAGTAATAATAGCACCTACCATCCAGATTTTTTGTGAGGATAAAATGAGATGATGATTGTAAAGCACTTATCATAGTGTCTGGAATGTTGGAAGTGTTATATAAATGTTATCTCTTAATTAGCAGCAGGACTAGTAGTAACAGTAGCTGATCTGGGATCATTATGACCTTCCTGGGACTGTCATGCTCTACCTCATGTGAGTGGAATTCAGCATCTAAATATTATCTGTATTCAGGCAAAGAGAGAGGCAACTTAAATTTCACTCTATTCTTAACCCTGTTATAATGAGGTTGTAGATGTATGTGTAACTTACTAATATACATTTTTTTTCAGGGCAATTGGGGTTACATGACTTGCCCAGGGTCACACAGCTAGTAAGTGTTAAGTGTCTGAGGCCGGATTTGAACTCAGGTACTCCTGAATCCAGGGCCGGTGCTCTATCCACTGTGCCATCTAGTTGCCCCTAATATACATTTAATACTATAAATATACTTTTGTTTTCAGAAATCATTTCATTTTTCTCTTGAATTATAAGATATGTCTTAGCTTGAAATAAGAAGCCATCTTTTTATTTAGAATTAAACTCAGAATCCCCAAAGATAAAGTATCTATTTTGATGAACAGAATTCACCAAAATCTTCTCAAGAAGACTAAATACTGTATGTTTTTTTTTTCTCATTGTGTTCCTTGCCCTCAATTCATCAAAACATTAATGTCTTCCCTCAATGTACCACATATACATGGACAAATGAGAAAAATGAAGCTTTCATCTGATTTTCTTTGAAATATTACATGAATAATATTTGGGGGAACTCAAATTCAAAAAGCCAAAAACCTATTTTTCTGAGAATGAAAATTGACAATACCAACTCTGATTAAATGACTTTTTACTGCCAGTCCACAGGATATTGGGATTGCAGTCAACCTGAACGTAACAATTCATAAACAATGACAAAGACATAAAACGAATACAGTCAGACTCACTCTATTCTAGGCAACTATGAGAAGCAGACGTTGGTCTGGCACCAGGTGTTTTATTACCACCATTGCACATTTCCTTGTGTGTCCTCTGAACTTGGAAGAACAAATGCATGAAAAGTGAGCTCAGTAAATTGCATGTTATTTATATACAAACATCATTTCTGCCCCCACCAAAAAAAAATTACTCTTTCAAAGTCCAACAATGACATATTTTCAAATCCAAAAGTAGAATTCAAGGTCACTGACAAAAAATGTCAAGAACATGGAGTGAATGGAACTTTACCAAAGATACCAAAATCAGAGTGAAGTGGAGGGGATTATTCCTGCTTATGGCAGTAAACCCCATGTTTTGCCTTGCAGTCTATCATAATAGTATCCCATCACCATGGAGTCCCTCATGAGGACCCCCTTTTTCCCTAAAAACTACAGAGATATCAAGTCTACTTGCCCAGAGTGACTGGCTCACACTTATGTTGTCCCCTATTCTGACATTGTCCCTTCCCCTATCAAACTGATTTTGTCCCAAATGAATATATTCATAGTTAGAGCTCTCTTCACTGATGTCCAAAGCTTAAGGTTGCCCTTTCCTACCACAGGGCCAGAACAAATTTACTAAGCATCTTGAACTCTCAAAGGATAAGTATTACTTATGGAAATATGTATAAACCTGTTGTGTTAGTCACTTTTTTCCAGAGTCATCAGTGATTTATTTTGCAAGCAAATGATAATCTTTATATGTTGGACAGACAGTCCTCCCTAATGTAGTATCTAGCTAATTTCTTTTAGGTTTATTCAACTAAAAAGTTTCTTTTTTAAAACTAAATGTAATTCTGGGTGAGCTACTGTATTCATACCCATTACTTGATCTTTGTTTCCCAAAATCTACGTCAGTGGAACACATATTCTAAAAAGTTAAGATAATATGGCATATCATGGCATAACATGGCATAACATGACATAACATTAATGTAATATAGCATATAACATAAAATGAACTAGTATAACCATGGATTTTGTCCTAGTGAAAGATTATATTTCTGTCATACAAGGACCATCCTAATTCTGAAGTGGCTCATCACCAGAATATTACCATCATTTAAAGAAGATCATTATATAGAATTAAAGCACTTTGAGGGCAAGCAAATTTTTCATTTTCATCCTTTTGAAGAAGTAATCCTACCAACTTCCTTTGGAGACACAAATATGGTGCTAATACCTAAACCAAAAAGAGCAAAAACAGAGAAAGGAAACTGTAGACAAATTTCCCTAATGAATATTTATGCAAAATTTTAAATAAAATACTAGCAAGGAGATTACAGTAGTGTATCAAAGGATCATACCATTATGAGCAGGTGCGATTTATACCAGTAATACAGGGTTTGTTCAATATTAGTAAAACCATCAACATAATTGAACATGTTAATAAAAACAATAAAAATCATGTAATTATTTCAATAGATGCAGAAAAAGGTTATGACAAGCTACAGTACCCATTCCTATTAAAAACCCTACAGAGCTTAAGAAAAAATCATTATTTCTATATATTACCAACAAAGGACAGTAAGAAATAGGAAAAATCCTATTTAGAATAAATGTAGACAATATAAAATATTTTAGCATCTATCTGCCAAGACAAACCCAAGAACTATATAAATACAATAACGAAACACTTTTCACACAAAGTCTTGAATGACATTTCTACCAATATTATTCTACTGATTCAGTGTCATAACAGTCAAACTACCAAAAATTATTTTATACAGCAAGAAAAAAGCAAAAGGTCAAGAATATCAAGACAATCAATGAAAAACAGTGATGGAAGGTGATCCAGTCTCACCAGATCTCAAACAATATGGTTATAAGAAATGTAATAGTGAATAAGTAGATTAGATTAGCTAAATAAGTCAAGGTAGTAAATGACCATAGTAATTTAGTGTTTGATAAGTGCAAAGATCCAAGCTTTCAGGGCAAGAACTCACTATTTTACATATATAAAAATAATTACCCACTGGGAAACTTCGGAAACAGTATATCAGAAATAAGGTATAGAATAACATCTCACAGTCACATCATGCCAAGATAAGATGCATGATTTGGACATAAAGGGTGATGCTATAAAGCAAATAAATAAGGGAAGAATTTGGAACCAAACAAAAGATAGATATAATTATGAAATGCAAAATGTATGATTTTGGTTTTGTTAAATTAAAATGTTTTGTGCAGGGGCAGCTAGATGGCACAGTGGATAGAGCACTGGCCCTGGAGTCAGGACTACCTGAGTTCAAATCCGGCCTCAGACACTTCACACTTACTAGCTGTGTGACCCTGGGCAAGGCACTTAACCCCAATTGCCTCACTAAAAAAAAAAAGAAAAAAGAAAGAAAAGAAAAAAATGTTTTGTGCAAACAAAACCAATGCAACCAATTTTGGAAGGAAAGCAGACACTTGGGGATGGGGAAAATTTTTACATTAAGTGTCTCTCAAATATATAGAGAATTTCATGAAATTAATAAAAATACAAGTCATTCCCCAACTGATAAATGATCAGAGGAAATGAAAAGTCAATTTTATGACAAACTATCTACAGTCATATAAAATGCTCTGAAAATCACTATTGATTAAAGAAATTCAAATTTTAAAAAATTCTGAGGTGTCGCTGCACATCTATCAGATTGGCTGATATGATCAAAATAAATGCTCTGGAGAGCAATTTTGAACTATATCCAAAGGAAAATAAAACTGTGCATACCCTTTGATCCAGCAACATTACTACTAGGTGTGTATCCAAAAGAGATAAGAAGGGGGAATGAAGAGGAATAACCTATTTGTACAAGGGTATTTATAGATGCTCTTTTGGTTGTGGCAAAGAACTGGAAATTTAGGGGATGTCTATAAATTGGGGAACAACTGAACAAGTTGTGGCATATGATTGTAATGGAATGCTATGGTGCTATAAGAAATTATTGAGCAGTATGATTTCAGGAAAAAAAAACTGGAAAGACTTATTTGAACTGATACAGAGTGAAAGAAGAAGAACAAGGAAAATATTGTTGATGGTAATAGCAATATTGTACTATAAACAACTGTGAATGATTTAGCTCTTCTCAGCAATACAGTGATCCACCATGCAATGATGCATGATGCAAAATGATAGTTGCCTCCAGAGAAAGAACTGGTGAAATCTGATTACAGACTGAAGAATACTATTTTGCCTTTTCTTTCTTCCTTCCTTTCTCTTTCTTTTTCTTTCTTCCTTTTCAAGTTTTCTTCTACAAAATGACTGATATAGAAATATGCTTTACATTATTGCCCATGTATAACCTATATCAGATCACTTACCATCTCAGGGAGGGGAATTGGGATAGAGGTAGAGAATTTAGAACTAAAGTTTTGTTTTTTTTTATTTTTTTAATGAATGTTAAAATTATTTGACATGTAACTGAGATAATAAATTATTATTTTTAAGAAGAGACCTATTGAATCAAATTATTCAATATGTATGACTACAGAAATGCCCAAACATTGATTGCTGGGACATAGAGAGATTGCCATCTGTCTCAGTGGTTAGAAGATATCCTCCTTCAAGTACTGAAATAATTATCTTGAAATGATTATTTAATTCTGCATATAGAAACAAAGAAGGATGTCACGTATCAGAGTAACTAGAACCTTTCTAATTATTGAAATTATCCAAAAATAGAATGAGTGGCTTCAAAAATTATTATTTTATAAGTTGAAGCTAAATGACCAACTATGAAGTATATTATTTCTATTTTTTACAATTTGAATTTGGTGTTGAAAATATTTACTTGCCTTAAAGCTATGATCCATATAGATTTAGTAGGTTGGAAATCATTATGGGATGGTTATTTGGTTTAAATATTATTCTACTTTGATCTATTTCATCATTAGGAAATGAAATGAAATATCAGTGGTATATTTGATGGACTGGTGGAAAAAGCTGGTCTCACTTAAAAGTGGTCTTCATTCAATTTCATGATCTCTCTTGTTGGTTTCTCAATACATTCATGATGGTCCATCAAATTGGGGAATTAGACACCAGACAATGTGGATAAATTTGACACTCACATATAGAATACAATGGGATTTGTTCATGGAGGGATTATTCTAGGTATTGGTGGCGACAACAAAATGTGGAAGGACAGGAAAGGATCTCAAATAACATTCATGGACATTTTATTTTTCAAATGTCCATTGAAGGATTTTACAGGTTACTTTCAAGACATGCTAGAATCTGGCTTTCCAGTCTTGAAACAATATTCTGAGGGCAAGGGTGCCATGAGGAGTATTGTAAGACTAGAAAATGAATTTATTTAATAGGATAAGTCTTGGCGAGAAGCTCAAATTTTATATAAATTTGAGGTAGCACTCTGCCATGATTGTAAAGAGATTATTCCTGGCTGACATACCCATAGAATATGAGGAATAAACAATATATAGCAGTGGTATATTGGAAGCAAGAAAAGTCGAGACTCTATCTACTTCTAGGCAAGAAACTATACCCTATTCCCAAGAAGATTCCACAAGGAATAAGGATATTGAACTGGCATATGCAGGAGGGAAAGGAGTGGCTGTTATAATGTTGGATATACTGAGAAAGTTATGGATCTACTTGACTATACCTAAGCAAAGGAACTGCTTCATATTTTGTGAATTGTATTTGTGAACAGACTTAAAGAGACTAGTGTTGTATGCTGTAGAGAACTTGGTTAAACATGTCACAACTGCAAGGAACATAGGAATCTTCTGTGGGGAAGCCAGATGATTAGCTTTTTTCCAGACTAGTTTCTACAGCTTAGGTACTATGACAGATAGCTGGAGATTGATAATGAAAAATGGCCTGTGAACTGCTGGATGAAATAGCCTCTGAATTAATGGGACTTTTATTGTTTAGTTTGGGGACATAATTTAAGGATTGTATGGTAATCACATTATATTTTATGGAGTACAGGGGTGGGAAGAATGATTATAATCATGGAATTTCTTTAAACTGGAGAAGAGGTTCTTAGAATACTGGCTTCTGGAACAACTCAGAGACACTCTTGGAAGATTCTTGGGAGGGGATGTGCAGATTATGAAGCTGTTACCAGAAAAGGTTTCACTAATAATGTAACTTATTTTATTAAATAAAATATAGAGTAATGTCATGATCTGAAGGGCTAAGTAGTGAGTGAGGCCTTTATGTGGGTACAGTTTTAGGAAGAGGAAAGGACCCCATAGTGGAAATCACAGCATGTATCCATTTGTTCTAATAATCACTTCTACTGTCAAAAGGCAACAAAACTGAAAATTATCTAGAGAAATGATTGAAAAAACCTTGCGAAATAAGTTTGAAACAATCTCCTTTGACAATAACCTCCATAAGTTTGTGGGACAATAGAAATGAATAGATAATCAAATAAGTATTTATTAAATACCTACTATATACCAGACATTGTGCTGGGAATAAAAAGAAAACAGCCCCTGTTCTCCTCAAGGTGCTTACATTGTACTGAAGGAGACTGCATGGACACAAGTTCTCTCTCTCTCTCTCTCTCTGATATTTAAAATCTAAGTGTGTGACTAAAAATCTAATATGTGGTCACCTTAAATTAAAAGCTTATATCACCTGTCTTTGGGCATTAAGCATTTATTAAAGTATTTAAGAGTTAACAAAAGAGAAAGGAAGAATACGTGGAGTTCAGAAAGAAAGAGCCTAGCTACCCAGGTGACTCTGCTGTGACCTCCAACTGAAAGAAGGATCTCCCATTTTCCTTGAGCTGAAGCTCCCTGGGATACCAAAGTAGGGGGCAGTCCCAACACATAGCTCCAAGCTAATTGGCTGGTCCATTGATTGACATGACTTACAGGTGGTTCTATGAATAGATGTAGTTACATGCTTTCTCTTCATGGTGGTGCTGCCCTGGATCTCACAATGTCTTTCTCAGCAGGAGGGTGGTACCCTGATTCTCACACTCCCCCATATGCTTCATGAAGAAACATAGTTTCCTTACATGAAGCAATAACATTACAGATACTTGTGACTAACAAAGTAAAGGGAATGAAAAGAGAGAAAAAGAAATTGAGTGACACATTAACAAAGGCTAAAGGGGGCACTCCCCTTTTAGCAAGTGGACATTACAAACAGGATAAAACTAAAGTGGACACTCCCCTTTAGTGAGTAGACACTATCCACAGTATATGCAATGGGGATAAGGAAAACAGGAAAATGTCCATTTAAGTCTTTGCAAGTCTTTTCTCAAATGATTCTTGGGATGTCCTCTGGGTGTAGTTGTGGAATGAAAGTCTTTCAGTTGTGGATGCTGATGATCAAGACAAGCAAGTCTTATCTGTAGAGTTTCAGGTGTAATTGTAAAGTCCCTCAGGTGTTTCAGATACTGGTAATCAGCTGGGAAATTTTCCTACAAAATTGAGCTTGATACAACTTTACTTAGGTTTTACAATAATCAAAACAAACAAAGAGAGTTCTCAAAAAAATGTCTAAGGAAATTCAGAATCTTTTAGAGATTTTATAATTATTGTCCAGTTGTTCCACAAAACATATAATACAAACAAAAATTGAAACATTCTCTAAAACTTAATATTACTACATCCCCCAGAATAAATTAAGAAGACAACTGTGATATTAATTTAGAAAATTATTTTTATCTTTGTTTCATCACTTTTTGCATCATCTGCCTAATTATCCTCATGCCATTATGAGAAATTAAAGGATCTAATATAACTTAAAGCAGATGTCAAGGCCAAATCCAACATTATATTTATCATGACACCTGAAATAATTATGGGAATTACCATAAAAGAACAGAGAAATAAGAGAAATGAGCATTGACAAACTTCATTGCTCTACAGACAGCTGATGCAGTAAGCTGAGGGGAAACTGAGTTAGACTTAATCAGATGCATAGGATTGAGATGTCTATGACATCAGGCATATAGGAGGGAGAATTGAAGTCAGGTGTTGAATGAGATGGCATAGCCTGACCAGCTGGTGCCTTGTGGGGGGAACATCAAACCAAGAGAAGCCAATAGCTGTTCTCTTGGCCTTTCCAAAGGCAGTGCCATACCTGGACTTTGTGCATGTATCCCCTTTTGTGACAGTTAAATGTTTGCTTCAATGTTTGCTCTTATATGTATTCCTCTTGTGATTGGCTGTCACCTTGGCCAACTGGCATCTTGTACCTCAGAACGGAGGCAATTACTGTCTTAAATGATCAGTTCCCATAATCCAAGTTTAATATGGATTTAACACTGGAGAATAATGATGACTGCAAAAAATGTGAATTTGTCTTGACTCAGAATACAATATACAATTATACAATACTTCCAAATAACTTTTTAAGCTTAATAAAAATAGTACTTCTAGAATTAATTTACACTTTTCACAGTAATTGATTTACCAATGAAATGCTTTATAGAATTTGATCAAATAATCAGTTGGAAAAACAAATAATTTTGAATATGGGAGAACAATACTTCAAGAATTTATATTGTATTATGAAATCAAAATCAGCTTGCACTGGTTCAAAAGTAGAGATAGATGAATAGAAAAAAATACACATGGAAGAATAAAAGACAATGAAATTCAAACTAGAGAACTCTAAATGAAAAAGAACTTAATATCAATAAGATTATTACAAAATATAAATTTGACTACACGAATATAAAAAGCTTTTGCAAATGTTCCCTTTTAAAAGCTAAGTATAAAACATAATCTTAAAAGAATGAAAATCTCTATGAAAATAAACCCATACTATTAATTTCAAAATGTAGATGTAATAGCATAGAAACCCTTGTGTAACATTTGAACTGACCTTATTTCTCTGAGTGAATTTAGAACATTTTTGATTGTGATGTGTAAACTCCCGAAGTATCATATTATTATCTTGCTGTCTACTTCTACATTTCTGCAAAATACATCACCATTTATAGCAATAGAAGCAGGTTCTTGAAATATGATAATAATTGTCTTGTACATTTTTATTCAGCTTAAGTTTCTCTTGTTTTTTTTAACCCCTTTATTTTTCTCTTTTGGTCCTTTTATAATAGAAATGTTTTAAGAAGTTATTAAATAAAGACAAAAACAGATTAACAAAATGATTATGAACAAAGTGAGCATTCTAGAATTTAGAGGGTTTTTCTCTAAGTTTGGGAGTAAAGTAGAAGGACTAAAGGAAAAGTCTAAGTCACAGGATTAGGTGCTGTGGCTCCCAGTACAGTATTGCATCTTGTGACCTCCCTGGCAGGAGGATCAAGGGGCATGGCCATGGGAGGAGCAAGAGACAGCACCAGGAAGAGGTGGGGAGGTGGGGGCACTAGAGGATGGGGAAGGACCATCTCTTTCATGTGCTGCACAGCTGCAGCAATTACATTCAAACATGTCAGCTTAGCTGAGGAGGGACCAGGACAATTTGGTGTTCTAGCCTGCGAAGCACGCTTACATTTGAACTCAGGCTTGGATCCCCCTTCCCCAGCTGCTAGGGGTATAAAGGCTTCTAGAGGATGATGAGTTGTTGCCTCCAGGTGTGCAAAAGAAGAGAAATGCTTAGTGTTAGAATTTGAAAATGGTGCTGGAGTCAGAGGTTTCTCTGAAAAGTCATGGTTGCAAGAGGGGAGATATTGATATTCCCTTGTGTGACCACCTTGTTTGCTCTTCTAACAAAAATAAAAATAAAAATAGAAAATCCACAAAAACAAAGCATTAACATGATCTTATCCCCCATTTGTCTGATTGAACAGACTAAAATCAGAAACAGGGTACTTAAGGAGTTTTTAAAAAATTGAAAATTTAAAGGGAAAACAGCTAGTTCTTAGGGCTACTTTGAAATTTAAAGGGACAGGCACATAGGAAATAGGGCAAAATTTCTTACCCAACCTGGAAGATCAAAAGATTGGGGTTTAGCATTCCATTTTGTGGTTCACCAACTGTGATGTTTAAAATCTAAATGTGTGACTAAAAATCTAATGTGTGGTCACCTTAAATTAGAAGCTTATAGAACCAGTCTTTGGGCATTAAGCATTTATTAAACTATTTAGAAGTTAGCAAAAGAGAGAGGAAGAACACGTGAAGTTCAGAAAGAAAGAGCCTAGCTACCCTGGTGACTCTGCAGGGACCTCCAACTGAAAGGAGGATCCCCCATTCTCCTAGAGCTGAAGCTCTCTGTGGTACCACAAAAGGGGGCAGTCTAGACACACAGCCACAAGTTAATCCGATGGTAGCATTGATTAACATGACTTACAGGTGGTTCTATGAATAGATGTTGTCACATGCTTTCTCCTCAGGGTGGCAATGCCATGGTTGTCACAATCTCTTTCTCAGCAAGGGGGTGGCACCCTGATTCTCATATATATATGCTGAGAAATACATAGTATGTATGTATACATGTGTATACATACACACATACATATACATACTTACATACATATACACACACATATATACATACACATATATAGTGTGTGTGTATATGTGTGTATGATAAATACAAAGTTATTTTAGGGGAGGGCATTAGCTGTGATCTGATGGAGTGATCTGATAAGGATTCACTTAAAAGATAATGTTTAATTCAAGTATTAGGGAAAATAGAGATTAAGAAATAGAGATGTAAAAGATGTATATTTTAGGCATGTTATCTAGTCGCTACATGTCTGTACCTATGTAAAATAAGTTGTTATCAATTATGATATTTAAGATGTTCTTTTTCTTTTTATTCAGGGCAATGAGGGTTAAGTGACTTGCCAGGGTAACACAACTAGTAAGTGTCAAGTGTCTGAGGTCAGATTTGAACTCAAGTCCTCCTGAATCCAAGGCTGGTGCTTTATCTACTGCACTACTTAGCTGCCCCCAGGGATTACTTTTTCAAGTATGAATTGCATAAAATGGCATCTGATTTCTCTTCTAGCTCTATCATTTTGAGAGCAGATGATTCGGTTACTTAATGAAGTACAGGGACACTTGTGGATTCTACTGAGTCATGGTGTTATGACAAAGACCCCAGAATTTATCTAGTTCCAACTGTCCCTGATACAAGAATCTCCTCTATGATTCCCCTGCCAAGTAAGCATCCAGTATGCTTGAAGAATGCTAGTCAGTGAGAAACCCCTACCTCCTAACATAGTTTATCCAACTTTTTGATAGCACTGACTGTTAAGAAGTTATTTTCTTCAGCAAAACCTAAATATGTATCTTTCTGATGTCTACTCATCGCTATCTACAGCAGGGATTCTTAACCTGGGGTCCATAATTTTTTAATGATAATTGCATATCAACATAATTGATTTTTCTTTGTTATCTTACCAATTGTATTTTATTCTTTTAACATTATCTTGAGAAGGGCTCTACAGACTTCATCAGACTCCCAAAAGAGGCCCATGACAGAAAAAAGAGGGGCAGAAATCCCTGCTTTACAAGAGGAATTCAGAGAAACCTGGAAGGACTTACATGAACTAATTCTGACTGAGAGGAGCAGAACCAGCAAAACATTGTACACAATAACAGAAACATTTTGTGATGAAAAATGGTGATAGTCTTGGCTCGTCTCAGCAGTGCAATGATCCAAAACAATTTCAAAGAACTCATGATAGAAAATGTTCTCAACATACAAATAAAGAACTGTGGATTATGAATGCAGATTGAACCATACTGTTTTTACTTTTAGGCTATTTTTTCCTTCTTTTTTGAGATTTCTCCCTTGTACTCTGATTCTTCTTTTACAAGATGACTAATGCAGAAATATGTTCAATGTGATTCCACATATATGACCTATATCAGATTCCTTTCTCTCTTGGGGAGGGGGGAGGGAAGGAAGGGTGGGAGAAAAATTTGAAACTAAAAATCCCATGAAAACAAATGTTGAAAACTATCCTTATATGTAACTGGAAAATAATCAAATACTTTTATTTTAAAAAAGAAATCCCTGCTCTAGGGATAAACATTGAAAAATCTAAGGCTTCTTCTGAATGACAGCGCTACAGATACTTGAAGAAAACTATCACGCTCCCCTACAATATGATTCTCTTCTTTAGCCATTTACTGCTTCTTCTTATATACTAGTTACTTGCTATAATATATAAAGTAACACAGCCCCTAACTTAAAGGAGATTCCACTCTAGTAAAACATTCTAATTGTCTAAAAGGATTATTTGGTCTAATAGTTAATGTACTGAGAAACAACTAGCCACCTATCTTCTTCCTTAAGAACTTAGTGCTCCCAACATGAGCAAAACTAATGAAAGCAGGGAATCAAAACTCATGCAGGAATCAATGGCTGGAGCCCCAAATGCTTAGTCTCAAAAAGGTGTCATAATGATCTCTTTGAGAAGAGACAAGCTAGAAATATGCCTTTTTCTTCTCTATTCTGCTACTACCTGGGTCACTTTGACCTAGCAATTTTTTTTTTCCTTTCTAAGGCTTCAGTTTCCTCATCTGTAAAATGAGGGGTTTGATCTAGAGGGCCTCTGAAGTCCACTCAGGCCTTTAATTTCTTGTCCTATATTTCTATGTGTTAAAATCTATTATGATGTCCAGTTCCCTAGGCTATACTTGCCTATTTTTCCCTTTGGATTTTAGGTGTCTGCCATTGCTTTGTTGACCTATCCCTGCTTCTGGGATTTAGATACGACTTCTACAACCAGCACCTCTTTCATTGCTACCTAGTAATACTGGATCCTTCTGTTTCATTAGATTAGACTTTCCATTTCATTCTTGAAACTCATCACAGAGATTGTTACCCCTGTAGATGGTCCCGTATATGTAAAGCAAATTGTCAGCAGCCAAGCCCAGACCACTGCTTCTCCTTCCATTCCTACACCTGCAGCCATTATCACAGTTAGCAGTTCTGTTGGATGTGCCAGCTGCTTCTGCAGATGCTTCAGCACTGCCGCCTCCCTAGCTACAGCTATTCTCAGGGTCAAAGTCCTTGCTCCTCTCAAATAGTTCAACATCAAAAAAGGATATGATTTTGTAAGTACAAATGACACTGAAGGGGCGGCTAGGTGGCGCAGCGGATAAAGCACCGGCCCTGGATTCAGGAGTACCTGAGTTCAAATCCGGCCTCAGACACGACACTTACTAGCTGTGTGACCCTGGGCAAGTCACTTAACCCCCATTGCCCCACCAAAAAACAAAAACAAAAACAAATGACACTGAAGAAGATGCATTACCATCTGCTTTGCTGCTGTACCCTAAGGATTATGGGGTCTTTCCATCTAACTTGCTAGCTACCACCTACTTTATGAATTCCTTGAGAGCAGGGACCATCCTTGTTTATCTCCACTGCTTCGCACAGTATCTAATTGATTATTTGTATCCCTGCATATATATATGTATATATATGTATGTATGTATCTTGGCACAGTGCATTGCACATAGTAAGCACTTAATATATGCTGTTTTATTCAGTTAGTCATTCAGTAGGTTACCATGACAACTTCTTGGCCTATTCTATTGAGTGCTTTAAGACAGAGCCCCTGGCTGATTTTACTCCTGGCACTGCCTTGGAAAGTCCAGGGTGAGAATATTACATGATATTTTTTCATAGAATCAGCATATCCTTAAGGAGAGCAAATAAATTCCAGGTCAATTTTGATAGAATGCAAAACTATGTAAATAAGAGGTAGATAGATGTAATAGGTGTTTTTACAGCTACTAAAATAAGGCAATAAATGTAATAGCTTTTAACATATTTATTATTTTAAAAGCACATTTAAAAACATATGTTTTATTTATCACTTACAAGAAATAGATGCACTAGAGTTTTTGACAATACCCTCACTATTAATATTTTTAAGAGACATTTCAGAATATACTGCTACCATGGAAGCCAGCATGTACTTCTAAGTCAAGTATTAGATTAATACACAATTTTACGCTTTGAAATTTCCTTTAAGGGAAAAAAAACTGCAACCTTGAGAAAATCCTTCAAGTTCTATTAGTTTCCTTTGCGTGTGTGTTGGGGGGGGGGGGGCGATCTAAGTTCACTCAGAAATAATGTACTACTATATTCAAATACAGAGAGGGTATCATTTAAATTAAAGTAACATACCTTTGGAGGTTTAGGATATGGGCTTTTGATTCTACCCTATATAACACTGATAGCTAAGATGATTTCATGTAGAAAACATTATTCTTAAATGGACATAATATAATAATAACTGACTTTATACAGGGCTTTAAGGTTTGTAGAGTGATTTAGAAAGATGTTCTAATTTTATCCTCATAGCAACCTTATGGAGTACCATTACTTGTATTGTTATGCCCACTTTAGAGATGAGGAAACTAGGCCTTAGAGAAGTTAAACAACTTATTCATGATCACTTTTGTAGGACCCCTACAACATAAAGCAATGTGGCATACAGCAATGAACATTCTACTTGGATTCAGAAGACCTGCTGTGGTCCTTAGGTTTTCATTATGTTATTAGGCACTCAAGGCACCATGCTATGGGCAGCCTTCCTTAGGGACATTGACAGTTCTCTAAACTTATAGTATTGCCTGGGTTGGAACACCCAGATCTCTAGTGAGGGCAAAGAAGAAAGGATTGCCAGAGAAGCTTTGCCTTCTGTGGGGTCCTTAAGAGTCCTCTTGATTTACGTGCCTTCCCAAATGGAGAAAGAACGCAGTGTTCACTAGAGGGTCAATGACCCCCAACATGCATAGCCAACATGACTCACTGGAATGATTCTGATGAAGCATTAAGCCAGAGACAAGTTTCAGCTATGGTGTTTCCCACTGGGACTCTTTGCCTCAATGCTCTTTGGCTGGCCTCTCCTCCAGTTTTCATTCATGTGATTTCCAGCTGCACCAGGCTCTCTCTTCCTTTGATGTCATGTTGCTTTACTCCACATAGCTTTATTGCTCTGATTCAGCTCTGCCTCCTTAGCTCTCTGTTCACCTCTCTCCAAGGCCTCCTCATCTCACTGCTACTGACTGGTACTGTGATAAAAATCTGGAAGTTATTGTGGCCCTTCCTTGTTAGTCTCTCTTGCCTTATCTTGTCTCCTTTGTCTTCCCAATCTTTTCCTGCCTCTCATTTGTTTGTTTTATCTTTTCCCTTTGACCCTTATGGCCACAATCTCTCCTCTCTGATATTTTCTCCTCACTCCATTTACATGACATAACTCTTAATTTTCATACATACCTAATCACTTAGTCTCCTTTGCCCTCTTATTTGAATTAACCTTCAGTTACTGTGGGTATATGCCAATACCAATGCTCTGTCATAAGCTCTCTTCTTTCTACATATTCTGTCATTTAATGAGCTCTTCAGCTCCCATGAAATTATTATCTCTATATAGCTATCTCAAAGATCTATATACCAAGCCCTAATCTCTGAGTTTCAATCTAATATCACAAATTGCAACATTTCAAATTGGTTGTCCTAGGGGACAACTCCACTATAGCCAAAGCAGAACTCATTATCTTTCCCCCAACAATTTTCCCAAATATATTTATTATTACAGAAGGCACCCCGCCCCCTCCTTCCAATTTCCCAAATCTGGAAATTCAGAATTATCCTTGACTCCTCACCACACATTTTTAATCAGTTGCAAACATTTTTTGCCATTCCTTTCTCCACATCTTTTGCATTGAACCCTTTCTCTCCATACACTTTAGTTTAGATCCTCATCATCCCTCACCTAGATTATTACAATAGCCTCCTAACTTGTCTCCTTGCCTCAAGTATGTCACAGTATCCCCCACACTGCTGTCAAAATGTTTTCCTTCAATATAGATCAGACCATATATCACCCCTATGAGTGTTAACCTGGAAATTTAAGAAACAATCAATATAGGAGAAATAAGGTCTTTAATCAGGGTAGAGGAACTATAGCTTGGAAAGCTAGGAATACCCAAAGAAGGGAACAGAGGACAGGGTTTTTAATGGGGTAACAGAACAAAAAGGGAACCAAAAGATTGCTCCAGAGTGACATATAGCTAATTAATGTAAATGAACCTTTGACAAAAGAAATAATAGAACTGCTCCTAAGTTAAGTATAGGCATTACTGACTGAATAGAAACTACTTAATGTAGGTGGACCCTTTTTACATAATAACATAAAGTCCAGGGAGTAAGGTGGGGAACATTGGGAGGGGATAAGTTGTTTGGGGGAAGGTCCACAAGTCTGTTAAGAGTCTGGAAATGACAAAGACAGTCAGCCCCAGGCAATTCACCTGCCTGGGAAAGAGGGGACTGGGTGGGGAATCAGTTCTCAGTAAATTTTGTAGTTCTCACTAGTCACTCTCTATGGCCTCTAGAATAAAATATAAACTCCTTTGTTTAGATTCGAAAGTCCTCCACAACTTGTCCCCAACTTTATTTTTTTCTTTGTATGTTATTCCATTTTCCTTGTTCTGTACCCTAGCCAAATTGTCCTACTCACCAATACTTGATACTTCATCTTTGTCCCCTTGCCTTGCACTTGCCATCCAAATACCTGGAATGTACTTCCTCCTCAACTACACCTCATAGAAACCCTCTCTCCATTTCAGACTTAATTATGTCATGGGGTGCAGAGCACCCCAGAAGTTCTCTGGGAGCACATCAAGGAACCTTCTCCTTGAGAAACTAAACCAGAGGGCAAATAACACCTAGAGAGATAAGCAGAACCAAATCGGACTGAGCTAGCTTTGGATTCCTACCCTTCATTCTGGTCTCCCTTACCCTGGGGAGCTAAATTTGGGCATGGCTGCGGCCTTTGTGTTCTGAAGAGGGATCAGTAGCCACCCCTCACCCAATTCCTCCAGTAACTACCAGTGGGGGATGGTCCTCCACTCCTCACCCAATTCCCCCAGCTACCACCAGTGGGGGATGGTCCTCTCTCACTAGAGGAACTTTTCATGGGCAGATGGTCCACCCCATCAGTCCTCTATAAAAGTACCTTACAGTCTCCTGTTCGAGGAGATTTGGTACCTCTGAGCCATGTGCTTTATGCCAATCTCTTCATGAAAAAGTCCAAGGATTTCTTTCATGGTTTCCCTCCCCCCACCCTTCCCTTCCCTTGCTCCTAAATAAACTATCACCTTATTCTAACTACTTTTATGTGCAAGAGGGTGTAATTCTTTAAAGAGGAATTCCCAAGATCCCCAACCCGTACCCCATTTTCCCACCATTACAATTACAAAACCACCTTCTACATAAAGTCTTTCCATTTTTAGAAATTTTATTTTTAATCAGTGCAATAAAAATCATTTTCATGACAATGTAATAAAAAAGATAATTGTATATGAAAATGTAAATATACCATGTACAACTTGCTATTCCTTTCAAATATACAACACAAATATTATGTACATTTATTTTTTTCTTTCCTCCCCACAACCCTAGAGATGGCTAACAGGCTTATATATATATACATATATATGTGTGTGTGTATGTATACATGTATGTATATGTCTATACACATACACATATGTATACATATGTAAATATATATGTAAAAGTATTCTACACATACTTCTATTTGTCAGTTCTTTCTCTGGATATAAATAGCATTTTTCTTCATATGTCCTAAACTATCTATACCATAAAGCCATTATCCCCCAATAGCTAGCAGTTTCTTTCTATTTGAACCTTTTATTTGACTACTTTATATTTATAAATTTTTTGGCCTTCATATGTCTTCTGTACATACTTAGATGTGTATTTGTCCCATTCCAATATAAACTCCTAACAAGCAATTACTGATATGTTATATGCCTTTTTATCTCTGGTATCTAGAATTTACCTGGTGCATATCAGGTGCTTAAATAATGTTGGTGGATTCACTGACTTATTGAATGATTCCCACTATTGTTACTGTTTCCTTTTGCTTTTGTCTTCCTCAGAAAAGCTTCTTCAGAATGAGACAGGCAGGATCAACAGGCCATTGGGATAGTTAATACATTTCTTCTCTCCCATTCAAGGCCTATAGTTTCACTTTGCAAACATGGGACCTCATCAAATCATAATGGTTACTTTTCTACTCACCCTGCAACAACCAAAAGTCCTTGGTTTTCTTTCACCCTTTGTCAAGATAGTGTCAGACACTTGATAGAACTTTGTTGCCCTAGGCAAGAAACTGACTGAAGCATGCTATTTTTTTTTTTTGCTTTTGTGGTAAAAAAGTTTTAACAGTCAGTTAGATAATGGAGAGACGCCAGTTTTGGGGTTTTTTAGGACCACCCTTTTGGGGAGGAGACCAACAGCATTGCCTGCTGAGCACTCGACTTCTGACTTCTGGGGTGCGAGCTTAAAAGGCAAGGAGAGAACGGAAGTGGGGGCTTTTTCCTGCTCCGCGGGTCTCCTGGCTGCGCTGCACAGACAGACGCGGACTGGAGTTTGACTCGGCCCGGCTCTCGGTTAATAGCACGCGCTTGACTCGGTCTCTCTCCCCAAAAGTGGCCTTGGGTTTTGGTGAGTTTTATACAGAATATAGACTAAGCCTAGACTTAAGACAATTTGTATTGTATTTCTACTTTCCTATCCTTCTAATCAACATCACCTTGTGACTACCATACAATAAAGGCTCTATCTAGAAAACCAGAAGCTTCTTCCATTTACTAGTCTGGGAGATAAATTAAGGGAAAGGTTAAGTAGGGGAGATTTATGATCTAATATTTATCTTTTTATCTCACACTTTCTTTAATTTTTCACTTTCATTTTAGTCTTCTTGTACAAAATGACTAATGTGGAAATACTTTACATAATTGCATTTAAAATCTGTATCTGATATACTTTCTGTCTCAGAGATGGAGGATAGAATTTAGAATTCAAAGGTTTTTCTAAATGTTAAATTTTGTTGTAACATATAATTGGGTAAGATTATATATGTATATTCAAAAATAAGAGCTCTTGAGGAGAATGGTCACCACTTATCCTCTATCCCTACAGATATCAGAACAAGAGAAAGTACATTAAAATGGCAATAAGAGTAAATTCAGTTAGACACAAGGAACTCATCTGCAAAGATTATTGAATCTGTATGGAATGTGAAGATTCAGAGATACCTGGGAAGACTTTTAGAATTTTACATACAATAGAATAAAAAAAGCAGAACCAGAAAAATGATATATACAATGACTACAATGAAAAAAAGGAAAACAACATCAGAAGGCAATAGAATTAGATCAACCATAATAACCAATGTCAGCTCAAAAGGATTAATAATTAAATAAACTTCCTTTTTCCTTGTTGAGAGATTGTGAATTGTGTATGAAGACTTAATTATTTTATCAGTTTCTATTGCATGTGGATAGTTTTATTGTTTGTGTTAACTATGTGTGTGTGTATAAAATAGAATGCATCATTGTAGAACTTGGGGTTAGTATTGGGAAATGATTTGCTATTTTTCTAATGTGGTTGAGATAAAAATCTAGCTAAGACAAATATTTGGTCAAGTGGCCTCTTTCAGCTTATGTGATATGAAACTATTATGTCACTCAAAATGAAACTTAGTAATTACCACATTTTTGCCAACTATAGTGGTGGAGGGAGCAGTAGATAGGAAGTAAAGGGCTAAGAATTTTTGTTAGATGTTTTTGTTTTCTAGGACTATCATCAATGATGTAGAGGAAATACGATTTCTGGGTCTTAAGTCAGGAATAGCTGGCTTTAAATGTTGCCTTTGACATTTAACAGTTATGCAATCCTGAGGAAGTAAGTTCATCTTATTGGGCCCTTGATCCATAAATCAATCACTCAGTCAATAAGCATTGATTAAACAACTACTATCTACCTGGAACTGTGCTGAAGAGATACAAAGATAAAAACAAAGCATTCCTTGCCCTCATGCAACTTTCATTCTCTATCCATCAAATCCCTGGAAGTTAGCTACTGTGTCATAGATGAGTTGTGATCTGCTGGGAGTAGAGATGAGAGAAGTTTCCCACACTGGCAAAAAACCAAAACCAAAACCAAAAAAACAAACACACACACAAAACAAAAACACAGCACCCATAAGTGATAGATAACTGACAGAATAAAGCAAAAGTCATTTTCTTCTCAAAGCTGAATTGACATATTTCCAAAACTGTGTTTTAGAACCTGAACATGGCCCTCCTCCCCCACATACACAGTGGTTACACTCAACCAATAAATCTTCATCAGCATCATACTTAAATCCTAGTGTGTTATTGAGTCAAAGCATTCCTAATGAACTTTAATCTGAGGATTTCTTTTGCCCATATGGAACAATCATAAACATTATTTATTAGTGTATCAGGCAATGGTTCACTGTAAATTCAAATAATGATGAACCCTGGTTTTAAGGCTCACTTGGGCAGAGGAATGAGGGATGCTATCTGCTGGTTCTATAGGTGAATCTTAAAGCTGGAGCTTAAGAGTTCAGTATTAATCTCAGCTATGCATTATCATCTCTTGGTCTTTTCTGCAATATTCAGCATAGAGAACGCCTAAATGTCAACCTTAACTTTAACAGGATTCCCATTCCCTTGGCTGCTGAAATCCAGTCGCACATACATTTCTTGTAGCGAATGGTGTCATAAATCAATCAGGAAAAAAAATGTATTCCTTAGGAGCTTGGTTCTTTCTTATAGGTAGGGTTTCACTGAGCCAGTGGAGGGGGCAAAGCTTCAGGCATGGGACTGGATGTCTCAGTATTTAGCACTAACACTTGTTTGTGAAAGGCACTAACACCAAAAGAATCCAGACAATGGTGATTTTTTTTTTCCATTTAGCAATAGGAGCCTCCTATTTTCTATTCACTTTGTTCACCTTGTTAGAGGGAGTTTGTTGTATTACCTAATTCATAATCTGTCACTCGGGAAAAAAGGGAATGACCCTGTATCTACCACAGCTACTAATGTTTAGTAGCACCTCTGCATAACCTAGTAATAGGTGAACAACTGCTTTTCTAAAGTAGTATAACAAATAACTGTTTTGGACAACTTACAACTCCAGAATACTATCAATCACTTATTTTGGACACTGCTTCATATCTGCCACAGGCTCCATTCCATATGGTCTTTTTGGACAAAGATCTCTGGAAATACGGGCCTTGACAGCTCATAAGACCCAAATGCTAGTCAGCTTACTTAAGTCTTCCAGGGCTATAGCCTGTTCTGTTCCCTATAGCCATCAGAAGGTCCAAGGAGACAAAAAGGGAGGCAAACTTCCTAACAATTATAGCTCTTGAAAAGTAGAATGGAGGTGATAAGTCATTCCACTTCAAGGAGGTATCCAAGTAAAACCTATATCATCACTTTTCAAGTATATTGTAGAAGGATTGTTTCAGGTTCATTCCTCTTCAGTGGAGAGGTGGCAACTGAGATCTCTTCTAATGGAGATTCTATGAAAACAGGTGTTCATTGGGTGACAGGATCAAATTACCCTTTCCCAAGGTGATGCACATAATCAAAATCTACTATATAAGGGATAAAGATTGTTTTATTGCCCAATTATCCTCCTCTAGTTAGCATTCATTGTCATTGAAGGTGAATTCTGTGCAATCAACAATTGCTTAGAGCTTTTTCTCAGAGCATACTTGAGAAGCTTTAAAAAAAAAAAAGAAAAACATGGGTGGAATACAATTCCACAACTAGAAAGATGGCTGGAAAGATCAGTGCCACCCATTTGTTGATTTTCAGTGTCAGCTGTGACAGACACAGTAACAAATGGCATTCTCCTTTTGACAGCTGAAGATGATTGGCATGCAGAGGGGTTGCTGCCTCCATACCAATCCTCTACTGTGCCATCTCAAAGTTGGGGATCTCAGGTGATTGACATGCAACTGAGTAGATGCTCATATGAGTTATTTTTCATTCTGCTTAAATCGGTTCAGATTTCTAGCTGACACCAAATTGCAAATGATAATCTATACATGTCATCTAGATGTGCAATAATATAATTTCATGAGCTTCCTTCATGCTGTGTGCTGAGAACCTTAAGCTGAAGGGCAAAGCAGCTGATCTGGCTATCTCTAATATCATGAATCATGTTGGGCCTAGAAGGGGATTAATTCACCCTTTCCTATATTCCAAATCTTTTTACATTTTCCTCCCCTTAATGTACTCTATGACCCAAACTATGTGCCTATTATAAATGGTGTATTTGCTGTTCATCAAACATAGCATGTTTTTTCCTGTCTCTATGCCTTTGCCTTAGCTGTTCCCCATGTCTGGAACACTCTTCCCCCTGATTTCATTAGTTGCCCTGGATTTCTTCAAGACTCACCTCAAATACTACCTTTTGTAGGAAGCCTTCCCCATTCCCTTGTATTGATAAAATTACCTTCTATATAATGTATATATTCTGTTTACATCCAGTTACTTATAATGTCTCCCCCATTAAAATGAGAGCTCCTTAAGAACAGACACTGCTTTGCAGATTAAGAGCACTTCAGAGATATTTTGGGGCCTTCTTTGCATCTGATAGTTCTTTTTTTAGCCTAGGCCCTTATGATACTTTCTTTACATGAGCGTTTGAGTCAAGAAAGAGGCTTGTTGAGATATGGGAAGTGGTTCCCACAGTCTACAGATTGATAGATTTACTGGAATGGAGTTCTCTTGCCAACTCTTTTCATTTATTCTTTTTATGACATTCTTTTCCCCCTCAGACTTAGATGTCATTTCAATGGAAAACCCAGGAAACTGCATGAAATCATCTTCATGAATCATTAGCAATTATGAATTTGTAGGATTCTCCACTTGCTATATTTTAGAAGGTACATGAGCTGTGAACAAGACCTAGGCATTCTAATTATGCAAATACCAAAGGATACCTGCTTTTGTCAAATTCCAGCCAGGGAGCTTCTTCTACCAGCAGAGATCAAAACCCATCCCTGAGTTATAGATGAGTTAAGAGGTACATACATGGGGGGCGGAGCCAAGATGGCGGAGAGGAAGCAGCAAGCTGCCTGAGCTCTCCTTCTGTTCCCTCAAAACGAACATTAAATCAAGGCTCTGGATGGATTCTGAAAATACAGAACCTGCAAAGAGACAGAGAGACACAGTCCTCCAACCAGAGATAATTTAGAAGACTTCAGGAAAAGGTCAGTCTGACTCGGGCAAAAGGGAGGCCCAGCGCAGGGCAGCAACCCAGCGCCGAGGGGGTTGGGGCAAGTCAGCAGGAGCTGTGGGCCACAGCCAAACAACTGAGGCCCCTGGAACCTGGTGGCCAAGAAGGACAGTGGAAAAACCTACCTGCACTGGCCGAGAGGGCCACGAACGGGTCAGGTGGGATCAGACGCCGGGGTCCGGCGCCTGGCTGGCCGAGCACAATCAGACAGGAAGTGCGGGGCGGGGGATCTCCACACACCATAAAGGCCTCAGAGTAAAAAGCCGGTCACACAGCACCTATACCCCTGCACAAGAAGCCCAAAACAGGGACCCTGGTGCCCCCAGAGCAGACCTCAACTTAAAAAATAAATAAATAAGCTGCAATAATGAGTAAGAAGCAAAAAAGAGCCCTCTCCATTGAGAGCTTCTGTATCAATAGGGAAGAAGCCAACACAAACTCAGATGAGGACAGTAGCCTCAAATTGCCTACATCTGAAGCCTCATGAGGGAAGGTGAATTGGTCTCAAGAACAAAAAGCCTTCCTGGAAGAGCTCAAAAAGGATTTTAAAAATCAATTGCGAGAGGTAGAAGAAAAAATGGGGAGAGAAATGAAAGCAAAACAAGAAAACTATGAAAAAAGAATCAGCAGCTTGGAAAAGGAAGCACATAATTTTACTGAAGAAAACAAAGCCTTAAAAAATTCATTTGGCCAAATGGAAAAAAAGGTGCATAATCTCACTGAGGAAAACAATACCTTAAAAATTTCATCTGGCCAAATGGAAAAAAAGGTGCATAATCTCATTGAAGAAAACACTCCCTTAAAAAATTCACTTGGCCAAATGGATAAAAAAGGTGCATAATCTCACTGAAGAAAACAATGCCTTAAAAATTAAAGTGGGACAGTTGGAAGATAAAGAATCCATGAGACACCAGGAATCAGTCAAGCAGAATTAAAAAAATGAAAAAATAGAAGAAAATGTGAAATACCTCATTGGAAAGACAACTGATCTGGAAAACAGATCAAGGAGAGACAATTTGAGAATCATTGGACTGCCTGAAAATCATGACCAGAAAAAGAATCTAGACACCATATTCCAGGAAATTATTAAGGAGAACTGCCCTGATATCATAGAATCAGAGGATAAAATCATCATTGAAAGAATCCACCGATCACCTCCTGAAAGAGACCCCAAAAGGAAAACTCCAAGGAATATTGTAGCCAAATTCCAGAATTATCAGGTGAAGGAGAAAAGACTCCAAGCAGCCAGAAAGAAGCAATTTAAATATCATGGAGCCACAGTCAGGATTGCTCAGGACCTGGCAGCTTCAACATTAAAGGACCGCAAGGCTTGGAATATGATATTCCGGAAGGCAAAGGAGCTTGGATTGCAGCCGAGAATCTATTACCCAGCAAAAATGTGCATTTTCTTTTAGGGGAAAAGATGGACATTTAATGACATTGGGGACGTTCAATCTTTCCAGGTGAAAAGACCAGAACTGAATAGAAAATTTGATCTCAACATACAAGACTCAAGAGAAGTTTAAAAAGGTAAACACAGGGGCAAAAAAAAAAGGTTACCCTATTAGGTTAAACTGTTTATATCCCTACACAGGAAGATAATACTCATAGCTCTTAACAACTGTAAATGTTTTTGGGCAGAGAGAAGGACTTTATATAGAGGGTATAAATATAAATTGTCTTTGATGTGATGATACAAAAGAATTAAGGGGTTAAAAAGGGAGTCTATGGGGAGGAGAGGAAAGGGGAGGAGGAATGGGATGAATTATATCATATGAAGAGGTGGAAAAAAAAACTATTACAATAACCTATTACCACCTATTACAATAGGGGGAAAGAAAATGAGGGGGGAACATTGTTTCAACTATGATGAAATAATGGATAGGCAGAGCTAATATAGTAAAAATGACAATTCTACCTAAATTAATTTAATTATTCAGTGCCATACTGATCAGACTACCTAAAAATTATTTTATACAGCTAGAAAAAATAATAACAAAATTCATCTGGAAAAACAAAAAATCAAGAATATCCAGGGAAATAATGAAAAAAAATTCACAGGAAGGTGGGTTAGCGGTACCAAACCTGGAGCTTTACTATAAAGCGGCAGTCATCAAAACTATCTGGTACTGGCTAAAAAATAGAGTGGTAGATCAATGGAATAGGCTAGGCTCAGGAAATGCAGTAGTAAATGACACTAGTAATGTAGTGTTTGATAAACCCAAAGACTCCAGCTTCTGGGATAGGAACTCAGTATTTGACAAAAACTGCTGGGAAAACTGGAAGATAGTATGGCAGAAATTAGGCATAGACCAACATCTTACACCTTATACTAAAATAAGGTCAAAATGGATACATGATTTAGACATAAGAGGTGATACCATAGGTAAATGAGGAGCGAAAGGAATAGTCTAACTATCAGATCTTTGGAAAGGAAAACAGTTTTCAACCAAACAAGAGATAGAGTATATTATAAAATGCAAAATGGATGATTTTGATTATATTAAATTAAAAAATTTCTGTACAAACAGAAGCAATGCATCCAAAATTAGAAGGGAGGCAGAAAGCTGGGAAACAATTTTTGAGGCCAGTACTTCTGATAAAGGCCTCATCTCTAAAATATATAGGGAATTAAATCAAATTTATAAGAATCCAAGTCATTCCCCAATTGAGAAATGGTCAAAGGATATGAACAGGCAGTTTTCTGATGAAGAATCCAAAGCTATCTATTCCCATATGAAAAAATGCTCTAAAACTCTAATGATTAGAGAGATACAAATTAAAACAATTCTGAGGTACCACCTGACACCTATCAGATTGTCTAAAATGACAAAAAAAGAAGATAATAAATGTTGGAGAAGCTGTGGGAAAATTGGAACACTAATCCATTGTTGGTGGAGCTGTGAACTGATCCAACCATTCTGGAGAGCAATTTGGAATTATGCCCAAAGGGTGATAAAGCTGTGCATACCCTTTGACCCAGCAATACCACTTTTGGGTCTTTTTCCCAAAGAGATCATGGAAGGGGGAAAGGGACCCACATGTACAAAAATATTTATAGCTGCTCTTTACGTGGTAGCAAGGAATTAGAAGTTGAGGGGGTGCCCATCAATTGGGGAATGGCTGGACAAGTTGTGGTATATGAATACAATGGAATACTATTGTGCTGTAAGAAATGATGAGCAGGAGGAGTTCAGAGAAACCTGGAGGTTCTTACGTGAGCTGATGATGAGTGAGATGAGCAGAACCAGAAGAACATTGTACACAGTATCATCAACATTGAGTGTTGACCTACTGTGATGGACTATATTCTTCTCACCAATGCAATGGTACAGAAGAGTTCCAGGGAACTCATGATAGTAGAGGATCTCCAAATCCAAGGAAAAAAAAAAAAGAACCGTGGAGTATAGATGCTGATTGAACCATACTATTTCTTTTGTTTTGGGTGCTATTGTGTTTTTTTTTCTATTTTGAGGTTTTGCATTACTGCTCTGATTTTTTCTCTTATAACAGGATTAATGCAGAAATAAGATTAATGTTATTATGTGTATATAAATGTGTGTGTATATATATATGTATATCTATATAGATATATAGATATATAGATATAATCTATATCAGATTACCTGCTGTCTAGGGGAGGGAGGAGGGAGGGGAGGGAGAAAAATCTGAAATTGTAAAGCTTGTATAAAAAAAAGTTGAGAACTATCTTTACATGTAACGGAAAAAATAAAATACCTTATATGTAAAAAAAAAAAGAGGTACATACATTTTAAACAGGGACACACAGGTAAACAAGAACTTAACACAGATCTTTCTGGTTCCAAGCCCAGACCTTTCTCCATTATTCCACACAAACTCTACATACCTTTTATAATACATCCTCTATTCATTTCCTTCTGGATCTGTTGCATCTTCAAATAGAGTATAACTTCCTTGAGGGTAGAAGCTCTTTTTTACTATTGTTTTTAAATCCCCAATGCCTGGCAATAGTCTGCACTTAATAAACACTTGATTGATTGATGGTCATTAAATTTTAAGTTATGTCTAGGGGGATATTCAAATATTTTAACAAAAGAACCAGAATCTTAATTATTCTTGATCCCTATTTTCTGTAACCCTGAGGGCTCTGGAGTTTCCTTTAATCATATTCTTCTCTACACACACTTCCTTAGAAACTGCAATACTGTAAAATATGTTAATAAGAAAGGAAGAAGGAGGAGGTGAAAGAGAGGGGGAGAGAGACAGACAGAGACAGACAGACAGAGAAAGAGATGGAGAGAAACAGGGACAGAAATTTCAAGGAGACAAATAGGAAGAAGACACTGAGTCACTCCAAAAATGCACCCAATTATTAATGCCACTGCCAAAAAGCAGTTGTTTATATGGCTATAGATCAGATCTCCCAGATCCTCTCAGAATTTCCCTATATATACACCCAGGGGTATTTTTACTTGTAGTTCTGAGAAATATTGTTCCAGAATGTTCATCCCATTTGTTTTTTGTTGTACTGATTGTTCTGTTAGAAGAGAAGGTCCCACCGAATCTCTTAAATTCTACTTTCAACCCTTCCTTGATGTTACAAAAAGGAAAAAAATATCTTGTGGCTCTTCTCTCTGGATCAATAATCATTGCTCAGCCAATTTTCAAAATATTGATTTTTGAGCTTTATTATTTTATTTGAATGCAAGTTTGAATCTGTGGAGAAATAAACATTTAAAATTTTTTTGTAGGACACAAGTTTTAAAATATTCCAATTCTATGGGAAGACACATATTTTAGACTACACAGGGATTATATGGAGGATTCTCCCAGCCTTAGTTTCCTCCTTTATAGAATGGGAATAATGGTACCTGACTTGCTCTACCTGCCTCACAGGTTAGTTAAGAGGATGAAGTAAAATAGGCTCATATGATCAAGGAATCATGATATCAGATATGCAGGGGTAGAATAGACCTTAAAAACTATCTAATCTAATCCCCCATTTTACAAATAAAATAATTGAGCTTAACTACATATCTTGCATGTACTTAGTAATTTACATGTTATCTCATCATTAGAATGTAAATTCCTTACAAAAAAAAAAAAAGAATGTAAATTCCTTGATGGCAGGAACTGCTTTTGTTGTATTGTTTTTAAGAATGCTTTGCAAATTTTAAAGTGATTATGTATGTATGTGTATATATATATATATATATATATGTGTGTGTGTGTGTGTGTGTGTATATATATGTGTGTGTGTGTGTGTATATATATGTGTGTGTATATATATATATATATATATATATATATATATATATATATATATATATATATATATATATATATAAGTAAGTAGTAGTAGTGGTGATGGTAGTAGTAGTAAAGTAGTAGTAGTAGTAGCAGCAGCCTCAGTACTAGTAATAGTTGTAGTATCTGTTGTTGTTGCTGTATGGCAAAACTATGTATGCATGTATGCCCAGCACATAGTAGGTACTTAATAAAAGCTGGTCAACTAACTAGCAAGAGAGATTAAGTGCCTTGTCCATGGTCATTCAGATAATGTGTCAGGGGTGAGAATTAAACTGGTGTTTTCTGGCTTCAAATTTATTGTCACCATATATATAAAAGAACTTTTGCAATTGGGGAGTTCTTATCTCTTCCTTCTGGATTCCCTGGCTTCCCTCAAATTCCAGTTAAAATTCTGCATCCTACAGGAAACATCTCCTGAACTTTTTTAATTCTGGTGCCTTTCCTATGTGGATAATTTCTAATTTATTCTGTCTATAGCTTGTAAGTACATAGCTGTTTCGATGTTGTCTTCCCAATTAGATTGTGAGCTATTTGAGAGCAGGAGACTTTTTTTTTTCCTTTCTATTATCAGCTCTCAAGGAGAGTGCCTTGCATATAGTATGTATTTGTCTGACTGACTAAGGCACTGTTCAAATGAAAGCTGTACTTGAGAAGAGATGCAACTCATGGAAAATGAAGTTGGCAGCAATAACAAACAGGACAAATGACAGATCACCATCCTAAAGGCTTAGATGTATAGCTTTGATGGCTTGCTTCTCAAGTATCAATAACAAAGTACCTTTGACAGTTGTCAGGGAAAGAAAATTACCCATACACTAAGGCACTTAGTCACTCATCTCTAGCTATTCAACCCTCTGCCCCAAGGGTAACTGTCTGTGGTTAAATAACACAGAAATATCCTTCACCTTCACTGTCATCCCTATTCCTCTCTGATAAGTAATCCACTCTTGGTAATCTCCATTCCTTAGGGCAGTTCTCTAGGGCCCTCATATTTCTCTGGAACCTTTAAGAGACAGGGAAATTTAAGTTGGCAAACTACAGAGTTCCCATCACATCCATAGCCTTTAGGGAGCTGTTACTTAAAATCTGCCCTTTCTTTTACTTTGAGACCCAAAGAACTAAGATATAGCTGAAGAACTAAGATATAGGCAAGTTAGGAATTGCCAGCATGACTTGAGAAACAGAACAGGGTGATGGGAGGCACAAACCTATTCCCAGACAAGCTGCAAAGCAAATTTACCCCATTATATATAATCTCTATTAGCAACTCTGTGCATATGGGAGCAAATGGATCTGTTCTATCTAGACAGGAAATCATATCACTATGTTATTCATATAGAGCTAAACATCTGAAGGACACTCATCACCCATTTGAATTAGTCCTGGAGGAATGGCACATTGGTTCCTAACTAGAGTACTGTTGAGATTCTCTGAGAGAAATCATCTGACACAGCCTTGAAATATTTTGTTTCTTTAATGGAGATAACACACTGGTCAACAGTGATGTCTTCTTGGAGAAATGGAATATTCTGATTTTCTGATAGATGTTTGTTTATATAGCATCTTTCACCAAATAGAATCCAGAATGTTGTTGTTGTTGTTGTTTTTCTGCCCAGTAGGAAGAAGTAATACAACTTCCTAAATGAGACCTTTCCTGGTCCTCCCCCCAATATTCTGTGTTTCCCCAGTTAACATGTATTTTTATATATACTTATATGCATACACATTGTTTTCCCCCAATAAAATGTAAGATCCTTAGAGGCAGCTATGCTGTAGTGGCTTGAGATCCAGACTTGGATCATCAATGGATTTAAATCCTGTTTATGACATGTACTATTTATATGACTCCAATCAAGTCACTTACAGTATTCTCTAAAAAACTATTCAAATGTTGGTCTACATGATAAAGGGAATTTCCCCAGTATCATTCACATACAACAGGTCAAATAAGCCCAAAAGCAATATCTTTAACATTAAGGCATGCTACTATTTTGATTTTGAATGCCCTGTATAAGGCACATAATAAATGCTTGCTGATTAATGAATTGGTTGGTTGGTTGAAAGAACTCTAGAAGAGAAATCAAAAGACCTGGTCTTTGGTTCTACTTTTGCCCCTAACTAGTTTATTATTTGGGGCATGTCAAAGTATCCACAGAATGGATATCTGGTCTACATAACATAGCTTCCATAACTAAACCCTGTGATCTGGCCTGAGGGTTTGGTAAAGACTTAAGAAGAATTTCTCATTTTTTTTTTGTTGTTCAGTATTTTATTATTTTCCAGTTACATATAAGGAAAGTTTTCAACATTTGTCTTCATAGGATTTTCAGTTCCAAATTTTTCTCCTACCTTCCCTTCCCTCCCTCCTCCCCATGACAGAAAGGAATCTAATATATGGTATATGTGTACAATCACATTAAACATATTTCTACAGTAGTCATATTGTGAAAGAAGAGTCAGAGCATAAGTGAAATACCTCACAAAAAAGAACAACAGCAACAATAACAAAAACAGCCCAAAGTAGAAACAGTAGAGTTCAATCTGCATTCCTAAACCACAGATCTTTTTTCTGGATGTTGAGGGCATTTTCTATTATGAAGTTCTTTGAAATTGTTTTGGACCATTGCATTGCTAAAAAGAGTCAAGTTTGTCACCATTGTTCATCACACAGTGCTACCATTACTGTATACAATGTTCTTCTGGTTCTGCTCCTCTTAGTCAGCATCAGTTTGTATAAGTCTTTCCAGTTCTTTCTGAATTCCCTGTGCTCATCATTACTTTTTGCATTGATTTTTAAAAACTTTGTTGTCTAAATTTTCTTCTTCCCTCCCTCCTCATCCCTTCCTATGAAATCCAGCAATTCAATATGTCATACATGTGCAGTTATGCAAAACATCTCATTAGCCAGGTTGTGAAAGAAAATAGAAAAATACCTTTAGAAAGGGGAGCTAACAAATAAAAGTATACTTCAATCTGTATTCAGATACCATCAGTTCTATCTGGGTTGATGGTTTGCATTTTTCATACATCCTTCTCTTAGCATCCTGCTCATTTTACAATTACTATTGTGTTAACAATAGTATTACCCTCCATCCTAATCCATCCCCTTGATATTTACACTATTATCTATCTTCCTTCACCCTATTTCTCCTTGAAAGTGTTTTGCTTCTTACTGCCCCCTCCCCCAATCTGCTCTTCCTTCCATTGCCTCTCCCCACCCTTTCCCCATTCCTTCCCACTTTCACATGGGGCAAGATATAATATTATCACCTTTTGAGTGTGTAAATTATTCCCTCTTTGAGCCAATTCTGATGAGAGTTAGGTTCACTCATTCTTGCTTTTTCCCTATATTCGCCTATACTCCATAATCTTTTTCTTATATCTTTTATATGAACTACTTTTCCCCAATCTGCCTCTCCCTTTCCTTTTCTTCATGTGCATTCCTCTTACCCCTTAACTTTATTTTGAAGATGTCATCATCATGGGTCAGCTAGGTGACACAGTGGACAAATCACCAGCCCTGGACCCAGGAGGCCCTCAGCCCATATTTGTCCCTAGACATAAGCCACCCCACCCTGCCTGCTACACAAAAAACAAGGATAAACAAAAAATTAAATGCTTTACAGATATCATCCCTTCATTTTCAGTTCACACCTGTGCTCCCTAAGTATATTCCTTTCAGCTGCCTTAATACTGAGAAAGACCTTATGAGTTAGGAGTTTTATCTTCGCATATAGCAATGTAAACAGTTTGATCTTTTAATATCCTTCATAATTTCTTTTTCCTGTTTACCTTTTTATGCTTCTCTAGGGTTTTGATTTGAAAGTCAAATTTTCTATTCAGTTCAGAGGTTTTCATCACAAATGTCTGAAAGTCCTCTTTTTTATTGAAGTCCCATTTTCCCCCCTGAAAGATTATACTCAGTTTTGCTGGGTACATGATTCTTGGCTGTAGTCCCAGTTCCTTTGCCCTCCAGAATATCATATTCCCTGTCTTCCTGTCTTTTAATGTAGATGCTGCTACATCTTGTTTTATCCTTACTCTAGCTCCACAGTATTTAAAAATCCTCTTTTCTAGCTGCTTCCAATATTCTCTCCTTGACCTGGGAGCTCTGGAATTTGGCTATAATATTCCTGGAGGTTTTCCTTTTGGAATCTCTTTCAGGGGGTGATTGATGGATTCTTTCAATTTCTATTTTACCTTCTGCTTCTAGAATATCAGGACAATTTTCCCTGACAATGTCTTGGAGGATGATTTTTAAGCTCTTATTTTGGTCATGGTTTTCAGGTAGTCCAATGATTTTCATATTCTCTCTCCTGGATGTATTTTCCTGGTCAGCTGTTTTTCCAGTGAGATATTTCACATTGCCCTCTATTTTTTTTTTTATTCAGTTGGATTTGCTTTACTGTGTCTTGGTTTCTCATAAAGTCACTAGCTTCCATTTGTTCAATCCTAATTCTTGGGCAATTATTTTGTTCATAGAGCTTTTGTATCTTCTTTTCCATTTGGCTTTTCAAACTGTTGACTTTTTTCTCATGACTGTCCTGCATTGCTATCATTTCTCTTTCCATTCTTTCCTCCATCTCTCTAAATCTTACTTCTATCTCTCCTACTTTCTCTTCAAAATTCCTTTTGAGTGCTTACATGCCCTGAGCCCAATTCATATTTTTCTTGGAAGCTTTGGATGTTCGAGCTTTGACTTTGTTATTATCTTCTTCCTCTGAGGGTGTATTCTATTCTTCCTTTACCCCAAAGAAGTTTTCAATGCTCTTCTGCTTTCTCTGCCTGCTCATCTATGCCACCTATTTCTTGGCTTTTAACTCCTTCTTAAAGTGTAGCGCTGCTTCCAGGACATACTGTTCTGAGCTATATCATGGCCCAGGGGGTGAATGGGGTTCTTCTCAGCCTACCTGGCCTGTGAGTACCCACAGCTGCTTTCTCTTTGACCCAGAAACAGAAGTCTGATTGAACTCTGATCCTCTATGGTTAGAAGCTTGGCATGCCTATGCCCCTCCCCCACTGGGCCACCACCAGTTGATTCAGCCCACTGGTTCAGAACCAGGGCACTTCACCCCAACTCCAGCAGAGACTGCCTCCATTTTACCCAGGCATACCATTGAACCCCCTCACTAGTCTGGGATCTGAGCCTCAGAAGAAGCCACTGGCACTGAAGAGTCTCAGGCATGCTGGAAGCACTGTCTGTTCAGGACTGGGTCTGGACCACATGCTGAGCTGTTCAGCCTGATCAGCAGGTGATCACAATTGCCCTCTTTTGCTGAAAAATAGTCTCACTCTGTTCTTATGTGTATTAGGCTGCTCTGATTTTTGTTTGTTTGTTTGTTTTTGTTTTTGTTTTGTTTTTATTTTTCATGGAATTATTTGAGAGTGAGTGGACAGGCTTATCTGGAGCTTTCGGGAATTACAACTTCTCCACCATCTTGGTTCTGCCCTCTGCTAGAGCACTTTCTTCAAATTTCTCATTTCTTAATAACATGAATATCCACTGTTGGGGCACTTCATAGTATTGCATTTTTTTAAAAAAATTACTTGTAAAGATTGTTTCCAACATTTGTTTTTATAAGATTTTGATTTCCAAGTTATTCTCCCTCCCTTTCTTCCCTCCTCCCTCCCTGGGACAGCAAGAAATTTGATATGGTTATATATGTATAATCTTGTAAAACATATAACCACATTAGTTATGTTGTGAAAGAATAATCAGAACAAAAGGGGAAAACTACAAGAAGGAAAAAAAAAAGAACAACAAAATGAAAATAGTAGGCTTCAAACTGCATTCAAACTCTATAGTTCTTTTTCTGGATGTAGAGAACATTTTTAATCATGAGTCTTTTGAATTGCTTTGGATCGTTGTGTTGCTGAGAAGAGCTAAGTCTATCACAGTTGATCATGTGGGACTGACTGCTTTCAATTCAATTCAGCTCAATTGGACAGAGATTTCTTAAGGCTAGGTGCTAGAGGTAGAAAAACTTAAATTAAATAGTCCCTAGCCTCAATGTCCTTTCATTCTAGGATGGCTAATATCTATGAGGAGTAGTTCCATCCTGACCACTGTATTTCCTGTACTGTGGATCCTGGCAGAAGTGACAGTTAAAAATTACCATCAAAGATGAAATTGTCATAATCATTTGTTCCAGTGGTTGGTTTTATTAAATAGGTGGCATGTGATGATGGAAAGAGCATTGAATTAGAAGACAGAAAACCCCAAGTTCTGGTTTCAATGCCACTATTGACTTGTCATCTGACCTGGGAAAAGTCGATTCACCTCTCTGTGAATTCCTCATCTGTAAAATTGAGATAGGTTGCATTAGAAAGAATGGTGGATTTGGAGTCGGAAGACCTTCAGCTTTGCCACTTAACCTCTCTATGACCTCAGTTTCCTCATCTATAAATTGAGGGGAGGGAGGGTAGATGAAATGATCTTTATGTCCAGCTCTGAAACTAAGATTCTCTTATCTCCCTTATTTGGGACTCATTAATAAAATGAGGAAGTTGAAGTCAACAAGCATTTATTAAGCACCTACTATAAATAGTCCCTCCTCTCAAAGAGCTCACATTCAAATGAGGGAGACAACATTCAAACAACTATGTAATGAGAGAAGTGATTATTTTTCCATTTTATTAATAACCTATTATTCAATTAGGATTGAGGTTTTTCTATTTCTTCATTAAGATACCTATCCCTGTAGATCAGTCAGTCAGTTTCTAAAGGACATTGATGTTAGATGAAAATGCCCAAATCTTTTGGGTACATGCTCTGAGAGATCTTGGGCAGGATCTCATGGAACTAGAAGACCTTACAAACAGGATCTAAACTAAGTGAATTCTTTCCCTTAGGAAGTAACTCTTTGCACTTGCAGCTACCCCTCCCCCACCCTCTTGTGGTCTAGGGTAACCCAGATTATGAAGGAGAAAACCAAACAGTATTCTGGGTAGAGATGGATTCCTTTGTTCAGATTGCTGGAGGCAGCTGAGTAGTAGAATCAAGTCACATTCTCAGCAGCAGATTGTGAACCTAAGAAATTTGGAGGATGGTAATAGTCTCAGGAGTAAAAGGAAAGTTAAGAGGAAAAAAGAATTTAGGGAGAAATGTAATATATTTGATTTTGGACATTTCAAGATATCAATAGGAAATCCAGGTTGAAATGTCTAATCGGTTGTTAGACACATGAAAGTGCAGGTCAGGAGAGAAGGTAGGGCTGGAAAAATATATGAGAGAATCATATATGATAATTGAATTCATGGGAAGTCATTAAATCGCTAAGTGAAACAGTATAAGTAAAGAAAAGAGGACCAGGTATAAAGAGTTGGAGGACACCCACAACTGGCAAATGTATCCTGGATGAAAATACCACAAAAGAGAATGAAGCAGAGTCAAACAGGTAGGACAACCAATAAAAGGCGGTGTTATGAAAACCTAAAAAGAAAAGAATATAGAGGAAAAGAGTGAAACAGGGTCAAAGGCTTTTTGGAGAACTCAAACAAGATGAGGATTGAGAAAAGACTATAAGATTTGGCAGTTAAAATATCACTGGTAACTTTGGAAACAGCAATTGTAGTTGAAGGATAAGATTGGAAACTAAACTACAGAGTGAAGACAAGAGAGTTAAAAGAAGTAGAGCCATCAATTGTAAATGGCCTGAAGCATCAGCTATAAATGGCCTTCTAAAAAAGTTTAGCCAAGGGGCAGCTAGGTGGATCAGTGGATAAATCACTGACCCTGGATTCAGGAGGACCTTAGTTCAGATCCAGGCTCAGACACTTGACACTTACTAGCTGTGTGACCCTGAGCTAGTCACTTAACCCTCAAAACTAAAAAAAAAAAAAAAAAAAGCTTAGCCAAGACATGAGAGATATAAGATGACAGTATGGATGTATCGATCAATTAGAGGTTTATTTTGTTTTGTTTTGTTTTGTTTTGTTTGAGAATGGGGAATAATTGAATTAGATGATCTTGAATGTCCTCTCCAACTCTGATATTTTATACAATTTCCAATTAGTGAAAGAGAGAAGACTACTATCCAAACCTCCTCACTCCCAATTCATTGCTTTCTGGCATGGTATGGGATATAGAATATTAGACAGGGTGAAGAAGATTTAGATCAAATTCTATCCTATACAACTACTCTCTGTAGGACGCACTGCTAGTCATTTAATCTCTCTCAGGTCTACTTTCTCTATATGTACAATGAGGATGATAATAGCTTCCATTTTGCAGGGCTTTTGTGAAGTTCAAATGAGATAATGTATATATTGAGCTTTGCAAATGTTAAGTTTCTATGTTCAGGTCAACTATTTTTATTCTTTACATTGAATTTAAAGCTGTTCTTACTTCTGTGAAGTGAGTTTATGAGATTGTATCAAAGGTCAAGCTATTCCTTTCAAAACTGCCTCCAGAATAAGAAAGAGAGATTAAAAAGACTTTGTCTGGTAGTGAATTTAAACACACCAATTATGCTGACAATTACAGTTTTAATCTGTCTTCACCCAAACCAAATGTCCAGTCTGGAAACCAACCAGATTTTTTCTTCTGTAAAGTATTTGACTTATAAATAGACAAGTGAAGAGAGAGAAGTGTGTTCCATTGGAGAAAGAAAAGGTCTGGGAACATGCCTCCATATCAGCAGGTCACATTTCAAGTAAATTGATCTCAGTCATATGAATTTGCACAGAAATATTGCTTCAAAAAGCTGTTAGAGAACAGCCTTATCTCCAGTTCTGAAGACCAATGATAAATGAATATAAATACCAGCATGGCTCATGCACAGACTCATAGAATTATAATGCTTGTCCAGCTCTTTCATTTCATAGTCAAGAAAATTTCTGAGTAGGCACTTTGTACTTAGTAGGTAGGCACTCAATAAATATTGGGTGATGGATTTAACTTCAAGTTTCTTTTAGAAAGAAATTGTCTGTGGTCTTCCCACTTCTCAATAAAATGTTTTGCTTCTTTTTAACCATCAGAACACTGTTGTTTGTCTTAAAGATAAATAAGCTTTATTTGCCCACTCTACTGTGCTTCTTATTTTTTATTATTTTTTTTAGTGAGGCAATTGGGGTTAAGTGACTTGCCCAGGGTCACACAACTAGTAAGTGTTAAGTGTCTGAGGCCGGATTTGAACTCAGGTACTCCTGATTCCAGGGCCAGTGCTCTATCCACTGCACCACCTAGCTGCCCCATCTACTGTGCTTCTTACTGACTGATATCATCACCTGTACATATGGTAAGGAAGTTCTAAAGAAGGGGACAATAATTAGGCTGTGGAGGATTTGGGAAGAATTTTCTGCATCAATTGGAAAAATTACTATTCTCAGTTCAACTCTCAGTTTCTTCAGTTGACAGTGGTTGTATATTTGTCATTTATCATGATCATGAAGGATTATGAATAAAGGAGCTTCTCATTGGGAAGTTATCTCAGTTGAGCTCAAGACAGCTGGATATCCTCCAACATATATTTTGTCAGACCTAGGGATGGAATTATTTTACCTGGATTCAAGAATTTGGAGAGCTATATATTTTTTGCCATTGACATGCATGGTGCCCTACAATTGTGCCCAATAACTTAAAATGTGTTGAAATATAAAAGTCAGTAAATGGTGGGTTTGGCAGTCCATTCTGATGGCAAGACTTCTCTCTGGAAGTCCCAACAGGTAGTATAGCAGTCCTCTGTCATTCAGACATATTCAGTGCTTTTCAGGATCATATAATTAAAATTCCATGACATGAAATCAAAGAAACCTTACATATGATCTTGTTCATCCTTCTCACTTTGCAGATTAGGAAAATAAGGGTCAAAACAACTGAAGTGATGACAGAGTCTAAGAGTTGAAAGAAACCTTAGAGGCCATCTAACATAACCCTCATCTGAACGAGAATCTCCTCAATAATATCATCAGCAAGTGATCATCTGGCTCCTGACTAAATAGTTCCAATAAGGGAGGACCCACTTACCAAGGAAGCTTATTCTGTTCTTGGACAGGCAGATTATTGAAATGTTTTTCTTTATATCCAAGAAAATTTGCCTCTCTGTAACTTCTACCCTTTGCTTATAGCTCTATCATCTGGAACCAGATAAAACAAATTTAATCCATTTTCTTTCTCTTTTTTTGAGGATTATCAGTGTTTTTTTTTAAAGTATTTATTTATTTATTTATTTATTTATTTATTTATTTATTTATTTCTAGTTTTGGGTTCCAATTTTTATCCCTCTTCTCCCTTCCCTCCCCCCTCCCTGAGGTGGTAAGCAATCAGATATAGGTTATACATGTACCATTATGTAAAACACTACCATGTTAGTCTTTTTTTATATTTTTTCTACAAAAGAGCTCTTGAGAAACTTAAAGTGATCTATCATATTCCCATTAAGACTCCTTTTTTGGTGGCTAATTATCTTCAGTTCCTTTAAACAGTTCTTACATAGCATGGTATCATAGAAACCACATTCTTGCCAAGCCAAGTTGTGAATGTCTTTCCTAAAATGCTGTGTACAAAAGTGAGCACTACTCTAGATGTAGTGTGACCAGGAGAGAATAAAGTGGGACTATCACTTCTACTGTTCTGGATACAATGCCTTTCTTAATAAAACATTACTTTTTTTAATCCTCATGTCATATTTTAAAATACCAGTTGTATTTTAGGATGAAAATAGAATGAATTTACACAAAGGAAAAGTGGAAGCATTTACAAAAATATTATTTCAACAAACTGGGTATTAGAAATTATATGATGGGAGTCAATGAAAAAGATATGTAAGAAGTTGGTCTAGCAGTACCAGCTTTCAAAATGTATTATAAAGTGATAAGTATCAAAACAATCTGGCACTGGCTAAGAAATAAAGATGTAGATCAGTGGAATAGAATAAGTAGAAATTACACTGTAGTAAATGACTATACTAAACTAGTATATGATAAAACCAAGGATCCACGCTTTTATAACAAAAACTCATTATTTGACAAAAACTGATGGGAAAACTAGAAAACAGTATGGCAGAAACTATATATAGACCAACATCTCACACCAGATACCAAAATAAGGTCAAAATGGGTACTTGATTTATGTATAAAGGATGATACCATAAGAAAATTAATGGAATATGGAATCATTTACCTGTCAGGTTTATGGGCAGGGGAAGAATTTATGACCAAAGAAGATATAGAGAATAAAATTAAATGTGAAATAGATCATTTGGATTATATAAAATCAAGCTTTTGCACAAACAAAACTAATGTAACCAAGATTACAAGGGAAGTAGAAAACTGAGAAAGAAGTTTCGGAACATATATCTCTTAGAAAGGCTTCATTTCTCACATATATAGAGGACTAAGTCAAATTGATCAAAATACAAGTCATTCCCCGATTGATAACTGGCCAAAGGATATGAACAGGCAGTTTTCAGACAAAGAAATCAAAGCTAGTTATAATCAAATGAAAAAAATGCTCTAGATAATTATTGATCAGAGAAATTTAAATTAAAACAACTCTGAGGTATCACCTCACACCTATTAGAGTGGCAAATATAACAAAATGGAGAATATTGGATGTTGGAAGGGATGTGGGAAAGCTGGGAAACTAATCCACTGCTCGAGTTGTGAAAAGATCCAACCATTCTGAAGAACAATTTGGAACTATGCCTAAAGGGCTATAGAACTGTGCATACCCTTTGATCCAGCAATACCACTGCTAGGTTTATATCCCAAAGACATTTGTATATGTATTTCTATTTGTATAGAAATATTTATAGCAGCTCTTTTTGTAGTGGCTAATATTGGAAATCAAAGAAATGCCCATCAATTGGGAAATGGCTAAACAAACTGTAGTATATGATGGTGATGGAATATTATTGTGCTATAAGAAATGATAAGCAGGATGACTTCAGAAAGGCCTGGAAAGACATATATGAAATGATGTATTGTGAAGTGAGAAGAACTGAGAGAACATTTTGCACAGAGACAACAATATTGTTTTATGAAGAACTGAGAATGACTTGACTATTCTCAACAATGCAATGATCTAAGACAATCCCAAAGGACTATTGATGAAACATACTATCTACCTCCAAAGAAAGAAATTATATTGATGGAATGAACAGATTGAAGTGTGCCATTTTTCACATTCTTTCATGTTTTTCTTTTATACAAGTTTTCTTGTACAAAATGACAAATATGGTAATGTTTTACATAATGATATGTGTTTAACCCATATATGATTGTTTGTCACCTCAGGGAGAGAAGAGGGGAGGGAGGGAAAGAGGGACAAAAATTGGAACCCACAACTATAAATAAAAATGTTTTTATTTTAAAATAATAATAAATTAAAATGTCAATAAAAAAGAATTATCACACCTGGGACCTAAAATCATAACCACCAAGGTCTTTAGAATGAGAGGTAGAAATAGAAATAAAGATAACAAAGATAGGAAACACAACTCATTTGGACCAAGTATTTACAGAGAAGGTCTATGCTGGAGGTGATATAAGTGGAGGATATAGATGGATTGGAAAAAAGTATCTGAAGGAGGAGAAAATAAGAAAGGCAAAGAAAAGAACCCCACAAACATTAATACTAGGAAAAAATCAATAACTACAGACCTGCATGCTTACTAGACTGACTATACAAATCACTTCTGAGAATCATTTGTACATGAATTGATGCCTTCCTTAATGATGACAACATATTAGACACTTATAAATGCTTATTCCTTTCTCATTCATTCCATCCCCTTCCCTTCTAAAGATGTAATAACAAAAATATCCTATCGGAGCATCCAGTGATGATCAAGTCAAAGTCTAAAACAGCAGAGACTGTTTGTCAAAAGTATTTGTCACTGGTTAATTTGATTAAAAAAAAGAAAGAAGAAAATCAAATTACCAGAATCAAAAATGAAAGGGGTGATGTTGCCACCAATGAAGTGGAAATTAAATCAATTATTAGGAATTATTTTGCCCAACTGTATGCCAATAAATTTGATGATCTAAATGAAATGGATAAATATTTACAAAAATACAAACTGCCCAGGTAAACTGAAGAGGAAATAAAATCCTTAAATAAGCCCATATTAGAAAAAGAAGCTGAACAAGCCATTAATGAACTCCCTAAGAAAAAATCCCCAGAGCCAGATGGGTTTACAGGTGAATTCTACCAAACATTTAAAGAACAATATTCCAATATTATACAAATTATTTGGAAAAATAGGTGAAGAAGGATTTCTACCAAATTTGTTTTATGACACAAATATGATGGTGATACCAAAATCAGGCAGAGCAAAAACAGAGAAAGAAAATTATAGATCAATTTCCCTAATGAATATTGATGCTACAATCTTAAACAAGATATTAGCAAGGAGATTACAGCAAGTGATCACCAGGATAATACACTATGACCAGGTGGGATTTATACCAGGAATGCAGGGCTGGAAAACTATCAACATAATCAACCACATCAACAAGAAAACTAACCAAAATCATATTATTACCTCAATAGATGCAGAGAAAGCTTTTGACAAAATACAGCACCCATTCCTAATAAAACACTAGAGAGCTTAGGAATAGGTGGAGCTTTCCTTAAAAGAATAAACAGTATCTACCTAAAACCATCAGCAAGCATTATATGTAATGGAGATAAGATAGAGGCCTTCCCAGTAAGATCAGGGGTGAAACAAGGATGTCCATTATCACTCCTACTATTCAAAATTGTACTAGAAATGTTAGCGTCAACAATCAGAGAAGAAAAAAGGAATTAAAGGAATCAAAATAAGCAAGGAGTAAACAAAACTATCATTCTTTGCAGATGATATGATGGTATACTTAGAGAATCCTAGAGAATCAACTAAAAAATTACTTGAAACAATTAACAACTTTAGCAAAGTAGCAGGATATAAAATAAATCCACATAAATCATCAGCATTTCTATACATGACCAACAAAGTCCAGCAGGAAGAGATAAAAAGAGAAATTCCATTTAAAGTAATGGTAGATAATATAAAATATTTGGGAGTCTACTTGCCAAGACAAACCCAGGAACTCTGTGAACACAATTGCCAAACACTTTTCACACAAATCAAGTCAGATCTAAATAATTGGAAAGATATTAATTGCTCATGGATAGGCAGAGCTAATATAGTAAAAATGACAATTCTACCTAAATTAATTTACCTATTCAGTGCCATAACAATCAGACTACCTAAAATTATTTCATAGAGCTAGAAAAAATAATAACAAAAATCATCTGGAAAAACAAAAAGTCAAGAATATCAAGGGAAATAATGGAAAAATATGCACAGGAAGGTGGGTTAGCTGTACCAAATCTGGAGCTTTACTATAAAGTGGTAGTCATCAAAACAATCTGGTACTGGCTAAGAAATAGAGTGGAGGATCAGTGGAATAGGCTAGGCACAGCACACAGAGTAGCAAACGACATTAGTAATGCAGTGTTTGATAAACCCAAAGACTCCAGCTTCTGGGATTGGAATTCAGTATTTGACAAAAACTGCTGGGAAAACTGGAAGATAGTATGGCAGAAATTGGGCATAGACCAACATCTTACAAGTTATACTAAAAGAAGGTCAAAATGGATACATGATTTAGACATAAGAGGTGATACTGTAGATAAATTTGGAGAGGAAGGAATAGTCCACCTTTCAGATCTTTGGAAAGGAGAACAGTCTATGACCAAACAAGAGATAGAGAATATTATGAAATGTAAAATGGATGATTTTGATTACATTAAATTAAATAGGTTTTGTACAAACAGAAGCAATGCATCCAAACTTAGAAGAGATGCAGAAAGCTGGGAAACAATTTTTGAGGCCAGTACTTCTGATAAAGGTCTCATTTCTAAAATATATATGGAATATGGAATCATTTACCTGTCAGATTTATGGGCAGGGGAGAGAGGGGAGGGAGAGCGAAAAATATGAAATTGGAAAGCTTGTATAAACAAAAATTGAGAACTATTTTTACATGTAACTGGAAAAAAATAAATTATTTTATCAGAAAAAAAAAGTATTTGTCATTGTGAGAGAAGAGATCTAGTGTAGGTCCCAAACTGAAGAGGGAATCTATATAGATGGTGAGGTCCTATAGACAGTTCTGTTTTCAGATGAATTGTTCTGGCTGTATCAAACCCCAAATTATTACAGAACCTACCCCCCAAAAAGATCAATAAACATGTCAAGGACTTTGGCCTGTCCATCTACATGGGAAAAATAAAGTGGATATAGAATTTCTATTGCTCAGCTTCCACATGTATTCAGATGGATACCCTGTGGAAATTTTCTACATATAATATGGATGTATATGTATATATTTTATATGCATATTTATACTCAGCATATGTACATACACATATATATGTATACTTAGCCTACATATATACATGAATATTTATACTTAGTATATACTTACACTCAACATATATGTATATATAAATGCATGTATATTGTTTGTATTTATACATGTATATATATTTATATTGTATAAATACTTATGTATATTTTTATACTAAGTATATGTTTATATGTGTATATGTGTGTGTATATATATATATAGAGAGAGAGACACACACATACACACACACACACACACACACACTATGTGTATGTATAGACACACATGTATATATCTCAAAGCAGATTTTGGACAACTATCTAGGCCTATAGTGGAACAAGAGGAGGAGAGTGATTTAGATTACTTTCAGGAAATTGCTAAGCTCTTTTACTGAACTCAAATTTCTCATGAAAGCAAAAGCCCATCTTTCACACACAAACATGTTACGGACATAGTAACAAGGATGGATGTATTAAACAAGACATGGAAGACCATTATCTCTGAAAAATTCTAAAGATGAGTATCACAAGGAAGGCAAGCAAAGAAAAGCTGCATGTCAAGTGTAAGTAGGTGATACCATGTAACAAACAAGAAACTCTAAAGAAAACATGAGTAAAGAATGGCATCAAGAAGACTTATGGCAGGAAAAAAAGATAAGCTCATCACATGGTATGAATGAGGAATGTTAGACAACCAGAGTGCTCCATTGGTCCCCTTACAATGTCAGGTAAAAGAAAGGAAATCTGCCAGCATACTGATTGTCCCCCTTGTGGTTGACTTTGAGAAGAACATGGATAAGAATGATATGATGGTGGAAAGCTGGTGGCAGAGTGGATAAAGCACCTTCCCTGGATTCAGTAGGACCTGAGTTCAAATCCTGCCTCAGACACTTGACACTAGCTGTGTGACTCTGAGCAAGTCACTTAACCCTCATTGCCCCACCAGAAAAAAAAAAATGACGTGATAGGTAGGCATGGATAAGTTGCTATCTTTGTCATTGGAAGGAATTACTGTATTAATTAGATCTCAGATAATTTGAGAATCTGAGAGTAGCAAAACAATAGTACCAGGACTGTTCAAAAGAACTTACTGGGAAGGAGGTAACAATAGCAGCAGCAATAACAATAATAATAACAACAACAACAATTATAACTGTATATAATGCTTTCAGGTTTTCAAAGCATGTTATAAACATAAATTGTAGTGTGCCATGTGAGCATTAATTCTAGTCATTCATTCATGTATTTATTCAACTTCTAAGGTTCAGGGATGCATTGCTCTTCACTGGAATTAGTGTCAGATTCAGAGGAATAGAGGCAAATCCCAATTCTGCCATTAATTACCTGTGAGACCTTGAGTAAATCTCTTAACCTCCCTGGATCACAGTTTCCTCTTCAAAAGACAAGACTAGATTAGATCTACTCTAATGTCCCTTTCACAACTAAACCTGTGAACCTTCAACAAGTATTTATTGAACATCTATGAAATATAATGTTTGTCAGAAGAATTTATGTTGGTACAAGAACTTACAAAAGGGTATACACATCTTTCTTTTCCCTTGATTTTTCAAATTCCCCTAATTAGGAAACCAACAGTTTTTCTAATATCACCTCTGATATATGGAGGCCCTTAGCCCAAAAGATGAATTCTGTTTCTATGATAAAACTGGAAGCCATACCAGAGTATAATCAATCTCATCTCTTTAGATAGACCTGTGCAATTCCCCCTTTACATATAAAACTTAGCCTTTTCCTGACACATATACATCCCATAACTCATTTTGACACTAATAGAAATGTACACATAATTAGTCTCAACGATAAGTGAACTAATCCCTTTTAAGGTTAATTGGAAGTTATATACTATAGGAAAATCAAAGAATATACAGAAAGTGAACCAGAATGATCTTTTGTTTTCAGTAAGACACATTGGGAAATCATAGGCCAGGTCTCCACCAAAAAGAGTCATGCAGGGGGTTGTAGCTGTTATCTGTATCATTCAGAACAAAAGCAGATGGCACCTAAAGTACCTAACCATAACCAAATCCAAATGAATTAGGAGCTAATCACCCCCATTCTTGAATTTTCAAGCTTCCTGATTCCTTCTTCCTCTCATTAGCTTTCTCTTGGCCAGTTCTCATTGTATTATAATAATCAATAAACATTTACTAGCCTACTGCTCTATACAGAACATTGTGCAAGGTGTGTGAAATAAATGATATACAGCTTCTTCCCTTAGAGCTATCTATACTAAATAATGAACTTATTTATAATCTCACTAATAGTTCCCCATTTATTATCTTTTTTTCCTCAGCATTTTTTTTAAAAATTATGTAATAAAAATAAAAGAATCACAGAACCTTAGAGATGGAGGAGACCACTGAGGCCATCTTATCCAATGTGTTACTGATAAAGAATTCCATTACTAACAAGTGGTCATTCAGTCTCTGGCTGAAAAAATCCACAGAGAGGAGGTCTTCATAAATGTAAACCTTCTTACTTTCCCAGTCTTTTCACTACACCTTTCTCCTCCCCATGTATTCTAGTTACCCTGGCCTCCTTGCTATTCCTCACATAAGAGACTCCATCTCCTGGCTCAGAGCATCTTCACTAGCTGTTTCTTAATCTTGGACAACTCTCTCCTAATTTCTACCTTCTAGTTTTTGTGGCATCCTTCAAAGTAAAATCTCATCTTCTGCAAGAAGTCTTTCATGGTCCACCTTAATATTAATGCCTTATATCCGAAATTACCTCTAGAATTTGCAGTCAATATCTTTTTTGTATGTTGTCTTCACCCACAAAATTATAAGCTCCTTGAAAACAGGAACCATTTTATCCTTCCTTTAGAGCTCTAGTGCTTAGCACAATATCTTGAAAATAATAGGTACTTAATATATGTTTGATGACTTCACTTGAATAGAACCTATTCAAGTCTATTTCACTTTTGAATAAATCAGATGTTGGAGTGAAGCATGTGAACGGAGGATTAATAGAAAAGTAAGAAGTATTAAAGAATGAAGGGCAAGGTTAAGAGAAGAGATGAGGTGCAATGAAGAAGAAACAGTTTGTTTCATTTATATGATATGGGTCGGGCAAATTCTTTATCTTATACAAACTTCTTATTTGTAAAAAGAAATGAAGTAGTAAAGAGAGAGAGGAGTACAAGAGGACAGGATGAAATAAAATTCAAAATTAACCATTATAACTGTGAGTTTTAATGAGATGACTTCATTCTTAAATTGGAAAAAAATAGCAGAATGGATAAGAAAAAGGAATCTGACCCAAGTCATTTACAAGAAAAATAGCTTAGCTGAACTCAAAAATGCAGAATGGCAAGTGTGATTGCAAATTAGAATAAAGTAAAGGAAAGATAAAATTATATAAGCATGGAAGTCACATAATGTTTAAAAGCACCATAAAAAAGCAATCAATATCAATATTCAATACAGATGCACCAAATAACATCTAAATACTAAAAGGGAAAAAAATGAATTGAAAGGATAACTAAATAGTAAAATTATTAAAATAGTAGACTTTAATGTACCCCTTTCAAACATAGACAAATCTAACCAAAAGATAAAAACAAAGAAATCAAAGACCTGAAGGGAACATTAAGAGGTAGGTGATAACACAATATATCAAACAATGAGCCTATAAATTGGGAGATCTGAGTTCAAATTTTACCTCAGACACTTATCAGCTATGTGATTTAGGCAAGCTAATTAACACATTTTCCACTGTTTGTTCAATTGTAAAATTGGGAAAATAAGAGCAACTACCTTGCAATGTTGTTGTGAGCATTAAATGATATAGTATTTGTAAAACAGTTATCATAGTTGCTGCTGTTAAGAAAAAACAAACATTATAATCTAGCTCTTGTAATTACTAAATAGGAATAGAAAGAATATACATCAATCTCAGTTGTACATGACAACTTTATTAAAAAAAAATGACCATGTATTGGGGGAAAAAGACCTCTCCAAAAATATAGAGAATCAAAAATAATAAAAACTAATGAAAGCAACAAGAATTATTCAATAAATCACCCTTAAAGAATTAAGAAGTAGTTAGAGTCTAAATAACAAAATTCCAAAAAATTAGTGTGTCAAAGTACAAATTATAAAACCAATAGGAAACCTCTTCCAAAAAAGGATGATAATTACTATACATATGAAAACTTAAAGCAGCTCTGAGGGAGTAATTTCTATCCCTAAGCAGTTTAATTAACATAAAAGAAAAAGAAAAAACCAAGGATTGGACAGGCAAATTAAAAAGCTGGAGTAAAAACAAATTAAAAATCCTCAACTAAATAAAAAAACATTATGAACTTTAAAAGAGATCATAAAATTAAAAACCATATAAACACTGATCTGATAAATAAAACTATAATATAGTATAAAAACTAATAAAAAAGAGATAAATGGCTAACCTGATTTTAAAAAGAGGGAAGAAACACACATTGAATCAAAAAATAGAAAGGAATTTACAGCAATTAAATATGAAGCAAAGAAAATTATTAGAAAATATTTTTGCCTAATTAAATGCTCAAGAAAACTAATAACTTGGAGGAAATACATGAATATCTACAAAATATATAATATCCACATTAACAAAAGAAAAATAATATTTAAATAATTCAATATAAAAATGAAATTAATCCAGAAACCCTGGGGTAAAGAGGGAAGAAAGGAACTTTGTGTTCATATAGATTCACAAGTGAATTCTATCAAACATTGAAAAAACAGATAATTCCAATACTATGTAAACTATACAATGATAACAGCATGTTTTTGATACTTAAACCAGCAAAAAACAAAGCAGAGAGGAAAAAACTGATAGACCAATATCCCCAATGAATAATGGTGCAAAAATTTTGAAATACAATATTAGCAACTAAGCTTAATATTGTATTAGAATGATTTTACAGTAATACCTGATAGGATTTATACCAATAATACAAGTATGGTTCAACATAAGGAAAATCATAAATGTAATAAACCATGTAAATAATATAAGTCATAGAAACTATATGATTATATCAATAGTGAGCTGAAAGACTTTTGAAAAATCTAACGAATTTCTCTTAATAAGACATGGAGCCCTTCCCTAAACAAATGATCAAAATAGACAATTTTCAAAGAAAGAATTTCTAGTTATTAACAATTATATAAAAATTCTCAGACTTACTAATAATTAGAGAATTGCAAACCAAAGCAACTTTGAGGTTCTAACTCCTATGTATCAGAATGACAAAGATGACAAAAGAAGAAAAGGGCAAATTTTGGAGGGTGTGCGGGAACACGTACTTTACTCCTGCTATGAATGTCTCAAGACATTCTGAAAAGCAATTTGGAACTTCGTCCAAGAACTTACTAAAATGTGACTGTCTTCTGACCTGGATATGCCACTACTAGGCCTAAAGAAATCAAATCAATGTCTTTTCTCAAGATTCAAAAGAAAAGGAAATGAATCTATATGTATAAAAATATTATGAAGAGGTTCTTCACAAGATAGGTAAAAATAGAAAATTAAGAGATTTGAGAATAGTTAATGAATAATGATATATTAATGAAATAGAATCATTATATCTTGGTAAATGCTGAAATGAATATTTTGGTTTTGTTTTTGGTGGGGCAATGAGGTTTGAGTGACTTGCCTAGGGTTACACAGCTATTAAGTGTCAAGTGTCTGAGGTCAGATTTGAACTCAGGTCCTCCTAAATCCAGGGCTGGTGTTTTATCCACTGCACCACCTATCTGCCCCCTGAATATTTTTTTTTAAATGGGAATTTCTCCATGAATGAATACAGAGTAAAGTGAACAGAATTAGGAGAATAATTTATATGACAAACATTATAGAGAAAAACAATTTTGAAAATCTTTACAGCTCTGATCAATGCAATGATAAACCAAAACTCCAGATAAATAAACATGAATCATACCACTCCCCTTCTGACTTAGAGACAAGAAGAAGAATGAAAGGGAAGAAAGAAGGAAGGAGGAGGGGGAAAGGGGAGGAAAGAAACAAGTATTTATATAGTGCCAACTATGTGTCAAGCACTGTGCTAAGTACTCTTTACAAATATTACCTCATTTGACCTCATCAGAAACCTGTGAAAGAGATGCTATTATCATTCTCATTTTACTTTTGAGGAAATTGAGGGAAAAAATGGTTAAGTCCAGGTTCTTGCTTAATTCTTCCTGATTTCAGGTCCAGTGCTCTGTCCACTGAACCACCTAGGTAATTCTAGCTGAAATGAAGTTAATTCAATTCAATTTAAGCAAACCTCTATTAAGTTACTACTATATAAAAGACATTTTGAACTGAGCTTGGATTACAAAGACAAAAAATTAGTAAAATAATTAGGAGGGTAATTTTTACTCAAGGGTTATCACACATGTATTTACTAACTTAGTGACTCTGGGTAACCACCTTAATCTCTCTGAGTTTTTATCTTCTTACCTCTAAAATGAGGAAGTTGACCAAAATGTTAGAAGGTATGGCTGTATGGATATTTGCCACACCTACCTCATGGGGTTCTTTCAATGAGAGAAGGGGCTTTTTTATGGTAAGATGGTAAAGTAAAAAGAATATTGAATTTATAATTGTGAAGTGGAAAGATACATGGATTTGTAGTTAGGTTTAATCCCAAACCCCACCATTTACTTTCTATGTGACTCTGGGCAAGGTACTTCTACCCTCTTGATATTTTATTCCTAACATATCAAATGAAGATATTAAACTAAATTAATTCTAAATTCCATCCCAGCTCTAAATATCTTAGTCAGGAAATATGAATTCCAATATCAGCTCTATGACTTCCTGTGAGGTGTTAGGTACACTACTTAATGTCTCATCATTTCAGTTTCCTCCTTTATATTGCCTTGCTTATACTGCCTACAATGTTATTGGGAGGAAAGTGCTTTGCAAGCCTTAAAGCACTTTCTAAATGTTAACTATTATTAATGGAATGAAGAAAAATCTCTGCTATATGGGTTGAGGGGAAGCAGGATAGGAGGATAGGGCCAGAGCCCATCTCCCCTATGACAATCTTTATATTTTATTGTCTTTAAATCAAAGCTCTAGTGGTTTTGTGGTAAAAAGAAAATGTATTTGAAGTTAGTTCATAGCAAATGTCTGAAAATGAAAAAGAGGGTTTGGGATGTTTCCATAAACAGATATTGAAAAATTAAGTTGCTTCTGTATACATATTTCTAGCTTCGTGTAAATATATATGGGGTCCACAATTCCCTTGCATTCTGTTACAATATAAACAGGGTTTAAGAAACAGCAATCATTTGATTAAAAAAATTAATTTTGATGCTAAAAATAAGACACTGGATCCCCTCTCATCACAGCCCCAGAGGAAGGCCTCCCAACTCTGCAAGACCCACCACACTTAGTTAGCAGATGTAGCAGTGACTGCCAAAGGATGAGACAGAGATTCCAGCAACTTATTTTGGGTGCCTTTGTACTTGAGTGACAGAGTAGTCAATTTGGATGCTGCCCAAAACCAGAAGAAATAGCAACAACATTTATTTGGAATACTGTCTCAGGCACAAGTGTGCCTCGCATGAGAAATGAAACCATTTATCTAGTGAAGGACAGAATGTACATATTATTCTGAACAGACAGGATGGAACATGGAAACACAATTTAGAAATGTGTGAATATAGGTACCTGGGGGCGAATAATCTTAAACATAAATATTCAGAAATGGGAAAGGACCTGTAAATAGTGACACAAAGGGAAACTAGGGCAAATACTGAGGAATGAATGTATAAGAATCCTCATTGAAACAGAGCAACTTCAACTAGACATTAATTAGGAGAGGTGCATGGATATCAGAGTCACTTAGGAGGGGAAACACACTAATAGCCACTTTAAGGTTGCCCTGGATAAGTTTCAACATGCCCTGCTCTTACCTAGACTGCATATTTAGAATTGAAACCTGAAGACTCCCAAAATTCTTTGGATGATTTCCAAGACTAATACCAAACAACATACACTACCCCGTGTACCTTTGTCTCAGAGGATTTGCTAGGATCATTTTACCTCTGATTTCTCTCCTCAACACTGTTCAGAGGCTCCTGAAGAATCATCAGATTATAGGAAGGTAGGATACCATGTCTCAGATCTTCAATGCAGCTGTTGAGGGGAAGAGGGGAGAGACAATAGCTAGCTAGAGCTAGAATTGGGAGTTCTTTTTTTCTATTAGGTAAGTTGAAAGAGATAGCATACAAGACAGTTTAGTGGGTGGAAAGGGTGACAGTGGTGTAGCATGTAGATAGATGGCAAATACAGTTGCACCAGGAAAGTTAGTAACCCATCCACCTAAAGAGTTTGGGGAAAGAAACCAAGTCCCAGAAAGAAACAATGACAGATTAGCAACACAATTATAAATAAATCTAGATGGGATGAGATGATGAAACAGTATCACACTGCACAATGCAGGGACAAGGACCACTTCCTGCTTGTATGGTGAAAGTAAACAGCACCCTTCACTCATTGACAGAAAATATCCATCCCCAATGGTGCCCTAGAGCAAAATTCCAATTATGGTTATGATGGCATCTCATTTATCACCAGACCATTAGAAGCCATACGTGGGAAAGGAAAAGTGGTACAAAATGCTGGTACTCTGTATTGCATTTGATTAAACTGATTAAACTAACATAATGAAAAATGAACAGAACACACACACCCTTAAAACAGTTTCAGTTCTTAGTTTCCTTATTTCAATCAACCATTCTTAATTATCTGTACACTCTTTCCATATCTAAATCCCATTCATTTTTAAGTTTTTTATTGATGTAATTTGTTTTTACATTACAATGATTTAAAGATTATAACCACTCAGTGAAAACTGTCTTGTACCAAAGTTAAACAAAAAAGTAAAACTAATAATATGGTGACCTCATTTGAAAATGCTTTCCATGTTTGTATCATCCCCACACTTTTTGTGAATAACTTCAAATTGCTTTCCTAAATGAATGTGCCCATTCACAGGTCAACCAATAGTACATCAACATGTCTATTTTCCCACAGTCCTTCCAAAATTTATCATTTCTCTTTTTTATCATCTTTAACACTCAAGACATTGGGGTAGAGGGGTAAATTGAATTTCAGAAGTGTTTAAATTTGCATTCCTTCAATTAGAAATTATTTGAAGCATTTTTTTATCCCCATAGCTATAGATAGGCTAGGTTTCTTCCCTTGGGAATTGTCTGTTCATATGCTTAGGATATTTATCATTTAAGTAATAGTTCTTATTCTTATAAATTTCAATCAGTTCCTCATATACTGTGGAATGAGACATTTATCAGTACACCTTGATGCAAAATTTTTATCAGCTATTTTTGTTTTTGTTTTTTTGTTTTTTGTTTTTTTAGTGAGGCAATTGGGCTTAAATAACTTGCACAGGGTCACACAGCTAGTAAGTGTTAAGTATCTGAGGCCAGATTTGAACTCAGGTACTTCTGACTTGAGGGCTCTATCCACTGTGCCACCTAGCTGCCCCAGCTATTTCCCTTTAATCTTATCTTTATTCAATTTGTGCAAAAACTTATTTTGTCACCAAAATTAACCATTTTATCTTTTGTGATCCTTTCTTCCTTGTTTTATTGAACTTTTCTCCCATCCATAGACATGATAGGTAATTTCCCCTTGTTTCTTTCTTTTGTTTATGATGTAGACCTTTATATGTAGATCACATAATTATTGGGAATTTATCTTTAAATAATGTGTGAACTATTTATCTAAATAGAATTTCTTCCATACTATTGTCCATTTTCCCAATTGGTTTTTAGCAAATAGTAATTCCTTGTGTGAGTAGCTATGGGAACTTGGTGCTTTTCAAATAGTGAGGTGTAATACCTATTTGTGCTTTTGTGTAGCTAATTTGTTCTACTGAATAATCTCTATTTTTCAACCACTACCAAACTATTTTGAGAATTACCACTTCATATAATACTTAGAGATCTGGCACGGCCAGCCCTGTAGCATTGCTGTGTTTTTTTTTCCTTATTTCTCTCAATATTCTTGATATTTTATGTCTCTAGGTAAATTTCATTTTTTTAAGATCTGTAAAGTAATTTGTAATTTATAAATTTCTTTATAATTTATAAAATTATTTATTTGTAATTTTATAATTTATAATTTAATAGTTTTGTTATTATGTCACTGAATAAGAAAATCAATTTAGGTAGTATCATTTTATCATATTGATTCATCATACTTATGAGAAATTGATATTTTTAGGTTTCTCAAGTCTTTATTTCTAAGAACAATGGTTTACAGTTGTTTTTATATATTTCTTTCATGTGTATAGTCAAATTCCCAAGTATTTTGTATATTACATAGAAATTTTAAATGGAATCTCTCTTCTTATCCCATCAAGCTGGATTTTATTAGTATTACATGGAAGTAATTATTATTTTTGTGAATTTGTTTTATATCCTGGAAGTTTGCTCAAGTTATTTTTTTTAAAATTAGGAGTGAATTCTGAGGTCAAATACCTCATCATATCATCTACAAAAAGTGATAATGTTTGTACTTCTTTACCTATACTTAGCTCCTCAGTTTTATTTTTCTTGTCTTACTGTTATAGCTTGAAATTATAATATTACATGAAATAAAATTAGTTAAAATGGGTATCTTTGTTTTGCCTCTGAATTATTGGAAAGAATTTTATTTTATCTCTATTTCATATAAAGGTAGCTTTTGGTTTTACATATATATAACTAATTCTTTTAAGGAATAATACATTTATTATGTTTTCTAGTATTTTTAACAGAAATGCATATTGTATTTTGTTAAAAGCTTTTCCTGCATTTATTGATATAATGATGTAATTTATTTTGATTTTGCCATTAATATGCCTGGTTAAGTTTATAATTTGCCTAATGTTAAACCAATTCTAGATATCTGGAAAAAATTAAAATGTTCATAACATATAAATTTCATGATAAATTGTTTTGGCCTCTTTATTAACATTTTATTTAAAATGTTTGTATCAAATTTCATTAATGCTATTGGTCTATACTGTTATTTTTCTCTTTTGACTCCCCTCATATATATTGAGATCATATTTATGTTATAGAAGGAATTTGGTAGGATGTATTTTTTCTAATTTTGTAGTTTACGTAGTATTAGAGGCATTTATGCTTTGATTGTTTGACAGAATACACTTATGAATACATCTGGTCATGATTTTATTTTTCCTTTAAGTTCACTTTTGACTTATTCAATTCCTTACTGTGAAATTGGCTTGCTTAATTTTTATGTTTCATTTTAATCTAGGTATTTTGTCTTTTGTAAATGTTCATTTATTTCATTTAAGTTGGCTGTTTCATTGATATATAGTTGGGAAAAACGTTTCAAATAATATCCTTTATTTCTTTTTCTTTTGTTTTGAATTCTCTTTTTTTATTTTTGATAGTGGTAATTTGCTTTCTTTTTCTTCTTTTTAATGAAATTATCTAATGCTTTATCTATTTTATTTTTTAAAAAATAGCTAATAGTTTTATTATTAACAATGGAATTTATATTTTTATTATTTTCAATTTTGTTAATGTCTTCACTCAGTTCCAAAATTTCTATTTTTGCATTTAAATGAGGTTTTAAATTTGTTGATTTCCCATTACTTTCAGTCACATACCTGACTTATTTATCTATTTTTCTCTTTTTTTGTCAATAAAGATATTTATCTTCTCTTTGATATGTTTTAACCTAATAATCCTGTAGGATTAAGATACTTTTATTCCCCAATGGAATTTAATACTTTTTCAGTGTTCCTTTGTATAATAGAATTTATTATATTGTGATTAGGAAAGGGTATGTATGGTATTTCTGCTTCACTACATTTGTTTGTAAAATTTGTATGATTTTTGTAAAACTATCATATACCCCTGAGAAATATGTATACTCTTTCTTTTTCCATTCAATAATCACCTATGTCATTTTTCTAAAATTTTGTTAGCTTCTCAAATTCTTATTTATTTTTATTTAGGTTTATCTAGGACTGATATGTCAAATTGAAATATCTCACTATTGTAGTTTTGCAATTTTTCCTTTTTTTTTTCTTTATGCTTTGCTACCCATATGAAAGAACAGGTACCATGTAATTAGATTTCACAATGGACAAAAGATTTTAAAAAATACAACAGAATAATGACCCAGAAAAATCTAATGTGATTCCACAGGGAAAAAAATGGGCCTTTCATAAAAGAGAGCTTTCAGGGGCGGCTAGGTAGAACAGTGGATAGATCACTGGTCCTGGAGTAAGGAGGACCCAAGTTCAAATCCGGCTTCAGACATTTGACACTTACTAGCTGTGTGACCCTTGGCAAGTCACTTAACCCCAATTGCCTCACCAAAAAATATAAATTAAATGAAAATTAAATTAAAAGAGAGCTTTCAAACATTTCTAATAAAGAAATGTTTTCAACTCTGGTTGAAAATCTGAAATTTGAGATACAAATTCAAGAGAAAAATTAAAAGATAAATACAAGAAAACAATCAGAAGGGAGCTAAAAAGGATGAACTATTAACATTTTAAGGGGGGGGTATTAAAGGGTTTTTTCAGAGGGCATAGCCAAGATGGTGGAGGAAAGGCATTAAACACACAGAGTTCCTGACACATTTACCCCCCAAACAGCCATAAAACAACCCCTGGAGCAGCAAAACCCATAAAAAGACCGGCTGAGATTATTTTCCATTCAAAGACAGCTTAAAGGGGACTGTACTGGGATTGGAGAAGATTCCAACCCCACAATAGTGCAGAGTCCCCAGGCAGGCTGCAGAAGAGAAACATATCCCCAAGCCTCTGAATCAGCTAGAGCACCAGCATCTTCTAGAACTAAGCTTATGGTAAGATGAGAGGGCTGAATGGCTGACTTGGGAGCGGGGTGGAAGGTGGAAAATACAGGAGTGTCTGCAGGCCCTAGAGAGGAATTTGGCTATCCCACCCCAGCAGGGAACCAGGAGGAAATCTTGAGCAGCAGGAGGCCCAAGTGAGGGAGGGGCTCAGGCTCATCAGAGCTAAGAACTACAGCACACAATGTTTTGCTGGCTGGTTAATTAGCAAGTTGGCTTGAGGTTATCTTCAGACCATAGAACAGGACAAGTGAGAGAAAATCCTGCCTGCCATCAAACTGAAACCTCTGGTACCCTATGAATCTTGGACAGTGTAGCTTAGACAGAGGGCTCCACTGTAAGAGGAAATTAAAAGTCAAGTAAAAGATGGCAAGATGAGCAAACAAAGTTGAGAACTATAGAAAGTTTCTTTAGGGACAAGGAAGATTGAGGTGCAGACTCAGAAGAGGATAGTAGCCTCAGGGCCCCTACATCCAAAGCTTCCAAAGAGAATATGAATAGGTCTCGAGCCATGGAAATGCTCAAAATGAACTTTGAAGAGAAAGAAGGAGAGATCAAAGGAAGATTTAGAGAGGTGGATAAAAGAATAGAAAGAGAAATGAGAGTGATGAAGGAGAGTCATGAGAAAAAAATCAATAGCTGGAAAAGCCAAATGGAAAAAGAGATGCAAAAGCTCTCAGAAGAAAATTATTGCCTAAGAATTAGGATTGAACAAATGGAAACTACTTTATGGAAATGACTTTATGACAAACCAAGAGTAAAGAAAATCCAAATGAATAATAAAAAAAAGAGGGCAATATGAAATATCTCCTTAGAAAAACAGCTGACTTGGAAAACAGATCCAGGAGAGATAATCTGAAAATCATTGGACTACATGAAAATCTTGAACAAAATATGAGCTTAGACATCATCTTCCAGGAAACTGTCAGGGAAAATTGCCCTGATATTCTAGAAGCAGAAGGTAAAATAGACATTGAAAGAATCCACCATTACCCCCTGAAAGAGATCCCAAAAGGAAAACCTCCAGGAATATTATAGCTAAATTCCAGAGCACCCAGGCCATGAAGAAAATATTGCAAGCAGTTATAAAAATGAATTAAAATACTGTGGAGCTACAATAAGGATAACACAAGATCTAGCAGCATCTACATTAAAGCACTGGAGGGCATGGAATATGATATTCTGGAGGGCAAAGGAACTGGAACTACAGCCAAAAATCACCTACCCAGCAAAATTGATTATTATCTTTCGGTGGAAAAATGGGACTTTAATGAAAAAGAGGATGTTCTGGCTTTTGTGAAGAAAATTGAACTGAATGGAAAATTTGACTTTCAAATACAAGTCCCTAGAGTAGCATAAAAAGGTAAACAGAAAAAACAAATCATGAGGGATATTAAAAGATTAAACTGTTTACATTCCTACATGTGAAGATACCATTTCAAACTCATAAGAACTTTCTCAGTATTAGGGCATCTGAAAGGGATACACTTAGATAGAGGACACAGGTCTGAACTGAATATGAAGGGAAGATATCTGTAAAGCATTTATTTTTTGTTTACCATATTTTTGTGGGGTAGGCAGGGTGGGGTGGCTTATGTCTGGTGCTGAATTTGGGCTCAGGACCTCCTGGTTCCTGTGCTGGTGTTTTTCCAATTATGTCACCTAGCTAACCCATGATAACATCTTTAAAATAAAGTTAAGGAGTAAGAGCAATGCACTGGAAGAAAGGGAAAGGGAGAGGTAGTCTAGACCTTGAAGTTCCTTGGCTTGGCCTTGGCAAGAGGTTCATAAAATCCTCACTTCTCCATGGTAAAGCTTGAGCCCAGAGAGTTGTTGTGAGAGGTTGTGGATTTTGAGGTGGCTGCTTTTGCATTGGCAGAATGGAAAACATAGTTGGATTCTGAAGAACAGTTGGAATGTTCATGCTGCATTCACCAGCTCTTGATGTATACCTTGGTATACAAGGATTTGACAGACTTCTGGCCTGCCACATAGAAGTTGCTGATCTTCCAGGTCCTGTTGTGTTACTATGGCACCAGAAATTACTTTAATCCAATTTTGCATCTCCTTGGGATTGTCAGCCTGCACATAGAAGGTTCTAGATGTTGTTACAATTTCAAAGAGATAGTTCCTCATCATTATGTCACTCTATTTACATTCTTAGACTTTATGAATCTCCTTAAGTAATATTATTTGGATAGGTTCCTTTTCCAGTTCAGATTTGAAGTAGCCTATTATATTTTCATCCAAATGAAAGTATCTTCACTTCCAGTTCTTCATCACTGCCCCCATTTAATACAATAACAACCTTTGATCACTGCATTATCTGGAGGTGGCTTAGGAGTAAAGTAAGGAAGATGGTTGTGACCATTCCAGATTATTCCTGTCAATAACATCACCACTGACCCTGGATTCAGGAGGACCTGAGATCACATCCAGCCCCGGACACTTACTAGCTGTGTGACCCTGGGCAAGTCACTTAAGCCTTATTGCCCTGCCAAAAACAAAATAGATGCTATACCATTTGGTGCATATATGCTAAGTATTGATATGACTTCATTTTAGGGGTAGCTAGGTGGCGCAGTGGATAAAGCACTGGCCCTGGATTCAGGAGGACCCGAGTTAAAATTCGGCCTCAGACACTTGACACTTACTAGCTGTGTGACCCTGGGCAAGTCACTTTACCCTCATTGCCCAGCAAAAACAAAAACAAAACAATAACATCACCAGATTAATTAACTTCTTCTTTCTAAGTTGGTGTTATAATAGGTACGCCAGCCACAATTTCTGTCCTATAAGACACTTGCTTTTTTCCACCCAGAGTTTCAACTTGGCAATGTAAGCTATCAGAATGAGACTGTGGATCTG